>NC_138202.1:278078943-278678943 GCF_964194415.1 Vipera berus
TTCCCCCATAATTTGCATTAGGTGCTAAAGTATTCAAAAGAAAACCTGCTATACTACTTAATAGGCATTCCCATAGAATGTGCAGAAAACTAGGAACATGCTCATGCAATACTTTTTTACAGGTTTGCATGACACTTGCTATTTTCCCTCCACCCCAGTTAGTTCTGATAGGGTTGATTCTGCTACTGTAAAGAATAAAAAATGTTTATCATTGATGAGCAATGTATACATTTAGAAATGGTAAGATAACATCTCCGCAAAATAGCAAGCATTGAGTGCTACAGATTTTAATGAAAATTATGAAGTAGCAAATAAATGGTTTTCAGCTATAAAATGGTCAAACATTACTTAATTAAGCACAAATACTGAAGTATAAACACCTAATAGCTTCTGTTCAAACACTGTTTGTAAATAATGTAGTGGCCTCTAATTAAAAGAATCACAGTTCTTTCTAATTACGCTTTTCCATTCCCTGAAAATGAAAGAGCTTTTTATATGTTCTAAACAGAAGGATTATTGATGCCAAATTTGTAGATTTATTTTACTGGAACAATCAGTGATTCATTCATCATTTGCATTTAGGGGCTAGCAACCTAAGGGGGGGGGGAAGAGAATGGAAGAAGGAAGGAGAAGGGCAGAAAGAAAGAAAAAATCATGCTTATTTGCAAAATATAAGTAGATGGAGAGTAGATGTGTTTTGTTGCATGAGTTTATACAACAAGCTTTTCATATTCAGAATCTTGGAGAGTTGCACTGTTATATGGTTTCAGGTTTACTTACAAGTTATCAAGGCTACATTTCTCAGTAATATTTGAATATCATAGCTTAATGGCGAAGATGTTTATTTTGCCCTAGCTGCACCAATCTAACATGTAGATCAGTGGTTGATAGGTTCTGATAATATTGGAAGTATATGATTGGATTTCTGATACTTGTGGTGAGGTAGATGGAGAGAAAAATAGGCAGAGGATAGGCAGCTTCTGGTTCAGAAATCTAACAATCGCTTCCATCTGTAAGTACGTGAAATTGAGTTATGAAGAACAGTGCAGTATACCATCGACAGCTTTACCACTTGCTAACTTGGTAATTGCTAACTAACAAGAATACTGAGCAGATGATAGCAGTGCATCTAAGTGTTGTTGCCAGTACCTGGTGTACTATATTAATGATGTGGATACTTTAGTTTTCTTCCTGCCGTAGTGTTTTTCCACAAGTACAGGATCTGCAAACAAGTATTGATCCATTAGAGACATTGGGAATTGACTGCCCAGTTCACTGCCCAAGTCTGATATTGTGGCTGAGAGAAAGTGACTGGCTCAAAGTCACCCAGCCAGGTTTCACGCCTAAAGCAGGACTAGCATTCACAGTCTCCTGGTTACTAGCCTGATGCCTTATCACTAGACCAGGGGTAGGCAACCTCAGCTCTTTTATGACTCATGTACTTCAACTTCCAGAATTCCTGAGCCAGCTATCCTATGCTGGCTCAGGAATTCTGGGAGTTGAAGTCCATGAGTCATAAAAGAGCCTGCCCCTGCACTAGACCAAACTGACTGTATGTGGATATTTAAATGTGAGGTATATTTTATTTGTTTATTGGATTTATGTGCTGCCATATGACTTTGGGCTGTTTACAAACATTAAAACTGGTAGGCCTTAAAATGATAAAACAATGAATAACAAAAATAAACTAATGGTAATAATAATAAATAGAGTTAAAATACGGGGAGGAGGGGAGCATGAGGTACACAAGGATTGGTATGTTATTTCGCATATTATTTAGTTGTCCTCAGAAATTTGGTTTTTGTGAAGCAAATACTAAAATATACAAAGCTTTGGAATTTGTGGCACACAGACTTTCCATAGTAACCATGCTGGCCACAGGTAATCTGCTTGACAGCCATACAGAAAAAATGTATTAAAACATATCTAAAAAAAACCCAGTAAATATTTGGACCTTATGTTCTAGTCCTGTTTGCTGCTCTTTTCCTTATCTCTGAAAAATGTTTAATTGTGCATTCTTTCAGCAAAATTTCTTTAAAATTCTGGGGAAACAAGATTTCAAAAATTACATCTAAAGTAACGTAGAAATAACACCAAATAACATCTTGTCTGCTGTAGAAAGGCATTTTGAAGTTGTAGTTCCAGTACAAAGAAGATGTACTATTTTTCCATGAATGATTGCCTTCAGTGATTTGCAAGAAAAAAGATTTGGCCTCTTTTTGATTCCACATTTCAGAGATCAGATTTGTAGTTGTACTATTATTATTTAGAAAATGAAATACTAGAAAGGAAAAAAAATCAGTAATAAAGAAGCATATCAAAAGCTGAGCCAAGGGGAAACACATTGAAATTTATGATATTATTTCTGCTTCTCATTTATTTGTTCCCTTTGATCAATATATCATGATAGTTTTGTGTGGCTGAGAAGATATATTGGAAGTCAAGTCATTAAAATAAATTATATTTATTTTCTCCCACATACCATCTGTTTACCTTTCATAGAAGAACAAAACTGACTGAATGGTAAAGTACTGCATTAATCCAATAAAGTACTACATTAATCCCCCACCCCCACAAATAATTATGTATGAACTGGAGGGTCTCCCTGGCTTGAATGCCAAGAATAGCAGATGTCACTGAATGAGTACAGATGTAAATGGCTGCAAACATCACTGCCCGAAAGTGTAGATGTCTTTGAAGATTTCCTGAAACTACCCTTTGCCTGATGAGTTTAACCCTTTGGTAAGGCCTACACGGGATTTTTCCCTCTTCTCTCTTTCAGTTAACTCTTCTCTTTGCTTGATCTCTACTGAGCTTTGGCTTTGACTCCCTTCCTTCCTTCCTTCCTTCCTTCCTTCCTTCCTTCCTTCCTTCCTTCCTTCCTTCCTTCCTTCCTTCCTTCCTTCCTTCTTTTGTTGTTCCTATTAAAAGGCAAGAGACAGAGGTACCTTCAGGATCCAATGCTTTCATCATATAATGACAAATGCAGCATTGGGTCATTGTGTGGCAGGTTACCCTCTTTGGTGCATGCATGTTATATGATACACCAATCAAAGGCACAACGCTGGAATCCCGATGGCCTGACGCTGGTTTTTTCATATGCTGCCTCTTGTGGTTCTCTGTCTTTGAAACTGTATGTATGTATGTATGTATGATCGTATGTAAGGGATTACCTTATTTTACAACCAATTAATTTTAAAGAATACTATATTTTATCCTAATCCTGCTCTTTTGGCCAGTTGTACAGTATGTCTCTGGAACTGGTTTTAATTAAAATCCACAACTCTTAAGTTTACTGGATGGGAAGTTGGACATTTTATAGGATTTTTTTGTATTTGTTACATGCGTAGTTAACTAATTTAATCAAATATTTCCGGAAAATGTTGAGGAACTTCTCAAACACAGTGTGCTAGCAAACATAGCATGTCTGTTGTTTCCAAGTACAATAGTGATCCTGAGTGATAACCTTGATTTGTAAGAAGGAATGTTCATTTAGTTGCCAATAGCCTTTATCTTCACTGACTTTTCAGTTAATACTGCCTTGACATTTAATCACTGTCCTAGAAGCTGTGGTGTGTTTTTTCTCCGTTTGGTCCATTGTCGGGCTCTCAGGTTTTCATACTTACTTGATCAGCTCCAATCAAACAACCAATGAGGATGTAAGTTTCCCCTCTCTTGCTCTAATTTGTCTTCATTTAATGATTTCATGTATTTCACTTTCACTGTCTGCTTTTATCTATTTTTTGAAAGGTTGAAAGGTTCACTCAAGTTTGCTGTCCTATTTTTGTCTGTATAATGCATAGGACTGTATTTTTTGATAGCTTCTTGGCAAGAAACAAAGCATAGTTGAGACACAGTTCTAGAGCAAAATCACTGAATATGATGTTATCTTAATTAAATGGAATTTAGGCTAGAAGACCACAGTGACAGCACTAATATTTAGAGCAGCCTTCCTCAATCTTTTTTTTCCCCTGGAGGTACCCTCAAAATAATTTCCAGATCTCATGGAATTCCTGCAGAAAAATTATAAAAACGGAAAACTTCACAATCCAATTAACTTCTAACCTACACAATCCACATTTTAGAACATTTATAAGAGCAAAACAAAATGGTAGGTTGGTAGCTGAATTGAAGCATATAAAAATTCTCACTGCAAGCTGTATTTTTTCCCCCCAGGCATAATCTCTCACAGAATTCTAATTGAAAAAAGCTGTTTTAGAGAATGTGAGTAAGATGCTGGCTTGGCTAGATGTTTGCTTTCCCCAAGCTTAAGAAAATGGTCAGAAATGCCTTGGCAGTATACTAATAACTAAAAACAACATAGTTGTCAGAAAACTCTAATATTTAAAATATAGGTTAAGATCTGTATGCCTGGTAAATGATTATTATGATCCCCATATTTACGTAAGAAATTTTGCAAAAGATTTGAGAATTTAATGGAATACTCATTTTCCATAATTAGGACTGGGTTTGGATGGATTTCAGCAGATTATTTTGGGTCAGTTGCTGTCTCTCAACTATATTTAATTGTTAAAATTAAAAAATGGGGAAAGAGGAGAGCTCATTCATAGGTTTTGACTCATACCCTACACTGCACTGGATATATGAAATAGAGCACATTTTTAAGGAAGAAAAATTGAAGTGAATCCATTACCATCTATTCTATTGTAGATGAGCACCAGATGTTTGTGGAATGTCTCTTTGGAGAAGTGATAACACAATTTTTTTTCCTTTGACATTTCTGATTCGCAGCATGAAACAATAGAAAACATGTATTGAGATTTTATGGATCAAATGATATATTAAAATGGGAAAAATACATTCAGGTTCAAGTCAGAACTCATAGAGCATCATAATTTGATATGTAGTTTATTTTTGCTCTAGGTATTTTTTTCTTAGAATAAATAACACTTATAAACTGAAGAGTGCTGTTAAAAATGAAGAATAATGCACCAGTATTCATTTCTTTATAGATCAAGGGATCTTGGTCAAATAAAAGAGGCAAAGAAAACTTCAATCCTTATAGCTATGGCAATATTTGTGCTAATTGTTGCTCAGCACTTTGCGGGCCCCTTTCTCCTAGGTAAGAGATTTAATATAATTGTTCAGTATTCTTTTTATTTTATTGTACCTTTGGCTGTTTGTTGAGTCAGATAATATGTAACTTACAAGAGCACATACATTGCTATAGGTACAGTGGTGGGATTCAAATAATTTAACAACCAGTTCTCTACCCTAATGTAAAATCTGTTCGTCATCATCACTGGTGCAATGTGCCTCGCATCATTGTCATCACTGTCGTGACATCGGTGTCACAAGCGTGACAGGCTTTGCGGCAGCATCACCATCACAACACACCTTGCAGATTTATCGTAACTGGTTCGCCGAACTCAACAAAAAATTAGGTATTGATTCTGCTGAACTGTGCGAACCTGCTGAGTCCCATCACTGTATAAGTGTCATATGACCTTTGAATCCTCTGGTATGTAATTTTTTTTAAAATCCCATTTATATCCCGCCCTTCTCCGAAGACTCAGGGCGGCTTACAATCTAAGCACAATCAATGTGCTTAGCAATAGCCTTCATTCTATGTATATGCCTGCTTATTAGGGCTTTCCCCCCCCCAAGCGGCATTATTACAAAGTCAGCTTATTGCCCCCAACAATCTAGGTCTTCATTTTATGGTGTGCAACTAATAAGACACTGGGAAAATTATAGTATACCAATCTAGGCACATCTAATGAATTTGCTACAGCAAAAACTAACTAAAGCTTTATGGAAAAATTAATCAGCTAGGTTTTTTTTGTCTTCAATTAATTTTTTGGTTCACTGTCCAGCTGTGAATGATTACAGTTTAAAAATGTCTAGCATTATTTTTGAAAACATAATATTCTAAGCAGAATTGTTAATTTGATTTGGACATCTATTTTCAAATGTATTTGTCTTCAGTACATACTGTACCACTAAGTCATACAGTAAACTAATTAGTATTAGTCTAAATAACCTTGCAGGGACATGAAGCAGATGAATAGAATGTTTCCTATTGACTTAGAATGATCACTTTATATAAATTATGAGGGCAAACATTTTGGAAATTAAAATAGTTTTTTCCATACATTGTTTTTACCTACCTCTCATAAGGTGCTATAAGGCATCAATAAGGCAATAATAAAGAGCAAATCTGCAAAAAGAAGATGTGTTTAATTTTGTACCATGTATAGGTTTTACCAACTTAAAAATTCATTGAAATGTACAATTCTCCCTAAACCTCAGCATGCGACTGTATTCTAAAAAGCCATTTTACTTTTTTGAACTCAAGTTACTTCCATAAATTCTGCATGTTGTTGTATGGAACTGTTTGTCTTAAAGTTAGCTTCATTATTATCTGATAAGAATTATTTGTAATGCAACTTTGTATTTATTCTATAGTTTAATTGACCGAAGAGGATTTATCCAACCAGATACCCCTCAGCCAGCAGCTCCCTCAAATGGCATTACAATGTATGGGGCCACACAGTCTCAGAGTAATATGGTAGGAACCATCCCATAATGTTGATCAAGAACTCTGAATGTTTCTGTTTTCTACTTTTCTGAGAATAAGTCAGGTCACTAAGCTGAGTCCTTCTAGTGCTTTACAATAAAAATCTTCCATGAATATATTGCAATAGGGTTTCTGTGACATCAAAATTTGAATAAGCATTAATGCAAAATTTTAAAAATACTATAAGAAAACTAAGTAAAAATTAGTAATTTAAACTGAGATTGACACGATGAATAGAGAATTGTCACATTGGAACCTCTGTACCTTAATGCTAGTTTTTGATGGTTAGATGTTCAATAAGGCATTTATTGCTTTTTTTAATTGTTTTCCTTAAATGCCACTGGCTGTACAGCATAAATTCTTGCTACCTGAGATTTCCTATATTGTACAGCTCAGCATGAATATTTCAAGAGAATAGTTTGAATTTCTTGTGATCATTCTGAAAGGCACTATATTTAACTACTGCAAATTTTTAACTCATGTTTTTATAAAAAGAGAATCCTGATTAGAGTTGCATTCTTCTGGTATATTAAAATTGTGTCAAAGTCCTTGTATATTTTTACTCCTCCTATTTCTAGAGTTCAAAAGGAGGAGAAATGTGAATCCCAAACCTTTAAAAAAATTTCATTTAAGTGAAGTACAGTAATAGTACACCTTTTTATAGCTATGTGAATTCTTTTTATGTTTCATAACATTAATATAAGGATTTTCCCTTGATCAGTGATTCCTCAGGTGAGTTCATTGATCATTTTTCATATCTGCCAACAATATTAATTTGTTATATTTTAAATATCAAATATTTTATTGACTCTAGCACCAATATCTTTTATAGTATTACTAAATGCATAACATAGTTTTTTATATATATAGTTTTATTTAATACAAAACGTCATTGAGTATAAGTAAGTGTATATAAGAGAAATAAAATATTTGCTTGCTATAAATGAATGGATTTATTTTAAAAACCTTATGCTGATAACAATATTTTTCTCTATTTTTCTGTCGTAGTGATTGCATATTAGCATTTTTAGACAAGTGTGTAGGTCAAACAAAACTAAGAAAATGTTAATAAATTTGTTACCGGTACTTAAAATTGAGTTCAGGTGTCATCTTATTTTAATATCCTTTGGGCATTTTTTTCTTGCTATAATTTTACTTTTTTGCCTTTATTGGATGTTGTAAAGAAATCTCACATTTATAACTGGTTCCCACATGAAAACTGAAGAAAGAATTTGAAGTCACTCAGAAATCAGCTTCTTAATTTAGTCTTTTGGTGTGGTCATTTGGGGCTGTCTTCCCTCAATTGTTACCACTAATTTTCTGATCTATGTTTTCTGTACTCTAACCTGGTTTCAGTTGACTGATCAATAAACTATTTTTCTTTGCTATTCTTCCTTTGTATGCTTCTCAAATCTCCTTTCAGTACCAACTATCTCAAGAGTACAGTACCAGATCAATTTAGTATGGCTGTATTATCACTGAATAATTTCCTTAACTTGCAACTTAATCAGGGTTAAACTAAAATTTTCTAAAAGTATAATCTGTGATGTAATTGTTTTTCTTCTTTTTTTCCTCTCCCCAAAATAGAGATGAAATCAGCATTACAGGGAGTGCAGAATTATTAGGCAAGTTGTATTTTTGAGGATTAATTTTATTATTGAACAACAACCATGTTCTCAATGAACCCAAAAAACTCATTAATATCAAAGCTGAATATTTTTGGAAGTAGTTTGTAGTTTGTTTTTAGTTATAGCTATTTTAGGGGGATATCTGTGTGTGCAGGTGACTATTACTGTGCATAATTATTAGGCAACTTAACAAAAAACAAATATATTCCCATTTCAATTATTTATTTTTACCAGTGAAACCAATATAACATCTCAACATTCACAAATATACATTTCTGACATTCAAAAACATAACAAAAACAAATCAGTGACCAATATAGCCACTTTTCTTTGCAAGGACACTCAAAAGCCTGCCATCCATGGATTCTGTCAGTGTTTTGATCTGTTCACCATCAACATTGCGTGCAGCAGCAACCACAGCCTCCCAGACACTGTTCAGAGAGGTGTACTGTTTTCCCTCCTTGTAAATCTCACATTTGATGATGGACCACAGGTTCTCAATGGGGTTCAGATCAGGTGAACAAGGAGGCCATGTCATTAGATTTCCTTCTTTTATACCCTTTCTTGCCAGCCACGCTGTGGAGTACTTGGACGCGTGTGATGGAGCATTGTCCTGCATGAAAATCATGTTTTTCTTGAAGGATGCAGACTTCTTCCTGTACCACTGCTTGAAGAAGGTGTCTTCCAGAAACTGGCAGTAGGACTGGGAGTTGAGCTTGACTCCATCCTCAACCCGAAAAGGCCCCACAAGCTCATCTTTGATGATACCAGCCCAAACCAGTACTCCACCTCCACCTTGCTGGCGTCTGAGTCGGACTGGAGCTCTCTGCCCTTTACCAATCCAGCCACGGGCCCATCCATCTGGCCCATCAAGACTCACTCTCATTTCATCAGTCCATAAAACCTTAGAAAAATCAGTCTTGAGATATTTCTTGGCCCAGTCTTGACGTTTCAGCTTGTGTGTCTTGTTCAGTGGTGGTCGTCTTTCAGCCTTTCTTACCTTGGCCATGTCTCTGAGTATTGCACACCTTGTGCTTTTGGGCACTCCAGTGATGTTGCAGCTCTGAAATATGGCCAAACTGGTGGCAAGTGGCATCTTGGCAGCTGCACGCTTGACTTTTCTCAGTTCATGGGCAGTTATTTTGCGCCTTGGTTTCTCCACACGCTTCTTGCGACCCTGTTGACTATTTTGAATGAAACGCTTGATTGTTCGATGATCACGCTTCAGAAGCTTTGCAATTTTAAGAGTGCTGCATCCCTCTGCAAGATATCTCACTATTTTTGACTTTTCTGAGCCTGTCAAGTCCTTCTTTTGACCCATTTTGCCAAAGGAAAGGAAGTTGCCTAATAATTATGCACACCTGATACAGGGTGTTGATGTCATTAGACCACACCCCTTCTCATTACAGAGATGCACATCACCTAATATGCTTAATTGGTTGTAGGCTTTCGAGCCTATACAGCTTGGAGTAAGACAACATGCATAAAGAGGATGATGTGGTCAAAATACTCATTTGCCTAATAATTCTGCACTCCCTGTAAGACTTTATTTTGAATGAAGTCTCATTAATATTGGTCAATTACTGGTTTTAGCCAGCAAAATATATTTATTGCTGGGATAAATAATAGAATTGTATATTTTTGTGTTGATAGTTGTAAGTTCAGATAAAGGCTTGCAGTGAAATCAGCATATGTTCTCATAACACTGCGCATGATGAAGCTAAGAGTTAACAGCCTTTTGATTTCATTTGGGCAGTAGTTTCTGAGCTTTCTAGATATTTCTCATAAAGTCAGTACTAACTAAAGATTTTAAAGACTTCCAAAGATTCTTTAAAAAAAGAAATAAATTCAAATATATATTAACCCAAAATTAACCAAAAAACACAAACTTATTAAAACTTATCTTTAAATGTTCACACATGGATATTTAATTAAATTTGAATAAGATGTGGTTTGTATGATACTAAAATGATGATTTGTCATTGTAGGCTTCCCAATGAGAACTAATATTCAAGGGATGCCTTACTGTATGATCACAGCAGAGGGTTTCTGGTATCATCAGATAACAGGACATTTTTCCTTCTTCGGTAGATATAGGAAAATAATATACATAGTCCTATTAAAATACGAAATAGCTAGGGAATTATACAATAAAAGCCCATTATGGAAGAATTCTTTGTAAGTAATTGCTTCCTTACTTTTATGTTGTTGTTGTTAGTTGCGAAGTCGTGTCCGACCCATCGCGACCCTATGGACAATGTTCCTCCAGGCTTTCCTGTCCTCTACCATCTTCTGGAGTCCATTTAAGCTCATGCCTACTGCTTCAGTGACTCCATCCAGCCACCTCATTCTCTGTCGTCCCCTTCTTCTATTGCCCTCAATCTTTCAATCTTTCCCAGCATTAGGCTCTTCTCCAGTGAGTCCTTCCTTCTCATTAGGTGGCCAAAGTATTTGAGTTTTAGCTTCAGGATCTGGCCTTCTAAAGAGCAGTCAGGGTTGATCTCCTCTAGGACTGACCGGTTTGATCGCCTTGCAGTCCAAGGGACTTGCAGGAGTCTTCTCCAGCACCATAGTTCTGCTTAGTTTCCCCATTTTATTAAACCTTACTGGCTCTTTGGGGACAATTTCTGAGGGCCAGTAAAGATCAGGAGATATTGAAAACAAGTCTGTAATTGTAACCCAGTGTGTTTTATTTGTCAGAAATGCTATGTATGTTTGTTCAGTTAAACAGTCAAAATAGGGAAATTGGTTTAAAATAACAGTGATTTTCTATCTGTCCTTAGCATCATGATGTTCGTCAATATGTATTGTAACATTGTACTGTTAATTTTTAATCCTAAAACTTGTAAATCTGGGAACTAAATTCCAGAAAAATTCAATAGTCTAACATGTTCTAGTGATATGTGAAAATTTGGTGATAATGATCATTTCAAAGTGTATATATGTTTAGATTATTACTTCAGAGTTTTGCTCCTTTAAAACTAGTCTGCTCTCCAATTTAGTTCCTCTAAATTAGTTATTAATGCTTCTTTACTCTCGTAGTTCTCAGTATCTAAATCTGTTGAAACACCGCAAATTTGATGAGCCCTTATTGCTTTATTTTTCTAATGGATAAATGATGAAAATAAGTGATCTCCATAATAGCACTTTAAAGTGTCCCTTTCCACCTGAAATACTAACTTTGTTGCAATTAACTAGGCAACTAACTGATCTAGCATAGTTTTTAATTCAGTATGAAGGTAGACTTTGCTTACTGACTGCCTCATTTAGCAGCCATTTGAAATTACAGTGGTTGGAAAAAAACAGTTTTATAACCAATCCTTTCATTTATCACTTTCACAGCCATCCCATGGTCACATGATTGCCATTTGTATGCTTCATAACTGGCAGAATAGAAAACAGATGTGAAATCATAAGTCACTGTTGTGTGATGTCTCACTCAGTGACTACAGAGATTTTCTTAAAATGGAACTGAAGTTGTGAGTCCATTGCAATCATGTGGTTTTTCACTAAGCAACAGATTTGGGGGTCCCAATTATGGTCAGTAAGCAAAGACTACCTGTAATCATTTTTGTACCACAGATATATTTGTAAACTAGAAATATGAAACCTTTTTTATTATAATTTGAACCATTTATATAATTTCCATGTAAAATCTTTATAGTACAATTTGAAAAATTAGAATATCAAACCTGCATTAATATTACTTTAATACCCATTGCTTCGCTGCCTAAACGTTTAAAAATATTTGGGTTTTTATGGTTTTTTTTCTCTCAATATTTCCATTATTTTAATAGGGGACTGAAGTTAGATTAACCAGGTGGTAATTGACAGGATCACCTTTCCCTTTTTGAAGGTTGGTAGCATATTTTGCTTTTATCCCCATCCTAGTACACTGCTAGTACTCCATCATTTCTTTAACTAGTTCTTTTGTGCCATAAAATATGCCATGAGAATCCACTCACTCACCAAAACTCATGTTTCCTAAACATTTTTTCATTAGTATTTGAGGCTGCAATCCAGAGTCGGTTGTTCTACAGTAATATGAAGATTATTCTTGATTCAGCATTGTGGATTGTGCCATCTCTTCATAATTAATTCACCTCTTTTTTATTATGTTCAAGAAAACATTTCAGATATTTTAGAAATATTTGTTACTGCTGTGTTTATATGTATTTTCTTTAAAAATTCCTGGAACTGGGATTATTTTAACACTATGTAGTCCTAGAAATGTCAGTATCTCATTTATCTGTCCTGTGATGCTTGTACTCTTCTTAAGTACTTCAATCTTACAGACCTCTTTCATCGTTTTCTGTTTCAAATTTGGGATAGTTCTTCAATTAAAGCTGAATACAGATTCAGTCCAAATCCTTATACTATGATTTCTGTGACATCATTCTGTAGATACTCCAGAAAAAGAAAATATTTAAAAACATTTAAATATACTGTGTTTTCCCGAAAATAAGACTTACCCCAAAAATAAGCCTTAGCTTGATTTGGGGTGGGTGGGCTTAATATAAACCCTACCCCCAAAATAAGCCCTAGTTTTGGAGCGAGGCACACACCTAAAAAAATCAAGCTAGATGGAGCTTCCCCACATGCCCCGCACACACGTACTGTTGCAGCCAGGCCTCCCATGCCCCAACAACTGCCTCACCTCGCCAGTCCACTTCTGTGGCTGCTTGCTGCCACTCGCACATGTCACCCACAGCCTCCATTTCACCATCAGAGGCCTTCAGGAAATGCCTCTGCAGCCCAGAATGGAGCTTTGGATTGACACGTGTGGCGCCTCCTTTCCTGAAGGCCTCTGACAGCAAAACAAAGGCCGGGGGCGACACACAAGCAGCGGCAAGCAGCTGCAGAAGAAATGGGCCAGCTCGGTAGGGCAGTCGGTGCCACCGCCACGAGGTGAGACAGTGGAAAAGACATTGTCCGAAAATAAGATCTAGTGCCTCTTTTGGAGGCCAAAAAAACAAAACAAAAAACTGGGTCTTATTTTCAGGGAAACACAGTAAATGGCAAAATACTTGAAGACTAAAAAAATGTAAAATGCTGGTGGGGGGGGGGAGAAAAAAACTGCCATTGCAAGAAGCTTCCCTTTCAACTGACAAAACATTACACATACACATACCTAAATGCTGTGATACACCAGAAAGTATCTATTGCAGTTGTCCATCGATTACATCTCTTGTTACTGTACCAAAACTGTATAAACTGGACAGGCAGAATTTACAGGTTTAAAGCAATAGCTATCAAAACAGGTTTATTGAATTTGACAGACTCCTAATCTTTTAAACTTGATTAATAGAAAACATGTATTATATTTGCATCCACAATGCCATCTTAACTGCTACTATCTCAGTGAACCTAATTATCATAGAGAATGCATATGTTGTTATAAGTCCCATTTGCCTCAATTTTTTGTAATCCTTCGCATATTTTTCTATGCATTTTTTCTGTATTAGAAAAAGGGCTTCTCTAACAGCATGAGACGGGGGTAGCTTTCATGCAACATTATAGGAATCCATGAAATATTTGCTACAAAATACTGTTCGTTTTTGTATACGTATTCCATTTTACTTATTTCCCTTTTTCAAAGTAATCAAATAATACTTTTCATATTTCTTCCAAGTCCCTTTCAATTAAATTATACTTGTTGATGTAGAATTCCAGTGGTGTGAATCATTGAGCAAGATAGACAACATGGAAAAATAAACATATTGATTTTTAATGCTTAGTTGCAATTTATTTTTGAAAACTAATAAATATAGTAGAATAAAATTATCTTTTTATCTCAGGACTAGCCAGAAGGTATAATGGAAGGAATTATCTTTGATGTTGCAGAGATGTTCCTTGGATTTTAATTCCAATCAGTAGATATGTTTTTGTGTTGTAAGAATTCAAAAAGTCTATTTATTGCTGTTATTTTAAAAAGAAATAAAACCATAACTTTAAAAATATTTCTATGTTTCTGTTTTGTATCAGTATTATAAAAAAGCAATGGATCTGAAGCAGCTAACATATATTTAATATTTAACTTTAATGTTAAAATGGTTAATTACAAATAAAGTAGCTCATAAATTGTCCATGTTTTAAATAAAAAACAATTTTCATATAGGATAAATTTGTTTGAAAATAGTTGGCATGTCAATTGCATTGTATGTACTATTTGTCTGTTAATCTACTAATAGAGCATTAGTTCTAATATTCAACACTTTGGAAAGATTTTGACAGAATTTAAATGTATTTTAAAAAGTATATGAACCATCACTAAGGGACAGGATGATTCTCAGTCTAATTAGATTTTATTTCTAGCATTTTATTAAAGTAGCTATAGGAGCCTAAATGTTTTCACAATGATTTATGAATTACATAAAGGTTAAGTGCTTTCCTAGTTTGAGGCTTAAGTCCAATAAACTGCATGCAAAATTAAACACCGTATGAAAGTAAACATTTTTAATGCCAAAAACTTAGCTAAATGACAATAGAATGATTTTTTATAACATAGGTCCTGTATCATTAATATACATAAAGTATGCTTTTTAAAATAATTTTAAGGACATTAAACAGTGGAACTGACATCAGTCTGTATGGCTATTATTATATCATATTGTGATGAATTTGTCTTACATTGATGTGCATTATAACATGCTTCCAATAATCTCATTTATTTGAACAATATAATACAGCATTCATAGGTTATGTTCTGAGTAACCAACCCATGCATACACTGAATATCAATGTAATCTCTATCCACATTAGAAGGGGCATTCAGTATAGTTATTGTAAATTTATAAATTCAAACAGAAGAATGGTTTCACTTATGCAAGAATATTCTGCACCTAAATAGAATGTGCTGTATATATCAGGAAATTGCAGTTCTCTGAAATGTTTTGTAGGGATGTGAAGAAAGTTTTTACAATTTCTGACATCTTGTATAAATGTTAGATACAGCCCAGTGCCCTGACTCATGAAATATGTTAAGATTGCTTAACCATGGCTTATTCAATAAGCATAATAGTCTGCATTCTCATACTGTGCTACACAGAAATCAGATAAATTATGTTATGGCTGTTGTTCATACTATGTGTATTTAAAATGTATGCCTGTTCAGCTGAAATTAATCTTACATTCAACAGAGACAAGTTCAGTTTTATTCACTTACAAAACAAAAATCAAATGCAGTTACAGCAATAGCACTTAGACTTATATAATACTTCATAGTGCTTTACAGGATCAGCATATTGACCCCAACAATCTAGGTATAGGATGAGGGATACTTAGACATTGTACAGTAGTGGCCAAAATTGTGGAAACGTTTTGGTAAAAGTGTACAGTAGAAATGTCACCTTTAGTTACATTTCCACCAATTTTCATCTAATTTCTTTATAACTGTAGCCTTGTTCACTTAATAATGCTATTTTACATCGCTTTGTGGGCAACCAGTCAACTCTTTGCACCATTACTTTAATTTTATTACATTTTGCAAGCTCACTAAATGAAAGAAAAAAAAACCAACCAACTTGATAGCGATCACATAACACACTGACAAATGTCCTCCTTTCGGCTTCAATACATGACATCAATAACTGAATCCTACTGTGATCTGATTGGCTCATTGCCAAAACAAGATGACACCTGATTGGCTCTCTAAACACTCATGCTCATTGGCTACAATCAGATGAAGGAAATCTACCTGATATCAACCTAAGCAAGTTGTGCTTCCTTTTTCTAGTTATTTGGCTATAGAATACAGTACAGATAATTGAGCAAACTTGGTTGCATTACATTCTTGATTAAATTATCTTTCCATTGATATATAATTTTATTGTACTACTCCAAAAAAGTGGTGTTATTAGCCATCAAATCCCAAAAATACAGTTTTCCCAAAAGGTTTCCATAATTTTGGCCACTACTGTGGAAGGGGAGGTTTGTTAATGTTCAATAGCCAAAAATCAGAAGGAATAGCATTTTTAAACAGATTTTATTAAAAGAAAAAAGCTTTTGTAAGCTACATTTGATAAAATTATCTGCAACTCATGAAAGCTTATGCTTTTTAATAAAATCATTAGTTCTGAAAAAGTGCTAGAAGTTTAATTCTAATTAATGTTTATTAACAATACTTGTGAAAATTATTTTGGAACAGTAGTTGATTAGAAGAGCTGTGAAGATTTGGCTCTTCATCATACTCGGCGTGTTTAATCTTAACCTTTTAAATTTATTTATTTTCTAGTAATTTCTTTGATTGTTGTGCATCACGCAAAAGTCATTAAGTTGTGTGGCATATAATTTTAATACATTTTATCTAAATAGTGTCTGCAATAATGATGTTAACTGCAAACAGATAAATGAAGGGTTTAGATTGTATCAACACAAGTCTGATTGACAAGTTATGGAAAATAATTGTTCCATTTTATTCTATTTTGGCCAGTTCCTATCTTAACTACTATGTCTAGTACAGGACAATACACTTTAAGGAGGATTCAATATTCAAAGTTTGAAGAAAGACAATGATCAGGAGATTAAGAACAGCCTTATGGAAAAGAGATTGAAAGGACTAGATATGTTTAGCTGGAAAAAAAGATGAGTCTGGGGTGTATGATAGCATTTTTAAAACACATGAGATGATGTTACATAGAAAACGATCAAGATCTTTTTTCTTCTTCCATAGGACAGGACATGAAAAAGTGGATTAAGTGACAGGAAGGCAGATACCAAGTGAACATTAGAAAAAACATAAGAGCAGTTCAGTGGAAGAACCAGTTATCCAGGAAGGTGGTGGTCTCCCCGCCAGTGAATATGTTAAACAAATTCTAGACAGGCATCTATATGGCATTTATTCATTTGAGTTCCTGCCCTGTGCAGGAGATTGTACACATCTTTGTGGCTTAAATGATTCTTGTCACCTCTGATTCTATAATGTGCTTTTTACTCAAATGAAGTTGCAGGGTTATTATGTTGCTGAGCTCGTCTCATTGCTAGAAAACTGATGGAAGCATAAATTTTGAATGTGTACAGATTATCATGTATACAGAGAACTGCAGGATTTGTATGTTGAAAGCTCATTAAATCTGCTCAGCTGTTGTTTGAAAGAGACTGTAGCCTTAAGGCTGCAGAGCCAAACTACAAGACCTACACAGAGATATGTAAACAATGCACCGTAGGGGGAAAGTTAGCATGTTTTACAAATTATTTTATCTAGCAAATGCATTTCATACTATGTACTTTCACTTGGCTGGAATTCATCAATATCTTGTACATGCTGTCTTGGTCAGTTTAACAAGGAAGTGTAATTAATCACTTTTTTCTTTCTCTTTATGTCCCATTCCTCTTTTGTCCGTACCCTTCCATCTCCATATCTCTCATACCTTATATATTATTTTGGTACCCTTCCATTCTTCAGTGTGATCAAGATCAGTGCATTCAGAGCACTAAATTCGTTTTGCAGGCCGCTGCCACCCCACTCCTCCAGAGTGAGCCCAGCCTAAGTAGTGGAGAGCTGCCTTTACCAGGAAAAAATACTCTTGGTGCTCCCTGTGCTATGGTGACACTAGGACAACCAACACCACCTTCTTCCATCCCAAATCTCACATCAGAAACAAGCTTGTCAGAAATGATACCATTAAAAGAGGACCCTGAAAGTCATCCATTTCTTACTCCTGAAGAAGCTCTGCCCGGGATGTTGCCCCTTGGCTATGCCCTGACACACAGCCGTACCATGCACAGCCTCAGCCTGGTTAGCCAGGATTCACTGCATGAAGACTCGGTGCGTGGCCTTGTTAAACTCAGCTCAGTCTAAACGATATAGAACATGACTGCAATTAAAGAGATCTTATCCAACTCCAAGAGCAATTAGCCTTTGGACTCTGACATATATATGTCACTGAAAATTATTATGTAAAGATGTCTATTGAAAGGACAAATTATTTTTGTGCCGTGAAGTAACAATTACATTTGTTTTACAGCAAATTTATTGGTGGCTTGGGTTTGATGGTTACATTGTCAAATAACCAATTTAGTTGAAATTTGTTTGGTGATTTATAATGTCCAGCAGTTTGGAATCCTGGTACTACAAAGTTGGTTATTATAGTTCTTAAAATACGAATGATATAAGTGTCATATTCCATGTTTTATGAAGTTCCTTGTTGTAATATCTCCTTTGTAGCCAGACATGACAGCGCTACTCATATTTGAAACAAGATTAACATTGGATGAATGTAAAATCAATAAGGGTTACAATTGTGGAATTGCATGCCACACATTACAGTGGGTGTTACAGTAGTGTTGTTATTTGAAAGACAGTGCTGCTGCTTTACTATTTGTGAGTACCAAAGTGCTGTTCATTGTAAAAGACAGTACAACAAACAATATTAACTTTTTTCAATCAATAAATAAATGAACTGGCAATGCTCAGTTATGGAGGATTACCTTATTTTTGTATATCATTTATTTTTTAGTGTGAAATAACATAGTGTTGTGCCATAACATAGATTTCTCTCCACCCATCCCCACCTGTGATCACACAAAATGTAGATATTCAGTGAGATGGCATTATCTGTATATTTGAATATGTATACATATCTCTTCATAAAAAGCTAATGCAAAACAGTATATTATAATACAACAAATTCCTTTTTTTCTATATATCATTAAGCAGCCAAAGGAACTTCCAAGACCCAATTATGGATAGTTTTGAGTTTTGTTTTGTATACAGTTTTATATATAATCTACTTAATGATGCTATATGCCTATAATTGGTCTGCTTGTTAAAATTACTTGATGTTGGATTGCAAAATCTTCCATTTTCAAAAGGATTTTGATTCACCAGAGGCTTTCATACAAAGATTGCTTCTTACATTATTTAAAAACATGTTCACAAAGGGACCATCTAGAACAGCATGGAGGTGACGAGAAGGTACTGGGCAAAAAAAAAAAAACGTGAAAAGGGGGGGGCTTTTTCCTTCTTAATGATTTGGGGAGCCATCACTGCTCCTTGAGGGATTTCTTTAAGTTTGTTTTGAGCTCATAGTTGAGATTATTGGCGGAGTCTTTCACTAGAAAGCTTGAAAGGTAAAGATATTCATGTTCTTAGCTTTGTTGATAGACAACAAGGGTCACTGGGAATTCCCTCAACAGTTTGTAATCATTAACTTTCATTCAGCCATCATTATTAACAACTACGGTATGTTTCAATTTAAATTTGTGATTGATGCTTGATTCTTAAGAAATTTCTTATGGCTTAAAGAAAAGACATTCCCTCAGGGATAACAAACATAGTAAGAACTTAAATGTTGCAAGCCATTGCATTTTGTCTTAGTTTTAAGATCCTAGGACCTGCAATACCCTTTTCTCAGGACAAAGTTTAATGCAGTTATTTTTGTGGCTGTGCATGTGTTTTTGTATACACATACATTCTTAAGCATAACTGCAGGCAAGTACACTGAAAAAACAGATTGTGAAGAAACGAATAGATTGCATCTCAAAAGACATTGACAATATACCTTTAGAAGGAAAAAACAAAAGCACAATGTTTTAATTGGAATAAGGCCATCTTTTATTATTACAGAAATGCCAGATGACTTAACGGGGAAGAAAAAAACCTTTACACTGTGTACAATTTTGTAATATTTTTTTTCTGAGTAGCAATACGTTTTTCCTTTAGTTTGCATGTATAGAAAATAATCTTAATAACCAGAGATGTCTTTTTCCCATTTTACAGAAAGCTATTCATGGTGTGCAGTTATCTGACAACCATAAATGTTTACAGCTTTCATGTAAAGAGATACTGTCTGTTTTTCTGCCTGACCTCACAGGATTTATTTAAAATCCTGCATGTGTTACCTTAGCGCATGCACATTCCAAAGAAAAAACAAAAAACTAGGTGAGTTGTATTCTCTTCACATAGTAAAGTTGATTATTGCATGGACAGGTGTTACCAGCAGCAAATAGCTGTTAATTCCATATAATAACAGGGAGTGGCTGATTTGGGAAGATTTAGTGAGTTAACACAAAGGAAGCCAGCTTCCTCAGAAAGCCCATGTAATTGTTTACATTTCCATACAACAAACACCTCAAAGTTCACAATCCCCAAACTGGCTTGGTGAGTTCATGATAAAAAGTATGGGATGATACATCATGAGAATTTCTAAATACAGCTTGGGTTATTGTTATTTTTATCCCAAGCAATATGATTTGGCTATATCTTTAGTAAGGATAATCAAGATAGAAGAGAAAAAAAAGGGCATGACTTTTGCCTCATTATATTAAAATAGAATTCTAGCCATTTTTAAAATAAAATTACCTAGTTATTGCCTAGGTAATAACTTGATGTAATTTATTTTTAAGAAACATAGATGTTGGTTAGAGCAGTGTATCATTTTAACAAGCTTAGTATTTTACTTATTCCATTCCCTGCAGTGTAAAAAATCAGCAATGTTAAATACTTTACCCTGCCATTATTGCTTCCCAGCTGTGAAGCTCACACAAATGAATAGAAGTATTTAAAAATTCATTGGCTCACATTTCCATAGAAATGCTCATTTTATTTTACTAGCATTTTTTGAATATCTTTGCCATTAAGAAATTGCGGTGTCACGGTGTCACACGTGGTATAGACCCATTTGGAGTAGAAGGTTATCCTGTCATTGTTCTAAGTGCACCTCTCATTGAAAGCTTTCAAGTGCTGCACTGCAACACTGGGATATCTTCCTTGGCTTACCTGATGTTTGAGGGAAGCTTATGTATGGAAAAGTACTGTGAATACCTATTTTAGAACAAATTATTTTTGTTTGCATTGATGTTTAGTATTTTTGCTGTTTATACTGTTTATGACTTTTATGTTGAAGAATAAAAATACAGCCTTTTTAAGCATTGCCTTCTGTCTCATGATTTGTTTTGACGTGCCTAAAAAAACTGCGGTACTTGTTTTACCATGACATTTTACCATCACATACTGCTGCCTCATGGTGACATCTGCTGGAGAATGCTAGAAGGAGTCTGTCTTTTAATTAAAGCTGTTCTGTTAATGTATATCAGGGGTCTTCAAACTTGACCCTTTTATGACTTGTGGACTTCAACTCCCAGAATTCCTCAGCCAGCATGCCTGGCTGAGGAATTCTGGGAGTTGAAGTCCACAAGTCATAAAAGGGCCAGATTTGAAGACCCCTGATGTATATGATCATTCTCTAAGACTTAATCCTAATACTAATTGTTTTCAATATTATAGGAGACCAATAGTCAACTTTTTGCACAAGCACGACTCTTTTTCATTTCATCAGTTGTAAGTAGAATTCATTTAATCTACCAATAATTTAGCTAATCCCTCAAAAAGCAATGCCACCTGAAGTCCATTCTTTGAGGGAGAAGGTTTAGAAAAGTGAAATATAAATAAACCTGATTAAGTAGATTAGGCTAAGATGGTGGAGCTTTATTTCTTTCTTCTGTTCTGCAATAGATTTAACAACATTATGGCTTTTGTGATAATTTAAAGGAATGAAATGGATGCATTATGCCAGGCATGTCAGATGGCCGGATGCATCATGCCAAAACCGCACCCACCCCATTGCCGGCAATGGGGGGAAAGTCCCGATACGTCACATGACATCACGTGACGTCACGAGTTTGACATGCCTGCATTAAGCTCTGGAAAACTTTTTGTCTCTTAATCACCATCAAAACAAAGATTAAAACATTCAAATCCTAGCAAATCTGAAGATCGAAATGGGGTGCTGAAGCACCTCACTTAGTGTAGATGACCAACATGGAAGTAGTCCAAAATCATCTAGTGTTCTATTTACTCAACGTTATGATATTTGGTGATCAATCTATGTATTTTGTGCTTTTTCTTTCTTATTTTTGAATGTTGAGAGTTTTTCCTTTTAAAATGTTTAATAAAATGAAATAAAGTATTTATTATATTTTAAAGAAAGTAATAATGTTAATAGACTTGAATTATGGGATGTTTTACACAATAAGGAATTGAAGGTTGCAGAATGCAGTAAGTGATGGAAGTTCAGCATGTATGAGAATTGAATCCTTTGGTAAAAGTTCAGCTGAGCAAATATAACACAAGCATGGTTATTTGAGTATATTTATGGATAAATGAATAATTAATTATATTGTGCTGTTAGAGGTGTGATGGTTGGAGACATAAATGCATGTGTAATTTAGCTGCTAAGTAATTGTAGATTGGATACAAAAGTGAATAACCTGTATTCACATGAATGGGTTAAAAGGAAGATGGAGAAAAATGAAGTTGGACAGCACTAATGAGAGGTGAAAAGTTTAAATTAACAAAGGCACAATGAAGCACTGATTAATTTACTGGAAATAAGAATAGTTTTCAAGAAACAAAAGGTAAGGAGAGGGTACAGCAAGTTGCAGTCCTATAAACTAGTTTTAACCTTATTTTTGTGTCACGTTTCTTTTGGTTATCACATCTTAGTCCATGTATGTGCCTTGTATGATATTGTTTATCCTGAAAGAGAATAGTATGAGGGATGGATGTTTATGTGTTCTTTGTTTAGCATCCATGAAATCAAATAACAAAATGTGCCACTTGATAAGATTGCTGATCCTTGTTACAATTTCCCTTGAATAGGAATTCTTCTAACTTAGTTACCTCAATTAGTTGTAAATTGTCTTTTCCTGCACCTTTTCCAGCTCTACTGTTTCCTTCCAAAGGAAACAGTTCCTTTCAGATTTTGAGTCAAAGTAGATTTAAATTAATGTGACCAGGTTAAAGCTTTACTTAAAGCATCTGTAGAGCCTTTGGACAGTCTTATTTTGACAAGAGATTTGTTCAGTTCATATGAGGTTCCCCGAAGATCTGGATGGCCCCCATTTTGTTATTATTAGAGAAGCCGTGAAGACTTGGTTCTTTACCCAGACCTTTAGTGAGAGACCGCTTGCTTCATTCCATCTGGTCTATTGCACTTGCCGTCTTATCTTTAATGTTTTATTGCTGTTACTGTAATTTGTCTGTTGTGTCTCTCCCAGAGTCATTGAATTGCAAGTTTAATAAATAATAATTATTACTACTGCTGGTAACCTGCCAAAGAGAGTTATGAAGAAAGCAGTAGGAATAAGCATGAAATTGGCAAGTCTTCTGCTTTCTTCCACAGAATAGAGAAAATGTCTGATAAAAAAATATCTGTTGGAATCATAGAGAGAGACATGCTGGTTGAAGAATGACATTCATTCATACTTGCCTGAAGAGATGTAATAAGATCCCTTCTGAAATATCTAATGTCTCTCGTTCAGATATTTTGAAGCAATCAGGGCTTGATTCTGGTTCTATTATGGCTTCTATCTAGATGATACTGGCCTGCCTGATGTTATCGGAAATAAATCTTGACGTTTTATTTGAATTTATCTAAACTGAATTTATCAGTATCACAGCTTAAACATAACTACTACTTGTTTCTATAAAGAAAACAGGAAACAATAGTCAGTTTCAGATCTTACATACGAATATTGTACAAAATAATTTATCTCACATTTTTATTGTCATTTCTGTTGTTTTAATATTTATGTTTCTGGGTTATTAATGGTTTGTTAGCCACCCAGAATTAATTTATTAAGATAGCCACATACATTCAGATAGATCAAGGGTGTCAAACTGCCGGCCCGCGGGCCGGAGCGTCACGGAGAAACCATGCCCATCCCATTTTCGGCAATGGGAAAAAGTTCCGATACATCGCACGATGTCACGTGACGTCGTGAGTTTGACATGCCTGAGATAGACAAAGAATTTCAAACTTAATTTATTGCTGGGGCTTTTATAAAGTAAAATTTCAAAACAGTACACAAAGGACAACATCAATGAAGGCAGAGCTTGCTAACCTTCAGTGTGTCAATTATTGTATTCAAATTAGCACTCTTTAGGTATCTGCTGACTTTGTGCTTGGTTGAGAAATTATAAAGAAGTTAGAGGTATAATTTAGACTGTAAAGTTGAAAAATACCCATGTTGAGTGAGAAACGTATCCATATAGTGCTATCTGTTAAAAAAAAACCTAATGAGTGTGTTTATTATGTGTTTTAATGTTTCAAGCCAGTGGCTGATTTTTCATAAAGGATTCTTTGTCCTTAAAATTGATTGACTATAAAAGACGGTCACTCAAACCAAAACCATTAGACAAAAATAAGAAAGAAAAGGAAGCAATATCATGGTAAGCCATTATATATAAACACTCAAGAAATCCCTGCCCCCTCTGTAACCTAACTTGATAATGAAATTCTGCAAGAATCAATCAAACTCAAGTGCATCAAGAACCCAGCAGAAACAGTAATTTTCTGTTGATTTTCCCAACATGATTTATCAGCTATATAATAGAGTTAGCGTATCTGGATCACTAGATGAATACTAGATGGCAACAGATTAGGAAAAATCTTTCTCTGGTCATCCAGTGGTTATGCAGATTTTTGCAGCACAGAAATTATACATCTACTGTACATTCTCATAATTTTCATAGCCACTTTTGCTTTGCTAGTGGCTATGCTGAAAAGATTGTCTGTGCTACACATGTCCACCCAGCTAGCCAAAGACAAACACTAAAGCCTTCAAAAGGCTACTACATATCTAATGTAGTAGTTATATAATGGTATGACATTGTAGCTGAGTGCTACTTTCAGAGGCAAGGTTATTTGCCTAGTATCCTATATACATTTCCCCTGACTAAAAGAAAGCATTGAACTAGTTGCCTCTAATGAAACCTGAAGAACCTTAAATTTTCAAGGACCATCTACTTAAAGAAATGAAATTTGATGTTTCTCTTTTAAAAATAGGATGATGCCTTCCAGCAAACAAAAGTCAAGGGGATATTTGAGCATAGCTTTTGTTTGCTAGGCACAAAAACAAAGCCCAAGTGTACAGTATTACTGAAACCAAAGAATTGGACCTGTATAATGATACAAATGCCAGGTCAAAATAGAGATACATTGCTATTTTGGCAGCTGCAAAACCAAGAGAATCAGGCAAGTAAAAGGAAGTTTGAGAAATGTTAATTCTAAATCAGTACTGTAAGGTACAAGATATAGAAAGCTACAGCTGGGTGATTAGAGTCGCAAAAGCTTGTTTTATAATTGTGAGCCTAATTGCAGAAGTGTGGGTTGACATAAAATATCATATGAAAATGCTTGCTATAAAATGGAACAGAAAGTGAGTTGCTTCCTCATATTTTCACAGGGAAGTGTAGAGCATAGACAAGCCTTCTCTGCGTTGTATAAAGGCTGCTATCCAGCCAGGTTCTAATATGTTTAAATTTGAAATAGTCTCAGGTCTAAACATCTGCTCTCAATTTATCTGCATTAGTCAATGGACAGTATAATTGATAATGAATTATTAGAGAAGGTGAACAAAATTCAGGTACTGGTACAAGTCACTACACAGTTGTGACTTTAACTTAAGTTTAGCAAGATTTGCTCAGTATATCTAAGCTACCAAATAAATAATGTAACTCTTATCTGTATTGATTATATTCAACAGAGATGGAATCAGAGTTGGAAGAAGTCATCTACGACTTTAAATATAACTCATAAATTAGTGCAGGAATCCAGATTAAAGCATCTCAGACCAACGGTTGTCTAGCCTCATTCCACTGTTCCACTGTTCTTAGTATTAGGGTCTGGGTTTCAGGTTGTTTTTTTTTTTGGTGTTGCAGTTCTTGACATTCCATCAGAATGGACTTCCGGAAGCGGCATCCACACAGAGAACCGGTTGTTCATATATTTGAATCCCACCACTTTTGTTGGGATAAACTCGAAGTGATATTTACTTAGCAGGAGCAAAGATTTAGATTGAACTCTATAAAAAAAACTAAGGATTTTCTGATTAGACATAAACTAATTTTAGAGTCAGCTGAGGGACTGGATGGAGACAAGAAATCTACAGCAGAACAATATCAAGAGGGCAGTATTGAGATAGTGGTACAGGAATCTGCTACTTTGTGCAAAGAGATTAAGGCTAACACCTGGAATATTAATGGGGTGAATGCCCCATCCAAACATTTCATTATTTGAGGAAACCTAATGTTGATATAATTTGTCTTCAAGAAACATATTAAGAAACAGGATAAGAAATATTTAATAAATAAACAACTAGGGGAGGAATTTATATCTGCTGGCTTAAAGAAGACTAATAGAGTTGTTCTATATATAAAACCCCAATTTAAACCTAAGCTACTTTCAGTAGATAACTATGGTAGATTTGTAGTAGTAGTAGAACTTCTACAGCCACCAAAGGACATAATGAATGATATACTTCAGGAGGGAAGAATACCCCACACATGGAAGGAAGCCAATATTGTGTTATTACTGAAGGAGTGTCAAGATCATACAAATATAAAGAATTATAGACCAATTTCACTACTGAACAATGACTATAAACTCTGCTGCGATTCTGGCAGAAAGACTAAAGATTTTACAGACCAATCTGGCTTTCTGCCAAAAAGACAGTTAAGGGATAATGTGAGGACTGTTCTGAATATCATTGAATACTTAAAATACCACAATGAGAAACAGGCAGCTTTAATATTCCTAAATACAGAGAAGGCCTTTGAAAATTTAAGAAATGGACTTTGGAGAAAGCTTTATTCAAGGAGTTGAAGCTATTTACACGTCACAACAAGCAAAAATTATTAATAGTGATTTAACTGACCCATGTGACATTCAAAAGGGTGCAAGACAAGGATGCCCCTTGTCTCCCTTGTTGTTTATTTTGGTGTTGGAAGTTTTAAATAGAGATATTAGGCAAGATGAGAGAATAATGGGTATAAATATCAAGAAAGAAGTTTACAAATTGAGGGCATTTGCTGACAACTTGGTTATATTCCTGCAGGACCCAAAAAATCAGAATATACAGTATGTTGAGGAAATTAAGTGAGTTTGGGGTTCTAGCAGGTTTTAAAATAAATAAACAGAAAACAACATTAGTCAACAATATGTCCGGATGGTGATATATTGAGTAAAAGGTCTGGTTTCAAGGTTGAGAAAAAGGTGAGATATTTGGGGGTTATGTTGACACACAGAACCACAAAACTGTTTCAAAATAATTATGTACCTCTTTGGAATGATATAAAAAAGGATCTACAAAGATGGGACAAACTACATTTATCATTACTGGGTAGAATTTCAGTAATTAAAATGAATGTTTCACCAAAGAAGCTCTTTCTGTTCTAGACAATACCAATACTTGCAACGGATATTCCATTTAAACAGTGGCAGAGGGATATCTCTAAATTTATATGGCAAGGAAAGAAACCAAGAATCAAATGCAAGTTATTGCAAGAATGTCAAGAAAAGAGGGGGTCTGGGTTTACCAGATTTGAAATTGTATTTTGATGCATGCTGTTTTGTTTGGTTAAAAGAGTGGGTGAATCTCCAGAATAAGAGGCTGCTCAATTTGGAAGGCCATGAATTAAGGTTGGGATGGCATGGGTATTTTTGGTACAATAAAGTAAATGTTGATTTTAATATTTTATTAGATGCTACATATTAAGAGTTTGGAATAAATATAAACCAAGGGTTTTTTTTACGAAACTGCCCCCTATGGGTGTCCCTCCAAGAAGCTTTTTTAAGAAAAGAAATGGTGGTGAAGCCGGATTGGTGGATGTATGGTAAAATAGTATTAATTCTGGAGACCCCCATCCTCAAGTCTAAGGAAAAATTAGAATTAGAAGGTCACACTTGTCACTAGTTTACATATCAACAAATGAAGGTAAGATTTAAAGTAGACAAAAAAGGCCATGGTTTTGAGTTTGCTAAAAATGAATTGGAAATCCTACTAGTGATGATCATACAATTGCCAAGGTCTATAAACATTATTAAAATTGAATTTGGAAAATGAACATGTAAAAAACACACTGTATGATCCAGTGGGCAAGGAATTTTGGGTATAATGTGATGTTTGAATAATGGGAGAATATATGGATAAAAGGCTTAAAATTCACATTAAATTGTAACCTAAAAGAAAATTGTTACAGAATGATGTATTGCTGGTATTTAACACCATATAAGTTATCTACAATGTACAATGGTATTTTGAATGTTAGAAATGTAAATATAAAGAAGGGACTTTTTATCATTTATGGTGGACATGTGATAAGGCAAAAAAATATTGGAGTAAGATGCTTATATTAATGCTGAAAATTCTTAGTGAACATAAAGATTAAACCAGAAACTTCCTTCTGCAACTAATGGAAAGAGAATTGGGGGGAAAAATGGAACTCTGATTTTATGTAAGCTGACGGCAGCAAAATTGATCTATGCACAAAAGTGGAAGAATGCCTTGATTCCTACATGGACAAATGGTTAAAAAAGCTGATGAAATTAGCAGAGATGGCCAAATTGATTGTGCTGATAAAAGAAAAGAACATAAGTACTTTTGTTTCTACTTGGAAACCGCTTCTGGACTTTGTGCTTGAGGTGGAAAAAAAATGATATTATGATTTTGGGTTTTACCGATTAGACTGATTTGCTGATACAGAAATGGCTAGTGTATACTACTACAGAAATGTAAAAAGTTGAGATTTGATTTTAATGACTGATTTTACTGCAACAGAGAGAGTCAATGGCTTTTGTTTCTTCCCCTTTCTCGACACCTTTTTTGTTTTCCCTTTTTGTACTGTTGTCCCCTACTATTTGCTTTTTTTTTATTGAAAAGTTTTAAAATACATTTTATCTTTAACAATCCCCCCCTCCCCCTCCCCTACCTATCCCTCCCTACCCCTACCCCCCTTTCCCCCCTCCCCCCCCCCCGACTTCCCAGAGCTAAGTACAGGGTATAAAAACAAAGAACAATCATAAACATCCGTATGCTACCAACAATAAATTCTTAAATCTATCACTCTCTAGCTCATATAAGATAACTACAAACAATACTAATATTTCATATAAAGAGAAAAAAAAGAAAATAGAAAGGAAGACTTATTCAAATGCTAAGTGAAACTTTTTAGTCCCGTATTTCTTCTGGATATATTCAATCCATTTTTTCCACTCCATAATATAACGTTCTTGCGAATGATCTTTCAAATAAGCCGAAATCTTTGCCATTTCTGCCAGGTCAGAAACCTTTAAAGTCCATTCTTCTATAGTCGGCAGTTCCTCCTTCTTCCAATACTGACCTATTAAAAGTCTTGCTGCTGTAACTAAATTTAACATCAACTTAGTGTCCACAACAGTAGCATCTGTAATTATACCCAACAAAAAGAATTGCGGCCAAAACTTTATCTTTTGCTTGAAGATCTTCTGCATATTCCACCAAATTTTTATCCAAAAAGCATTGACCTTTTTACAAGTCCACCATATGTGAAAATATGTTGCATCTTCACCACCACACCTCCAGCATTTTGGCTGATAGTTCGAATACATACTTGCAAGCTTTTTAGGATCTAAATGCCATCTATAAAACATTTTATAAAAGTTCTCTCTTAAGTTTTGAGCTTGTGTAAATTTTACGTTCCTCACCCAGATCTTTTCCCACTTGTCCATTGTAATAACTTCTTGAATGTTCTGGGCCCATTTTATCATACAATCTTTAACCAGTTCTGTTTCTGAATCAATTTCTATCAATGCAAGATATATCCGTTTGATATGTGCTGGACCCTGATTTCTAATTTACTTTATCAAATTTTCATCAGTCATTGCAAAACCAGTTTTCTGATCTTCTTTCCACCTGGCCCGTAATTGAGTATATTGAAACCAGGTTTGAACAATCTTCTCATCTCGCAAGAAATTATACGATTTTAAACACCATACACTTCTTTCCAAGCTTAAAATCTCCTTATACGTAGTCACGTCATGTTTGAAACCAACATTTATGTTTTCTATTGCGTGTTTTGGAATTGCCCACAATGGTATCTTACAGTCTAACTTGTATCTATACTTCTTCCAAACTCTCAACAATGCCTGTCTTAAAATATGCACTTTAAACACATTATCTACCTTCTTATCATACAACAAATATGCATGCCAGCCAAATAACAAGTCGTGGCCCTCAAGATTTAATAATCTCTCTTGTGTCAAATTAATCCAATCACTTATCCCTGCTAACGCAGCAGCTTCATAATATAATTTAAGATTGGGCATTTTAAGACCACCTCTTTCACGAGTATCCTGCATAATCTTAAGTTTAACTCGTGGCCTTTTCCCTGCCCAAACAAATTTATTGATACCCCGTTGCCATTCTTCCAAATTAGAATCTTTCTTAAGAACCGGTATCATTTGAAATAAGAATAAAAATTTAGGCAGGACATTCATTTTCACTGCTGCGATTCTTCCCAACAAAGACAATTGCAATTTTTCCCAACTCTCCATTTCTTTTTGAATTTTACCCCATAGTTTTTCATAGTTATTTTTATATAACTTTGTATTAGAGGGTGACAAAAACACCCCCAAATATTTGACCCTTTTAGCAATCTCAAATCCAGTTAATCCTTCTAAAAGAGCCTTTTGCGATACTGTCATATTTTTGGCCAGAATTTTAGTTTTTTGTGCATTAACTTTAAATCCAGAAACCCTCCCATATTGCATTATTATCTCCATCAGGTCCACAACAGAATTTTCTGGCTGGGTCACTGTAACAACCAGATCGTCTGCGAACGCCCTCAATCTATAATCCTGATCTCTAATTTGTATACCCTTAATTCTTTCCGAACTCCGTATTTTTACTAATAATATCTCCAATGTTAACACAAATAGTAAAGGCGATAACGGACACCCTTGCCTTGTGCCCTTCTCAATATTACATGCTTCAGTCAAACTATTGTTAACTATTATTCGGGCAGTTTGTTTTTGATATAATGCCCTAATTGGTTGCAAAAATTTATCCCCAAAATTCATTTTATCTAAAACTTTCATCAAAAATTGCCAATTCAATTGATCAAAAGCTTTTTCAGCATCTAAAAAAATTAGCGCCGCAGGGATCTGGTTGTTCCTTTCCAAAAACTCTAACACATCAACTATATGCCTCACATTATTTTTCATTTGCCTACCACTAATAAACCCAGTTTGATCCCCATGAATCACCTGTTGCAGAACCCTCATCAATCTATTAGCCAACACCTTAGCAAATATTTTATAATCTGTATTTAAAAGTGATATCGGTCTATAGTTTTTAACTTGAGTAGCATCTTGATCTTCCTTCGGAATCAAAGAGATAAAAGCAGTTCTCCAAGACGGAGGCACCTTTCCCCCTCTCTGAATTGTCTGAAACAGTTCCTTTAACGGCTTTATCAACTCCATTTGTAAATTTTTATAGTAAACCGCAGTCAAACCATCCGTACCTGGCGCTTTATCCAACTTCAATTCCTTAATTGCTATAAGAATTTCTTCTTCTGTTATCAACTGGTTAATCTCCTCTTTTTGTGCTTGCGTAAGAACCGGGATGCTAGCATTCTCCAAATATACATCAATGTCTTTTTCATTAATCTTTTCCTTAGCATATAATTTAGAATAAAAATCCACAAAGGCTTCCTTAATAAGATCCTGTTGAAACACAACCTTTCCCTTATGTTCAATTTTATCTATATTAGAAGCCCTTTGCTTTTTCCTTAGTCTATAAGCTAGCCATCTACCTGGCTTATTAGCATTGCAAAAAGTATTATGCCTAGCAAACCGCAAGTTGGTTGCTACTTGATCAGCCATCAATTTATCGAATTGTCCTCTTAATAGCTTAATAACCTCCTTAGTCTTCACATCCGATGGGTTCAAAATTAAGACCTTTTCTTTTTCCCTAATTTCATTCTCCAGTTCTTTCCTTCTGGCTTCCAAGGTACGTCTGTATTTATTATTCATATATATCAACACCCCTCTCATGTAGGCCTTGCTAGCATCCCAAACCATGTCCATAGAAGTATCCTTATTCATATTAATTTCAAAAAAATCCTTCATCCGCTGTTTACATTCTTCCACATTTCTCTGATTTCTAAACAAATTCTCATTTACGCGCCACGAGCGCCTATCCCTATTGTCCTTATTGATCTCTAACCAAACTGGACTATGGTCTGAAATAGTCCTTGCACAAATCTTTACCTTCTTAATCCTAGAAAAAAATCATTAGTCAGCAAAATAAAATCAATCCTAGAAAAAGATTGATGTCTGTCAGAAAAAAAAGTATAATCCTTTTCATGTAGGTGTATGTCACGCCAAATATCTCTCAATTCCAAGTCGTCCTTCATTTCAAAAAAAGATTTAGGCAATCTAGCATGACTCGGAACACGCTTAAAAAAACCAGCCTTGTCCATCTGTACATCCAATACACCATTCCAGTCCCCCATAAAAATAAACGATTTGTAATCCAATTGAGTAAGCTTTGTATGAAGTGAACTAAAAAAATCAGCTTGTTGTTGATTAGGAGCATATAGTCCAACTAAAAGCGTTTTTTTACCTTCTAACAACAAATCTATCATGACATATCTTCCTTGCTTATCTACTTCAATTAATTCCGCTGTTAGAGTACTTTTAACATAGACAACCACTCCATTTTTCTTATTCATCGCAGAAGCAACAAATTGCGTGCCCAACCTTGAGTTCGATAAATACTTTTGGTCCATAACCCTAATATGCGTTTCTTGCAAACATATAACATCAATCTTAAATTGTTTTAAATATTGAAAAACTTTCTTTCTCTTCTGTGGTGAGTTTAATCCATTGACATTCCAGGTTAGGAATTTAGTCGCCATGCGTGGCATCCTGAAGCTTTTGGAGCACATCTTTAATAGCCCCTATATTTTCTTTGGGCCGCGCTCCTCCCACAGCTTCACTATAAGTACGCTTTGAGAGTTCCATGAACTTCTGCTGGTCTTGCTCTTGTACTTGTCTTGCTCGTTTTACAGCGGCGCGCGTCAACCTCTGCTCTCCAGCAGCCGCCAATGAAGCTGTAATTTGATCCCCTCCAGCACCATTCTCCTCTGTCTGTCCACCTTCAGCCTCTTGAGGTTTTCCCTCTCCAGATCCCTTTGCAGCTTCCAGGAGTGATAGAGGGGTTGCTTTTAAAACATTGTTGTAGAAATCACGCGCCTGAATCACAGTAACCAGACGATATCTTTTACCTTCGTGCATCACCACCAATCCAACTGGAATCTCCCATCTAAACTTAATATCACGTTGCTTAAGTTCCTGTACGAGAAATGCAAAATCCTTCCTTCTCCTTAAAATCTTTGGAGGAATTTCTTTTAGAACCAACACTTCTTGCTCAGCAACCACAACTTTAGTATCATAAGCAGCTTGAATAACTTCATCTCTAGTTGCTCTCTTTGTAAAATAGACCACCACATCTCTAGGTAACTTCCTCTGCCTTGCAATCCATGAATTTACACGAAAAACTTTATCCATACATCCCTCTATTTCAGATGCTGGCTGGCCCAATACTGCTTCCAAAGCCTCAGAAATCAGCTGCTTTAGGTCTTCTTTAGGATTCTCTTTTAAGCCCCTGATTCTAATAGCATACTGCATCTGATGATACTGGACAAGACTCAATTCTCTGTCCATTTTATCCCTTAAATTTTCATTCTCCAGTACCTTTACTTCTAATATAGCAGGGGTGTCAAACTCAATTTCATTGAGGGCCGCATCAGCATTGCGGTTGCCTTCAAGGGGCCGGGTGGGTGTGGCCTGGGTGGGCGTGGCTAGTGTGTGTATGGCCTACTGGGTGGGCGTGGCCAGCTCTACATCGTTCGCCTCAAGGGTGCCTATGGGGGCCTGGGCAGGAGTAGGGCAGATCTGAGGGTCTCTGGCAGGAGGAGGATCTCTGGGCCAGGGCCAAGGCAGTGGGGGCCATTCCCTCACTGTTTCCAGGATGGCTTTGCGGGCCGCATGAAACCACTTGGCGGGCCGAATCCGGCCCCCGGGCCTTGTGTTTGACATGTCTGTAATATAGTGTTCTTTTGACTAAGATCCTCCATTTTTTCTTCCAAACATTGCACACATTCAGCCACGCTTTCCACTGTAGACAAGATGTCTACCCTCATTGCACTAAACTTCTCGTTAAGCTTCTCTTCCATCCTCTCCTCCAATTTCTCCATTTTCTCCTCCAACTTTACCATCTTATCATCCAGCATTTCTGACATTACCTGGGATTGCTTTGCAAAGGCATCTTGTAAGTCCTTAAGCGTCAATGCCACAGGAGGTGCAGGAGGAAGCAGAGCTTGCAACGATGTCTGTTGCACCGGGGAAGTTCCCGCACTCCGAAGAACTTTAGAGGAAGATTTAGCCGCCATCTTTCTTCACTTTCACTTGTTGCGCACTTTCACTTTAAGTTTATAAAGTCCATTAAGCTAGAGAGTAAGAATAAAAGTCCTCTTCACCTTAACCTCCTGTACCGCTCTGCCTGCTCCTTTTACTCCAAAGTCTTTCCTTCTGGCAGGGGTGGTTGCAAACGCCTGGCTCCGCTCCAAAAATCCCGGAGCAGAGATGCTAAACAGCTGGGAGCAACCCAGGCTACGGGGGAGTTCAATCCTTCAGCCGCCCAAGCTTTCAGCTCAGGCGGCCCCGGAGAACTCAACCCCTACCTGGGGCCTCACCCCCTCCTCTTCTCCCGAGGAGGGGGCTTCAAATCTACCTAAACAGCTGATCGGCGCTGTTTTAGGTGAAAAAACTCAGCTGTGAAGCGGACAGCCCGAAACGGCTATCTTCGGCGCCGCGCCGCCACCGGAAGTCCCCCTACTATTTGCTTTTGTATTTTCACATTTTATGTTATAAATGAATAAAACTAATGAAATAAAATAAAAAGATTTGCTGATGACAAATCCATCCTAACCTTCTAATTTACTCTTTATTCTAAGGTTGCTTATAGGGCAATATCACTATATTCTGATTAGAATCTTTCTATCTTTTTGAAGATGCAGACATTTGTTCCACTCATTTGGCATTTTACCAATCCTCTAAATTTCTCAAAAAAAGAGAAATCACACTGTAAAGGTTCATCCAGATTCTCAGCTCCTTCATTATCTGGTTCTGAAGATTTAAACACATTCAAAATAAAAAGATACAAGTACACCTTAGGTTATGACTATTTCTTCAGCATTTAATTACATTGGTGCTAAATGAGTGGTACTTAAGATTGATCCTCAATGGTCTGGCCATTGCAACAATCCCACAATCATGTGATCAACCAGCATATACATACAATGGTTGAGCATCTTGTGGTCATGTGTTTATCATTTGCAACCTTCCCATTGTCAGAGTCCTTACCAACCCCTGGTTCCAGAACAGAAAACAAGTTTTAGAAATCACAGGAGGCTGGCTTCAGTAAAGGAACAGTCTGGCATGTGTTTAATCACACAACTGCAAACAAAGTTAGTGCTGAGAGCAATCCCCTCCCAGCGCCTTACATGCTTTTCCCACCTGGCTGAACCCCCCGCCCACCTAACCAGCATCCGGGGGCTGACGTGATAAGAGCAGGCCTCCGGCTCTCTGCTCTGTTTGGCCATTCGGAACACACTGCCGGCGCATGGCCTCCCGGTGATGTCCCAATGCCGGTCAGCTGTTTGTTGGACATGCGGCATGCTGTCAGGTCTCTGATGCCTTCCCCACGCCAAACAGCTGTCCGGTGGACTGGCCGTGGAACTACTCAGCTGATTGGTGGTGAATGGGTAAAACCCTCCTCCCAGGTGTCATCTTCGTCTCATCCCCTCGCTTCAGTGTCAAGCCCATGGGCTTGACACCCATAAGTCAATATGAAAGCTGACAGGGTAGATTGCAAGTCACACCCACCCAAAGCAGTTCGATTGAAAAATGTTTGGCCTCAAGACCTCCTACGTCCCTGAACCAGGCATTATGAATTTTACAAATTTTTGTCGCTGTGGATAAAATATAGTCGATTTTTGAAAAAAGCATCCAACACCATTTTTAACCATAAAATAAAACCCCCAATTCAAAAGTTGGAATTAAGATTGCCGGGAGAAATATCAACAACCGAAGATATGCAGATACCACTCTAATGGCAGAAAGTGAAGAGGAACTAAAGAGCCTCTTGTGGGTGAAGAAGGAGAGTGCAAAAGTTGGCTTGAAACTTAACATTAAGAAAACTAAGATCATGGCATCCGGCCCTCTCAATTCCTGGCAAATAGATGGGGAAGAAATGGAGGTAGTGACAGATTTTATTTTCCTGGGCTCCAAGATCACCGCAGATGGGGACTGCAGCCAAGAAATTAAAAGACGCTTGCTCCTGGGGAGGAAAGCTATGGCAAATCTAGACAGCACACTAAAAAGCAGAGACATCACCCTGTCAACAAAAATGTGTATAGTCAAGGCCACTGTTTTCCCAGTTGCAATGTATGACTGTGAAAGAAAGGCTGAGCGCCAAAGAATTGAGGCCTTTGAACTATGGTGCTGGAGAAGACTCCTGCAAATCCTTTGGACTGCAAGGCGTTCAAACCGGTCAGTCCTAGAGGAGATCAACCCTGACTGCTCTTTAGAAGGCCAGATCCTGAAGTTGAAACTCAAATACTTTGGCCACCTAATGAGAAGGAAGGAGTCACTGGAGAAGAGCCTAATGCTGGGAAAGGTTGAGGGCAAGAGAAGAAAGGGACGACAGAGAATGAGGTGGCTGGATGAAGTCACTGAAGCAGTAGGCGTGAGCTTAAGTTGACTCCAGAAGATGATAGAGGACAGGAAGGCCTGGAGAAACATTGTCCATGGGGTTGTGATGGGTCAGACACGACTTTGCAACTAATAACAACAACAAATACTTTTTAGCAGTTTAGTTGGGGAAAAAATTGGCTTCCTGGCCCCCTACATCCCTGAAGTGAGCATCACAAATTTTACAAATTTTTGTAGCTGTGGACAAAATATGGTCAATTTTTGAAAAAAAGCAACCAACACCATTTTTAATCATGAAATAAACCCCTAATCCTGACACAATATCCATTTTAGCAGTTCAGTTCAAAAAAGCATTGGGTTCCCAGGCTTATACATCCTTGAACTTTATCATGAATTTTATGAATTTTTGTTGCTGTGGACAAAATATGATTAGTTTTTGAAAAAAGTAACCATCATTTTTAATTATGAAATAAAACCCAGAATCTTGATACAGTATCCATTTTAGAAGTTCAGGTCAAAAGAATTTTGACCTCCTGGCCTTTTACATCCCTGAAGCAGGCATCACAAATTTTACAAATTTTCTTTTTTTAAAAAAATATATTTTATTGGTTTTTTACAATAATAATCTTTAGTGCTTAGTAAACAACGTGTTGTCTGGATTCATAAATTTAACAAGTATCAGTAATAATTAATTTCTATAATTTCATAATCCAATATGTTAACTAGAAATGTCTTTCCTTGATCTTCTCCCAATAAATTTCTCCTTTTGCCAACATTAAACAGATACAGTTCTTGGTACTTTCAATACATACAAAGTTAAGTATAAGCATTTTTCTAGTGTTTGTATAGATAACAATAATGTCAGTATGCAACATCTTTTCTAGACATGTTATTTTACAATTATTTTTGCAAAGAAATCGTCTTATGTAAATCGTTTTTCAAACTCTGTTTTCAGAGTTCTTATTTAGGCTTAGTTTCCCCTCAATATCTGAAACATTTCTTATCGGTTATAATTTTCTCCAGATTGATTACATTTAGATATCCAAAACATTTCATACATTTGTTAACTTCTTTTATCCATATTCAAATAGGTATTTAGTCATATAGTACTCCATTTAGTAGTTCAAATCATCTCTCTTGAATTTGGTTCTCACCTATTCTTGTTTAAGCTTAGTTTCCCCTCAGTATTCAAAACATTTCCTAACAAATATAATTTTCTCCAAATTGATTACATCTGAGTACTGAAAACATTTTATTCATCTAGATGAGGGAATAGAAGGGGAACATTAAATTTGCAGATGATACTAAGCAGGCAGGAATAGCCAACAGCCTAGATGATAGGCTCAAGATCCAGAGGTATCTTGACAGACTTGAACACTGGGCCCTATCTAACAAAATGAAATTCAATGTAGAGAAAAGTAAAGTGTTACACTTAGGCAAGAAAAACCAAAAGTACACATATAGATTGGGTTAAACCAGGCTTAATAGCATTCCGCCGGGGCCTGAAGACCTGGCTCTTTGAGCTCTCGGGCCCAGGCTGAGGAGAAAATTTTAACTGGGGTTTTTAGTGTACAGGGTGAATTTAATGCTTTTTAACTGGTTTTAACTTTTGTATGTTTTGATTTTTAATTCCCTGTAAACCGCCCTGAGTCCTCAGGGAAAGGGCGGTATACAAATGCAACTAAATAAATAAATAAATAAATAAATAACTGTGAGAAAGATCTTGGAGTCTTAGACAATCAATTAAATATGAGTTAACAATGTGCTGCAGTAGCCAAAAAAGCCAATGCAATTCTAAGTTGCATTAACAGAGGGATTCAATGAAGATCATATGAGGTACTCATACTACTCTATAAAGCCTTAATAAGATCACACCTAGAATACTGCAACTAAGTTTGGTCTCCATACTAGATCGAGACTCTAGAAAAAGTGCAGAGAAGAGCAACAAAGATGATTAGGCTAAAACATATGAAGAATGTTTACAGGAACTGGGCATGGCTAGTCTAGTGAACAGAAGACCAGGGGAGACATGATAGTAGTGTTCCGATATTTGAGGGGCTGTCACAGAGAGAAGGGGGTCAACCTATTTTCCAAAGCACCTGAAGGCCAGACAAGGAATAACGGATGGAAACTGATCAAGGAGAGATTCAACCTGGAAATAAGGAGAAATTTTCTGACAGTGAGAACAACCAACCAATGGAACAGATTGCCTTCAAATGTTGCTGGTGCTTCGTCACTGGAGGCTTTCAAGAACAGACTGGACTGCCATCTGTCAGAAATGGTGAAGGGACTCCTGCTTGGGCAGGGGGATGGTAGACGACCTACAAAGTCCCCTCCAACTGTGTTGTTCTATTCTATCTAAACAGAAATGTTTTTAGCATGAAGTCACATTGAAAAGTATTTAATTTATATAAAATGTTTTAGAATCTCAAAACAACTTTGCTTAAAAGTGTTGAAACTTGTAACTACATATCTAATATAGAACATTATTGTTTAACACTTCTAAACCATTTAATTTTCTCTTTTATCAGTCAACACAGAATAGATAATTCCATTCCATGAGTCACCATAGTATATAGTCACTTCTCTATTTACATCTGCCAAGGAAAGATTTAATTTACTTTTGAAACAGAGTTTCATGTCATTCTCATTAGTGTGGCTTACCAGAGCTACAGCAGTCATAAACTATTTAAAAGGATATGTTGCAAAGAACAGAATAATTGTTTCATAGAGGAAATAATTTGTTTGTAGTTTCATCATGTAATTAAATTCTATACATTGCACTGATATAGAATGAACAAATGCCTGCTTTTGTCAACTTATGTACTTAAAGAAATTTATAAACTTGCCTAAGTTTATAATCTTGTAATTGAAAAGAACAAGTAGTTGCTTTTCAAAAAAATCCATGACTAAAATTTACCCTGAATAGATGGAAAAAAAAGAAATAATTTCTTCACTAGGATAAAACAACTACTACCATCTTTAAAAGATGGTATGTATTTGAAACTGATTAAAACTCATGTGGCTAAAATATAGGAATTGATATAAAGGATTATTGACATTAAAAAACAAAACAAAACATATATTTAATGAATAAAAATGTTAGTTCACATTTCTTGGTCTTATCACCAAAGTAATTCATGCATTGATAATATTCATTGAAAGTACTATAAAAAGTACTCTCTGTAGAGGTGCCAGTTCTAGAGAAATAGATATTTAATATAATTATCAACTATAAATTTTGCAATAAAATGCCACAATATTCTTTGTTGTTGTTTTTACAGATTTGTAACCCAATAATTTTCTTAAGTTCTTCTTGCTGTCAAACAATATTCTTAGTTGCAAAATAAATAAATAAATCAACAACTTCATACTTAATCATCACTAGGCCTAGCTTCATTTTTTTAAAAAACAAACTTGTCTATAATTAGCTATTTCCCTCTTTTCTTTTGTTCTAGAATGACCCAGAATACCTTCTGGGCTTTCTTTCACATGAGGCTAAATAGGAAATGCAAGTTGGAGAAAAAGCTTTTTTATCAGATAAAACCCAGAGGTTTTGTTGTAGAACCTTTCTAAATGTACTTGTAAATATAAATGTAAAATGTTTTCTGAGTATTCACAATTGGAAAAATATATGATAAGAACTTCCACTTGTTTTGACTAAGGCCCCCCATAGTCAATACTCCATATTGCCTGAGCGCAATGAAACTTTGCATCCTTAATTCTTTCATGCCGGCAGGAAAATCCCAGAGTACAGTGCATTGAATAGAAAGACACAATTCATCAGCCAATTTCAAATAAAAATTTGAGTATTAAAGATCACGAAGCAGTTGCCTTTGCTTCCTCTTGACAAATGCTTCAGTGACCAAGGAGCCAAACCTTTTCCACCCCTTTTTAGTACTGAATGGGACGTGCCTGGAATGGAAAATAGTCATCATTCTAAAACGCTTTATGTCCTTATGTGAAATGTCATTCTCACAACACTTCCTTAAACCTATGGAGGAATGCAGAGATGATCTTGGAGAAAATATGCAGCAATCATTAATAAAGCATGATGACTAAGCCCAGGAAAATAGGAAAGCATGAGAACAAAACTCAATGTTACTATTTCTTGATTTCTTTAGTCTCAGACTTAAAAAAAGGGAAATGCTGTCAGCCTTCTTAAATTGCCTTATGTCAATAAAGTTGATTTCTAACGTTTTTTGGTTTTGTCTGTTCCTGACCTGGCCTGTCTCAAAGGGCTGACAAAACCAGATTATTATTCCCATTTCTGAGATAGCTAGGAAAAAAAGGTACATATAAGTATAAAGTTACGCAGGTTTCAGATTATTTGATAGGTTTAAATCTTTTACGTTTTAAGATTCACTTTACTTAATTGCTAGAGAAGTAATATTATAATGTTGCCTTGTCTCAATTTCACATCTATCAAGCAATAGTATGCTGCTTTTTCCTTCCCTAGTACTATTTCAGGTATTCAGTTTACATTAGAGTCTTTGGGATAATATAAAAAAAAATGTTTGAGACATTGCTCAAAGTCAGACTGGTACTACCAAACCTTATGGTGAAAAACAAGAAAAGCAAAGACAACTTTTGCTAGAGACTATTATAAGGCCCTTACTGAAGTTTAATGAACTTTGCACTCTAGAACAATTAGGAAAATATTTTCAAAAATTAGCGTGTTCACACATTCCTACAGTGAAAGAGGATTTGCAATGCAGTTCTAAAGCAATAAATTCTGGTTTTAATCAATATACATCAATAAATCTTATTGGTTTAAATCTAAAAAAATAATATGCACCAGTGAAACTATCCTAAAAATAAAAATGCAAAAAGAGCGAATGACTGATTAACGTAACTTTATTAGAAAATTTCCAAACATTTTTATAATTAAAAGCTGAATTTTATTGCTGCTTTTTTAAAATAAAGGACCAATGAATTTGCTAATTCATTGCATCTATATAAGTAATAATTCAAATCAGCCTGAAACAATGTAGAAATACATTTTATCAAAAGTAGGGTCTGTGTTTAGTATTTTGGGAGGGAATATATCAAACTGATGAAATATCCCAATATGAAAGAGGATGTTGATTTGTACTCGGCTACCCTGACTGCGAAATGCAGGCTGGAGCTCCATTTTCAGCTGCAGAACAAAGATGCTCCTTCAGCTGCAGAAGTGAGACAGCTGGGTGGGTCTGTCAGTGCTGCCGCTGCGAGGTGAGTAGAAAAGACACCCCCTGGCGCCTCTTTTGGAGGCAAAACAAAAAACAAGACCAGGTCTTATTTTGGGGGAAACATGGTACTTCTTCCTTTTCCTTGCCCACCTTCCATTAGCATAAGAGAGAAAATGGAAACAGCTATTTCGGCTTGTTTACTTATCTTCGCTCCCCTCCTCCTTTGGATACTACAATCACAGAGAGAACCGCAATTGTCTTTGGGGCTTTTATTAATGAAAGGTCTTTTCTGATGGAGAAGTGGGATAGGAATATCTGAATAGTACATTTTCTTGAATAACTATGGGCACTACAGAAAAAAAACTAAAATGAACCCGTAAGTCCTCTTTTGCCCTACAAATCTATATAATCTGAGGTGATGGCTGTTTTAATGTCTAATTATTCTCAGGGTGTCAACCTTGTTATTCTAGTCCATTTCCTGAGGACAGACATCTCTCTCTGTGAACATTCTACACTGTGTAAATTTGTTGTTGTTAGCTGCAAAGTCGTGTCCAACCCATCGCGACCCCATGGACAATGTTCCTCCAGGCCTTCCTGTCCTCTACTATCTTCTGGAGTCCATTTAAGCTCACGCCTACTGCTTCAGTGACTCCATCCAGCCACCTCATTCTCTGTCGTCCCCTTCTTCTATTGCCCTCAATCTTTCCCAGCATTAGGCTCTTCTGCAGTGAGTCCTTCCTTCTCATAAGGTGGCCAAAGTATTTGAGCTTCAACTTCATGACCTGGCCTTCTAAAGAGCAGTCGGGGTTGATCTCCTGTAGGACTGACCGGTTTGATCGCCTTGCAGTCCAAGGGACTCGCAGGAGTCTTCTCCAGCACCATAGTTCAAAGGCCTGAATTCTTTGGTGCTCAGCCTTTCTTATGGTCCAACTTTCACTGCCATACATTGCAACCTGGGAAGACCATAGCCTTGACTATATGCACTTTACATTCTGTAAATAATGATATAAAATTGTCCTCTGACTTTGGAAATTCACTGAGGAAAGCACTGGATGGTGTGGGTAGCAAATATTGTCAGCATTTCCTTAAATATCTGTAGTGAGCAAAAATGTTGTTTTATTTCACTCACTCTTGTAAGGATTTCACAAGGTAAGTTTATTATGATATTTAAGCAGAATGAAGAATTTTATATGATCTTAAGGATTAAGCTTATTTGTTGTGGTATAGATTTTGGACAAAGCTAAATGTTATAATTAATTTACTTTTTTAGCCTCAACTCAAATTCAAAATAAAATTCAATTGTCTTCAGCATGGCAGAGTGATGTGGATACTCTTTTTCTTTTAATGAATTACCCAGAAACACCTTTTGACTGTGCTGTGTAATTTTAGGTGCATTATTGCCAAAAATCAATGGTGGGATTTCCTGCTATTTTAAGACAAAAATCAGATTGTGTGATCCATAATATAATCTCAACACTATAAAATATACACATAATATAAACCCTTCTTCCTGGAAACTGTTGTTTGCCTACTTTAAATTTAAATACTGCATACCTCTGGGACAGGATTTACTGGAATACTCTGAATATTAAGAAGCTGTATGAAATTGCATGCAGATGGCCTCAATTATTCACACTTGCATTACCTGCAATTTAACATATCCATGGACCAATATTTTATCTTTTCAAAATATTTTTTAATGTAGAATTTTGTTTGGAGGACTTTTGGACTTTTTTGTTTGTATTTCACAGTTAGCTTTTGTTCACAGCAATACATTTTTTCAATTTTAATATAATTTTTAATTTGTTAAATTTGTAAGGTTGTCCAGCGAAAAATATACTGCTCAAAAAAATAAACGGAACACAAGATAAGACATCCTACTATTAAATACAGTACATTGTGTTGTTTAAGTGTTCCCTTTATTTTTTTGAGCAGTATATATTCTAAGCAACAAAAACAATGATCAGATGAAGCATTACACACTTGGCATACCCCCAAATGAAAATAATACTGTTGACCTCGCCATTGGTTAATCCAAAGCCTAGGAGAAAAACCGGATTTTACCGTTTTCCCCCCGGAAGTAAGGCCTACCCCAAAAATAAGCCCTATCTTGATTTTTGGGGGTGGGCCTAATATAAGCCCTACCCCTAAAATTAGCCCTAGTTTTGGAGTGAGGCACACATCTAAAAATTAAGCTAGGGTGGGGGTGGGGAGCTGCCCCACGTGCCCCACACCCACTTAACTTGCAGCCAAGCCTTTCCTCATTGGCCCACTTCTTCTGCGGCGTCTTCTGCAGTCATGCCCGCATTTATCAGTCACAGGCCTTTCCGGAAGGCCTCTGCAGCCAAGAAACGAGCTATGGATTGAATCAATACCTCATTCTGCAAGACCTCTGCAGCCAGGAACCTAGCTATGGATTAAATCCATAGCACGGTACTTGGCTGCATAGGCCTTCTGGAAAGGCCTGCCTGTAAAATGCAGGCTGGAATGGGGCAAGTATAAAAGACATCCCCCGAAAATAAGACCTGCAGCATGCCAGCAACTGATCCGCACAAACAAAGCCCCATCCGCAGGATGCAGGCAGTATGCAAAACCACACCTCCTCTGGTCCGCAGAAAAACCTTTCTCCACAGCACTGGTCTTCGTTGCCCAAAAGATTGGGGCACCTCTGCTCTAGACAACAACCAACACCTGGAATTGTACCCCAAAGGCTACTGGTAACTAATTGAGCCCTGAACCAGAGGTATTATGTGAGCACATCAAGATGTGCCTGTAACTGCCCAAGCTGCCACGTGCTGCACCAGCTGCAGCTTCTGATAATCTTCTAGAGCAGGGCTTTTCGACTGGTGGTACGCATACCACCTGTGGTACATTGGCACATGGCAGGTGGTACGCGGCCCTGCCCAGCCCAGCCAAGGGTAGTGGAGGATGGAATGAGCCAAAGCAGCACAGTGCAGGATTTGCCCTGAGAGAGTCTTCAGGAGCTGCAGGGCTGCTTGGGGCGAGGCAAAGACCCCAGGATCAGCACTTTCAGCACACCTGGAAGAGAGAGGAAGGGGGGGCAGAGACAGGAAGGGAAATAAAAAGAGGCAGTTTGGGCGGGAGAGGAAAAGAAAAAAAAAGACGCAGCCTTGGGAGGCGGAGGAAGAGTCAGCTGGAGCTGCACTGAAGGTAAAAGAAGGAGGAGGGGTGAGAGAAGACAAAAAAACAGGCCAGGCACACACACAAGCAGCAGGGACAAACAGGTAAGAACCGCAGCTGGGGAAGGGTTACAGCATGAGAGTCCATGTTACCTGCGCTATGCCACCCAAACACAACCCCAGCCTGCCCAATTTGGGCAGGCAGCAGTGCGTTCTCCACATTGTGCGGAGAGGCTGGGCTGGCTGGGCAAGGTGAACTGGCTCAAGGTGAACCTGCCTGGGTATGCACCTGTCACCTGGGTAAAAGGGTAGCATTCAGAATGCGGTCAGTCTGCATGGCAAAACAATCATCCGGGACACCAGGCGCTAGGCGCATGAGCTCACCACCATCTCTGCACAAACACAGGCAGGTTCAGCATGTCGTCAGTTCACCTCAACTGGCCCAGCTACTCCATGCGGTGAGAGTGCGCTGCTGCCTGCCGAAACCAGGCTGGAGTCTGATTGGTGTAGTGCAGGTTGTTAAGTCCGGATTGACGAGCAGAGACAGCGAGGTTTAGCAAGGAACATTTATTGAACTCACATATGTCAACTGAACTAACTAACGGTTAAACACTACCTTATATACTAACTGTAATTCAACGTAACCAATCCCCGGCTTTGAATCTGGCACCGAGAAGTAACAGCCAATGGCTGCTCTGAGTTTTCCCTCCGAAGGAGAACCCTCCGTAACTAAGGACACAACACCCCTTCCCCCCTGGATGAAATTTACCATTGGATATAGTCCTTCAAGTACCCAGGAGGCTTATGCTTCCTGACTGGGTATCTGCTGACCATACTAGCTGCTGAATGGGTTTCAGTTCCACCATCGCCAATTGCCTCTGACCCAGGTGTGTGTATTGGTGTTTCAGATGGTGAATCCCTATCGGGCTGTTGTTGTTGATGCTGTTGTTGGGGTTCACTGGACTGACTGGACGACTCTGTTGGGCTGTCAGGGAACGCAATTTCTGTTTCAGCATTGCGAATCTGGGGGGTTGCTTCTATTGACCTGAATTGTATTTCCCTCCCATTACCCCCTGGTGCTGTGTTTACCCTGGCTGGGGAAGGAACAGTGTCTGCTGTGGTGTTCTCACCTACTTTGTTGGCTAGTACACATTCGGGGGCCCTTTTCCTTAACTGATCAATGTGTCTCCTAAGCAGTTGCCTCCCTTCCCCCTCAATTAGATATGACAGTGGTCCAGTTTTGTCAATTACTACCCCAGGAACCCATTTGTCCCCTTGTCCATAATTCCTAGCCCACACCATATCCCCAATGTTCAGAGACCGGGTTGAAGCGTCCAGCTCTTGTTCAGCAGGTAGCCTGTCAGGGTGCAGCCTGTCCAGTTTTGTTGTTAAATGTCTGCCCCACCTCATTTCGGCTGGGCTCTTTCCTGTGGCCGTGCAGAATGTGGTATGTTGGGCCAACAGGAACTGAGCCAGTCTCTGATGCCAGTTGCCGTGGATGAGTCTTCGAAGGGCGTCCTTGGCTGTCCTGACGTTTCATTCTGCCAATCCGTTGGAGGAGGGGTGGAAGGGTGCCGATGTCGCATGCCTAATCCAGTTGGCCTTGAGGAAGTCCTGAAATTCATTAGATGTGAATTGGGGCCCATTGTCAGAAACAATCACGTCAGGTAACCCATGAGTGGCAAAGAGTCCCCTTAAGACCTGTATGGTTTTGGCTGATGTCATGGACTTAACAGGAACGACCTCCAACCAGCGGGAGTAGCTGTCCACTACTACAAGGAATGTGAGGCCCTGGAATGGGCCAGCGAAGTCAATATGGATCCTAGACCACGGGTTTCTTGCCTCTTCCCATTTATGTACTGTTGTATGTGCTAGCTCTGGTCTGGATCTCTGGCACTGATAGCACCCCGCAACTTTGACCTCAATGGCGTTGTCCAACCCTGGCCACCATAAATGGCTTCTAGCAAGAGCTTTCATACGCACAATACCTGGGTGCCCTTCATGAAGTTCCCCAATCACTGTGTTCCTATGATACTCTGGAATCACAACCCTGTTTCCCCATAAGATACACCCTAAGTGAGATGACAATTCATCCTTCCTTCTAAAGTATGGTGTGAACTTGGGGTCAGGATTTTTGTTGGGCCATCCCCCTTGTACCCATGCTGCTATCCTGCTGAGTATGGGGTCTCTTCTGGTAGCTGCTGCAATGTCTCTAGCCGTCAGGGGGCACTCAGGAAGTTCTTGTAGGGACATGATCTGTCCCACAGGTGCAGGGTCTGTGTCACTATCCTCTAATGGTAGCCTGCTGAGGGCATCAGCGTGCCCCATCTCTTTGCCTGGCCTGTGTTTAATTGAGAATGTATAAGCCGATAGGAAGATTGACCATCTGAGCATTCTTGGAGACATAATTTGTGGTGTTTGTCTATCAGTAGTGAATAATCCTAGCAGGGGTTTATGGTCAGTGTAAATGGTGAAGTCCCTACCGTACAGGTAATCGTGGAACTTTTTTACGCCTGCCACGATGGCCAATGCTTCCCGGTCAATCTGTGCATAATTCCGTTCTGCCTTTGTTAAGGTTCGGGAATAGTAAGCTATAGGCCTCTGTTGACCCAGATCATCCATGTGACTGATGACAGCTCCCACGCCATAAGGGGAAGCATCACAGGCTAAGAATATGGGTTTATTTTCTATAAAGTGAGTGACAGTGGAGTTACTGGACAATATGTCTTTTAGTTTTTGAAAACTGGTCCTGTGTTTTTTCTGCCACTGCCACGGGGTCTTCCTATCTAAGAGTCTGTGTAGGGGCTCAGCTATAGCTGCTTTGTGAGGCAGGAATGTGTGATAAAAATTAATCAAGCCAAGGAAGGCTTGTAATTCCGCCTTGTTCTTAGGTTCTGGAGCTAATTTAATTGCTCTAATTTTTCCTTCTGTTGGGTGGATGCCCTGGGCATCAATCCTGAACCCTAAGAATTCTGTTGATTTTACCCCTATGCAACACTTATCTTTTTTTAATTTCAACCCTGCCTCTCTAAATTTCCCCAGTACCTGTTCTAGCCTCTCCGCTAGGATGTCCTCAGTTTTAGCAGCGATGAGGACATCGTCAAAGTAAGGGCATACACCTGGAATGTCCTTCAAGGTCCTCTCCATCACCTCCTGGAAGATGCCTGGAGCTGCAGCTATCCCGAACTGAAGTCTGTGAACGCGGAACGCCCCCTTGTGGGTAACTATCGTTTGAGCCTCGGCGGCTTCCTTAGACACAGTAAGTTGCAAGTACGCCTGCGCCAAGTCAAGCTTGGCGAAAATGGCGCCGTCCTGGATCGTCGCGAGGACCTGCTTCACCGTCGGGACCGGGTAAGCATGTTTTTTCATTGCGAGGTTTAGGGTGGCTTTATAGTCGGCACAGATCCTCACATCCCCGTTCGGTTTCAGGGGTGTGACGATCGGTGTCTCCCAAAGGCCCCCTTCAACTGGTTCTAAAACGCCCTGGCCTACTAGCTTATCTAGTTCGGCCTCGATTTTCTGTTTAAGGGCGAAAGGCACCCTCCGGGCCTTAAGCCTAATGGGCCTGACTGCTGGGTCTAAATTAATGGGGGGTCCTTTGTACCTAAGTTAATGGGGGGTCCTTTGTACCTCCCTAATGACCCATCAAATACATCTGCGAAGTTATCGCAGACGGATTTGAGGGTCTTCCTTTGTATAGAGTTAATTCCCCCAACCCAGATGCCCAAGGCCGACAACCAATTAAGGCCTATAAGACTAGTTCTCTGGCCTTCAGTGACTAGAACAGTTAATACTCCTCTAAACCCCTTGTATTTAACCATAATGCTAGCCTCTCCCACTAATTCAATAGGTGTTTTTTGGAAGTCAGCTAGATGCAGTTCGGTGGGTTTAAGGGGAATTCTATGGCCACTTCTCCTTTCTATGTAACTCAGGGTGTCCCTTGAAATTATTGATACAGAGGCCCCTGAGTCCACTTCCATCTTGCAAGGAATGCCTTGCATTTGGACTTCTATCCTCAATTTAGGCCTCAATATGTGGTTGATTCTTGGGGTGTAATTAAATTTAGGGTTTCCCACGTGGTTGACCCTCGCCCCAGCCCCCGGGTTGGAAGTGCGCGCCACTAGTCTAGGGACTTCTCTACCACTCCGATCGGGGGTTACCTCACCTGTGGGCCAAACATCAAGCTCGTGGAGACGGTTGTCGCGCGGTCGGCTTCGGCAGATGGCCTGGATGTGGCCCGTTTTTCCGCAGCCTCGACATTTTGCATTTCTGAATCTGCATGTCGAGCGTTGGTGATTTCCCCCGCAGCTTCCACACTTCGTTTCTGGGTCGCGAGGTCTGTTTGGAATGTCCCTCTGGGATCGTTGGTACGCGGGCGGATGCTGTCTTCTGCTTTGGTCGGGTCTGTCGGCGCGTGATGGTCTCGGCGCCATCTTTCCGAACCTTCGGGTGATCTCCGCAATATCAGCTTCCCACTGGTAATCCACCTCCCCACCGTCCACATGGCTCTCAAGGTTTACTTCGGCTGAGGCAGCCATGCTGTTGTAGGGGGGGTCGCGTCTGCCGGTAGATTCGTATGTCAGAAGCTCATCTAGAACTTCTTGGAGGTTGCCAGTAGGTTTTGAGATGATACGGTTTTGCAATTGTTCGTCACGAAGTCCCAAAACCACTCTGTCCCTAATACGAATCTCCAGATTGTCGTATTTGCAGCGCAGGGCTGCTTCTCTGACCGCCGCCACAAACTGTTGAATAGATTCACCCGGCCGTTGGTTCCGCTTCTCGAATATCCGCCGCCAAAACAGCTCCGACCTTTTAGGGGTGAAATGGACCTTCAGCTTGGCCAACAGGTCAGCGTACGATACGCTGGAGACTGGCAGGGGTTGGCACAGGCCTACGGCTACCCGGTAAACTGGTGTGCCGCTGATTGTTAGGAGAGCCGCCGCCTTTTTCCTGTCCTCCGTGATCCCGTTGACCAGCATGAACCCCTCGACTTGACCGACATACTCCTCCCAGTCTTTGGGGTAATTAGGGTCGAACTCCTTCAGAGACCCCACTTGTGCCATCCTTAAGGTCTAATTGCTTGCTGCTCGGTTGACTGTGGTTCAAATTTCCCGCTTTTCGCCCGGTCGGGTGTTTTTTTTATTATTTATTTATTTATTTACCCCCGGCTCCTTTGCTGATCTGCCGTCAGATCCCACCTTCGTCGCCACTGTTAAGTCCGGATTGACGAGCAGAGACAGCGAGGTTTAGCAAGGAACATTTATTGAACTCACATATGTCAACTGAACTAACGGTTAAACACTACCTTATATACTAACTGTCATTCAACGTAACCAATCCCCGGCTTTGAATCTGGCACCGAGAAGTAACAGCCAATGGCTGCTCTGAGTTTTCCCTCCGAAGGAGAACCCTCCGTAACTAAGGACACAACACAGGTAATGTGGACTCTCATGCCGCTCGCGGTGTCCCCTCCCCCGGAGTCCACGGTGTGTGAAGTGTGCGAGGACCATTTGCTGATTTCCTTCAGGGAATGCCTGTTTTTTCCCCCTCTCTCATTACAAATATCTTCCCGCCACTCTGCTCTCAATGCTGTGTGGCTCTTGTCCAGCAATTTACAGTGGCCTTTCAAGCCATGGCCACCACCAGCACAGCCCCAGCCGTGCTGGCAGCCTGCCCCCTCGCCTTGTCCCTTCCTGGGCACGGAGGGAGGGAGGGAGGAAGGGAAGAAGGGACAATGGAAGGGAGGGAAGGAAGAGACAAAAAGGAAGGAAGGAACGGGGAGGGAGGGAGGGAGGGAAGAAAGGAAGGAAGGGAAAATAAGAGGGAGGGAAGGAAGGAAGGGACAGAGGGAGGGAGGGAAGGAAGGAAGGGACAATAAGAGGGAGGGTGGGAAGGGACAATGGGAAGGAGGGAAAGAAGGGACAATAGAGGGAGGGAGGGAAGGAAAGGAGATAATGAGTGGGAGGGAAAGAAGGAAGGAACAAAGAGGGTGGGAAGGAAGGGAGGGACAATGGAACGGAGGGAGAGAAGGCGCCCACCCAAGTCCAACCCCCCTCCACCAGAGACCCACAGATCCCCCCCACAGCCCCACCCGCACCCCCACAGGTGCCCTGTGACCTGAGTGACGTTGAGCTGGTCATGCCTCCCAGGCCATTGACTTCGCTTGTCAAAAAGTTGCAAAAGGTGATCACATGACCCTAGGACACTGTGACCATCATAAGTATGAATCAGTTGCCAAGCATCCGAATGCAAACCACATGACTCTGGGGATGCTGCAACAGTCATAAGTGTGAAAAATGGTCATAAGCAGGGCTTTTTTGTCAATAGAATGCTCAGAACGGAGTTCCGGCACCTTTTTTGGATGGAACCTTGTAGGGTAGGCAAGGCGGGTTGTATGACATGTGTGAGTTTCGGCACCTTTTTTTTTTTTTACAAAAAAAAGCACTGGTCATAAGTCACTTTTTTCAGTGCTGTTGTAACTTCGAACAGTTACTAAGCAAATCATTGTAAGTTGAAGACTACCTGTACTTTATCACTTTTTTCCTTTTTTTGGTCATCAAGTTTCTGACACTTCGCTAGGCGACTGGTGGTACTCTGATATTGCCACATCCTAAAAGTGGTAATGGGTGAAAAGGTTGAAAAGCACAGTACAATAGTCCACAGCTGTAATGATTCAGAAAAGAAATAGGCATGCAAGATGGAGCTATTCTTGGGCAGTTACCACCTCTCCTCAGTGCCTTGTTTTCTGTAATTTAACTGCAGTTGTTAGGCTGGAACAGAACGAGGGCCACCTACCTAATTCCTCCTGCGTTTACTCATTGTGTGAATAGTACTAGGATAATAAAATAAATAATAATAATGTGTACATTGAGATTAGCTGAGCCTCCCCCCCCCCTGCTCCCTCCCCCCAACACACAGTGACAACCCTCCATCCCACCACACCATGTGAACCAACTACATCACACACCGGCCTCCCAAGTCAATTCTGCATAAGATTATGTCCCATTTAAAAGCCTAACAGCCTACGGATAAAAGCTATTTTTCAGCCTGTTGGTACGGCTGGCTATATTCCTATATCTCCTACCGGATGGTAGGAGAGTAAAGAGATACCGTCCAGGGTGTGAGTCATCCCTGAGAATCTTCTTCAAACTATTAATTCAAAATGGACAGGGCTACTTCCTTCTGGCGCCATCCAAGAGCTTGGGACAACCACTTCCCTCGCGCCTGTCCGCGGCGCCCGCGGGCAGGGACAGAGACGAGTCGGTGCCCTTTGCACCGGCCTAACGTTTTCCACACTGAGGGAATACTATTATTTCTAAGGCAGGCTGTGAGTTTTAGCGGATGAACGGCGGAGTCGGCGCTCCCGGGATGCCGAGGGGCGAGGAATTGGGAGGCAAGTTCCCCTCGGCTCCCGCTCCCCTCCTCCGCCAAACCAGCACACGTGCGCCCAGGCGATGCTGGGCTCTCGGCGAGACGGCTCGGGCTCTTTTTCTCCCCTTTTTTCCTGCTTTATGTTTCGGGACGCCTTCGTGGAAACCCCGCCCCTGGCTCTGGGCGAAGCGACCAGGAAGAGGCAGGAGGCGAGAGGAAGCGCAGGCGGTGCTCGCAGCCCGGATTCTGCCTGGCCGCCAGTTCGGGAGCTCCTCGCGTTCTGGTGGCTGGAAGTCCGGCGAAGGAAGGGAAGGGGAGGCGGCGGCTGGCCTGAAAACGGAGCAGGAGCCGTGCCGCCGCTGCCGCCTTCCTCCTTCCCCTTCAGCGCCGCCGCGGCCCAGTAGGAGGGAGCCTAAAAGCAGAGTCGCCAGTCAGGTTCCCTCCGGAGGCGGGGAGACAAGCCGCCAAAGCCCACCATGGCCACTAAGGTGAGGAGACCCCGGCTGGCCTCTTGCCTCAGGGTTGGGGAACGCTGGCTCGGCCGCCTCCGCCCACTCGTGGTTTTTTTTTTGTGTGTGTTTGCGCTTTGAAACAACTCGGGCGTTACACGGGCAAGTGGGGTGGGGGTGGGTGGGGACGCGGAGCGGTGGGGATGGGGGTTGGCGCCTCTCGAGCTGGGAGAGCGGCGGTTTGTGGCCGGGTCGCATCTCCCGCTCTCGGGGTGGGCGCCGTCCGGGACGGCAGCACGAGGGAGACTTGTCAGGAGGGGGGGGGGAGAGGCGTGTTGAAGGAACAGACCCTCGGCTGAACTGGCGGGGGGGGAGGGAGGGGGCGGTGCCTTGCCCGAGCTGTGCGTTTTATCTTGGCGCCTTTCGTGTACTCTGCCCCTTTGGCTATTCAACAGGGGTCGGCAACCTCGGCTCTTTTATGACTCGTGGACTTCAACTCCCAGAATTCCTGAGCCAGCATAGCTGGCTCAGGAATTCTGGGAGTTGAAGTCCACGAGTCATAAAAGAGCCGAGGTTGCCGACCCCTGGGCTATTCCAAAGGCAGACCACCACCCCCTCCGCGTGGGCCTTAAGACCTGTTTTCCGGTTAGGGCCAGCCAACCAACCAACCGAAGGCAGAACGCAAACTTTGAAATAGCGCTAGGAAAAAAAAAAAGAGTTCTCTTCCCAACTAATAATAAGTTCATCAAGCTGGTAAATAGCGATGTGAGTTCTTTTGGGACAGGGGGGGGAGAGATGTTCGTTTTCCAGTTCAAAGGCTTCTGTGCCCTTTTCTTTATAAACTTAGTTATTTTCCTACCTGGGCATTTCTCCTCTCTCCTCCCCCCCCTTCCCTCCCTCTCTCTCCCAAGTTCAGTTTTTTTTTAATGCAGACCTAGGACACGTGAGCTTAAATGGACTCCAGAAGATGGTAGAGGACAGGAAGGCCTGGAGGAACATTGTCCATAGGGTCGCAATGGGTCGGACACGACTTCGCAACTAACAACAACAAGGACAATATTAGAAGAGTTTAGGCTGGCTCTTGCCCTTTGGTAGGCGTGTTCACATTCAGCACACACCCTCCCTAGTCTTTACTTCTTTCCAGATGTAAAAATAAAAGGGTCTGTTCCATGCTGCAGTTGTGTCCATGATGCAGTACAAATATTACAGAGTGTTGTTGTTTAAAAAATAATAATAATAAATCTAAAATTGTGGATGTTTATGTGAGAGTATCATTGGGCCTTGCTCGGCTAATGCTTTTAGGGCTGCGAATATTAATTGCAGGAAAACATTTTAATAATATTGCTGGAGATAAAAAGCATTAACGGATCTCAACAACTACAATTTTGATATGTTACTGAGGGGACTGGAAAATAACAGCAAGTTATCTTTAAATTTGGCCGTTAAAACTATGTTTTGCTATATTTAATTCTTGAATACAACTGTAAAAACTTGTGAGTATTAGTGGAAGAAATCCTTGTTCTCTTGATCTATAGCATGGGTTCTCAACCAGGGGTGTGAAAATGTGGGTTTTCAAAATTATAGTGTATATGCATAATTCATTGCCGTTATTTTGAACTTCTGTAAGGGGTGCGAGAATATATCAAGCGTTCTAGGGGTGCGGGGTATAGAAAATATTGGGAACCACTGATCTATAGGCTTAAAACTGATAGAATTACCAGTGCATGTTTACAATAATTAAGATTTCCAAACTATGTTTGAAATAAAATATGTGTAATCACATGGATCTATTGTTTAGAATTGTAGTTAGTAAGAGCCTTGGTGGAGCAGTGGGCTAATGCCTCCTTAAGTAACACCAGCTGCCTGCAATTAGTGCAGGTTCGCATCCCACCAGGCTCAAGGTTGACTCAGCCTTCCATCCTTCCAAGGTAGGTAAAATGAGGACCCAGATTGTTGGGGGCAATTAAGCTGACTTTGTAATAATGCCGCTTGGGTGTGTGTGTGTGAAAGCCCTAATAAGCAGGCATATACATAGAATGAAGGCTACTGCTAAGCTTGTAAGCCGCCCTGAATCTTCGGAGAAGGGCGGGATATACATGGAATTTAAAAAAAATGCTTTTACAGACTATATATTTTCCATGTTGGTTACTATTCTCCATTGTGATTGAGAAAGTGGTTGAAGTGAATAAACTTCAATGATCATATCATACTGATATTAGCAAAACTGAAGTATTACACCAAATATACATATACACTTATACATACATCAGCCTCAATTTGGTCTAGTGAAAGCATACTGGATTTTAAAGTATTGCCACTGACTACTGTTCATATTGACTGTTTTACACAAGAACAAACTAAAATCTATGTAAAATGGAAACAAATGTTTCTAATATCTCTCAGCTATGCTGAAGGAAAGACAAGAGCACAAGATTTGTTTGCGTATTTTCTGCTGAATGTGTACAAAATTCCTATTCTTTCTACTTCATTTCAAAACAGTTCACACACCCCAAAAATGGAGGCTCTGAGTTCATATGATCTTTTCTGATAATTGGTTAATTTAACCAGTTTCTTTAGAACTGGATCAAGTTCTTTGAAATATGTCATTTTTCAGTGCTCAGCATTCTAGCAGGAAAGGAAAAAATGACTTAAGTCTTAAGTTTTTTTAAAAACAAATCACAAGGCATTGATGTTGACTAATGCTGTTACTTCATCTGTTTCTGTATAGCTTTTCTCCCTTCTGAAGTAGTTTTATATATAAATTAGAAAATTTGAAATTCAGTGAGAATTTTCAGAGTAGTGGTGAGATTGAATTTCCTTGTTTTCTTTCCCTTTCATTTTGAGACTGGTTATGATTATTTGTGGATCATAACAAACTGTGGCAAGTTCTTAAAGAGATGGGCGTACCAGACCATCTTATTTGTCTCTTGAGAAACCTATATGTGGGCCAAGAAACAACAGTGAGAACTGGACACGGAACCACTGATTGGTTCAAAATTGGGAAAGGAGTCCGGCAAGGCTGTATACTGTCGCCCTGCCTATTTAACTTATGTGCAAGGCACATCATGAGAAAGGCAGGGCTTGACGAATCAAAAGTTGGAATTAAAATTGCCGGAAGAAATATGAACAACCGAAGATAAGCAGATGATACCACTCTAATGGCAGAAAGTGAAGAGGAACTAAAGAGCCTCTTGTTGCGGGTGAAGAAGGAGAGTGCAAAACCTGGGTTGAAACTTAACATTAAGAAAACCAAGATCATGGCATCCGGCCCTCTCAATTCCTGGCAAATAGATGGGGAAGACATGGAGGTAGTGACAGATTTTATTTTCCTGGGCTCCAAGATCACTGCAGATGGGGACTGTAGCCAAGAAATTAAAAGACGCTTGCTCCTTGGGAGGAGAGCCATGGCAAATCTAGACAGCACACTAAAAAGGAGAGACATCACCCTGTCAACAAAAGTGCGTATAGTCAAGGCTATGGTCTTCCCAGTTGCAATGTATGGCAGTGAAAGTTGGACCATAAGAAAGGCTGAGCGCCAAAGAATTGAAGCCTTTGAACTATGGTGCTGGAGAAGACTCCTGCGAGTCCCTTGGACTGCAAGGCGATCAAACCAGTCAGTCCTAGAGGAGATCAACCCTGACTGCTCTTTAGAAGGCCAGATCCTGAAGCTAAAACTCAAATACTTTGGCCACCTAATGAGAAGGAAGGACTCACTGGAGAAGAGCCTAATGCTGGGAAAGATTGAGGGCAAGAGAAGAAGGGGACGACAGAGAATGAGGTGGCTGGATAGAATCACTGAAGCAGTAGGCGTGAACTTAAATGGACTCCAGAAGATGGTAGAGGACAGGAAGGCCTGGAGGAATGTTGTCCATGGGGTCGCGATGGGTCGGACACGACTTCGCAGCTAACAACAACAACATGATTATTTACAGAAGCAACAGTTTGGAATACTCAGTTATTCTATTTTAGTTGTGAATACGGTAATTTGACTTCTGTGTTGCAGCTAAACTTTTTTTGATTACCCTATTGATTGGAGGTGGGGTTTTTTACCTTCAGCCAAATGTCCAAATATCGAAATATGTAATATTAGAGAAAAGAAACCAATTACGGTACAAAAATTAAAAGTATGTATTGCAATATTTTATTGTTCAGTATTTGTGTGTGGCTTAATATGAAATATCCTAATGTATACATATGGAAGGGGATGCCTTTAAGGAGGAAATTATTTTTTGTCTTTATCAGCATTTACTGAAAATCCCTAGTCATACTCTACTGTTTTGCATTTATCATTTCTATTGAGTAAGACTTTTTATGTCTATTGTTATGTGCAGCAAGCAGCTCAAACTGGGCATGAGAGTGAAGATGGAAGAAACTATTGCTGAAATCTTTGGGGCTCATCCCCTGTACGCACACACACACACACACACACACACACACACACACACACACAGAGAGAGAGAGAGAGAGAGAGAGAGAGAGAGAGAGAGAGAGAGAGAGAGAGAGAGATATTTCTGTGCGCTCATTTACCAATTGGTGGGAATGCAGTTAGGGTAGACTTGGAACAGAAGGCAAAGTTTGAGGTGCATTTTATGCCTTATACCAGGGCTTTTCACCCTTTTCACCCACTGTACCACTTTTAGCATATGGCAACATCTGAGTACCACCAGTCGCCTAGCAAGGTGTCAAAAACTTGATGACCCACCCCCCAAAAAGGAAAAAGGTGATGAAGTACAGGTAATCCTCGACTTACAACAGTTCACTTAGTGACTGTTCAAAGTTACAATGGCAGTGAAAAAAGTTCCCCCCAAGCCACAGCTGAGCAAGATACCTGCCTGCCCATCTGGCGACACTCTTCCTCCTGTCCGAGGTTTTCATTGTTGTGAGCATTTCTGTTGAGGATTGGCAGTGGGGGTGGGGTGGGTTGGTTTGGTTTTTATTCCCCCCGTCTGCTGGGTAGTTGCAGCAGGTTTTGGTCACTTCACATGACCCTGGGACACTGTGAGCATCATAAATATGAATCAGTTGACAAGCATCTGAATGTAAATCACAAGGCCCTGGAGATGCTGCAACATTCCAGCTGATCGGTGCTTCTGGGCTCAGCAGAAGCACCAGCATCAGCGCCGAGCTCCAGCTGGAGGCTGGCGCTGATCCTGTCACTTCCGCTGAGCCCTGACAGCCCCGAAGAAGCGCTGATCCTGGCTCATCCGCTGAGCCCTGACAGCCCTGCAGCTCCAGCCATCTCTCGCTCAGGCTTGTGCGGTGCTGCCTCTGCTTCAGCTCATTCCCCTCCCCCGCTATCACTTTTCTAGGATGGTCGCATACCACCTGCCAGGTGCCAATGTACCACAGGTGGTACCCGTACTACTGGTTGAAAAGCCCTGCCTTATACATTCTGGACTCAGTCTTATTGAGCTGAAAATGATTTTTTTTATAAGCAATGACTTGCTTAGCTTTTTAAACCAAGCTTTTAAAAATACTCTGATTTTTTTGAAAGAATATTAAATTTAACAAATTATTGTGATCATAAAAGTGCAATATTTAAATTGTGCAATAATTAAAGAAATATTTTTATTTCCAAAAGACATGACTTTATATACAAAAGATGGAGTGTATTGGTAATTTTTTATGCTTTACAAGATTCAGCTCTGGTATCACTTTGAACTATATTTCTACGATGGTGCAATGTGAATTTTCTTTGCCAGCTGTTGGAAGCCAAAGCTATTGAAGATTTTTCCATTGAAACAATACTCCAATTAGGGCTGATTTCCGTATCTGGAATAGGCAACTACACAGTGTTCAAAGGAAGTGAAGGGTCATTGTCTCTGTGCCAATGAAATGCAATTTCATTCTGTAAACAGAGGCTTGTGGTATCTTTTATATAACTAGTTTTCTGGAGGGAAATGATAGGCTGGTTTGTTCTTTATTCATATAACATTTAACTGTAAATGATTGACTAAAATTATTCTGAAATTCTGAGGAGTGAGGAGTTTTAAAAACTGGGGAGTTTTGCTTTTATTTTCTAAACACTAGGTTTGAATCCTTGTTGATCCGTGGAATGAGAAAATGGCCCAGAAGTTCATAAACTTATTCCTAAAAATCCACTGCAGTGTTTGAGAACTTGGTGTTCTACGTTGTGTAGGTAATGTAGTAGATGAGTGGTATAAAATTTTGAATGTGAATAAATGTTGCCACTGAATAACCATATTAGGGTTTTATATGAAAAGTATATATTTATATATTCATATTCACCTGAGGATATGCTGCAACACTGAGTACACAAGTGTAATATCTATTTTATTGCTAATCCTTCCAAAATGGAAGATCGGACATAAGTAAAGATGACAAAAGCCAGTTCTGCTATTGCTTTGGCAGTGTTTGTAGGATTGATATGGGATTGACTTTCTGCACTATTTGTCCTGCTGTTCAAAAGCAAAAGGTCGGATGTTGGTGAATGCATTGTGCAAGTAAAGACATGGTTTAGTGGTTAAAGTTCCAGGCTAGAAACAGGCCACGATTCTAGACCTGCCTTAGACAAAATAGTCAGCCAGTCACACTCTCAACCCTAAGAAGGAGACAGTGACAAACCACTTCTGAAAACCTTTCCAGTAAAATGGCAGGGATTTGTCCAGGCAATCACCAGGAGTCAACACTGATTCAACAGCACTCCCCTTCCCCCAAAACAGTGAATAATAAAACAGCTTACACTAAGTGCAGGGATTTTGTCCACGCTCAGATCCTCGGTGTTTCATTTCTAAACTTATGGCACACCATGAAATATGAGGGGCTGAATCCAGTTCTCCCAAGTTTGATTTTCATTTTGGCAATTTGAGTTCTTTTTAATTCAGTTCTTCAGATAAAATATCCCCATTTAGTACTTAAAATAATAACTTCCACTTTATGGGAGAAAAAAAAGGGAAGAAGGCAATGAAAGTTTGGGCACCTACTTTTTGTTTTATTAGGCACACACTATGCATTTGGCTACCTTTTAAGTCCCATGGGTGACTGAAGAAATGGTGCAATGGAATTTTGGAAATAGTCATATCAAATGTATGTAAGGAAAACAATTCTCATTATATATTCAGGCCTATTTTTACCAGTTTTTAATAGTAACAAGCTACTTCTCCCAAATGATTTATTACCACATTAATCCTTTCAGCAACAGTTCCTGCACAGTTTATAGCACAAAAAGTCAACATGGTGCCCACAGATATCTCCCTTGGTATCTGCTAGTCGGCTTGTCAGCAGGGAACTCCCTCCCCACACACACATGTATAGAGAGATATACCAGTGTTAATTAAATCGGAAGCTGACACGTTCCACAGTAAAGCGCAACCTCTAATATTATTTTTATTTGCAAGAATGCCTCTGGGATCTTATGGTCTCATAGACATTTTTCAGTAATAAAAATAAGGGCCCCACTGTTTTGTTTAGAAGTGCACCCACGTTCATCCCACCCCCCCAAAAGAGGGTAAAGTAGAGCAAAGATGGCAGAGTTTACCAGTTTGCCTTCTTTATGACTAGCCAGACCCACTATTGACTAGATATATTGTCAGTGCTCAAAGTCAGCTTATGGAAAAACTTCAACAGAGCTTGTGATGTATTTTCAAATCCAAAAAGTGGCCACATGCCCCAAATTCGCCTATCCTTTGTAAACTAAATGCTTAGTTTACAAACAACGTAATAAGTATCGGAGACAATAGAAGAGAAAGAACTGGAGAAAACCACAAAATACAAAGACCTGTAAATAGAACAACTGTGACAAAAGAAGTAAAAATAGTACCAATAGTAATAGGCACCTTAGGTTCAATCCAAAACATTTGGAACACTACTTGGACACTATTAGCATTGACAAAAATCACAATCGGTCAGTTGTAAAAGGCAGTTTACATCCTGCAGTGATACCTTTAACAAAATAAAACAACTGTCTATTTTGGGAGGGACTCAAAAGGTAGATAAAAATGATGTTTAGATCGGTCTAAACACCTGGCTGATTGCGTAGCCATGCATAATAATATAACATTAGCAATTCTTAGAGATGTATTATAAATAATATAGAGAAAATTACATTTTCAAAATGCTTTGCAGTTAAGAATTTATTGAAGAGTTATGTCTGCTTAGCAGTATTAGTAATTATTTACTGGATTGGCTTTTGTGTTTATTCCTGAAATTCTCAAGGAAATCTCTAGACAGTAATCAGACCAGTTTTATATGCTAATAATTAATTCCTTATCATTGTATGCTTGTACATTAATAAATATGTACTGTCCATAGAACACTTAAGCCTTTAATGAGGTTTGTGTAGCATTCAAGCAAGAAATGTTGACTGTATCAATTATGAAAAATGTAGGCCTAATTACAGTGTCTGATACTATCCTGCACTGAATATAAATAATATATAAAGAATCCTAATTTATTTATTGTAGCAAGATGCCAATTTCAAAAAGTAAAAACCTAAAAGTCCTTTAAATACAGATATAATAGATTTAAAACTGAGATACAACCAAAAGAAAAAAAGCTTAATTTATATTAATGCTGGATCAAATATTTCAGTAAAAGAGAAAACATTTCTATTACCTTCTTTTAGCATTTTCCCGTATGATGTGCTGCTGGCAATAATTTCACATTGGTGTGTTAATTCTAGCAGTAGTGTACAGCAGGGGTATCAAACTGCCGGCCCGTGGGCCAGATGCGTCATGGTGAAACCATGCCCACGCCATTGCCGGCAATGGAAAAAAAGTCGCGATACGTCATGACATGTCACGTGATGTTGCAAGTTTGACACCCCTGGTCTACACCATACTATTAAGAAACCTATTTTCTAAAGCTTCGACAATTCTGCCAGTAGAGGCATGAAAATAGTATTCAGAAAATTACTAATGATTCCTTATCAAACTTTAGACAGTATTGAGTGGATTGTCATGTCAATCAGAATAGAGCTGAAAGGGACCTTGGAGGTCTTCTAGTCCAACCCCCTGCTCAAGCAGGAGACCCTATGCCATTTCAGATAGGTGGCTATCCAGTCATTTTTTTAAAACTCCCCAATGATGAAGCTCCTACAGCATCTGAAGGCAAGGTGTTCCACTAGTTAATTGTCCTCGCTGTTAGGAAGTTTCTCCTTAATTCCAGGTTGCTTCTTTACTTGATTAATTTCCATCCATTTTTTCTTGTCTTGCCTTCTGATGCTTTGGAAAATAAGTTGACCTCTCTTCTTTGTGGCTGCCCCTCAAATATTGGAATACTGCTAGCGTGTCACCTCAGTCCTCCTTTTTTCTAGACCGGCCATACCTAATTCCTGCAACTGTTCTTCATATGTTTTTGTCTCTGGCCCCTTAATCATCTTGCTCTTCTTTGCACTTTTTCCAAAGTCTCAACATCTTTTTGTAATGTGGTGATCAAAATTGGATGTAGTATTCCAGGTGTGGTCTTCCTAAGAATTTATAAAGCAATGCTAATACTTCATGTGTTTTTGATTCTATGCCTCTGTTTATACAACCAAAGATTGTATTAGCTTTTTTGGCTGCTGCTGCATACTGCTGGCTCATGTTTAAGTGATCATCCACTAGGACTCCAAGGTCCGTCTCATAGTTACTGTTTTTGAGCCAGGTTTCGCCTAATCTGTACTCATACCCTTGGTTTTTCCTGCCTACGTTTAAAACCTTGCTTTTCTCCACATTAAATTTGATGTTGTTGGATAGGGCCCATTGTTCCAGTCTGTCATGATCTTTTTGTTTCCTGAGCTTGTCTTCTGAGATGTTGGCTATTCCTGCCAGCTTAGTGTCATCTGCAAATCTGATGAGTTCCCGTTTTATTCCCTCATCGAAGTCATTTATGAAGATATTGAAGAATACTGGGCCTAAGACAAAACCATGTGGTACTCCAATACTTACTTCCATGTAGATGTAGTACCATTAAGTACTATTCATTGAGTACGGTTTGTCAGCCAGTTAAAAATGCATCTGGTGGTGATGCTGTCTAACCCACATTTTCTAGTTTACCAAGAAGTAGGTTGTGGTCTACTTTGTTGAATGCCTTGCTGAAGTCTAAGTATATTATGTCCACAGCATTTCGCTGGTCTACTAATTTAGTCACTGCAAAGAATGAAATAAGATTGGTTTGGCATGATCTGTTTTTAACAAACCCATGCTGTCTACTGGCTGTAACTTTATTTGTTTCTAGATGTTCCCAGATCTGTGTTTTGATTATTTTTTCCAATATCTTCCCAGGTATTGATGTTAGGCTGATTGGTTTGTAGTTTCCTGGGTCTCTTTTTCCCCCCTTTTTTGAAGATGGGGACCACATCAGCTCTTTTCCAATCCTGTGGTAGTTCCCTGGTTCTCCGGATTTTAAAAAAATATATTAACAGTGGTTCTGAGGTAACATCTGGCAGCTCCTTCAGAACTCTGGGATGTAATCCATCAAGTCCTGGTGATTTGTATTCATCAAGATCAGATAGGTGGTCTCTCTAACCCAGACATGTCAAACTCACGATGTCATGTGACATCGCGCAACGTATCAGAGCTTTTTCGCCATTGCTGGCAATGGGATGGGTATGGTTTCCAATGACGCATCCAGCCCATGGGCCGGCAGTTTGACATCCCTGCTGTAACCATTTTCTTGCTTATTTTAATTTTTATTTCTACTCTGTCTTTTACAGTTATGCTTTTGGTAGGTTGGGCTATAGTTTCTTTTCGCGTTAAGACTGATGCAAAGAATGAGTCAAGCAGCTCTATTTTCTCTCTACTGCCTGTTACTTTCTTGCCATCTTCTCTCTTTAGTGGACCAACTGTTTTCTTGACTTTTTTCTTGTCATTTATATGTTGAAAGAAAGTTTTTTATTATTATCTTTGACTTTTGTTGCAAGTCTTTGTTCATTCTGAGCCTAATTTAAATGTTGATTATTCACTGTAACTCTTTAAATTATAAGGTGGAGGGTTGAAGAGATAGGAGGAATGCTAATCAGATTTGTAGATGATACAAAATGTATGTGATAACTACAAGAGAAACTTCAATATGGCATTGATAAGTTAGAGAAATGGGCTGCAAATAATTATTACATTCAACAGAGACAAATGCTTAGGATAAGAAAATGCACAGTTATAGGATTTATGTACTTGGCTTGCTAATCATGTTTATGAAAACGTTATTGGAGTAAATTGTTAATTGCTATTCCTTTTGAGTTGTGATGTGGCTGAAAAAAAAGCAAATGTAATTTAAGCTTAGCACAAGCTTAGTTTCCAAATCTTGGAAAATATTTTGCTTTATACTGTATTATTTAGGCCATTTTTTGAGGATTGGATATTCTGAGAAGGATTCAAACAAATGAACAGCTTCAGGGATGGGTGATGAGGATGATCAAGAATACTGTATAGAAAGAGTGAAATAACTGGGGATGTTTAATCTTGAGAAGAGACGTGGTGGCTCAGTGGGTTAGGACACTGAGCTTGTTGATCAGAAGGTTGGCAGTTTGGCGGGTCGAATCCCAAGTGCCGCATAACAGAGTGAGCGCCTGTTACTCGTCCCAGCTTCTGCCAACCTAGCAGTTCAAAAGCATGTAAAAATGCAAGTAGAAAAATAGGGACCACTATGGTGGGAAGGTAACAGCATTCCGTGTGCCTTTGGCGTTTAGTCATGCCGGCCACATGACCACAGAAATGTCCTCGGACAAGCGCTGGCTCTTCGGCTTTGAAACGGAGATGAGCACCAGCCCCTAGACTTTGAAACGACTAGCACACGTGTGGGGGAACCTTTACCTTTTACCTTTAATCTTGAGAAGATCACAAAGGGATATATGATAGGAATCCTTAAGTATCTGAAGATATACTGCACAGAAGAGTCACTCCCTGTTCTGCATTGTTCTACACTTCAAGACGCCCAATAATACATTTAAGCTACAGAAAGTCAGATTTTGAATGAAATGAAGAAAACATTTTCTAACAATGTTAGGATGTGTTCAGGTAAACAACAAGCAAACATCTGTCACTAATGTTTTAATTTGTATTCTTGAATATAGCACAAAGTTAATTTTAATGGCTTTAAATGGCACTTTCTACCAATGTCATTGTATCTTTGAAAATAATTTCCAAATGTCCATTTCCTTAGTCAAAACCTGGCTGGTTATCTATTATCTTCCATGAGTTCCAGTGAAAGATATTTACTTTAATTCTGTATTTGTCTTATTTATAACAGAGGTCCCCAACCTTTTGGGCACCAGGGACTGGTTCCGTGGAGAGAGGTTTTTCCATGGACCGGAGGGGACATGGTTTTGTGTACTGACTGCATCCCGTGGATGGGGCTTTCTTTGTTTGTGCAGACTGCTTGCTGGCATGCTGCAGCCTGGTACTAGTCCATGGACCATGGGTTGAGGACCCCTGATGTATAATAAAGTGCCTGTTTTTGTTTTTATCATGACTGAAACAAACTTTACTGTGCTTCGTTTGTAGCATCAGCATTTCAAAAGAAGATATTTGCTATCCTGCCACCTTTTAATGTGCACTTGAAGCATGAAATATGACTAATGACTACTGTATAACTTGTAGAGTGTGGCATAATTTTAATGTCGGGGAAAAGAAGCTATAATTAGAGCAGATGTTTAACTTAATATTTGGTCACATGCAACATCTAGAGGAAGGATATACATGGGTCGACTCAGAGTTAATTTATATCAGATTAAGTTGAGATTACTGCTAAATGGGTATTGCTGTGTTTGGTGAAATTTTATTGTGCGGTGGGGAAAATAGTTCATCTCTGAAGTGATTGAAATGTTGTTTATCATAATGAAATTCCGCTTTAATAAAAATATTCTTATGCATCTAGCTAACAAAGATACAGCAGAAATAATGTTGAATGTGATCTTGTAATTAGCTATTGAACGTCAATTTTGGTTCCCATTTTTCCACCTATAATTGTACCAGTAATTAAGCTTAAGCACATTGAAAGAATAACATGTACAGGAGCTGTACAAATCCAGATAAGAGTTAAATGGTGGTAAAGGAATTTGACTCCTCTGCTTCAACCAAGAGGCATATTTTATTTATTTTCATTTGTTTTTATTTTATTTTTTCCTTTTGTGTTAAATTTTGGATCAAAAGCTTCTGGGGCAGTGAGTTGTAAGGCACCATGTACAGTGACAGTAGGAGGTAAATAGCGTGTAAATCAATGATCTAAAACACAATTCTTTTCAAATTATGTTTCACAGAATGTCAAGAATTTGATGGGTTTGCCATCTGTTCACTGCCTTGAGTTATATGTAAAACAGTAGGATATAATAATAAGACACTAAGAATAAAAAAAACAACATAAACAGAGCCATTTTTTTCAAACATTAAGCTTTGTCCCTTGATCAAGGTTCCAAGATTTTTAACTAAGCCTGAAAAGGTTTGAAAATAATATGCACTTATAGTATCTTTTAGAAGAAATAGTCTATTGATGGCTCAATAAACTCCACAGAAGTAATCTGAAAATCAGTATAATACAGTGAAAAATAATGACAGTGTTCAAATGGGGCTTGACGATGTTTGGAGAGGGGAAGAATAAGAATAGGAATAAAAATAATAGAACAGAACAGAACAGGACCTTGGAGATCATCTAGTCCAGCCCACCACTCAAGCCGGAGAACCTATACTATCTCAGACAAGCGACTGTCTACTCTCTTCTTAAAAAACCTCCAATGATGGAGTGCCCAACATTTTTGGAGGCAAGCTGTTCCACTGGTTAATTGTCCTGTCAGGAAGTTTCTCCTTAATTCTAGGTTGCTTCTTTCTTTGTTCAGTTTCCAACCATTGTTTCTTGTCCTGCCCTCTGGTGCTTTGGTGAATAATGTGACAGTAGAGTCCACTGTACTTGCATGTACATGGAGGTGGAATACAATTCAGTGTGTTTCTTAAAATATTAGCTTTGAAATATGTTTTAGGAAATTGGAATGGGAGATAAATAGTTTATATCATTGTTTCTTTGGTTTCTTAATTGCTATTTGATTGGGATATATCGGACCATTAAGAGCTCTCTTCTTTCAGTTATTCCTCCAGTATAAGTTTGTTGCTTTAGTATTATGACTTTCATTCATAAAGTATTAAAAGTGTCATTTGGGCAGATCCTGTTCGATCATCCTCTTAATGGATTTAATTTGGATAAGCATGTCAAATCTGGTATGTATTATCAAGATCCATGTTGATAACTAAAGAAAAGCTAATCTCTCATATTTTTGCCTGTTGGTTCTCTTTAGTACTTCTCAGTTGAAAGAGAAAGGTTGAGATGACTTTCTTCTCTCTTTATCCTGGCCAAGATCTGCTAAATGAATGTATAGAGCAGCAGAAAAGCTTCATTCAGAAAATGTATGTGTATTAGGCAGCTTTTAAAGCCCTAAAGCAGAGGTCCACCACCTTTTGGGCACCAAGGTCTGTTTCCGTGGAGAACAGTTTTTCCATAGACCAGAGGGGGTGTGGTTTTGCATGCTACCTGCATCCCACAGATGAGGCTTCACTTGTTTGCGTGGCCTAGTTTCTGGCATGCCGCAGCACAGTGCTAGTCCATGGACCGGGGTTGGGGACCCCTGCCCTAAAGCAAGAGTGGTGCTAGCATGAGTCATTGCGTGGGTCAGACTGTGGTAGCCTCCTGGAAGAAAAGAAAGGGCAGAGCTGGATTTCCTATTACTGAACCCAGTGATTTAATGAAATATCCATATGTAAAAGCAGGATGTCTCTGACCACCAAGTTCCTGTGAAAAAGAATTGACTTTATGCCCTGCTTGTGAGTCTTGGAAAGTAATAGCTGCATTATGTCATGCAGCATTTATTCTTCAAACGTAGAGGCTTGATAGACTTTTGTGTTTGATTCTACCAATTTAGTTTGTGCCATGTTTGATTATGCAAAGGAAAATATAAATTTGATTTGATTTGATTAAGTGCAGCCAAAAGGTTGGAGATATTGAGAATTGGTTCTTCAGGCTTGCCTTACTCGATTCCATTTAAAATATTTTTGGAATTTGAATTTTATTTGGATTTTAGGTATTCATGTTTTCAAAATGCTAATCGATGAATTTCAGATTATGTTTTTTTCCCCATAAGCTTGAGTTAAACAGGTCATTCACGTAGAATTTTTTGCATACCTTATAGGCTCGAGTGATGTATGACTTTGCTGCTGAACCAGGAAATAATGAGCTAACAGTTAATGAAGGAGAAATAATTACAATTACTAATCCGGTAAGGCACTTTAGTAGGCAAAAATATGTACTATAATATGTCCTAAATAATGTGTACTAATCATTTTGAAATTTTAATTATGAAAATGTTCATTAATTTTATTGCAAAAAAACCCTAAAGCACATCTTTATTTTCTCATGCAGATTAATAACAATATGGGCTTTATTTGATATAGGTTTACATATATAAACAAGCTGACTGAGTTCCCTAGGGCACGGGTCGGCAACCCGCGGCTCCGGAGCCGCATGCGGCTCTTTGAGCCGTCTCCTGCGGCTCCCAGCCGCCCGGTGCGCGCGCACCTCTTCGAACGGGCAGTGGTGCGCGCACCTCCCCGAATGAGCGGAGGTGCGCGCGCACCTCCCCAAACCTTTGGAGAGGTGCGCGCGTACCTCCGCGCGAAGGGGCAGCGGCGCCGCTCTTTGAGGAAGCTGCCGCGGCCCGTCTGCAAAGCTGCCGAAAGCGGCAGCTTTGCAGACGGGCCGCGGCAGCTTCCTCAAAGAGCGGCGCCCCTGCCCATTCCGAGAGGTGCGCGCGCACCTCTCTGAACGACCGGAGGTGCGCGCGCACCTCCCCAAACCTTTGGAGAGGTGCGCGCGTACCTCTCCAAAGGTTTGGGGAGGTGCGCGCGCACCTCCGGTCGTTCGGAGAGGTGCGCGCGCACCTCGGAATGGGCAGGGGCGCCGCTCTTTGAGGAAGCTGCCGCGGCCCGTCTGCAAAGCTGCCGAAAGCGGCAGCTTTGCAGACGGGCCATCGCCGTCGGGCAACCGGGAACCGGTTCCATCTCTACAGCCTCTGACCCGATCTGGCCCATTTTTGACACGCCATCTTTCTTTTGCCAGTTTTTCCCTATGCCAAATTTGGCCTGTTATATTCCATTTTTGGCCTGTTATATTCCATTTTTGGAGAGTTATATGCTCATAAACAGATTTTCTGATCCCTTTTAGCTAATCTATTTCCAACATTCTGTTGGCCTGAGAAAAAATAACAAAGCAGGAAAAGCATGCAGAACATAGTTCTGAATTTTTCTATGTCTTTAAAAATAGCTTCTGTCTGGGTCATATGACCAGGCCAGAGGAGTTGAAATGGAGGAGCTGGCAACATTCCCAATCGCTTCCCCATGGCTGCAACGGGGAAAATTTTATGGATTTTCTTTCTCTCTAACTCAATCCACCCTAATTTCAAATATTTCTACTATCCATACCAAATTTGGTTGGTTTTTTTCTGCTCACTTTTTGGAGCTTAATCAGGCCAATGGATAGACATTCTCAACATAGTTTATTTTCATAATTCCATTTAGCTGGAAAGAATAAAAAATTAGATGTCTATATGAAACTCTCACGTAACCAATTTAGCATTTTTTAAATCTTCCTAGTCAATAATCTAAAACAGATTCTTTAACCAAAAGTCTAGCTCGAGACTCATATGCAAAAAAAAAGAATTTTACTGAACACATATGACTCACCCAGTTTGTGTATGTTCCATAAATTATACAGTATTACTTTCTGTTTCAGGCATCATATGATTTTACATTTAAGGATCAACAGTTTGTGATTTGGTTTAGTCTAAATAACTGAATTGTGTACCATATAAAATACTGTATATAACATTGCCAATAAGTCTACTTATATATTATATGACAGCTTCATTTTATATATTGACAACTATTGTTTTATTATAATATCTTACTTCAACATAATCTGTAGGAACCAGTCCTTTTTCTCCTTGGCTGTTTTTGCCTTCCAGCCAGCCTCCACCTACATCCTAAAATAATTTTTAAAATATGGGGTTAGCATATTTTAAATTATAAAAGAAATTATAAAAGTTAAATTATAAAAGAAATTATATATTCAATACACTCTATGTTTTACATATTGTTATACCTTCAATAGCCAATTTTAGTTTCTTCCTTCCTGAAAAGCACAATGGTATTTTTCTTATTTTTTTTTCCTTAGAATCATTTGAGAAATAAAATCAGATTATTTTATGGGCTAATTTCATGGATAGCAAACAATATTTTCATAGTTAATTCTGACCAAAATATTTGTATTACAAGAAAAAAGCATAATCAATAAAACCTCTAATGCTTCTTGCAGGTTATTTATTTGTAATTGCCTGCAGAAGTTTATAGGAAATCCACAAAGTATCTTCTTTCAAACTCCTTGTTTTCCTACCATTTCCTCTATTTTTCATAACACAAATAATCAAATGACAGAGAAAACTATAGAATACTTTAGATTTTTATAATAATCCTATTACTTGTTTGGTAATAATTCCCACCAATTCCAATGACTCACTCTTAAGCCCAGGTATTCAGGTATAACCCAATTCTTTTTATTTCTTAACTCTATTTATCAATAAATATTTGAAACTTTGAGAAATCGTTGAACAAATTGCCCTAGGGCAGGGGTCGGCAACCTAAAAAAGGAAAAGAGCCACTGGGAACCGGTTCCATCACAAATTAAAAAAAGTGGGAGCCGCGTGCGTGTGTCCATGCACGCGCATGCGCAAAAAACATTTTGCGCATGCGCAAAACGGTTTTTTGCACACGCGCGGACACACGCAGTTGCCATTTTTTTAAAAAGTGAGATGGAACCGGTTCCCGGTTGCCCGACGGCGATGGCCCGTCTGCAAAGCTGCCGCTTTCGGCAGCTTTGCAGACGGGCCGCGGCAGCTTCCTCAAAGAGCGGCGCCCCTGCCCATTCCGAGGTGCGCGCGCACCTCTCCGAACGACCGGAGGTGCGCGCGCACCTCCCCAAACCTTTGGAGAGGTGCGCGCGTACCTCTCCAAAGGTTTGGGGAGGTGCGCGCGCACCTCCGGTCGTTCGGAGAGGTGCGCGCGCACCTCGGAATGGGCAGGGGCGCCGCTCTTTGAGGAAGCTGCCGCGGCCCGTCTGCAAAGCTGCCGAAAGCGGCAGCTTTGCAGACGGGCCATCGCCGTCGGGCAACCGGGAACCGGTTCCATCTCACTTTTTAAAAAAATGGCAACTGCGTGTGTCCGCGCGTGTGCAAAAAACCGTTTTGCGCATGCGCAAAATGTTTTTTGCGCATGCGCGTGCATGGACACACGCACGCGGCTCCCACTTTTTTTAATTTGTGATGGAACCGGTTCCCAGTGGCTCTTTTCCTTTTTTAGGTTGCCGACCCCTGCCCTAGGGCAATTTGTTCAACGATTTCTCAAAGTTTCAAATATTTATTGATAAATAGAGTTAAGAAATAAAAAGAATTGGGTTATACCTGAATACCTGGGCTTAAGAGTGAGTCATTGGAATTGGTGGGAATTATTACCAAACAAGTAATAGGATTATTATAAAAATCTAAAGTATTCTATAGTTTTCTCTGTCATTTGATTATTTGTGTTATGAAAAATAGAGGAAATGGTAGGAAAACAAGGAGTTTGAAAGAAGATACTTTGTGGATTTCCTATAAACTTCTGCAGGCAATTACAAATAAATAACCTGCAAGAAGCATTAGAGGTTTTATTGATTATGCTTTTTTCTTGTAATACAAATATTTTGGTCAGAATTAACTATGAAAATATTGTTTGCTATCCATGAAATTAGCCCATAAAATAATCTGATTTTATTTCTCAAATGATTCTAAGGAAAAAAAAATAAGAAAAATACCATTGTGCTTTTCAGGAAGGAAGAAACTAAAATTGGCTATTGAAGGTATAACAATATGTAAAACATAGAGTGTATTGAATATATAATTTCTTTTATAATTTAACTTTTATAATTTCTTTTATAATTTAAAATATGCTAACCCCATATTTTAAAAATTATTTTAGGATGTAGGTGGAGGCTGGCTGGAAGGCAAAAACAGCCAAGGAGAAAAAGGACTGGTTCCTACAGATTATGTTGAAGTAAGATATTATAATAAAACAATAGTTGTCAATATATAAAATGAAGCTGTCATATAATATATAAGTAGACTTATTGGCAATGTTATATACAGTATTTTATATGGTACACAATTCAGTTATTTAGACTAAACCAAATCACAAACTGTTGATCCTTAAATGTAAAATCATATGATGCCTGAAACAGAAAGTAATACTGTATAATTTATGGAACATACACAAACTGGGTGAGTCATATGTGTTCAGTAAAATTCTTTTTTTTTGCATATGAGTCTCGAGCTAGACTTTTGGTTAAAGAATCTGTTTTAGATTATTGACTAGGAAGATTTAAAAAATGCTAAATTGGTTACGTGAGAGTTTCATATAGACATCTAATTTTTTATTCTTTCCAGCTAAATGGAATTATGAAAATAAACTATGTTGAGAATGTCTATCCATTGGCCTGATTAAGCTCCAAAAAGTGAGCAGAAAAAAACCAACCAAATTTGGTATGGATAGTAGAAATATTTGAAATTAGGGTGGATTGAGTTAGAGAGAAAGAAAATCCATAAAATTTTCCCCGTTGCAGCCATGGGGAAGCGATTGGGAATGTTGCCAGCTCCTCCATTTCAACTCCTCTGGCCTGGTCATATGACCCAGACAGAAGCTATTTTTAAAGACATAGAAAAATTCAGAACTATGTTCTGCATGCTTTTCCTGCTTTGTTATTTTTTCTCAGGCCAACAGAATGTTGGAAATAGATTAGCTAAAAGGGATCAGAAAATCTGTTTATGAGCATATAACTCTCCAAAAATGGAATATAACAGGCCAAAAATGGAATATAACAGGCCAAATTTGGCATAGGGAAAAACTGGCAAAAGAAAGATGGCGTGTCAAAAATGGGCCAGATCGGGTCAGAGGCTGTAGAGACAAAAGTTATAGGAAAAAAAATTCTCATTATATTATGAGAGTGAGTTGTGCGGTAATTCAGATGAATCTTCCATTCTAAGTCACATGACCCATAGTGGAATATATATAGTTCATCCTGGACTTTTCCAGTGAACATATATACACACAGATGCAATAGAAAAGGAAAGCAGAAACAGACACTCATATAGTCAGATGCAGCACATTAATTGGTTACACAGAAGCAAACACAGATGCCTTCTATGGGTTCTGCTGGATTAAAAACAAAACCAGAAGCCATGCTTTGCATGTTTTCCGACTTTGTACTGGTCTGTTTTTTCTTGCTGAATATCTGTAGGCATTCAGTTTGCACTCAGAACGCATAAAATAAAATGGAAACTTTATTAAATAAAATGGAAACTTGATTAAGTTATTATATTAGGCACCTGGTCTAAATGGAGAAGATGTAGTCCTGAATGTATGTGCTCCATGAAGTTCAAAATTAATTCCTTAATAGAAATAATTATCTTTGATTTTAGAAATGTTTTTTCAGCAACCTTCTGCTTTTCAGATTATACATGAAAGCACCAGAGATGGAATTTTGGTAGCTGATCAAGCCTTTTTTGACAGCTTCTCCTCAAATGCTTCACAGACGAATTCGCAAGCCATGAAAAACAATAGCCAAGTATGTATTTTAATAGTATTCTTGAGTGCTAGAAGCATGGTGAATTGTATAGAATGAAGGAAACTTCATGAAGCCTTTTGAAGTGGGTTATCAAAACAACTATGGAATTATCTTTCCTAATGGGAAATATATATATGTAAATATATATATTTGATCTGTACTGCTAATACACCTAATACATATCATGAAAAGAATTGATAGTTTTGTCTTTCCTTTTTAACTTTATTTTACTTTTTTGTATGCAAATGGAGACCTAACAGTTGGGAAGCACACTAATTTTTTATTATTATTTTGGTTCCACTGAATGTGATTGTAACTGGATGAACCTATAACTTTAGAACTATATGTTTCTTTGACCACATTTTTGCAGTTTTCCTAGAATTCGATTAGCATGCTGAAATAGAATAAAAGTTTTCTCATAATTTTGAGGTGGGAAATAATTTAAGTCCCGAAATAGTCTTGAAACAGTTTTTGGAATGAACTAAAAATACAACCTCACAAGGCCATTAATAAAGAAATTTGAATTTTAATCCCATAGAACAGAAAAAATCCAACCTGATGAAGAATTAAGTGTGCCTTCCTATGATATGAAACAGCTGCCTGTCTCTGATTTACACAAATAAGATAACTTTTCATGAACAATTGGGAATTTTATATTAGTTTTGCTGTGCCTCTAAACATTAAATCAAAGTTTTTCACTAGTTCAGTTGCTAATGTGTAGCTAATGTATTTTACTATTGTGCAGGTAGAAGTTTCTGTGTCTTCTTTAAAATCTGTCGTCAGAATGATTCAATCAGTAGTAATTGCTTGTATATTAGTGATATAGGTATGCTATATCTAAATTATGATTTTTATTTTTGTCAGCCTAACCAGAGGGTTAATTCTTTAATTCTTCAATTTATTACTCATTAAGGCCCACAAGTTTCTCTATGCATGTCTAACCCCCATCTGCAACATCAGGTACACTCCAAGATGTCCGTAAAAGCATGGATATTTGAAACATGTAAGTTTGTGGGTTTTAAAAGGAGAACAGACCTATTGTATGCATATAAGGTTAAAGACCGGATTGGCTGTGACCTTGGCATAAAGAATATGTGAATTATAGTAAATGGGAATTTTAGACAGTGGAAAAACCTCACATAAGCTCAGCTGGTGAGTCCCCACACAGAGAGAGATATTTGGTTATTTCAAGAAAATATATACTCTTCATGCTATGAGTTCTTTTTTGTTCATTTTTTTCAAAGTTTTCTGGTACTACCTTCTAGCTCCATTCCTTATTTTGTTTGCCGGATTTCAAGGAATTGTTGCATTAGAAAAAATTATAAACTTGTTTCTCTGGATCACTAATTTTTCCAAGGTTCAATAGCCTGTCAAATTTTCCAGATTTCTGTCCTCGCCTAGAAACTTTTTAGTTTTAGGGATCGAAAGAAACTCTGTACATAGCAGAGGGGGACATTTAGGGTATTTGACTAGTCATTATAAAAATGATTTTTATCAGCTTTCCCATTTCCCTTTACTGCATATTGTAATGTAGATTTGTATCTGTACTGGTTTTATTTCACAATATTTAAATCTTTGTAGTCCATAGGTCAGTAAAGAGCCCCATTTGCTTTTTTTGTTTTTTTTGCATTAGTAAATACAAATCTATTTGCTCTTGCAAATAGCAAATGTAAAAAAAACGTAAAAAAAGTATTGATTAAATACAATAGTACAATAATATAAAATAATTTGATAGCTCAAATTGCTTTGGGTTTTGATTTTATAGTAAGCAAAAACTTAATTAGCAACCATTTTATTAGTAAAAGTGGAGAATAAGATTTGTTCAAATCACTGTGCAGCCATGAAATTTTCCTAGCAATTTCCTATCACATAAGAAATAGGCTAGGTTTACTTGAAGATTAGTTAAAAAAAGGATGACATACTCTACCTTTTATTCTTAGAAATCTTATAAATGAAGTGAAGTTTCCTCTTATATTTAAAGTTAAGAGGTACTTAAAGTGTGCCTAATGAGATGGATGGTATGAATTTTTATGTTATAATGCAAATTATTTATTTTTGATATTGTCATAGGACTATTATGAAGTTATGAAAAATAACAGGTGAATGAAAAATGTCTTTGGGTTTGTAGAAGTAATTCATAGTGATTTTCATTACTGGGTGATTTTTTTTAAAAAAAATCATATCCCTGTTCTAATCCCAGGAAAGTCTGACTGTAACTCAGCATTAAAATTTATTATTATAGATGTGTTATCCTTTTTAATTATATGTATATGTAATTACAGTATTTCTCAGGTGTTCCTTGAATATTTTTTTCTTCCACATTGTCTAACACATTTTCATTCCACAATACATTCTGATTCTTTGTCAGTTCAACTAAGGAAACTAATGCCTGAGATGCAAACATAGCTGGATAACCTTTGGCCAGTCCCTCTTTCTCAGTTCTAGAAAGGAAGCCATAGCAAGCCACATCTGAAAATCCTGCCAGGGAAACTGCAGGGACTAATCCAGGCGGTCAGCAGAAGTCAAGAGTGACTCAAAAGCACCCTCCCCGCCTCCCCAAAAGGCATGATAGTCAGGAAAATCCAGGGCAGATGGAAAAGTCATACTTAATATGCATTGGAATGCTTAATTTAACAGATGCTCCTGGATTTATTAATTACGAATTATTTGGGAGTTTAAAAAAACTTCAGAAATATTGTTTTTTATTATTATTATTTTGATATTATTTTTGTTTAAAATTAAGCTGATTACAAATAAACCTGAAAGAGAGCATTCTTGCTTGGTGCTTGCTTTACATATAGAAAGCGTGATTTACAGTTCTGGTTCTAGGTAAGCTTTTGATAGTGGTGTCTAATGTTACATTATATATAGTTCTAGTTCTTTCTGATTGATTTATTTTTGTATACACACTTACATATCATTCTTTGCTTCAAGTTGCTTAAGCTGAAATAGGCTATAGTTTAGCTAATGATATATATAAATGGTGAAGTTCTTGGTTTGTTTGGGAATACAAAATTTGCCTCCCTGCTGTTCAATAAATAGTTTTAAAAATGTTTTAAATTGGAATTGAAAACTGTTGCTGAAAACTATTGGAAGTCCATGTCATTTGTAAGTAGTTCCCGCAAGCACAGAAATTTGATAAGGGTCAGCTGAACTCTAATTTCTCTCCTTCCTCTCACTTATTATTCAGATAATTTGCAAGATGCTGAAAGAGAGGAGAATTAGAATTTTTGCAGACCTAAGGGGATTAGAAAATATTGAGACCTATTGCATTAAATATTAAATAGGTAATATTAAGTAGGTTTTGTCAAGAGGCACTCTTGACATTATCAAAAAATATAGTCTGTCCCCCATTTAGAAATTCTCATCACCTTTGTAACCATCACTAATTACCTCATAAAGTATATACTAAGCCACCTTTTTAAATTTATATTTATTTCTTGACCATAAGTGAATTTGTATGTGTGCATGTTTCATAATTTTAATCAAAACCCTAGTCTTCCCTAGTGGAAATTCACTAGAGCACAGGTGTCAAACTCACCATGTCATGTGATGTGTCGCGACATATCGTGACTTTTTTCGTGTTGCCGGAGCTGGGGTGGGCACGGCCTCCATATGCTGCAATCGGCTCACAGGCTGGCAGTTTGACACCCCTGCATTAGAGTTTCCAAATGTGTCAGGTTAACACAAACTATTTTCAAAACTATGATCTAAAGATGATTTGTTTTAACAGATCATTACATGAGATTATAATAATCTAAAAACAGAAGTGAAAACTTCGAAATTCTTTACGGCTCACTGCAGTAGCTCATTCTCATAATGCAAAAATGTGGTTCAGTAGTATTTCCATTTAAGATCTTTGTGTAAATATTACATTGCTAATTCTGTTTCATTATCTTCCATCTACAGTTAAACTTTCTCTTTTATTAGTTCAGATTGATTATAGTATAGAACTTGACCATGCCAGTCGATTTTTCTTCAGTTGGCTTACTGTGTCCTCCAGTTAGCCCTTCAAGCCCTTAATAGAAGTGCATTTTTTAAAATATCAGGGCCAGGACTGGATTAATAATTTCAGTTTATGGCTGAGAATCCAGTTGTGTAGTCAAAATGATGAAAGCAGTGTTGTATTATTACTGTACAAGTTCTGCCATGTTTGGATGTGCTGATTTTGTCATTTGACACCCTATCCTCAGTCCCTTTGTGAATGCTTCTGCTCTTAATATTTGACAATTTTATATCCATTTGGAAATCTGAGATCAAAGAGAAAATGTATGTATGGCTTCTCCCAATTGAAGAAAACAAGCTATGTGCAAATTAGGTTTGTAGCAAGGCTGTCTCTGATAGATGCTAACAACCAGATTTTGGTTTATCTGCCCCACCAATATTGAAGCAAGCATCAATGTTTCTAGTCAGATTGGGAAGCATTTCCTATGTGACTTTGTTATAATGGAAGAATGCTCTTGACTTTTGAAAGCTGTCTCTTTGCCTGCATGGATATATTTCAGTTAAGTTTATACAAGTTTTGCTTTTATACATTTTAACCTTAAGGATCTGAACATTGTAGTATAGTAGAGGGCTGAGGGCAGTAACTTTTGCTTGGGTGTGTGTTGCTTCTGATTATGTGAGTCATATGGTATGTATACATTTTAGCCATCCACCTTGTTTGCCAGAATTTGCCTATACCAGTTTTCCTACTGCTTCATTCTTCTTTTCTTTTCCTCATTTACTGAATACTTATTTGTCAGAGTGGATTTTCTAGCATCTCTCACTAATTCAACCATTTTGGAACCTCTTGTACAATCTTGACTTTCAACCTTTTCTACAGGAAAGGTTATTTATTTTCAGTGAAAAATAAACCATTATTTGATTACTTAATAAATCCTGCTGGTTAGTTAAAAATTGTGTCTATTACACCATTGCATTCTAAAATATAGGAACAGAACTGGAAATGTTTCACAGTAGCTTTGGAAACTGGAAAATATAGATGTGCAGGAATTTACTGGTTAGTTATTTATGTTAATATGAAGATAGAGCTTTCTGACTGTTTTTCCCCACGTAGAAGTGGTTCATTCAATTTTTATTCTACTGTACTTGTTTTAATGGTAAGAGGTACTGTTACACATCTATAAGCAAGAATATATTTAACAAAATCTCTGTAATTTTTGTATTGCTTCTACCATCTCAGTTTAAGCTTCTAGCAAACTGGAGAAACTCAAAAAAGTAATAAAGCTCTAGTAGAACTATGTAACTTTTATTTTATATACAGATAATATCTGCTTAACAGTCTTAGTTGGGACGAGAATTTCCATCGCTAAGCGAAGTAGTTATTAGGCAAAACATCACATGACTGCACCACTTACAAATGGCAGTTCCAGTAATCCTAGTTGCAGATGGTTGACATTGCAGTTGGTAGGCAAGGTATTCACACTAATCCTGTCTTGCCTTACTTGCTTAACCCCCAACTCTGCCTTTTTGGTTGCCCTGCACTCCACCACCACTGCCTGTCCCTGCCATCCTCTGCTGCCTCCCAGCTGACATTTGCTATATTCCTTTTCTCGCTGGGTTATGGGGAATGAGCATCTCTTCTTGTCGAATATTTCAATTGCCTTTAATACTAAGGTATCTTTCTGGGTAAACCAAGGATTATGCTGTGCTAGCTGCAGAGAATATGCTGCCCTTAAGTTACATTGACACCATCTCTCATTGATGTTAAGAATAATGTTAAGTGTTGTGAAGCACTTTTAGAATGATTCAGAATAAGGCATGATGTTAGCATTCCCTAATTTTGGTACTCTATGCCAGTGCCTACTCAGTCTTAGCCTAAAGCCAGCCCTAGGAGCAATGGTTTTCCTCCTTTCTTAGAGACCAGTTTCTGTTGATTTGGGGAAGAGCTGGCATTCTTGAGATATCTGGTCTAGATTGTCATAGGGCTTGGCCATTCTTCTTCCCCTTCCCCACAGTTATCACTTAGAGGAGATAACTGGGAGAAGTTATCTGTTGGCATGAGGTGATATATTATCAGTCAATGGGTGATACTCAATTATCTCCACCACAGATTGGGCAGAAGATCTCAGTTCCTGGAGGCTCTTAGATTCTGGATGAGGGAAAACTGGCAATGTACAACCTAGAAGATTCACTATGATTAAAGGAATTTGGAGGCAGATCAAAACAATCCAACAAAGAAATTTCAATAAAATTAATAAAAGTTTGCAACTATGACAAACCAGATAGAATGAAGCAAATCTTTAACTCTCCTTTACGAAAGGCCTGGGTGAAGAGACAGATCTTCACAATTCTTCTAAAGAATAGCAGAGTAGGGGGGCCATCTGTATCTTTTTTTAAATTAGTTTTCCAATATTACAATAGTATCTTTAAATTGAATTAGATGATAGATAGATAGATAGATAGATAGATAGATAGATAGATAGATAGATAGATAGATAAAAGCAACATGGTGTCTGGGTTACAATAGTTCCATTTCAGACAAATACATATTATTACAAATCTCCAAATTGTTGTAACCAATACTTCCTCTCTCTTGTTTCTTTTAATACATATTATCTCTTATCTAAATTAACATACTTCTCATTGCTATCCCTCAGTCATTTAATAGTTTTCTTATATTTGTCAATACTTTGGTATATTTTATATTTTAGCATTCCATCTTTAAGATATCAAACACCTTTTATATTTTTCCAGCTTTAATTTTACATTGATATTAAAATTAAACGTTTAAAGTTTCTCATTTTCATATTTCTACATAACCTCCTTTCCCTTTATACAATTTTCTCTGATACCTAGTAATGTAAATATACTTCTTATTTATCTCATTTCCATATCAACAAGTTAGTAGTACAAAATAAGAATGGTAGTCATTAGGATACCAATTGCAAGGAGGAGAAAGGAAGAGGACAATATAATATTCTTATTTCTCATTTATAGTTTCCACATATTGAAAATTAACCAAAATTTCTCCCGTTTCAACATTTAATACATCCTTTCATGTCACTACATCCAAGTATAATAGTTACATTGTATCATTCTTAACATATATACATCTGAATCCATTTCATTTAAAGAGCTCAATATTTCAGTGTTAGTATTCATACATCTGTGTTTTGTTTTTAATTAGTATTTTTATTTACTCAGCAAAACAATCTCTCGTAATCCAAGTACAATCCTGTTTATTTTGGTATTATCTATTTCAGGCCTCTTAGGTATGTCCATATTTCTTCAATCTTATTCTTGCTTTCTTCCTTTGCCATGTCATTTTTCGCTTCTTTGCCTCAGGGTCATCAAAGCGGGCCATCTGTATCTTACCTTACAATTGTAGCAACTGTTTCTAATTGCAAATCTGAATTTATTAAGACAAATATGTGTCACTAATTTTCCAATGCATTGCAACATTCTTGCCTTTCTCTACTGTAATTGAATCAGGAAGCATCCAATCATCAGTTTTTTCTGAACTGAGAAGTTCTCATTTTCAAGTTTGGAATAAAACAGGATCCTACACCATGATTTGAAGTTTGGTTAGGAAACTGTTTAACTAAGCACTTTCGGATTTAACTACAGTATATTTGTGTTGCAGAGGAGAATAAAGATATTCTGTATACATTAAAATACTTTTCTATGTTTTAGCTCAGTAAGTAAGATACAATTTTCCATACCTACTATCTTCTTTTTAATCATCAGGAAAATTCTAATTTCTAATGTTGAATTTATGATGTTTTAAAAAATATTGGACTGAACACTGGTATTGCTTGAATTTGGTTATATTTTGAGAGAAATATTATAAACAACTTAACTGGACAATCATATTTTCAGAGTTTTTTAAAATTTTATACTAGCAAGTAAAACTTGCATGATATAATCAATTACATACATTTCTGTTATTACTAGAAATTTGCTTTTTCCCCCAAACATACTTGATTTAAATACTAAGAGGAAGCAAAATTTCCAAATCTGTTATTCATTCTTATGTGTTATTTCCTTCTAGAATATAATTTTGATTGTTCTTTGAAAAAAACATACTTTAAAAAAATGGTGTAGTTTTAAAATTAGTTCCAAATACTTTCACTTTTTTATTAATGCTATTCCCTTAGACTAATGGCTCCTTTATCTCCTTCGTCATAGGTTACCAGTAACGCAAATGATCCCTGGTCAAGTTGGGACAATACAACGGCTGGTGATGCCTGGTCAACAAAACCTGAAGCTAGGCAGAAAAATAGTGCACCGAACAATTGGGAGGCAGCAGCATTTGGTCATCCTCAAGCTTATCAAGGTCCAGGTCAGTAGAGATTGTCATTGATAATAATTTTTAGGAATGGTGATTGGACTCTTAACTTTAACTTTTGATGAAATGCATAATTCAGAGTTTTCTAAGACTACGTATTAGAGAACTGGAGGCAGAATGTATATATGGTAATCTGTCATATTATATACTGTCCTTAAACTCAGTGATGGGCATGTCAGGGAAGACTGAACTATATGGGAAAACAAAAACAATCTTAAGTTTATGTTTTAATATATTTTCCTGAAAAGTATTCTTCCATCTGATTAAATACAGAACCATATTTGAGATAGCCACCTAGTTCCCCTCATCTTCAAAACTATTTAGTATAAATAGTAGGGCCTGAAGACCTAACTCTTCCGGTTGCCCTGGGGACCAAAAAGGGGAGTACATCAGTGGAGGTGGGTGCTAGATTAACTTGCTGACCCCACCTCTTCCCTGCACGTCCTGCTCCCCCTCCATTCATCTTTTTAACTCCGTATTATTGTACTTCCACTATTTATTGTTTCATCCCTTTACTATTGTTATTTTTACATTTTCTATCATTTTTCACTGTTTTATTGTTGTAAGCTGTCCAAAGTAGCCCCACGATGAGATGGGCAGCAGCAAATAAATTTGTCAAATAAATAAAAAATAATCTTTGGTATACATCTAATAAGGGACACGATGGCTCAGTGGGTTAGGACCCTGAGCTTGTCAATCAGAAGATCGGCAGTTTGGTGGGTCAAATCCCGAGTGCCGTGTAGCAGAGTGAGCGCCTGTTACTCATCCCAGCTTCTGCCAATCTAGCAGTTTGAAAGCACGTAAAAATGCAAGTAGAAAAATAGGGACCACTATGGTGGGAAGGTAACAGCGTTCCGTGCGCCTTTGGCGTCTAGTCATGCCAGCCACATGACCACAGAGACGTCTTCGGACAAGCGCTGGCTCTTCGGCTTTGAAACGGAGATGAGCACCGGCCCCTAGAGTTGGAAACGACTAGCATGCATGTGCGGGGGAACTTTTTTTTTTATACATCTAAACTCTTTTAAAACTACAGATGTTTAATCCCCATTTCATTAAATTACAGATTACTGAGATGATAGTAGCTTATTTGCTTGACATTTGAGCAGTCCTTTCAGTTTTCCACAACATGCCACTATACTCTACAACTGTTAGGGGAAGCTAAGCTGGAAAATCCTAGTTAGTTATGTACACTCTTTTTAATAATTAGCTGCTCACACAGTTGGTGCCCTTTGTTCTTTAGCAGCGGCTGAAGATGATGAGTGGGATGAAGAGTGGGATGAGCCAAAATCAGCAGCTACCCCCTATCCTGGTTATAAAGAGGCAGAACCCTCTGATTCAGCAGGGCTTCAACGTGGGAACAGCCGTGGAACTGCTATGAAATTGCCACTGAACAAGTAGGACATGTAGCATGGCACTATAATGAGAACAGAAATTAAAGAGATATGAATTCCTCTCTTAATAATAATCGCAATCAATAACTGATGCATCCTGTAATTAAAAAAAGTGTGTATTCTTCAGTTGAAAGGCCTAGCTAAGTACTGTAACAGCATCGAGCTGACTGCAAAAAGAACAAGGAGGAGTAGGCTTAATTGGTATTTGGATAGGAAAGCATCATGACATTCCTGGGCTCTAGGCTAGACTAGGAAGTTTTTTAAAAATCCAGAAGGTACTGGCAGTCTAATCTATTAACTAACTGGCCCAATAAGGTAACAGGAATCAAATTCAACTCAAAGGAGATTTTATTTATTTTAGCTGAAGGAGATAGAAAAAACGAGAATGGTATTTTCTAAACTTTTAGTCATGTTTTATTCTGAAATAAAAATGTAGAGAGATTCCTTTTTTAACAGTAAACTTACTGTGCCTCTCAGTTGAAATATTTGAATATTTGAAACTGAACAAATATTCAGATGGAACTCTGGCTCACTGGTTATATCATTTGTTCTTCTCATTTTCGGTTGATAACAATGCAGTTAGTTGTTTTAACAGGATAAATTTCATCTCCATTTAATAAATTATATCACTAGTTGAATCTAGCTGCTCTAAGGTTTTAATATTTATCAGTTTACATTCTGCTTGAATTGCTGAAATAACCCTAGGAGGCTTTGTATCCTGACTGTCAATAGCTTTCTCTAGTTACCAAACATTGTGCTAAGAACTGCTTTTTCATCACTGGAAATCAGTATTCAATAGAGACGTGTGGCTAGATGTAAATGTGGTCTGATTAGAAAGTAAGATGAAAATCCTGCTATAGACAAATCTTTTTCATGCGTTGGGAGTAGAGGTGGGAATCTGGGATTGGAACAGAGTCTGATTTATCAGAGAGCTGGTTTCCCAAGTGACAGAAGAGAATTCAAGAGCCCAATAGATGGTATTTTGGTGGCAGTTGGTACTAACTGCTGCTATCCACTGTTTGTTCTAATTGGAAGAATTCAGCCAATCACAGCTGGCTTAAAAGTGTATGTAGAGATAAACACTTCAGAGGCAGTTGTTAATTATGTTGAGACTAGATCATTTTGGGCTCAAATATTTTATTAAGAAGGCCATTTATCACACTCGAATGTCAAGCACCTATAAATCATGGCTGGCATTTCTGAATACAACAAAAATACTGTGAAAGAAGATTTGAGTCATTTTATTTCTCTGATCAGATTTCCTGGATTTGCAAAACCTGGAGTGGAACAGTATCTGCTGGCAAAGCAGCTAGTGAAACCCAAAGAGAAAATTCCTATAATTGTAAGTTAATACCAATCTATCTAAAATTTTAACCACTGCATGAATCATTAAATACTTTAAAAATATGAACCACATTTAAGCAAAGTAGTAAATAGTTAGGGCAGCATGTGGGACAGTGAAACCTCAATTCTATATTTCTGAAAATATGGAAGCCTATAATTTATTAATTCAGTATTGAACATGGACTTAAATTCTTCTTTAACATCCTATAGCATAATTGATGCCTCTTTTTAAGTTTTAGGGGATTTTTTCCCCCTTGAAATCAACTTTCATGCTGTCCAGTTGAAAGCATATTGCATACAGTACTTTGATTACTTTTTCCAAGTAATGAATAAGGAATCTTTGGGAAATATTTATTCAAGTTGCATTGTCTACCTACTCCAAATCAATATCCATTGTTATATATAATAGTATACCCTACTAAGTAACAGAAAAGTTATTGGAGTTTTATATTTACAAGAGCTAATTGCTTTTAGATAAATCTAGTAAATCATAACAGATCTGGGTAGATATATATAAAAGGTATGTATAGCATTCTTAGAATTAATATATAACTTTGTTATTCTGTAGATTGGAGATTATGGTCCAATGTGGGTTTATCCTACTTCTACATTTGACTGTGTTGTGGCTGATCCAAAAAAAGGTTCTAAAATGTATGGTTTGAAGAGCTACATCGAATATCAACTTACATGTACAGTAAGTGCGTACCAGGACTCTTATCACAGGATATCTCAGTGTTCCAGTTTATTCAACCCTAAATTTCATATATATATATATATATATATATATTCATATATATAGTAGGTTTTTTTGTCTGTTTTACAGAACACCAACCGATCAGTCAATCACAGATATAAACATTTTGACTGGTTATATGAGCGCCTCTTAATTAAGTTTGGAACAGCCATTCCAATTCCATCTCTTCCAGATAAACAGGTTACAGGTAATTTTTTTTAAAATCAAAATCACATGTTTGGCTAATTGTTTATAGTTTATTTTTCAGAAATAGAGAAAGAGTGACTACATTTATTGAGAGTGTTTTCAAGTTACATCACATTAAAAATCCAGAAAAATAGAGAAATAAATTTCATATAATTGTGTGGATAACTGATAAAACTCTTAATTATAATTATTCTGTTTAGTTTTATATTTTGTGAAAATATGTAATTATTTTGTTTTTACAGCATTCTGACAATGTCTTTTCATGGAATTTTTAATATGCTAGATTGGACTATCAATGCCATAGTCAAATAATTTTGTTTCTTGGTCTGCTGTTATAAAAATACAAGGAAAAGAAATTATGTCAGTAATTATAGCAATAGCACTTAGACTTATATACCACTTCACAGTGCTTTACAGCCCTCTCTAAGTGGTTTACACAGTCAGCATATTGCCCCTAGCAGTCTGGGTCCTCATTTTACTGATTTGGAAGGATGGAAAGCTGACTCAACCTTGAGCCGGTGAGAATCGAACTGCCAAACTGTTGGCAGAAATAGCCTGCAGTACTGTACTCTAACCACTGTGCTACCATGGCTCTTATAAAATCATTTTAGTCATTTATTGGAATTATAAACCTTTTTATGATGGTTTAAGGAGGGCTGCAACTTTTGCTCTAATTAACTGGCATTTTTCTCCAGTTGTCTTTCCTTGTTTTATTGTAATAATCTTTTAAATAGATAAATTTAAAACAGCCAATAACAGAGCCAATGCTGTAGCTCTTTGTACTGTTCAAATTGTGAAAAGAAAACAGCGTGGACACACATTTATTTATTATTTAAACTTGTATACCGCCCTATTCCCGTAGGACTCAGGGCGGTTTACAGGGAAAAATTAAAAATACATAACATACAAAGTTAAAATTGATTAAAACTAAGATTAAATTAAGTCCCTGAATTTAAACTAAAACCCCATTAATAAATAATTAAAACCCCTCAGTCTGGGCCAGACAGCTCAAAAAACCAAGTTTTCAAGTCCCTGCGAAATGAGCGAAGGTCGGGGGCAGTCCTAAGCCCCGTGGGAAGTTGGTTCCAAAGGGCCGGCGTGCCCACAGAGAACGCCCTTCCCCTGGGGATAACCCGCCGGCATTCCTTAACCGGCGGTACCCTAAGAAGGCCCTCCCTGTGGGAGCGCACAGGACGATGGGAAGTTGATGCCGGCAGCAGGTGCTCCCTAGGATAATCCGGACCCAAGCCATTTAGAGCTTTATAGGTCATTACCAGCACCTTGAATTACCAGCACATACATGTCAGCAATCTTTTGCCTTAAGCTGAAAATACGTGCCATAAAAAATTAAACATTATACAAAATATATAAATTGAGTATTTTCAGTTTGAGGAAAAAAAGAGATAGACATTAGGTGAATTCATGAAATACGCATATTTTCTCAGGCTAGTCAAAATATTTAGTGATTGATCTAAAAAAATACCATCAAAACATGGATGATAGTAGCAGTCCTGTTTCGGCTGCAGGACGCTTTGAAGAAGAATTCATCAAAATGCGGATGGAGAGATTACAAGCTTGGCTGACCAGGATGTGTCGTCACCCAGTTATTTCAGAAAGTGACGTTTTTCAGCAATTCCTTAGTTTCCATGATGAAAAGGTAACATTTTACTTACGTTTTTTTTGGAACGAATTGGTGGATAACTCTTAATAGAAAAAAATGTAACAGGGAATGTTTCTTGTACAAAATGTTTGCTATGAACACTAGTAACTTCTAAGCTATGCTTTATTTAGATCAGGGGTCGGCAACCGGAAAAAGGAAAACAGCCACTCAGAACCGGTTCCATCACACAAACAAAAAAGTGGGAGCCGCAAAAAGTGCGCGCGCGTGCATCCACTCACGCGCATGTGCAAAAAACATTTTGCGCATGCGCAAAATGGGAGGCACCTGCGCGGCGACGGGTCTCCCCTTTGGAGAGGTGCGCGCTGTCCCTTTCGAAGACCTGCCGTGTTCGTCAAACATGGACAAACGCGGCAGCTGTGCAAACGGGACGGCGTCGGCTTGGGAGAGGCGCGCGCGCACCTCTCCCAAACCGCCGCCGTCCCGTTTGCACAGCTGCCGCGTTCGTCCATGTTTGACGAACGCGGCAGGTCTCCGAAAGGGACGGCGGCTTGGGAGAGGTGTGCACGCACCTCCGCCCTTCGGAACGGTGCGCGCACACCTCTCGAAACGGGCGGTGCCACTCTCCATTTGGAGAGGTGCACGCGCACCACTGCCCGTTCAATGAGGTGCGCGCACACTGGGTGACTGGGAGCCGCAGGAGACGGCTCAAAGAGCCGCATGCGGCTCCGGAGCCGCGGGTTGCCAACTCGTGATTTAGATTGTAGTTTAGGGAAGTAGTAAAATAGTGAAACCTGATAGCAAGTCATAATTCACAAACTCTCAAGTGTATCTGCAGAGATTTAAGAGCAGCTCTCTTTCAAATAGCTGCCTCTTAAGCTTCATTAAACCATTTTCTGTAGCTCTTTCGTATATTTTTTTATTTTTATTTATTTTAATCCCATTTATATCCCGCCCTTCTCCGAAGACTCAGGGCGGCTTACAATTTAAGCACAAACCAATGTGCTTAGCAATAGCCTTCATTCTATGTATATGCCTGCTTATTAGGGCTTTCGTCCCCCCCCCCCAGCAGCATTATTACAAAGTCAGCTTATTGCCCCCAACAATCTGGGTCCTCATTTTACCTACCTCGGAAGGATGGAAGGCTGAGTCAACTTTGAGCCTGGTGGGACTCGAACCTGCATTAATTGCAGGCAGCTGGTGTTACTTAAGGAGGCATTAGCCCACTGCTCCACCAAGGCTCTAATATATGGTAGATTGTAGATTATATGGCTCTTATGATCATGGTGATTAGGTATACTTGGTCTGCATATTAGCTGTGAAAGAGCCAGAAGAGCTTTCTAAGTTCCTGCCCTCATCAAGACCATGAGGAAGTGTTCAATACTAGAATGTGCATCCCTTATATCTCATATTTAGGAATGGAAAACTGGTAAAAGGAAGGCAGAAAAAGATGAGATTGTTGGTGTCATGGTATTTTCTACTATGGAACCGGAAGCTCCTGATTTGGATATGATAGAAATGTAAGTTACTGGATTTCCCCATCTCTGTTACAATAGAACAAAAGTGATGAAAAAAGTAGCAAAGTAATACAAGTGTATCTTTAATCTTGCTAGAATAAGTGTTTTCACTGTTGCCAAACTCTTTTGCTATTCGTTGCGAGGCTCATTTAAACAGGTGTGTGTACTAGCAAGCTAATTCTTATTATTTTCCATATTGAGAGCAAATTTTGGACTATTGCCAAAGGCATAAATAGATTTCTATGGGTCCCAAGGCCCTTCCATGAGTTGGGGTCCCCAGCAATGAAAGAGAATGGCAGCAATGAAGCACAGAGGTGAGAAATGGAAAAGGAGACTTGCAGTTGCTTTTTTCCTTACAGCAATTAGAGAAGAGACCGGAGTCACCCAAACTATCAACTCCCCTCCTGCTTGACCAACTCAGACAATGAGACTCCCTCTCTTCATCTTTGGCCGCCTGAAAGCCTTTTTTTCCCTTATGTCTAACATAGCTAGTCTGTGGGAAAACATATTTAGCCTTAAATGTAATTAAGGATTATAAGAGCCAGCCAGATTCATAATGCTTTTGCTTTACATACTCGCTATTCCTAGTCTCCTTTATGGTGTACTGTCTCTGCTTTCATCCATCGTTAAATATTTTATAGCATTAATTTTAAAAATGGATAATGCCAACTGGATTGTGTAGAATGTTCAGCTTGAACCAGCCTGGCTTGTGGATGTTGTGTACAATTATAAAGCAAGCAAAGAGAATTTTTCATGAAAAAAAAAATGGAATAGTGAAGAGAGCATGCATTCTTCTCACCCATTTTTAAACTTTTCTCCATGCTGAATAATGGCAGCATTGTGACTGCACTGGGCGAAAAAGGCTAAAAAAGTGTTCTTTCTGAGCATGTTCTTTCTCCAAGCAGAATGGACAAATGTTTAATGATTTGAAATTGATTCTTAATGCCAGTAAGCTAATTTATTTATATATAATAGCTTGATAGTATATAATTAAAATTCACCCAGAATTTAAAACTATTTTCAGTGGACAATTGGCAAAAGAAGGGAGAGAGTGTAAATATATAGCCTGCTAGGCAACAGAGAAATTAAAGTTCTCCACTGTCTGATTCAGGATTTTTTTATTATTATTATTTCTACATAGCGAACAGAAGTGTGATGCAGTTGGCAGATTCACTAAAGCCATGGATGATGGAGTTAAGGAGTTGTTAACAGTAGGCCATGAACACTGGAAACGTTGTACAGGACGTAAGTGTTTGTATTTGCTTTAATGATTTAATTTTCATTAAATGAAAATGTATGTTTCACATGTAAACCTTATAACTATCAGTGCAATAATCATACATCAAATATAATGGCTTTGCAAAACATATTCACATAAATATTTGCCATATTAACACTTAAAAACTCTTAATTTTAGCAAGCTCTTGGGGAAAAGCTGATGGTTTTGTTTGTTATCTGGAATTCAAAATATATAGTTAGAATACATTTTGATCTACATTATATTTTTCTGTCTTGGGTGATACTGCTAGCCAAAAATAAGCATTACAAACCTGGTAGCAAGAGATACTGAGGAAGTAAAACAAGATAAGGGAAATGAAATAGGGGGAGAATGTGCAAGATTTAAGAACTTTTGTCTTTATACCAATAGGATGTCCAGAAAGTATCTTGTATCTAGTTATTTACTGAAGATGTTTGCCTTTATTCAGATACATTGTAGATGTGTTTTTCTTCCAGCATTACCCAAGGAATATCAGAAAATAGGAAAAGCTTTACAGGGTTTGGCACTGGTTTTCAGTACTAGCGCTTATCAAGGTATGTTTCAGTTTGATATATATGCATATTTTCAAAACAGCATTGACCTGTTTCCATTTTGAGCTTCACAAAAAAGTTTGTGTCATCTTTTTGTAATTACTTTAGCATGATTCTATTTGTAGGAATCAGATATCAGGTTCAGAAATTTGTTTTAAGTCAATAATTGCTACCAGCATATTCTATTTCAATAATCTAGATATTTCAGTTTACATTTGTGATGTCTACTTATCATAATAAATGCTATAATCAATATATAAAAAATGAATCAGATCACAACAAAATAGGTAACTTAGTAATTTCCATATTTTTGGATTTGGGGGCTAATAAACTTGCCCAAACAGTGAGAACTGGACACGGAACCACTGATTGGTTCAAAATTGGGAAAGGAGTCCGGCAAGGCTGTATACTGTTTCCCTGCCTATTTAACTTATATGCAGAGCACATCATGAGAAAGGCAGGGCTTGATGAATCAAAAGTTGGAATTAAAATTGCTGGAAGAAATATCAACAACCTAAGATATGCAGATGATACCACTCTAATGGCAGAAAGTGAAGAGGAACTAAAGAGCCTCTTGTTGCGGGTGAAGAAGGAGAGTGCAAAACTTGGCTTGAAACTTAACATTAAGAAAACCAAGATCATGGCATCTGGCCCTCTCAATTCCTGGCAAATAGATGGGGAAGAAATGGAGGTAGTGACAGATTTTATTTTCCTGGGCTCCAAGATCACCGCAGATGGGGACTGTAGCCAAGAAATTAAAAGACGCTTGCTCCTTGGGAGGAAAGCCATGGCAAATCTAGACAGCACACTAAAAAGCAGAGACATCACCCTGTCAACAAAAGTGCGTATAGTCAAGGCTATGGTCTTCCCAGTTGCAATGTATGGCAGTGAAAGTTGGACCATAAAAAAGGCTGAGCGCCAAAGAATTGAGGCCTTTGAACTGTGGTGCTGGAGAAGACTCTTGCGAGTCCCTTGGACTGCAAGGCGATCAAACCGGTCAGTCCTAGAGGAGATCAACCCTGACTGCTCTTTAGAAGGCCAGATCCTGAAGTTGAAACTCAAATACTTTGGCCACCTAATGAAAAGGAAGGACTCACTGGAGAAGAGTCTAATGCTGGGAAAGATTGAGGGCAATAGAAGAAGGGGACAACAGAGAATGAGGTGGCTGGATGGAGTCACTGAAGCAGTAGGCGTGAGCTTAAATGGACTCCAGAAGATGGTAGAGGAGAGGAAGGCCTGGAGGAACGTTGTCCATAGGGTTGCGATGGGTCGGACACGACTTCGCAGCTAACAACAACAAAACTTGCCCAATAATAAATAATTGTGGTATTGTAATCTAATACATTTAAGAGGCTACTTATTGCTTATTCCTGAATTTCATGCGCTATAATAAATATAGCTGTTTTATATTTAATGGGCCCAATAATAAAATGAAAATTACATTCTAATGTCATCATTTCTGATTAATTTTGCTATGTTGACAATTACCGAAATTATTGAAAGCAGATATTTTCCTTGCTGCCCGCATGTTCTACATCTTGAAATTTCAATTAACTTATAAGTAGACGTTTTTATTAAATATTGACGTAAGTTAATGAGTATTCAAAATCTTATTGAACATGATAATAGAAAATTACCCAAGAGCAAATATATCTTAAACTGTGTTTTTAAAATTAAATATTGTTAATAGTTGTAGACTATATAACAAAAAACCTTGCTGAAATATGTCATTGCTGTTTTTAGGAGAGTCTGACCTCAATGAAGCAATAACTGAAGCAGGAAAAACGTATGAAGAAATAGCCAGTCTTGTGGCAGAGCAGGTATATTCTGTCTTATTATGATGAGAAAACTATCTGTGTACACAAAGGGTGGTTTGTGTGCACGCGGTTGTCTTCAATTTTCCCCCCCCCCATTTATTTATCTATTTCTGACTGACTGACTGACTGACTGACTGACTGACTGACTGACTGACTGACTGACTGACTGACTCACTCACTCACTCACTCACTCACTCACTCACTGACTCACTCACTCACTGACTCACTCACTCACGTCAATTGCCTCGACTAGTCCCTGCAGTTTTCTATTTGCCATTGTTGCTTCCTAGGCTGAAAGAGTTACCCAGGTGGCTTTGTGCCTAAGCAGGACTAGAACTCATGGTCTCTAGTTTCTAGTCTGATGCCCTAGCTCCTGCGTAAGTTAGTGTTACATAAATTGTTTATTGCTGTCTTTTCTGTTTATTTTTTCTTTACTCTGTTGATTACCTTACTTTTTTTCAAGTGACATAACGCACAATGACTATCAGGTTAGCAAAACAGATTTAAAATATAACATGGAAATATTTTAACTTTAAAAGAAAAACAAGCTTCATGTTATTTTTTTTAATAAATACTCATTTAAGTGGTACCTTCCAAATGAAGTAGACTTAAATTCCTAGAATTAAGAGGGGTAGAGTTTCTTAAATATCTGAAGAAAATACATTTGGGAGAGATTGCAAATTATTTTTAAAGGAATACTATAATATGAAACTGTCCAATACATTACACAAATATTTATGCATATTTTGCATCTGGGTTGTCCTTTTGAGCTATCAATATTTAAAAAGTATTTTTCTCTATATTGTGTCATTTTACTTTAACTATGGACTTATTATGGCATGGTATTATAGAATTACTTACTATTTCTTTATTAGCCAAAGAAGGATCTTCATTTTCTGATGGAGACCAATCACGAATACAAAGGATTTCTTGGTTGCTTTCCAGATATAATAGGTGCTCATAAGGTGAGAGACTACGTAGTATGGGTTTTCTAAGAGTGAATGCTAGTTATTTTAGTATCGGTAGAAGTTTTAAAGTCACTCATTATGAACCCATTCAGTTCAAAATGAGTTTATCAGAAGTATTTTATTACAATTTATTTGTACTGATATTACATTTCAGAACAATAAAAAGTTACAAAATCATATTATGGCTTTATATTATGTATAACCTCATAATGAAATAAATACCTATTTGGTCATTTATCAATATCTGAAAAGCCTGTTTTTTTAAAGAAAGAAACGTCTGTTGACCAAACTGATCTTGTTTTAGCTATTTGCTAAGAACCAGAGTAGTTGATAGCTGGAAATGTTCAGATGGGTTGGATGGATAATAGATACTTCACATGTCACACATGCATAAGTATTTTAGTTAATATATGTTTGATTTTATTTATGGTTGCCTGGACCATGATATTTGAAAATATTCAGTATCATTACTGCTCACGCTTAATATCAGGTTTTGCAGGTTAAAACAGTTTTGAAACTACTCAGGGACTGAATAATATTATTGTAGCATTTGAAATAATTTTTTCAATGATGGCTCATGGTATATTTTTCTTAACAGGGGGCAATAGAAAAAGTGAAGGAAAGTGATAAACTGATTGCTACCAGCAAAATTACCCCCCAAGATAAACAAAACATGCTGACACGTGCAAGCACCATGTCTTATGCATTACAAGGTAATGTTTCAGACCAGATCGCAGCATCACAGCAAAATCTTCTGTGATTCTTGGAGTCTGAACAATTAAAAATAAAGCACAATATAGGCCATGGCCAAATAATAATAATAATAATAATAATAATAATAATAATAATAATAATAATAATAATGATGATGATGATGATGATGATGATGATGATGATCAGCCTTGCACTAAAGTATGTTTTGATTAAATGTCTAAATAATGAATAAAACTGAAGGTTTTAAAAATCAGGATATAATAATGTCACTTGGCTTTCATTAACAGCGGAGATGAATCACTTCCACAGTAATCGTATTTATGATTATAATACTGTGATGCGTCTGTACCTGGAACAGCAGGCACAATTCTATGAAACGGTAAGCTGTACTGAATATAGTGCTCTTTTTATGTCCGTCAGCTACACAGTTACTTGTTCTTCTAAATAGAGTTGAGCTCCTTGTGCTCAAATTTGATTATATACACTTTAAATATTTAAATAGACAGTTAAGTGAATATTTATGGTTTTATCTATTGTTTCATAAATCACTTGTGAAAATCTTCACTTTAAAAATGTAGATGTGTAATTATTTCCCTTTGTTCCCTTAGAAAATGCTGCTTGGCACTGCTAATCCTTCCTGCATTGCACATTTTGCATGAGACTTTTGCAGCTGGCACTTTCTTTTTGGCTAGGATGCACATTGAATTAAACTTGGCAACTCATTAGCAATTCTTTCATCCCTTTCAGAGAAAGGGGAATGGTTAAGATACATGCAGTTATTCTACTTAATTCTCTGTAATTTTACCACCTGAACCCCATACCAAAGAGGCATAGGAAATGTAGTTTAAATTGCATTTAACTCCTGTCCAAAAGCTACGCCCATTTAGATGAATATATGAATATATAATATATATATATAAACAGACCTGAATAATATTGGTAGCTGGAGATTAATATTGAATTGTTGTTATCAATCAGCTTTTTAATCACCTGTTTGCAATGAACTGCCATTTTAGCCAGCTCTATTATGTCTTTTTTTCATCTTTGAAATAAATTAGCCAACTTGCAAACTGGTTTTGAAGAACATAGTGAAATGTACCCAGGTTTTATTTTTGTTGTTGTTGTAAAATATATCACATGTCATGGATTTTAGTATCGCAGTCATTAAGTGTGCTAAAGTATGCTTCTGAATAATTACGTTCTTTGAATTATTGTTTGGATTTGTTTCTGATGTCTATTTCATGCCACAGGAACAAATTGTGTAACATTCTTTCTTCCATGATATCAGATTGATGGGGGGGGGGGAATTCTAAGAGCATTCCAGGGTCCTAAGTTTTACATTCCCTGTGTGTTTCAGATTGCACAGAAACTGAGGCAGGCTCTCAGTCGCTTTCCTATGATGTAGCTGAAGGCAGATGAAGAACAACTCCAAAGTACTTTTTTGATTATTGATGGGGGAAGTGCAAATAAAGAAGTGGAAGATTTTGCCATCCAAAAAGCCTTTTTTTAAAAGATAATTTCTAAAAATGAACCTTAGAAAAGAAGAAAAACTTTACATGTTTACTTTGTTAGCCTTATAGCCCTGGATATTTATCATTATTTTTGACCCTACATGTTTTCCTTCTCTAGCTGTTATTGAAATGAAGCTGGAAAGTACTGTATTTGATGAGACTAAATTGCCAAAGTTGGTTTGCCAGATACTTTTTTAAAAAAGATATATTGTTCTAAACTGGAGTGGACAAACATGGATATCTGATTTTTTTTTTAGTTTAACTACCTTGCCCATGTTAGGTAAGAGTTAAGCATCCTAATCTCTTCAAAAGCATAAAATGATCAGATCTTAAAAGGATAAGAAAGCCAACATTAGGATCTATAGATACATAATTGTTAAACTGCCTTCTAGCTTTCAGATAAGTTCTATGGAAAGGAGAGATTCATCCCATTTCTATTATAGCCATAACATTAATTTTCTGTAATATATATAAATATATATTTATATGGATTACTTCTCCTTAAGGGCTGTTCTTGTACCTCAGATGCCTTCTAAGGCTGTGATATTTTCCTTCCTGGGTTTATATACAATAGATACAGATATTCTGAACATCTGGAAAAAACTGTTTCATCCAGTGGTCCAAACCATACACACTTAACTAATTATCAATTTATGTGTTAGGGTTCCCTCCCTTTTACATCCTTATATTTAGTAGCACATACCCAATCACAACCAACATGATAGGAAATTTTCTGAGCTCATTACTGTATGTTGAGTCCTTCTGTCATAACATGATATCTTGTACTGTTTCATCAGGAAAATTAAATCGTTCAGATTTAAAATATAGGTTAGGATTAACAGAATAATAGCTACTTAACAATGGACTCTGTGATGTTAGGTTCAATTCATAAATATCAATTTATATATGGGTTAAGATTGAGAAATAAAGAACTTTGCTTTTTTTATTATCAAGCAAGTGCTATATGCATTCTAAAAGTTTATCTTAATATGGCATTGTCATTCTGTTCCAGTAATTATGAGATCAATGAAGTATTTGAGTCTGTCAAATAAATAGGCCTATCAAACCAAACGACATCAAATTAGAATGTAATCTTGACACAAATGCTGTTCTTTGTTGTTTTCACTGACATTTTTCCACAAACTTGTTCTATTTTTAATTTAGTTGTCTTCTAAAATTCTATAAAATGTTATATAGCCACTGAAATAAATGTACAAATTGTAAAGAATGTGTATAAATGTTTTACACCAAATGTAAAGATGATTTCATCTTGCATATAGAAACAATTTATAAGTTAACTGCAAAGCACATAGTGAACTTAAGGCACTTTCTTCACTGCACCATTTTTTTCAGCGTTTGTATCTATCTTTGTAACTGGTTCTCTGGTGATTATTTTTCATGTGTCTGGGTTAATCCTGATGACAGAGGTTGCAGATTTAACATTTTTTAAACAGGCAAACCGGGCACAAAAGAGCACAAACAATTGTTTCATTGTGAAAACTATTTGGAATTGGCAGGTCTGTAAACTTTCTAGCAAATGAAGTCTTGAAATTGATAATAAATATTTATACAGGTGAGATGCTTTGCTTCCCCCCCATGAGTAATTTACAACTCAATATAAAATCTATTATCTGCAAAAAGTGTTTTGTCTATATTCAGAATTTATTCATTTTTCATATTAAGGAATGTTCTTTCCAGAAAAATACAGAATAACCGTGTGACTGATATGCTATATTTGACTTAGAACCGAATTTTTTCATTTCTGAATTCCCTCTTAATTACTCCATCAAAGAACCTCGGGTCCACCAAATACCAAATTTACTTTTCCCCCCAACAGAAAATCAGGTGTATTGCATTCTCTTGTTATATATTAAACTTATAATAATGCCATTGATAGTTTCCACTGTAGCATATCTACTTGCCCTCCATAGGTCTGGCAGGAAAGGCATGCTGCGAGTCCTGCCTATAAAATATTTCCATCTGACAGGAACTGAGAGGTGGGCCTTTTCTGCCATGACACCTGCCCTCTGGAACATTATCTTTCTGAACTGAGGTTAGCCCCAATCCTTATGGGGAAAAAAGCCCTCATAATATGTTTTTTCATTAAACCTGGGGATTCCTGATAATAAGGAGCCTATCCTTTGATTATATTGTATATAAACATCTTTTTTGTTTTATCCTTGTTTATGGTTTTAATGGGTTTTCGAAAAGTTTAATTCCTGGTTTTATTGTATGACATGCAGAGTTACTTTAGGTGAGATATAAATTTGACAGATAAATAGAAGTTTAAAAAATCATCATCAGAAAGTGCATGGTAATAATATTTATTACTGAGTAGCCTGGTTGTTACATTTTAATGACTGGCACCCCCATGAAAAAAAATCTGTATGCACTCCTAACCTAACCATTACCAAAATGCTGAGTGGATCCTCTACTTATGTCCTGCCAGCCACTTACATGTCTTTACCACTATCCAATACTCAGCTCTCTCCTGTGTGGACCAAAACAAGGTTGTAAGGCAGTGCATCTTCCCCAAAAGCTACACAACGGAAGCTCAGGTATTGTTCCTCATGTGGTATCCATGACCCACAAGCTAGCCTGCTTCCATGTACTTTGGGAAACATTACTTGACCTGTTCCGTTCTTTATTCCCCATACATACAGTGAGGGAAAACAATATTTGATCCCCTGCTGATTTTGTATGTTTGCCCACTGACAAAGAAATGATCAGTCTATAATTGTAATGGTAGGTTTATTGTAAAAGGGAGAGACAGAATAACAAAAGTCCAGAAAACTCATTTCAAAAAAGTGATAAATTTTAATGAGTGAAATAAGTACCGGTATTTGCCCCCTTCACAAAACAAGACTTAGTACTTGGTGGCAAAACTCTTGTTGGCAGTCACAGAGGTCAGACGCTTCTTGTAACTGGCCAGCAGGTTTGCACATATCTCAGGAGGGATTTTGTCCCACTTCTCTTTACAGATCCTCTCCAAGTCATTAAGGTTTCAAGGCTGACGTTTGACAGCTTGAACCTTCAGCTCCCTCCACAGACTTTCTATGGAATTAAAGTCTGGAGACTGGCTAGACCACTTCAGGACCTTAATGTGCTGCTTCTTGAGCCACTCCTTTGTTGCCTTGGCCATGTGTTGTAGGTCATTGTCATGCTGGATTACTCATCCAAGATCCATTTTCAATGTCCTGGCTGAGGAAATGAGGTTTCACCTAAGATTTGACGGTACATGGCCCCATCCATCGTCCCTTTGACATGGTGAAGTTGTCTTGCCCCCTTAGCAGAAAAATACCCCATGTTCTGTCCCAGCCTATGTGAGTCCTTGTTGTACTCACAAGGATAAACTCCTCTTCCAAGAAATAGGCAGGAACCGCAAGAAAAACCAATCCCTTTTATTCTCACAGACCTGGGTCAATGTCCAAGGCAAACAAACACAGTCCACAGAAATTTGATCCTTAGCACAAACGGTTGCCTTTGCAACCAGCACCTCCCACACCTCCCCCTTTTATAATTCAGCCAAAGCGTGGCTTCCTAATGCCTTCTCCTTTGCCTTTGGAGCCACCCCATTGCATTCCTTTGTCCCACTCGCTTCTCCTGTCTGCGCATTCACGCATCCGGAATTTGTCCTAGCTGTTCCTCATTAGTGTCCAACTCAGGCTCCCAGCACAGCTGTGTCTCAGCCTGAGCGCAATTAGAGGGGACAGGCTCCTCGTCCGACCATAAGTCTTGGAGCTCTTCAGAGCCTTCCTCTGACTCTAATGTCACTCCAGGCCCCTCCTCCTCATCTGAGTCCTCAGACTCAGCTGCTGGGATCCACTGGCTGGCGAGGAATCACAACACCCCAAAGCATGTTTCCACCTCCATGTCTGACGGTGGGGAGGGTGTTCTTGGGGTCACAGGCAGCATTCCTCCTCCTAACACGGCGAGTTGAGTTGATGCCAAAGAGCTCGATTTTGTCTCATTTGACCACCGCTTTCACCCAGTTCTCCTCTGAATCATTCAGATGTTCATTGGCAAACTTCAGACGGGCCTGTACATGTGCTTTCTTGAGCAGGGGGACCTTGTGGGCGCTACAGGATTTCAGTCCTTCACGGCGTACTGTGTTAGCAATTGTTTTCTTGGTGACTATGATCCCAGCTGAGATCATTGACAAGATCCTCCCATGTAGTTCTGGGCTGATTCCTCATCGTTCTCATGATCATTGAAACACCACAAGGTGAGATCTTGCATGGAGCCCCAGACCGACAGTTAGTCTCTGTTTCTTCCATTTGTGAATAATTGTCACTTTCTCGCCAATTGTAGCCCATTCCAGCCTTGTGTAGGTCTACAATCTTGTCCCTGACATCCTTGGACAACTCTTTGGTCCTGGTCATGGCGGAGAATTTGGAATCTGATTGCTTGCTTCTGTGGACAGGTGTCTTTTATACAGGTAACAAGCTGAGATTAGGAGCACTCCTTTTAAGAGAGTGCTCCTAATCTCAGTTCGTTACCTGCATAAAAAACATCTGGGAGCCAGAAATCTTGCTGATTGATAGGGGATTAAATACTTATTTCACTCATTAAATTGCAAATCAATTTATAACTTTTTTGAAATGTGTTTGTTTTTCTGGATTTTTTTGTTGTTATTCTCTCTCTCACTGTTAAAATAAACCTACCATTACAATTATAGACTGATCATTTCTTTGTCAGTGGGCAAATGTACAAAATCGGGATCAAATAATTTTTTCCCCTCACTGTACAGTAGGTGTGGAAAAGTCTGTTTCATGTCAGTTCTCTCCTTCTCCAGATTGTTCTGAATATCACCATGATATATATAGTAGCGGTTGAGAAACACAAATGCTATATGTGTACTTTGCCTCTACACAGAAAACACTGTTTTATGTTCTGATTGTAATGAATTATTAATTTAAACTGGTTGTATGAATATGTCTGAATCATTTTCGTAATGCTCACTCTTTAGCTTGTAAACATGAGGATCTATGTTGTTTAAGAATTCCAGCAAAGGAAGCATTATTTCCTTACCATGAGAATGAGTCACATTTTACAAACTTTCTTTTGAAAAAGTTAAAAGTAGTTCCTACCATATGATAGATACTGCCTGTTTGATAAAGCTTGGGTCTTATTTATTTATTTATTTATTTATTTAGTTGCATTTGTATACCGCCCTTTCCCTGAGGACTCAGGGCGGTTTACAGGGAATTAAAAAATCCAACATACAAAAGTTAAAACCATATTAAAAAATATTAAATTGACCCTGTACACAATTAAAACCCCAATTCTTAAGGTTAGAACAGTTTTGCTGTATTCAGAACAGAAATATTTCTTCTTTTAATTCAGATGGAATACTGAAAGTGCTCTTTATACTGTCACATTGTGTGTGTTTGTGTAGTTCTATCCAGTCGCCCTGACTCTACCCCAAATTAAAAGATTAGTCAGAAAAAGGTAGATACACAGACACACACTCATTCTGAATTTAAAATTAATCAGCTTTATAAATCAACTAAAATATGAACTTTTTTGTCTTACTCTGTGCTTTATTTCAGAAAAGAAACAGCACCCTCTGCCCTTCAAAAAAAAACAACAACACCTCTCCATCATATGATAACTCACCACAAATAATTAGGTACTGATGAAATCTTCCAAGGATATTTTATTTATTATTTACCATCAAATTTAGACACCACCCATTTTATTATCCAAGTTACTCTGGGCAGTTTACAAATATCTCCATAAAAACCATATGAAAGAGACATAAAAACACAATTAAAATAGAGGGACAGAGTAAAAACAGTTTAAAAAGTGAGTTAAAAGTTGGAGGCAGTGCCCTCAGTCACCAACCATTTTCAAGGTTGTGTGCTACTCTTCAATTCCCATGCCAATGGGCAGAGCCAGGACTTCCTGCTCCTCCAGAAGACCAAAATGTGGGGACCAACCTGACCTCTGGAGACAAGATATTCCATCAGATGGAAGCAGCGGTAGAAAAGGCTCTCTTCCTAGATCCTGCCAGTTAAAAGTCTTTAATCAATAGGTCTGGAACATACCCTTCCTGCCATGCCTTACCGTGTGAGATAGATTGATGTAGTGCAGGGGTGTCAAACTCCCAGCCTCTGGGCCGGGTGCATCATCTGAAAGCCAGGGCCACCCCATTGCTGGTAGTGGCAAAACTGTCCCGATACGTTGCGTGGTGTCACATGAGGTTGCGAGTTTGACATGTGTGATGTAATGGAACAAGGTAGTTCCTCACGTAATCAAGCCTCATGCCATGAAGGGTTTTAAAGGTGATAGCCAACACCTTGAATTGGACCCAGAAGCAAATCGGTACTCAATTCAACTCACAGAGCAAACGTGTTACACGCGCAATCCTTGAGGTTTCCCCAACTGCTTATGTACCCACATTCTGCACCAGCTGCATCTTCCGGATCTAGAGTGCATTGCAATAGTCCATGTGGGGAGATGACCAGGGCACGAGTGACTGAGAGAAGACCCTCCTGATCTAGGAAGGAATGCAACTGGCACACAGCACAAAGTTGAGGAAAGGCCTTCCTAGCCATGACTGCCATCTGCTCCTTGAGCAGGAGTCATAAATCTAGCACAGGGGTAGGCAACCTTGGCTCTTTTATGACTCTGGACTTCAACTCCCAGAATTCCTGAGCCAGCTGGCTCAGGAATTCTGGGAGTTGAAGTCCACGAGTCATAAAAGAGCCAAGGTTGCCTACCCCTGGTCTAGCAGAACTCCCAGACTGAGCACTGGGTCCATCTGGGGCAGTGCAATCCCATCTAAGACCAAGAATGGTACATCCCCAGATAAAGATAAGCCTCCACCCATAGCCAATCTGTTTTACTTGGGTTCAGTTGAAGCCTGTTTGTCCCCAGCCAGACTCCCCCAGCCTCCAGACACCACAAAAGAACATCCAAAACATAAAAATGCTTAGTAATTTTTCATGCAAGTGTAGAGCACTAGCATGGAAACCTGCACACTTTGGTTTCAATAAAATAATTTGTTCTGAGTACCAGCAAGATTATATGATCCACAATAATGTAATACAATAGCTCATTTTGACCATTGCAGGAGGAAAGCGAGACTGCAGTGGTCTGCAGAGTGTCAGTGAATAGATACCTGCTCTTCTCTCACAATAACAGTTACATACATTCTAGTGTACAAAGAGAATTTTACTCTTTCAGTAGAATTGTAACACTGAAAGGGCCCAACCTCCTGCTCAGCATTAGAATAAAAATTAAAGCATTCCGACAAATGGCTGCTCAGCCTTTCCTGTAATACATTAATTAAAGCCTATCACTTCTCTGGACACTTGATTCCATTATTGAACTGCTCTTACAGATACAACCAAAATCCATTAATCCAAGTTCTGTGCTTTGTCAGACTCCTGACATTTTACGAGACATCCTTTCATATATTTAACACTTTAGTATCATATCAGCTCCGAATCAGCTCCACATAGATATCAGAAGTAATTCAGTGATGGGCATGTCATGTTCTACTTGCCAAGATTTCTTCTTGAGGAATGTGCTCCATCTCTATACTAAGGTACTGATCAACCAAAGCTAACAATAACAGCCCATGTTCATAAATCTGACGTTCATGAAACACCTAGTGTACAATTCCATAAAGAGGATAAATACATTGATGAAAAACAGTGGAAAACAATAAGTCTCGTGAGCTGTGCAGTAATAACTTTGTAATCCAGCAAGCAAATTTAAGACCAAGGTAACAATTTTAATCAGATGCTACTTGGTTTAATTAATATTTTGGACTTTTATTTATTCGCAGGACCTATATAATGACTAGACAACTCACAACAATCCATAAAGCATAGTTTGGCACCAGATGAAACATCCTCACAGTTCAACCCTCATTCTACCCCAATGTTTGGGGTAAGAGCCAGGTCCTCACAGCCCTTCAGAAGGCTAAAAGGGTAGAGATTCCTCTGATCTCAAGGGAAGAGACTGTTCCAACGCCTGGTCTCCGAAAAAGCATGCCTCGAGGTTCCATTAAGCGGCAACATTTAAGTTACAATTCAATGAGAGTTGAATAATAATAATAATAATAATAATAATAATAATAATAATAATAATAATAATAGAGCAATCTATTAACTAAACAAGAAAACTTTATTCTAACTTGAAGCTTTGCCATTTTGGATTTAATCTTTTCTCAGCACTTGTACCAATATGTACCCTTTATTACTGCAAAAGATTTGGCTTTGGGCTGGTCCAGCTGCTTCGCTTATTGGGTTTTACAAAAACATAATGGCTGAGAATCAGCAAAAGGTTGATGCAAAGCTCTCAGGGATTCTCTGTGGAAGAATATTTCCTTCTCTCTTCACCTCCTCCCTAATCCCATGGTATAATAGTGCTACTTGCATCAGCTCTTGCTTATCTTGATGTTACAGTTAGTACATTCCTTTTGTTACCAGGCTGCATTATTAAGCAGCCTATCTTTTTCTTCTCAACTCTGAGCATTCAGATTAGAAAAGAGCAGTTAGGGGAACAAAGACAAAGAAATCCTGAATTGCTTAAAGGCTGTTTACTTTACTGGACATTTATTTAATGGAAGGATAACAGATAAGAGCACTATAAGTCCATTGAGATCCTATCTCAAAGACAGGACACAAAGATATTCCATCAAGAAAAGACAGCAAAAATCTGCAGACAAATAGTTTCTCAATATATTAATCTATGTACCCTTCTCTGAATTATTTTACATAAGTACCCATTTGAAAAAGGGAGTAGCCTCAGTTAGTCTCTGCTAGCATGGACAGAATAGTCAGGAAAGGAAGCCAGTAAGTAAGTTTGCATTATAAATCAATATCTGATGTTTGTTGAGAAGTCCTTCTGAGGTCTGTTCTTAATTATTTATATAATTTTTACACTGTTTACTACCACTGTTTATACAATTGGCTATTTAATTCTGTGCAATATACAAACATGGTCCTAAAAAAGGTACAATACAAATAGATATGTATATTGTAACATGGAATTTGTGCTTTTTTAAAAAATAGAAAACTTCATATAAGGAGTTACAGATATTGATAACATTCTTCAAAACTTTCCATCAGGACAGTATATAGACAGGACATGCCTTGCCATTTATTATTACAAAACTTGGAATCTGGAGGAAGATAAAAAAGCAAAGTTTGGTTGACTGGTCATTTTTGCTGCCTAAATAAATATGATATAACTCATTCATCTATGCATAGTTTTGCAGTGAAAGCACCTAAGCTCTAAAACAGCTGGTGCTAAAAATAATATTTTATAAGAGAAAAATTCACATCTGCCCCGGTGAATCTGTTTTTGCTAAAGAATTCTTCATGTATGGTATGAAGGAATGGGTGGCACTTTTCACAGTACTTTAGAAGCCAGGTAGAAGACATACATAAATAATTTGAGACACTTGCTTAAGAAATGAAGATTAACAAAAGAGGTAACTGGACCATTCTTAACTTATCGTGCCTGTGCTTAAAATTCAACGCTGTTTTTCATTAAAAAAATATATTGGGAAAACTAATGGCTCAAATTTTCCAATTCTATTAAGCCAAGCCCTGTTTTCTCCATTTCATGATTACTCCTTCAAATTTTAGGAAGTCCTTTTCTACATAGTTTCACTGCCAAAAGTTGCAACCATATTGGCTTTGCAGCACAGTATTTATCAACATTTCCTTCTAGCATGTCAGTTTCACACCTGAAGTGGGTGGCATAAAACCTGAAGGTTACAGTAGATAGGTTTGGGGGATACAGAATCATAGAAGTGGAAGAATCCAGAGAGAACATCAATGCAGGACCCATCAGACCATCTCTGACCCATACAGCTTTTGTTTGAAAACTTCTAGCAAAAGAAAACTCACTGCTTCATGTAAGAACCTTTTCCAATGGCTACAACTCATACAGTTGGCAAATTCCTCCTGGTAGATAGCTTAAACCAACTTCTTTGTGATTTAAATCCTGAGGGGCAATAGATAATAAATCAATTTCCTTTTCTGTGTGACAGCCCTTCTGTTATTTATCTATTATATTGATTTATATAGCCCACTAATTATGAGGCTGAGCAGCAAACACAATAATCCAATATTTTTTTAAAAAAAAACTAAGATAACAATGGTAATACAATAACAACACATTGGCTCCTGAGGATAATCCAATCCAACTCATATAGCAGCAATCATAACAGGACAAAAAAAATCACATTAATGACCTCATATAACCTCCAGGCCCAAGGGAACATCTAGGTCTTCAAGGATTTATTAAATGCCAGCAAGATCAGGACCAAGCAAATTGGGGGATATGGTATTCTAAACAGCAAGTATTTTGCAAAAATCACATATCTCTCTGCTCAGTGGTCTCTTCTGAAGGCTAAATTTCAACCCTAAGGCTTAGTTTACAGAGCTTTACTATCTTGGTAGATTTGTTCTGAAATGCTCCATCCATCCATCCATCCACTCACTCATTCTGTACAGCCACTCACTCAATATATGACATTTACTCTGAGCAGTAAACAAGTTAAAAAAACAGCAATGAAAACATTAACAAAGAACCCAAAACACCCTTGGATCCATATGCAGTGAGTCTGCATATGGGCATTCTGATCCAAACCTGTTGACACGTTTTTTTATCCTAGTGGCAAATAAGAGATCAACTGAATTGTGCCGGAGTTTCAAAAACAGCCCATGAGCAAAGACTTTATAGAGAACTCCAAGGCAATCAAAAAGAGAACTGACTATGACAAGGGATTAACATTTATTTCCCTCACATGCAGATCACACCACTAGTGCCTAAGACAAAAAGTAGATGTATCTGGGTCAGGTCATGCTAGTCCTGAACTAACTTGCCACTGGTGATTTTCGACCCAAAGAAGGCAGGTTGAAGTCGCTGGAAGTCTCTTGGAAACCACTGCTAGCTTGGTGACAGAATCAAGGAGTACAAGGAAGAAAGCTGCCATGCAGCATGGATGCTGGTGCAGCACTGGCATTCCTATCTCATCCCTAGAGTCCAATTTCACAAATAAGGTCTCACATCCAGTTATCTGCAGAGCAGCATCTCTGAAGACCACCAGAATCTCCCAAATGACTACAGCCATTGCACCACTCCTGGGTCACAACAGTGCCACACTTGAAACACATTTCTAAGAGAGAACCCCAACCCCCATGTCCAACCAGGGAGCAGATATGCAGCATCAACGTGACACAAAAAACTACCTCCCCCAAGTGTGAGTTGCCCCTTATCTCCCAACATATTTCTCTCTGTCGTCATCCTACTATCTTGTCTCCCTTTTTGAACAGTGATGTCCAAACCAGACACAGAGCTCCAAGTGGCAGGGCAGAGTAGAATGGAATAATTAATTCTTGTGAATGACAGTGAGATATTCTTCATTTTGATGTGTTAGTATACACTTGTGGGTTACTCTATCAGCGGGATTCTTGGTACAAATTAAAGCATAACACTAAGATTATTGCCCTGTGCTGCCAGTTTCCAGGATTTACAGTTAATCCTGTTACAGTCAGTGGGTCCTTAGGCATGCGTAAAAAAAAGGAATGCTACAAACAAATGATCTTCCTTTGTAGCTGTAACTAAATATTTCATCTACTTTAACCTCAATTAAAGAGCCTTGGTGGAGCAGTGGGCTAATGCCTCCTTAAGTAACACCAGCTGCCTGCAATTAGTGCAGGTTCGCATCCCACCAGGCTCAAGGTTGACTCAGCCTTCCATCCTTCCAAGGTAGGTAAAATGAGGACCCAGATTGTTGGGGGCAATAAGCTGACTTTGTAATAATGCCGCTTGGGGTGTGTGTGTGTGAAAGCCCTAATAAGCAGGCATATACATAGAATGAAGGCTACTGCTAAGCTTGTAAGCCGCCCTGAGTCTTCGGAGAAGGGCGGGATATAAATGGAATTTTTTAAAAAAATTACAGTAGCTTCAATTCTGCTTTGTTTCATCCTGCTGAAACCTCAGTGTATTGTGTAGGCTTACTAATGCATATCATGCACACTGAACGGTTTATACAGCCAAACTCAAGACTAGTTTGTCTTTTTTACATTCAGTAATTATGCAGCAAAAAGAATAGTGGTACTGTATTTTTTAATGACTATGAGTAGTGTTTAAAAGCTACTCAAAATACAGACCAAACGATACTACTGAAAAGCAACAGAAATTCAGATCTGGGGCTGTTTAAGAAATGCCCATGTGCCTGCTAGACTTGAGATCAAGACAGCAAATCTGAAGCAGAGGTTTTCTGAAGTCAGACTTTCCAAGCTATAATACTGGTGTTCCAGTTAAACAAGGGAAGCTAAGGAGCCTTAATAAGTCAGTGGTAATGGGAGTTGTGAAATAAATAAAACTCACAACTATCTTGACTAAGAAAGTAAAGACTCCTTGGATTCAAACTCAATGCCAAGTGACATCACGCGCATATCTATGCAGTTTTCTCGGTAACAATATGGAAGAGGTTGATATTGTCTTCTATAATTTTTTCCCCATTTTCCACCCTATTTTTGTCCGCCCCAGTATTTCCTGGTGGTTTCTCATCCAAGTGCTGACCAAACCTAATTCTGTTTGTTTTTCAAGATCACAGAATGATGGCTAAGTGGTGCCCCTTAACTGGGTGCTATCTTGGATGTGTGTGTGTGTGTATGTATGCGCACTAGTGTGCTTTGAAGTCAACGTTGGTCCTTGGCAAGTGCCTGAACTTGTCCCAGCAGTTTTCTTGGCAAGGTTTTTCAGATGTAATTTGCCCTTGTCCTAAGGCTGAGAGAGTAACTTGCCCAAGGTCACCCAGCTGGCTTTGTGCCTAGAACTCACCATCTTCTGACTGTCTCCAAATTTAAATGACCAATTTCCTTTATTTTCTCCTTCCATTCTCTTGCCACAGAATTCTCTAATCTCTACTCCATTCTTTCAATTAAAACACCCACTAAGGCAGGGGTCCCCAACCCCGGGTCCATGGACCAGTACCGGGCCGCGGCATGCCAGCAACCAGTCTGCACAAACAAACTAAGCCCCATCCATGGGCTGCAGGCAGCACACAAAACTGCACCCCATCCGGTCTGCGGAAAAACCTGTCTCCACATAACCGGTCCCTGGTGCCCCAAAGGTTGGGGACCTCTGCAGTAAGGAATAAAAATCTCAACATTATTTCTCGCCTAAGGAACATCAACCAATCCATTTCAACCATTAGGACCCAACCTGACCATCATCTTAACTGCAAAAGCACGTGAAATGACCTTAATTGAAGGCACTTTTTATGCTGCCTCAGAGGCAACATTAGCTTGTGCACTCTCTGTTGTGTTCTTTTGAATAAGATAAAAACATCAGAACTGTGCGAAGAAGTAAAAATCCAATTTGATTGTAAATTTGAACCAAATAACTACTACTACACCCAATACGATTTGGAAATTCTAATAACTAATTATCCTCCTTTCTAATAGCTATTCCAAACGGACTTTTTTTTTTTTGCACGGGCGTGTTAATTTTCCCCTCCTCCCGTTCAATCGTGTTAACATTTTTAACATGCCACGTGTTTCCGGGGAAAGACTGCAGTTTCTGGGCAGCCTTTTCCATCCAAATATCTACAATCTGTCCGGTCGACCTCATCGAAGGAACTTTTCCACCAGGATCACCCTACATATAAAACAGCCATATCCAGGCCAAATCCAACAATTGCTTGCAAAAGGCTTTTGGAAAAGCGAACAACGCCGCAAGGGCGGAAAAAAAATAACAATAATATTCCGGCTAAGGCCGATCCAGCTCTTCCCCACATCTCTTCTGGCCGGCCTTTCTGCCTCGGGAGCCCCCCCGAGAAATACAGCCCCCCCTCTCCTGGGGGAGGCGGGGAACTTAACCTCGCCACCCCCTGAGGGAGGGCGCTCACCTGTCCTCCCCCGAGGAGGCGAAAGAGGCGGCGACCACATTTCGGGGTCCTCCAGAAAGTTTCTACTGTACAGGGGGGGGGGGAGAAAAAAAAACCAAGGAAAAGCAAAACGAAGTCCCCGCCCTGGCCAGTCGCGGCAGAGAACGAGCAGTTTTCCTATAAGGAACCAGAAAGTCCGGAAATTGTGCAAATACTTGCGAGAAGTGTGTGTGTGTGGGGAGCCTTTGCAATTCCCCCTCCACCACCCTCCCGCCGGAGGAACATTCATTCCTTTCCTCCTCCGGGCCCTCCCGGCCGAGCTGGGGACGAGGAGCCAGGCAGGCGTCTGCGAAGGGGCCGATCAGCTGGAATTTAGCCTCGGAAAGGGCGCCGGGGGCAACGCGCCAGCCCCCACCCCCACCCCCACGAAAAGCGGGGCGGGATTGGAAGCCGTCGGCTCGGCCAGCCTTTCTTTTCCATCGGGGTTATTCCCCGTTTCTTCTTGCTAACTTTTTGGGGTTGGTTTGGCTTTGGCTTTGGATCAAGTTGAAAGGCGTCTGGCCCTTGCCCACCTTCGCAGCCCACTTCCAGCAGCCGAGGCGGCGGCGGCGGTGGTGGGGAGGTCGCAGTGCGCTTCAGGAACCGGCTGTTTGGCGAAACTTAAGTTTTTTTGTCAGGGCTGCGTGATTTTTATTATTATTATTATTACTATTAGTAGTAGTATTTTTGGAGCGGGAGAGAGAACCTCGAAGTGGGGCAGCTGCTCTGGAGCACCTCGCCTCCGCTGGTTTGGTTTCCTCCTGCCCACCCGATGGGCACAAGCCTCCCATGGCTCTGAGCAAAGGGCTGAGGCTGCTGTGGAAGCAGGAACCCACTCCCAGCGCCCTACTGGAGGCCCGCGGCCGCCAGGACTGCCTGCTGCTGGAAGCCGGCACGACGGCCAACCTCAGTAAGTACCTCGCACCAAGGGTCTGTAGGTGTGTGTGTGTGTGTGTGTGTGTAGAGGTGTGCCCGCGTGGTTTTCATGGACGCAACCACCCTTACAGTTGCTTTGCAGGGCACGGCAACTTCGAAGGCAGAAGGCGAGGTCTTAACAGACCAATGGTCCATCCTGTCTGCCTTCCAATTTTCAAGAGGGCCAACCGTGACAGAAGGATTTGGTTGGTTGGTTGGTTGGTTGGTTGGTTGGTTGGTTGGTTGGTTGATTGATTGATTGATTGATAAATAAATCAAATGAGTGTCTGCTCTTAGCGACCACATGGATGGGCTTCTTCCAGCATGCTCCGCTCAACCTGGCCTTTTCCATCTCTTGAGTGGCACTTGGTTTACTGTTGGTCCTCTTCTTTTTTCCTTCCATTTTTTGCCGACGTTATGGACTTCTCAAGGGAGCTGGGCCTTTGCACAATGTGAGCAAACAAGAGTTTGAGCTTGGTCATTTGTGCCTTGTATCAGAAGTCTGGTTTGATTTACTCTGTGATTTATTGATTTATTTTTGGTCTTTCTTAGTTGCCCATGGTCGGCTAAAAATCCTCTCCAATACCAACTTTCAAAAGTAGCAGCAGTCTTTCTGTCTTGCTTCAGTCCAATTGCAGAAGTCCAATTTTCACATCCACCCAATGTTGCACTGCCTGCACGATCCAATGTACAAACATAGGTATAGATGTGCATTTGACTTATGCAAAGGCTTTTGTTGTTTTTCTACCAAGTACAGGTCTGTTGCACATTTCTTTCTTTTTATAAATTAATTGTTGGATATTTCTTGGCTGCTAGTTCCTGAACTTTTGATAGTCAATTCTAAAAGGCAAAATTTATCTATCCCTTTCAGTGCCCCCCTGTTGTCATTAGTTTGATCTTCTTTATATTGAATCATAGTCCCATTTTCCAGTTGCGTTCATTACAGTAGGATATGAAAGTATAATTTCCATTATTATCAGAAACTTAATTGATTCTTGATTCAATCGTCACTGATTTGGGAGGTTCTGTCAGTTGTATTTTTGCGCAATAGTTGGTGGCCAGTAGTTGTGGCCAGTGGTTGGTGGCCATCTTTTCAAACCATGTAAGCCATGATTACAATCATATCTTATTACAGGAGGAAAGGCTCAATACCTTTCAAGAATGAATAAGAACATATTTCTTCCTCCAGTTTCAGCAATGGTACATAGATAAGTTTGTACCAGTTCAGGAAATCTCATATGTACTCTTCATGGAGTAATCAACATTAGAAAATTAAATAACCAGTGCTTCAGGACAAACAGTATCAGTAGCCTGAAGCATCCACATTTCTTAATGAATAGCATAGTTCTTCCTTGCCATCATACATTTCATTAATTACAGAAGTTGTTTCACAATCCATAAAACGATAAGGTTAGATAGGTGTGAATTTAATATAAAAAGTGGCAGCTCGTCTTCAGAAATTCATTTGCACTATCCTCCCTACAACCAATATGAGAGATACTGTAGATGCTTTTGCTCAACACCTCATTGTCACCCCTTCATGCCTGTCACTCCTTCACACCGTCCTCTTTGATTCAACTGATTGTTGAAAATGAGGTCAACAAAACAAGCAATTAAAACTCTATGAGGCCCACTTACAGCCAGGTGCTAGATAATTCTCCCCTCACTCACTCTACAGCTCTGGCCCAAGGCCAAAACAATGCAAAGCAACATCTCCAGATTTTCATATGTGTTGCCTTTTACAAAGGTAAACAATTAAAATATCAGAATATTACATGACACATGAATTGCAAAGATTGCTATGATCAAAATGTCATATAAACATCTTGGCGTGCATAACTTTTACTTTTATAATGAATAAATAAGATATTGATGATCTATTTATCAACGAAGCATATATTATTTATATTTTAAAAACTGATAAGAAATTGAGAACATAACAAAAGCTATGTTAGATTGAAAGCCTATTTATTCTAGCCTCCAGCACCCACAATAAACACCTAAATGCCCCTCACTGCATGGTTTAATGTCTCTTGCATGTGTTCCCCAGCAACCGGGCTCAAGATACTTCTTAAAATACTTTTTTGTTTCTTTGTCCTTCTCTTCCCTTTCTTGAATCCATCATGCTTCACTCTGGAGTCCCTGCAGAATTAGACTCCAATCTTGATTTGCAGCATCATGGTGTGTGTGTGTGGAGAGGAAGGGGTGTTTATCAAAAAAGTAATGATGGTGGCAAGTTCAAAACACCACTCCCTTTGTATACACAAAAGGGTAGGGCAGGCATCACTCCCTCATATGATGAGGTAGGACTTCAATCTTGTTGCTGTGATCGCTGTTTTGACTCTGTCCCACTTCCTGTGGACATCACTGATCTGCTTCGTTATTATTGCCTTCCTGATCTACTGAAGCTTAGTGTACTATGTTTATTTAGAGACATTAAGCTTTAAAAAGTATCTCAATATTTAGACATTCTTGCACTTTGCTACATCTTGGAAGATTTAAGATGATTTAAACTTCAATAATATAGTTCTATGCATATCTACTTAGAAATAAGCCTATCAGGAAAGTTGAATTCTAATCTGTCCTAACCTTCCTTTGCTAACATGAAGTAACTTTTTACAGTTACAGTCCTGTATCATACCTCTGTAATGAGGTGTAATTTGTCATCTGCAACTAACAGTCAGAGAAGGAAATTCCAAATCTCCTTGGGCAGAAGATGTAACTATAGCATGTGTTCTCCCATCATATTAAGAAAGCAAAAACTATGTGAAAAGGTTATTTATAGAATTAATTTAGAGCACAAAAATATCTTTTTGACTTACTGGATAAACAGGAATATTCACCTTCAGTGGTGCTATGCTCCAAGGTATGAAGAAATTATGACGAATACATATTTTTTTAAAAAAATACTTATACCATATTTCTACCTATACTTGTTATTTACTCCCTAGTATGATCTGATGTCTGAAGCCAAGGTCTGCTTTCATTTCTGTAAAATTCGTATTCTTTTTGTAAATTGAAACATTTTTTAAAAAGATTCTGGCTTGATTGGATCCAACACTTAGCTGATTGCTTCTCCCTTCTCTGGAGAACTAACTTAAGTTCACAAAAGATTAAAACTTTTTCCACCTTGTGCAAGATCTGTCATTTAGCCACATGCTAAAGGAAACATCTCTCAATCAGGGAAGCCTGGTTCAGATCTGGAGTTGTGCATTCCTTGGCTGAGAAGGAGATGTTCTTGAGAATGCCAGATAGCCTTATGTCACAAATTTCTTCTGAATTACCCCTTTCCCCTAACAATGGTACCTACAGTAATTTGCTACCCCTGAAACTGCTATTATAACCAGCACATTCATGAGCATCAAGCTTTTATCTATTAACTGTAATCATATGAATTTTGCCTTGTTTAAAATGTATTTGCATTGGCTCTTCCATTATTTAAATCTTGGTGTTTGTCTTGTTGGTAACATATACTTTTCTTTCTGCAACCAGTGTCACGTTGTTTTAAATATAGTTCTGTTTGCTAATGGCAGACTAGGAGAATGAACTTTGGACTCTCAATCCCTTTTGTTCATTAGTTGTGAAATGGCAGCGTTCGAAAATTACTTGCATTCTTAAACTTTGTTTACATTTCTCTAAGTCGTCTTGCTCACTTTATTTGTACAGTTCCACTGTGGCCTGTGACTACAATATTTTTTTTGTCTAATGAAGAATTAAATATCTTGATTGTGTGATATCAATGTATGTCAGTTGAGTGCACTTTCACAAATATGAAACCTTGCACAGAATTAAAACAATTTATTCTATGAGCTTTGTATTATCTAGAAAGTCCTAATTTCCAGGAAATTCCCCGCTATTATTTTTTGCAGAATTTTTAATTTATCACAGTGAAACCTCAATTTACTGGACCATGGTGTAATGAACTTTGGATGCAACAGAACAAATTTCCCGCACAATTTAATATCATTTATGTGAAGATGTAATTAATACAGAAACGGTGTGATGTTATCTACATTATGAGGTCATCATGCTAATGATATCATTTGTGTCATTCCAAAAATGACATAATTCACAATATTCTACTTTTATATATAGTGGACTTTTGTGAATAACAGACTCTCTTTCTCCGCCCACTTCAAAATAGGGGCCCACTAGCATTAGCTCTTTATTAAGTCTATAGTTAATATATCTTCCTAGTGACCCTTGTTAACACTTAAAATAACTAAGCAATTGGCAGAAATTAACAAAATACTGTAACAGAATAGAAGAATTGGAAGGGACCTTGGAGGTCTTCCAGTCCAACCCCCTGCTCAAGCAGGAGATCCTATACCATTCCTGACCAATGGCTGTTTAATCTCTTCTTAAAGGCCTCCAATGATGCAGCACCCACAACTTCTGAATGCAAGCTGTTTCCACTGATTAATTGTTCTCACTGTTAGGAGAATCTTAATTGTCTCTTAACAAATAAAAGAGTTCATTTGCTTGGTACTTGGATGGGAGACTCAGGAAATCCAAGTGCCATAAAAATACTCTAGGCAATTAGAAGAATATCCCCAAAAAAGCCTTTGATAAAACTAGTAATCCATTTTATTGTCCAAGTAGTCTCCTGGAATTGGGTTTAAGTCAAGGGAGTTAACCTTTAACTTTTTATATCCGTTAATGCAATTATTGCCTCTCTAGCATGATTCCCTGATTTTTTTTAATTTACCATTAACATTCAGCTTTTCAACTAGTGAAATTTCATACCTGGACATTTTGAATAGTTAATGTTCAACAAAATTAATCATTCTATTTATGGCTCTCTTCTCTGTTAAGCTTACTTATGGTTTTCAATATTTCTGTACACTCTTTTCATTCTCCAGTTAAATTCCATCCTTTTATTTGTGACCACAGTTTCTCTGCATTCTTTGAATTCCTAAAATTTAGCTATTCTACAAAAATAACTTCAAGTGATGGGTACTGTAAGACTGAATTTGCACATTGTACTAAGACTTATATGATTTATTTGATTATGTCCTAGTGATACATTTGATGCAGCTTAGTCAGCCAGTGGCTTGGTCATGGTTAATATGTTGATTGCTGTGTGTTTTGCATTTTTTTCTTGTTCTTTATATTTTATTTCTATATAATTTATAAGTTGCTTAGAGCCTTTGGGGAATTGGGTGGCCTACAAGTATCTGTAATAAATAAGTAAGAGACATTTTAATGTAATAGTTAAGCAACCAGGCTAGAAATCAGGAGACTATGTTTTCTAGTCCAACCTTAAGGCTAGAGCCAGTTGGATGAATTTGGGACAGTCATTCTCTGTCAGTGTTAGGAAGAAGACAATGGCAAACCACTTCTGAAAATGTTGCCAAGAAAAATGCAGAGGCTTGCCCAGGCAATCCCAAGGAGTCAAAATTGACTCACAGATGTGCAGGCAGGCTGGCCAGCCAGCAAATAAATAAATAACCAACCAAGCATAGGCTTCATTTGGTCTCTGAATCACTTGGAAGAGAGTTTTTGTTGTTTTAACATCACAAGCTAAATGCAACTCCTTGAAGTGCTAAAAGTTGAGCAGGACCAGTTTGAGGTTTTCCCCAAGTCATCTGAACTGGTATGTGCAAATCCAGAACTGTCAAGCAAAGCAAAGAGTGTTTCACTTGCATATTGCATCCCTTCTATTGATTTGCATAGCCCTAAATATATGCTGATTTTAGTTGGTTTATTACATTGCCATAAAGTGGAGCAAACATTGATGACTTTGTGATTTCCCCAGCATTTGAAGAAAAAGAAGAAATTAAAGGGCAATATGAGAAGCTTATGGATGCTTATGGATGCTTAGGCGAGCTCCAGTTAAAATCTGGTATGTAATCATTTAATTTAATATTGTGCAACAATCAGATCAAAAAGAACCATCAGTACTACTCATTGATGCATTATTACTAATGAAAATGTCAATGTTGTCCTTCGCTAGGTTAAAGAGAAATGATTACAGGTAGTCCTCAACTTACAACCATTCATTTAGTGACCATTCACTTACAGCAGTACTGGGAAAAAAGTGATATACAGTATGACTATTTTTCACATTTACACCATAGTCATGTGATCAAAATTTGGGCACTTGGCAACAGGCATGTATTTAAAATAGTTGCACTGTTCCGGGGTCGGCTTCCAACAACACAGATTTGCTAAATGATTGCATGAATCCCTTAACAACTGTGGCAAAAATGGTAGTAAAATGGGGCAAAATTCACTTAACAACTGCTATGCTTAGCAATGGAAATTTTGGGCTCAGTTGTGGTTATTAGTCAAGGACTACCAGAGTACAGTATGGAATGATTATTTCATTTTTTAAAACATTCATCTTACCAAGATCAAATTTTCTAATATAAATTTGAAAATAAGATGTGTTTCACCAAAGTTACTGTAGCTTTTGTTTTTGTAACCTACTGCTTTAGCGGGAATAAATTAGAAGGAGATCACCACATCGATGGTCTCTCTGCTGTAATATAGCTCCTAGCTTCTAGACCTCTTCACTTATACTTTTGTTTTTATAAGCTCTCAAATGTGCACGTTTTGTTTCTGTTAGTGATGTGATAGAAAATAGATGAAAACTCAGCAAGTAGTAGAGGAACACTCTTTGCCCAGGAATTATGAAATACACAGCTTTATAGTCAGAGGTTCCGTGTCTTGATAAAAAAAAGGCAACCCTTTTTCTCAGCATTTAATGCAACATTGAAGAAATCTGTATTTTTCCATGTTAGTCCTCCATGTTTTTTAAAAGCATAAGACCTCTGCACATAAAATATGGCAAAGCTCAAGAACCTCCCTTCTTAGCCAAGAGCCAGCTGCCAGAAGCATTCTTTTTATGTGGCAGGTTTTATTAATTATAGGTCATAGTTATTGAAGACTTCAACTCTCATTTCAGAATGTGGGCAAAGAAGCTAATGGCAGCCTCAGGAATAATGACACAATGTCTGCTTTATCTGTCACTGACATAAGCGACACAAGCATGTATCTGGCAACCTTGCATAGCACATTCTTTATCCTGAGATTTTGTCCTCTTATTGGCTAAGAGACTTAACTATTGCACCAAAAAAGTTTGTAAAATTGGGAGTGGTTACATGGTGACCTGCTTAACAACTGGTTACCATTATGGTGATAAGTTGAGGACTACCTATAAATGCTTGTATAGGAAAGCGTGTGAAAGCACCCTTCTAGTAATTCTAAGAAAAATATACTCGGCTGGTTTTCCGGGAAGCAGCACATTTTTCAGGTTCTCTGCTGGTTGGTGATTGGAAATGGTAGTAATTTCCACCCCTCCCATTTGATAAAAGAGATTTCTAGTTACGTTTCAGACAAAGAGGAATGTTTACCTGATTATATCTTTTCATTTCCTATTGCACTTTGATCTTTGCAGCCTATTTTAATCTGCTTTTGAATGCCAGAAGGAAGAATGTGTGAAGAGAGGACTTGATTTACAATAGTATCCCTATCTTGGAGCTTCAGAATCATTTTCAGAGTATCAAATAAAATGAAAAATATGGCTACTAAACAATGGCATTTTCAGCGAGAGTTACCTGGTTGGAAAAGGATTCTATTAGAGAGGCTTGTACAAAAATGTTTTCTAGATTTTTTTAGTTCTCCAAAATCCTGATTTTATTTTGGCTTCAGTGGCTGTCTTGAAAAGATTTTTGTTACATTTTATTATGCTATATCATGAAGATTCTGGTTAAGCTTTATTTTCAGTGTTCCTAGAAATGACTAGCTGTTAGAATAGACAGAATCTACTATGTCTATGCTTACAGATAAATGTTCTACTTCTAAAGATTTATAACTTTAATTATGTCTATGTATAATTCTCTCATACCTACAGAAACTTCCAGACAGATAAATATTTTAAATTTAGCCTCTGATTACTAGCCGAATAAGGACCCGTTGTCGTCTTCTGATAAATGTAATGAAAGCATGTAATGTAGGCTGCCTTTGTAGCTAAAAACTAAAGCAGCATAAGCAGATACGTTTGTGTGTGTGTGTGTATAAATATAACTATATTATAAATGTCATTTTGCAGGCAACTCCACTTTGCATTTCCTGGTTCTTGTGACAGGCTGTACATCAGTGGGAAAAATCCTTGATGCTGAAGTTTACAAGATCACAGCAACTGAATTTTTTGCTCTCCAAGAAGAAACTAAAGAAGAAGATCGTGTCTCTGCCTTGAAGAAACTTCTGAATTCTGGGGTTTTCTATTTTTCTTGGCCAAATTCAGGATCAAACTTTGATCTCACTATCCGAGCCCAGAAGAAAGATGATGATAGCTATCAGACTGGAAATTCATTTTTCTGGTTGGTACCAATCTTAGGAGTTTTGCCCAAGCCTTGATTTAAGATGTTTGGGTGGGTCTCTTTGAGTTGGGTTGATATAGTAGGATGTTATCCTGTCCCTCAGATAATTGTTGTTTGTATATAATGTTCCTTTGTAACTGGTGAAGCTGCCCAGAATTGCTAGGCAAGATGAATCTTTACTCCAATCCATCCAGGGTCTTCTTAGATTCTTATGATTTCACATATTGAGTAGCAGGTTTAAATGTATTTTGAGTATGTCTAATAGACACAATTTTCTTTGACTTGTTTACCACAAGTATATTGTACCCCAAGCTAAGTCCCATTGATTTAAACCAGAGAGGTTGAAATGTGTGGTTATATTGTCTCTACTGACTGTATTAAGAGAAAACAATAGGACTCATTAGGACTGATGTTGGTGGAATCTCCACCATTTCTGTGAATGCTGTGCCCTTCTTCCTATGTAAAGCTAGTGAATGAATTAATTCTGCTGAATGATTAATAGTTTTCAATCAAAATGTATAAATACATATTCATAATGAAACAATATACAGGTTGAAGTACATATGCAAGGCTGTTATATCCACAGCATTATTTCATAATACTTTTTGCTTTAAATGGTGATGTGAACAGTTGTAGAATAAATACATTAATATAGTAATTGTGCCAAACTGAATACATACCAGCAACAGTTGAATATTGATCAGAAGGCCCCCAAAACCTGTGTTAGCTGTTCTACCATTTGTGATGCAGAAACACTTAAGTACGTCCTAAATTTAGTTTATGGGTCATGTTACACAGATTTACTGCACCGTATAGGTAATTACAGGTAGTTTTGTGGCATTCATGAGATAATGTGTTGTAGTTTAATGGTTCTAACTTAACACTGGTAAGAACCAGATTCCAGTGTCCTCTCAGCCTTGGAAACTCTGTTTCATAGCTCAGCTTACCTGAAAGAGTTATTGTGGGGAAGATTTTAAAGAAAATAGCTATAGCTCCTTGGGGTGGGGCAGCTAAACTATAACTAATGTAAATAAAATATTCTCAGTTTTTAATGCAGAAAAATAGTGAACAAACATTTGTAAAAGTTCAGGTCATAACCAACACTTTAAAATCATGCAGTTAAACTTCCTTCCTTTTGTGACTTTCTAATTATCTCTGTTTATCTGCAGTGTTGGGTGTGTTTTTTTAGTCTGGTTAGGATATCATTTGTTACCTTATGTACTAGGCTTTAAAATTTGTAAATTGCACAGGGAAAAAACATACTAAAACTAATCTTTGCTAAAGAGAGAGATCTAGATTTGGATATACAGATACAGTTATAGATATAAAATGTATAAACGTCTGTTGTACATACGTGATCTTTCTTTCTGTCCTGCTGACTCTTACAGGAACCAGCTATTGCATGTCCCTTTTAAACACTATCAGGTGAACTGTTCAGACTGGCTACTAAAAGTGATTTGTGGTGTGGTGGACATTCGTACTCTTTATGCCTCTCACAAGAAGGCAAAAGCCTGTCTCATCTCCCGGATTAGTTGTGAGCGAGCTGGTGCCCGCTTTCACATACGAGGAGTCAATGATGATGGTCATGTTTCTAACTTTGTTGAGACGGAGCAGGTAAGTGGCAGGAGAAGATCCGTGTCACTAAATAATTAAGTGTGAAATGAAGTATCTTTTAAAGCAGCAAGGGAGAGAAGAGAAGCATGGGCTCGTCAGAAGTTTTCTGACTTCTTGGTCCTTCTAATACAAAGCCCTGGCCAAAACTATTGGTATCCCTACATTTCCCTCTGAGAATCTCATTTGTAGGCATTGAGTGAAACTTCTTCAATTATATTTTACTTAGTCACCTAAGTAGTCACAGATGGTAGGAATAATTAAGACTTCCATAAAATATGTTGGGCATTGGAAAAATGGTACTTATAACTTGTTCTAGGAGTTCTAGCCATTGTGGCATCCCTGTGGTCATATTTTTTTGCGAATTCTGATATCCCCTGCCAGCTTCACACAAGCAAAGTCGATGGAGAAGCTGTCAGGATATGACATCCTGACCTGGGTGGTCCTTGGGTTATGACTGTCAGAATTGCTGTTGCTAAGTGATGTTGTCATGTGGCATTATATTTTACAACCACATTGCTTAGAAATGAAAATTCCAATCCCAGTTGCTCTCATAACTTGAGGACTACTTATATCCTTAGTAATAGATTTGAGGTGATACAAGCCATTGAGAATCACCAACTTAACATTAGCACCTTTCCCTTCTTTATAATAATACATACCGGTATATAAAAATAGGATTTAACTTAAGAATGGGCTTGAATCCAATTATGTTTGGAACATAAAATATTAGGGCGGTAGAGAAAATGATTTTGCTTTGTTAGCTGACTTGCAGATAATTAGCAATAAAGTAATAATAACTTGACTGCTTCTAATACAGTGGGAAAAATAGTTCATCATATCATATTGGCTCTGCTCATTCATAAATTAACTATACCCCAGGATTCTAGATATCGTGACCCTCTTACGCTGCATGGTTTCCCCTAGTTTAAGGAAGAAAATAAACAATTAGCTTTATCTCCTGGAAGCTCTTCCCGCTGAGGTACACTTTTGATACTTCAGTTTTTCTGTGACTCATTTTTCTCTCTCTCTCCCTCCCTCTCCCTCCCTCCTGATGACTCACTGCATAAGCAAAGAAAAACAAAACAATTTGAAGTCTCTTTGCTTTCTAAACTGAAGTCAGCTGTTGATCTTTTAGCTCATTTGCTACAAAAACAATTCAAAGAAGTGCTGGGGATCTGAACAAAATAGCATGCAGAGTGAAAAGTGGGGAGAAGGAATTTTGCAGCAGGAATGAAATTAAAACTTGCATCCCACACAGCTTAATTCTTCATTCAAAATGGCCTTGATACAGCAGTATTAGAACCAGCAGGAATCATCTGAGTTAGCTGTATAAAAATACCCATAATAAATTAATTTTCTTCAAATCAGTGTAATTTGTTTGGCAATCATATGGAAATAACATGATATTGCCTTCTTCTGGGATATTTGCTTAGCTCCCCTATCTAACCTACAGCCCTGAGATTCTTGATGGTTCCCATCCAACTGCTAACCATTTCTGATCCTACTTAGCTTTTAGAGATCACCTGATACAGGCTAGGGAATATAAGGCTGAAACTAAGGATGAGCAAAAGGAAATATTTTTTTGGGGAAAATATTTTGTTTCTTCTTGGAACATTCTGTTTTTGTTTTTTTGCTCCAGAACAGACCAGGCTTAATGTTCTTGGAGTGGGTAATATTTTTTATAATAAAAACGGGCAGTGACAAGGAAAATTGAACATTGCAGGTAAAAACAGCATCCTGGGAAATGTCTATGCAGCTTTGTGTGTGAAGACAACAAAAATCCAAAAGTATTCACCAAACTAGAAAATGGGACATAGAAATGACTAATTTCTTAATTAAGGCTGATTAGCCTTAATTAGTTAATTAAAGATTAGCCCTGGATCTGGGACCTGAGTATATGCAGAGACTTGTTTCTTGATTATTCTAGCAGTTATGATGTATGACATACTTGGCTGCCATCGTTTTAATTTTTATGTCATTGTGTTTTTATTTTCTTCTGAATTTTGTTGAGATGGGAGAACATACAAACTGAATGAACTAATACATAAATAATATAGTCCAGCATAAGGTGGTATAAAGTATTATGCATTAGACAAAAAACGTATTATCTTTTTAACTAATAGAATAGAATAGACTGAAAAATGTTACGTAAATAAGGCAAACTGTGACTAGGATTATTAGGAAAGAAATGTATTTATTTCACTTTATGGCACAATCATACTTAAAATATCCTGCACAGTTCTGGTTACTATATCTCAAAGTGACAGTTCTATACAGATTGTCGTTAGATACCAAGTATATATTCAACAGAAGTCAAACATAAAGGATGACACCTTGAAAATGTAATATATAGGCTGGCTCACATTTTTCTATTCTATAATTTATAAACAAAATAATTTTCGTATGAAGTGAGTGCATATCGTTATTGCATAAGTAGAACTGAACCTGTGAAAAATGGTATATTGAATAAGTTAAGAGCCAAATGTGTTTTTAAAAATATTTTTTAAAGAATACATTTTCTAAGTCTAGTCAGCATCCTAAGCTGCTTAGTAGTGTTATATTAATTTGGTATTTATGAATTGTTATTTTGTGAATTTAAAAATATCTGATAATCCAGATAAATTGATCTCTAGTCAATGTTTAAAACAATTTAATATAGGCACTCTTCTCTTATTGATGGGAATTAAAACCAGGAACTCTGTCACTAAGTCAGGGGTAGGCAACCTTGGCTCTTTTATGACTCGTGGACTTCATCTCCCAGAATTCCTGAGCCAAGCTGGCTCAGGAATTCTGGGAGTTGAAGTCCACGAGTCATAAAAGAGCCAAGGTTGCCTACCCCTGCACTAAGTGATGCAGTCATGACAGCACATGACTACTCTGTCTTAGAGTAGTCATGACAGCACATGACATATCACCATATGTCACCTCCTTCCAGTTTCTCCATTAACTTTATTGGAAGATAGTAGTGAAGGGTACAAACAGAGATCACTTGACTGTGGGATACTGCAGTGTTGCAATTGCAAGCCAAGTCACCAAGCACCCAGATCACAATCACAAGATCATGGGAATATGTAACAGCCACAACTACAAAAACTGCTTGTAAGTAATCTCATTCAGGGGGCACCCGTCCTATTTTCAAAGGGTTGCTGAACCACCAGATGTTAAATGAGCACTACTTATAGTCAAACAGTGCATTAATCTAAATATATGCTATTTTTTATCCTTTCAGACTATCTATTTGGACATGGATGTTTCTTCCTTTGTTCAGATCAGAGGTTCAGTTCCATTATTCTGGGAGCAACCTGGATTGCAGGTAATAAGCATAAATCATGAATGTCTAAAGCAATGTTTATCGCTATACTGAAAGCTTCCTTTACATTTGGCATGTAAGCATTTCTGGTGTTAAACTGTAAATAGGACAGGAGTTTCCATTCTTTTTGGAGAGACTGATGTAACCTTTCACATGAAATGGATTTGTACATGTGCTTATTTGAGTTTGCACCGATTCAGGAATATAGAAATGGGGAGTGCGTTAGCTACCTTCGTAAGTGGTTATATTGTAAATGCGATCATATGCCTTTATACTTTTGTTAATTAATTTTGTGTAATAAAAATTTTAAAATATATAAGCAAAACAATTTTAATCTTATAAAGAAATTGAAAAACATTGGAAAAAAGATTCTGGGCAGATTAATTAATTATGCATCATTATTTTTTTCTCATCCCCATTTTCTACTAACATCTGCTTCCTATGTTCTGTGGCATCATTTGTGGATGCCAAGATGGTTGCTAGGCTATAATAAAGAAACACTTTTCTCTAAATGAAGAAGGGAGACATCTAGTGATTCATGTTAAGAGTATCACTTCCTATTCTTTTTATTGTTATCTTTTTAGGTTGGTTCCCATCATCTGAAGCTTACCAGAGGCCTGGAGGCAAATGCTCCTGCTTTTGATAAGTAGGTTTCATAATTGCAAGATTGCTGATAACTTGCAGCCTAGAACTTGATGTTACAGCTTTCATTGTAGGGTGTTCTAGAATCTTTATGTGCAGCCATGTCTTTTGGTTTTCAAATCCATTTCGCTCTTTTGCATGAATATTCCCGTTTGTCATTTAGGACTACATCTGAGAAGGAAGAAATGTTGAAAGATAGGTGTATGTTTTTGAATAAAGCTATATCTTTGGGCAATTGCTTTTTCTTAGCCAAATCTACCTCGCTAGGTGATTGTTGTGGGACAAAATGGGAGGACTATGCATGCTCCATTGAGCTCCTGAATGACAGGTGGGATATAAAACAAATAAACAAAGTATGAAAAACATACTATGATTTTTAATAAAAAAAACACACTTTTTTTCCAATCATATGGCTCTAAACTAACGGGGTGGCATTTTGTTACCCATAACAGATAGGAAGGAGTAAACTTCGTTTAGGAGAATTGTCATGTTGTTGATACTGATTTTTAATTCACAAGCGAGAAAGCTGCACTCTAGGAAAGGAAAATTTGACAAGAGTAGTAGTAATGATAATGATAATGATAATGATAATAATAATAATAATAATAATAATAATAATAATAATAATAATAAGAAGAAGAAGAAGAAGAAGAAGAAGAAGAAGAAGAAGAAGAAGAAGTTGGAAGGGGCCTTGGAGGTCATCTAGTCCAACCCCCTGCTAAGGCAGGAAACCCTATACCATTTCAGACAAATGGCTGGCCAGTCTCTTCTTAAAAACTTCCAGTGTTGGAGCATTCACCATTTCTGGAGGCAGGTTGTTCCACTGGTTAGTTGTTCTAACTGTCAGGAAGTTTCTCCTTAGTTCTAGGTTGCTTCTCTCCTTGACTAGTTTCCATCCATTGCTTCTTGTCCTGCTTTCAGGTGCTTTGGAGAATAGCTTGGCTCCCTCTGCTTTGTGGCAGCCCCTGAGATATTGGAACACTGCTATCATGTCACCCCTCACCCTTCTCTTCATTAAACTACACATACCCAATTCCAGCAACCGTTCCCTATATGTTTTAGCCTCCAGTCCCCTAATCATCTTTGTTGCTTTTTTCTGTACTCTTTCTAGAGTCTTGACATCTTTTTTACATCGTGGTGACCAAAACTGGATGCAGTATTCCAGGTGTGGCCTTACCAAGGCATTGTAAAGTGGTATTAGTACTTCACGTGATCTTGATTCTATCCCTCTGTTAATGCAGCCTAGCACTGTGTTGGCTTTTTTGGCAGCTGCAGCACACTGCTGGCTCATATTTAAGTGATTGTCCACTAGGACTCCGAGATCTCTCTCACAGTTACTACTATCAAGCAAGGTACCACCTATACTATACCTGTGCATTTGATTTTTCCTGCCTAAATGTAGAACCTTACTTTTTTCACAATTGAATTTCATTTTGTTAGATAGTGCCCAGTGTTCGAGTCTGTCCAGATCCTCCTGTATCTTAAGCCTATCTTCTGGAGTACACAACAGAAATTTCAGTTCCCTTCTATAGGTTTTCCCTCAGCTGGAGTATTTGAGTAGAGGTACCTAGAAAGGGATTCTGATAGCCCCTAGAAATGTAGTTTGATGAGACTTCAACACTAATGCTGAGTTGTTTGGATGTTAAGCTACTCAGAACTTTATAACCAAAAAAATTATATGATTGTTCTAACATGTGTGCAGCCGAATCTTAGGGCAGGACATATTCTGGATGGATTTATTTTATCTAGATTAGACATGTCAAACACAAGGCCCGGGGGCCAGATCCGGCCCGCGAAGTGGTTTCATGCGGCCCGCGAAGCCATCCTGGAAACAGTGAGGGAACGGCCCCCACTGCCTTGGCCCTGGCCCAGAGACCCTCCTTCTGCCAGAGACCCTCAGATCTGTCCCACTCCTGCCCAGGCCCCCATAGGCACCCTTGATGCGAACGATGTAGAGCTGGCCATGCCCACCCAGTAGGCAGTACGCACTCTAGCCACGCCCACCCAGTAGGCCATGCCCACCCAGGCCATACCCACCCGGCCCCCTGAGGGCAACCTCAATGCTGATGCGGCCCTCAATGAAATTGAATTTGACACCCATGATCTAGATGGAGGCTAATCTGAAATGGGAATTAACATCTCATTGTTCCTGTCAAGTGCGTTTCTTTTGAAGTTTAGGGATAGCAATAGCTTTTTTTTACTCTGCAAGTGGAGTAATGGGGAATCTTTGAAAACAGTCCATCCTAAGGCCAATACATTCTGATGGATTATGAAGAGTTGTGTGACTGGTGCTCTTATTGAAACTCCGCTAAAGTCATTATTTGGTCTTGTATGATTAAACGCCCTCACCTTTTTAGCAGTCCTTAATTGCTTGAGGAGAAAATAACTTAAAAAAGTGAGATGACAGCTGCAGAGTCTGCAGGAGGAAGACTCCTGCTGGCTCTGATGGAACACAGGTTAAGCCTAGTCTATGGGGTGTTAATAGTGGCAAACAAAAGAATTGTTTTCTAAAATCCTGAATCAGGTTAATTTCATGCAGCGTCATTATTTGAATTCTGTATTGATTCCTGAGCAATTTGCACTGTCTGGTAGATGTCTTAATATTTCATGTAATATTTGAAATAGCCAAGGAAAGAATCCATTTTCTGGTAAAACTGTAAAAATAAAATAAAATTGCATTTTTACAGCTGAGGGAAGCATCTTAATTTTCAAGATACTATTAAGGTATTTCAATTTGCTCCCTGAAATAAGTAATACTCTGAATCTATTATAATAAACCAGTGTCCTGATAAACTAAATCACAGTTTGTTTACCTATATAGTTTCAATTATTTACACTCCCAACAAGTAACCAATCCAAGTACATTATCAAATGGTGGTGTGTAAGAAGTAGTGGTTGATTATTAAAATATGCAACATGTATTCATTTGGAGCAAAACATAAATTGTAGTAAGGAATCAAGTTCTTCAACTGCTATTCTGAAAAAAACTTGTGCAGTTAGAAGGCCATAACTAACATTGGTCACTTACAGTTTAAGAAGAATTCTAGGTAGCTTCTATTATTTATGAAATCAAAGCAACCTATTCCTGCTTTTTCAGGCATATGATCCTTCTGAAGGAGCAATATGGCAAACAAGTGATCGTTAATTTGCTGAGAAGCAGAGGGGGAGAGGAGGTCCTCAGTAGGGCTTTCAAGGTAAAAACAAAGATCAAAGCCTTTTTGCTAATTTTGTCTTGGTTCAGATTTTTGCTTCTTATGAAAGTAAGAAATACCATCTTATTAGATAGCCAGCACTCAGCCTGGGAAAAACAGAGATAGTAATTTTCCTTTTACAAATATGTTTTGAGTATCCCCAAATTGGTAAAATTTATATAAATGCTTTTTTTGACAGCCTACTGAAAACAATTGGGTTGTAAGTAATTGTGAATACGACTGGATCATTTATCTGAAGTTGATCCCTGTTTCTTAGAGAAATAACTCCACTGAAAGCAAGAGGATGAGAGATTGTACCCCATGGATTTTCTTTTCTTAGAAAAAAACATGCTGTTGCTTTTCCAATAATGCTTATCGGAGGGGGAAAAAAAATAAAGATGTATGAGTGTACTGGAGTTAAGCCTGTAAAGCAGAGGTCCCCAACCTTTTGAGCACCAGAGACCGGTTCCGTGGAGAGGAGGTTTTTTGTGGACCAGAGAGGGCGTGGTTTCATGTAGTGCCTGCATCCCGCGGATGGGGCTTTGCTTGTTTGCACGGACCAGTTTCTGGCATGCCGTGGCCTGGTGCCGATCCATGGACCGGGGGTTGGGGACCCCTGCTATAAAGGATATCAGATTTTGTAAAAATTCCTATATGTTGACAAAGAACATGATGGGTTGTGAGGAGCAGCATGTTAATAAATGTTTAGCAGGCAGCTCTGCCACCTCCCGTGCACTGCGCTGCACTGGGGAACTACCAAGTAGCAAATTCAGTGCATTAGGTCTTCTCAGTTATATTTTCTCAAGCTTGCACAAGCAAGTTCTGGCACACCATTAGTTGTAGGTGGCTCCTTCACTTACTGTTGACTTTAATTCTGTGGACTATTGGAGGGGGAGGATCATTAAGGCACCCAAGTGAGTTTGCTCCAAGTTTCAGGGAGACATTTGAAGATGAGGGAAAAACAGGATGGAACAGTGAATTCTGCTGTGATAGTGACAGTGATGTCAGGCACAGGTAACCAGGAACAGGAGCTGAATTCAAAGTAGTAGAAGTTTATTAAAAAGGTAAAGGTAAAGGTTCCCCCGCACATGCATGCTAGTCGTTTCCGACTCTAGGGGCCGGTGCTCATCTCCGTTTCAAAGCCGAAGAGCCAGCGCTTGTCCGAGGACGTCTCCGTGGTCATGTGGCTGGCATGACTAGATGCCAAAGGCGCACGGAACGCTGTTACCTTCCCACCGTAGTGGTCCCTATTTTTCTACTTGCATTTTTACGTGCTTTCGAACTGCTAGGTTGGCAGAAGCTGGGACAAGTAACAGGCGCTCACTCTGTTACGCGGCACTCGGGATTCGACCCGCCAAACTGCCGACCTTCTGATTGACAAGCTCAGCGTCCTAACCCACTGAGCTTATTACATTCTACCTATACACAAAAATCTGACCTACTAAGGGTCAAGGCAAAGTGGTGCTAGATAAGAATTCATGGGTGGGGGAAGAGAGGGCTAGATTTCCATCTCTTGTTGGAATGTAGCAACTCCAAACTGATAGTGTGTTTGACCCTGCTTTAGGGTTCCCCCTGGTCATCTCCTACATGTATCCAGCAAGGTTGCCTAATCAGGCAGTATTGGGAAGAGGGTTGTTCCGTGCAGCCTTGCTTTCAGCTAAGGTGGCTCTTTCTATGGTTACTCGGATTAAAAATAGGGTCCTCCAGCATGTGAAGTAACTCTTCTTTCAGCCAGCTAAGCTTCTGCTGCTGTGTCTTGTGTTTCAGACATGGGACCTAAAATATAGGATGGGATGGAGCGGGTTAGCAGGAGATAAATGCTTACCAGATGGGGAGGAGCACAGTGGCTCACGTGGTTAGCACGCTGGGTTGGAGGTTAGCAAGTGCACATTTGAGACTGAGTGCTGCCACCCTTTGCTCCAGCTCCTGCTGGGGACATGAAAGGAACCTTCAACTGGGCGTCACTGGCTAATCCTTTCACCTGGAAGAGCCTCGGTTCTTCTGAATGAGTGTGATGCAACTGGATGGGGAATCAATGTCATGTATCACCAATCCTCCTAGTCTATAAGAGGGCTTTCTGTCACACCAGGTTAAAATTGTCATTTTTCTGGGCAGGAAACTACAAAGCATTTGCCTACACCCACCTTCCTTCTTTCTTAAAACCTCTTTATATTTATAGAATCTAGAGGCTTTTTGGGAAACATCAGTAGTGTAGAGAGCATGCTGACTGCCCATTTATTCTTTTGAACAATTTAAATGGTCTTTTAAAAACAAAGTTGGGGAGAACAGAAGATCTGGGGCATACCAAGGCAAGTGTCTTTTGGCCCACTGCCCTTCTCAGTAGCATCATTTAGAGGCAATCACTGTGATTCCTCTGTGAGGCTAACAGTTAATACAGCTGCAGAATTGGATAGCATGCTTGGAACAATGACTCATGCTGGGCTGGTAGTGCTTCAGTCATTCCCAAGTAAACTATGAAGCACTGAGGCCTGTAAATAGACAAAGATATGTAGACAGTTAGCAAAGGAGCAGATCCAGTGGTAAACACAAGCTGCTGTTGCTCACCTCTTCACCACTTACAGCCTTTACATACACAGTGATTTTTACTTAAATTTACTTTGGATCTTAGCCATTGGAAGTTTTGCAATGAGTTTGATCATATTGCTAGTGAGAGTGAGAAAAATTCCATAGTAATTTAGCATTAGCACCCCTGCTGTCTGCATACAACACAAGCTTAAAGGGCAGGGTAGATATTTTTGAAATAACAGCACTAAACAAACAAGCATACGGCTTTGTGAATGGGTGGAGAAATTTCCTACTCATATCACACCTGTTAGTCATGGTCATATTATGCAGTGCAGTTCAGCCAAAGCCAAAAAATTCACATATGGTAAAGGAGGTATGGAGGCAACATATAAGCAACCTTTTGGAGTGGGTAGTTTTCAAACACCATTTCCCCATATATGAGCATGTGTGAAGCCAGAGAGGCTATCTTAGTTATGTTCAACTTGTACTTGTGATCCATTTAATATACTTGTGGTGATACGCTGTCATAATGCATTACGTTACTCCAGTTGCACATTCATTTATGGAGACCTAGAAAACTATATTTTTGATTCAATCTTCCCACCAAAGTCATTTGGGAAGAAGATCCTTTGCTCCTGGTCTGCGCTGTTGTAAAACATCATTGAAAAGCCGAGGTGACAAGTGTAGATTGAAATGATAACTGATCTATATTACAATATAAGAATATTATTTCTCTGCCTATCGTTCTTTTGATAATGTCTTCTTTTCACTGATTGGTTTTTGAATTGACTGCTGATAGAATATTCCATCACTAATTTTTATGATAGTAGCATATTTTGCATGCTAGCAGTCTATTGGGATTTCTGCCAAATTCTGTGGTCTCTTGGCTGGTATTTTTTCAATGTATGTCTCAAATATTCTACTGTAATACCGTATTTTCCGGCGTATAAGACGACCCCCTACTTTTAAGAAGTTTTTCAAGGTTTTTTGTCTTATACGCCGGAAAATACTTACATGCCCTGCCCTCCCTGTCCGTCGCAGAGGAGGCGAAGGCCCGACTGGCCCCGCCGGCCCTCCCACTGCTCCCGCGCTTCTGCTGGCCCCCGAGACGCAGCGTTTCCCGGGCGGCAGGCAGCGCCGGAGGGCAGCCGCCACCCGCCACGGCCGGCGCCCCTCTTGCTTTCCCCCCCCCAGGCCTTGAACTTCTCCCATTCGGCGCAGGGCGGGGCAGCTCCGCCCGCAGCCTCTTTTTCATGTGCCGCTTCCCTCTCACCGTCGGCCGAGGCGCGCTCGGCCTGGGCTCCCGGTCCCTCTTCCCGACCGGCTTCCCGCCCTGCCCCTCATGGAGCTGGACTGGGCGTGCAGCCTCTCGGTGTGGCTGCTTTTCCTGGGCAGCCTGGCGGTGCGGCTCCTGCGCTGGGACCTGTTGCTGAGCCGGCGGCTGCTGCTGCGCATGGGGCTGCTGCCCCTCAGCGCCGCGCTCACGGCGGCTGCCTGCTGGCTCGTCTCGGCCAGCACCGCCCGGCGGAAGCGCAGCATCGGACAGGAGCAGGACTTCAGGAGCAGTCAACAGCTGCTGCCTCAAGAGGGAAGAGCGAGCCGGCAGGGAAGTCCTGCGTGCGCGCGCGTGTGCAGGACTTCCCTGCCGGCTCCCGTCCGACGCGAGGGAAGAGCGAGCCGGCAGGGAAGTCCTGCAAACGCACGCGCACGCAGGACTTCCCTGCCGGCTCGCTCTTCCCTCTTGAGGCAGCAGCTGTTGACTGCTCCTGAAGTCCTGCTCCTGTCCGATGCTGCGCTTCCGCCGGGCGGTGCTGGCCGAGACGAGCCAGCAGGCAGGCTCCACGCTCTTCGCTCTTGAGGCAGCTGCTGCCTCAAGAGGGAAGAGTGAGCCGGCAGGGAAGTCCTGCGTGCGCGTGCGCGTGCGTGTGCAGGACTTCCCTGCCGGCTCCCGTCCGACGCGAGGGAAGAGCGAGCCGGCAGGGAAGTCCTGCAAATGCACGCGCACGCAGGACTTCCCTGCCGGCTCCACGCTCTTCGCTCTTGAGGCAGCTGCTGCCTCAAGAGGGAAGAGCGAGCCGGCTCTTCCCTCTTGAGGCAGCAGCTGCCTCAAGAGCGAAGAGCGTCGGACGGGAGTCGGCAGGGCAGTCCTGCACACGCGCGCACTCCCAGCTGCTAAGGAGCAGCCGGGGAGTGCGCGCGTGCGCAGGACTGCCCTGCCGGCTCCTGCCAGATGCCACCCACTGATTTTCCGGTGTATAAGGTGACTGGGCGTATAAGATGACCCCCCAACTTTTGAGAAGATTTTCAGGGTTTCAAAAGTCGTCTTATACGCCAGAAAATACGGTAATTTATTACATGAGAAATAGATTTTACTATCTTAATGTTTCCAGGAACAAAACATAGTTTTGTTTTTATTTATTTCTCTGCCTCCCAACCTGTAATGAAGATAAATATTCAGACCATGAATACAATAAACAGGCTGCGGTACAGCTATGTCATAAGTATTAACTAGGTTTTCTCAACCTACCCCTTTTAAAGTTTTGGGTATCATTCATGTCATCCCGTACCAATATGATTGTTGGACTAATTCATGTAGAGAATCCTAAAGGATAGATAACTAAACCCAATTAGATCAGAACATGGTGAATCCCATTTTTTTATGATGCCATGTCACAGAAACTTAAGTATAGGTAGTCCTTGACTTAAGACCACAACTGAGCCCAAAATTTCTATTGCTGAGACATTTGTTAAGTGAGTTTTGCCCCATTTTACAATTTTCTTGCCACAGTTATTAAGTGAATCACTGCAGTTGTTAAGTTAGTAACATGGATGTTAAGGGAATCTGGCTTCCCCACTGACTTTGCTTATCAGAAGGTTGCAAAAGGGGATCACATGACCCCAAAACACTGCAACTGTCATAAATATGCAATCAGTTGCCAAGTGGCTGAATTTTGATCATGTGACTGTGGGACTGCTACAACAATCTTGTGAAAAACAGTCATACGTCACTTTTTTCAGTGCCATTGGAACTTTGAATGGTCATTAAACAAATGGCTGTAAGTCGAGGACTACCTGTATGCTCTTGATAAGAGATGGGCATTCAAGTAATTGTATGCAAATATTTAGTTGATTTACTTCTGTTTAACTTCACAACTGACTGCATTGTTAGACATACCGTGTTTCCCCGAAAGTAAGTCCCCCCCCAGAAAGTAAGCCCTAATTTTGGGGCGAAGCACACACCTAAAAATCAAACTAGGGAGGGGGTAGAGGGAGTGATACATGCGCCCCACACCTGCTTACCTTACCAGTAGGACTGCTACAGCCAGGCCTCCCACACCCCGTCATTTGTCATGCTGTATGGCTCGTCATGCCAGTGCTGAGGTTGCACAGCACTTCGGACTGTTGCTACCGCTCGTGGTAAGAAGCTGCATGGTGCTTCGGGCCATTTCCGCTGCTCATAGTGGGACGCTGCATAGTGCTTTGGGCCGTTTCCACTGCTTGCAGCAGGATGCTGCATGGCTTTTTGGGCATGGTGCTTCATACCATTGCCATTGTTTGCAACAGGACACTGTGTGACCTTCTGCCACGAGCGACGGCAATGACCTGAAGAGCCACGGAGCTTCTTGCTGCGAGTGGCAGCAACAGCATGAAGCACCATGAAGGCGTCCTGCCAAGAGCAGCGGAAATGGGCCAAAGCACTGTGCGGCTTCTTGCTACCAGCAGCAGCAACGGCATAAAGCACCATGCGACGTCCTGCCATGAGTAGCGGCAATGGCACAATGCGCCACATGGTGTCCAGCCGCAAGTGGCGGCAAGCGGCCACTGAAGAAGTCAAGCAGCGGCACAACAGGTGTCGAGGTGTGGGAGACCTGGCTGTGATGGTCTCAAGGTAAGACACCCCCCAAAAATAAGACCTAGTACCTCTTTTGGAGGCAAAAAAATTATAAGACGATGTCTTATTTTGGGGGAAACACGGTATATATATCATTCACCAGCAATTCACTACATGTTATCAGAAAGACTTTTACAAATGAAGTAACAAAAAAGATTATTCTCTGTTCTTTTATAAGAAATTGCTTTGGGCATCATCTCATGCAGTAGACACACCAATGATTAATTTTGATTACCATCATTTTGCAAAAGATGGGAAACTGGAGAATTTGCTGGGTCCCCAGCTAAAACTTCACTGGGAAGAATTGGGCATCTTTACAAAAAGTGAAAATGCAAGTTCCCGGTGAGTATGGTACTCCTTCGTCTGCATGTGTTTGTGCTTTTTATTTAACAGTTTTTCATTCTCCAACTTTACATTTGTGGGTATTTTATGCTATCTTGGTTATAAACTATGGGATATTTTTGTGCAAGTGGAATTATTTATATAGCTTTTCATCACTTTTACATATGGAATAGTCTGGAAAGCTGGTGACACTTTTGGACAACTCATATCTATTGCTGATGTTTCAATCTCATCTATTTGCAAAGTAAATTAATATGAATCATGATTCCTGTAATAGTTACAATTAATTGTTCTTACGACGTTGTATGGGAATCAACGTGTAAAATGTGTAGTCTTGCCTTTCCACTCAGAGTTGGGCTATGGTTCTGAGGGAAAACTGATCTAGCCAATTCCAGCATTCCAGATGCAGATCCTTGATCAATTGTGGCAAAGGAGGCCAGCAATGAATAAATTAAATTGTTATAATTTGTGCCTCTGCTTTAAGACTTATGCTGTTGTCGTAGAATCCAAACTTTTTGTGCTTGAATTGCTCAGTAGAATACTCAACCTATAGGGGGAGGCACAGTACTAATTCTTTTAGTTCTTTGACTTGTTTTTTGAAGTCAACAGATGGGTACCATTCGAATGAATTGTCTGGATTGTCTAAATCGAACTAATACTGTCCAAACCTTCATAGCACTTGAGGTGAGTGATAGAGCATTCAGCTTCTGAGAGTCTGAACAAAAGCTTTACAAGAGGAATTATGAGCAAACATTGGATATTATGTGGGTGGGAAATTTGATTGTTGTCCTGTCTCATTCTGTACTTTTCTTTTTTTCAAATCAGGTTCTCCAAAGTCAGCTAGAAAGCCTGGGATTAAATACCAAACCTATAGTTGAACGTTTTTTGGAATCTTACAAAGCAATGTGGGCTCTCAATGGGCACAGTCTAAGCAGAATTTTTACAGGCAGCCGTGCTTTAGAAGGAAAAGCTAAGGTAAAGGAAAAAGTGAGCCTCAGTTATTCTGTGACATTTCAATAACTATGAAATTAAATTATTATTCCTATTTTTATGTAGGCTGGGAAATTCAAAGATGGTGCCCGGTCCGTATCACTGACCATTCAGTCAAACTTTTTTGATAGCGTGAAACAGGAAGCCATTGATTTACTGCTTATGGGTGATTTTTACAATGAAGAAGAGAGAATGCTGCTGGATCATACGGCATTACTGAGTAAGCAAGATCGTTTTATTTCAATAGCTCGGCAGTCTTATCTTTTCTTGTATATTTCTTGGGAGTAATCCACTTAAATAAGCTGCACAAGACTTCATATTAGGAAAAAAAATCAGCATTATGTTTGGGACTTCCCAGTAGGATACTCATCCACTCTCTTCACTGTATTCAAAATCAGTGTCTCACGAGTGAAAGGTTTCATCCGTTAGTGGGAGATTTTGATACAGCAATAGAATCCTACTGACAGAATAAAGGACTTGATGATCTCCACCATTTTTTATTCTTCATCCTCTAATCCATAACGCCAATTCAATCTTCTCTAGACAGTTGGATGATCTTTCAGAACACTGAAGGAGGGTGGAATCTGCAAATACCATGTCCCTATTTTTAAACTATGTACGTACCATCCAAAAATGTTCTCACACTATCCATGTGCCTACTTATGAACTCTCGCTAGTAAGAAACATTATTGCTGTAAGGGCTTCAATATAATTTAACATGCTTATCCTGTAATTAGAGAGTACTTATAAAGGAAATACTTGGAAGCATGATAGCAAAATAATTATAAAGAGATAATTTGTAATCACTGCCATGGTTCATAGTTTAAGGGAAAAATAGCTTTCCTTCCTCTGTTTCCTCATCTCCATTAGTGACACCAAGCACTTTGAAAATCATGTCAGAGCGTCAATTTGAATTCACAAATTTCAAGAGAATTCGTGTTGCCATGGGGACCTGGAATGTAAATGGAGGCAAACAGTTTAAGAGTAATATCCTTGGTACCAGCGAATTAACAGATTGGTTACTTGATTCCCCTAAACTCTGTGGGGCTTCAGAGTTTCAAGGTAATAAAAAGTACTACAGGTGATATGATAAAAATATGCATCTGTGTGTATTTGTATGTATGCATGAATATATGAGGATGACATTTGGGACTGCCCAATTCCACTGTAACAAAGTTAGATACTTCTAGTAGGAACTAATTATGTGCATTTGGGCAGGTGAGCTTCATATATTAGTGTTTATCTTCCTTCCTGAAATGGAATAATTAGATTAAGTTGCAAATCAATTCATATGTTTGATTTTTCCCTCCCCACCACAACAGATGATCATTGTCCTGCCGACATATTTGCTGTAGGATTTGAAGAAATGGTAGAATTAAATGCTGGCAATATTGTGAATGCGAGGTACGTTGACACTGAATTGTCGAACTGCATTGTTTCAATTCCTGTCTGAGAGGCTCATTGAATTCATGATAATTTCAGAACTATCATAAGTTTTGTTATTGTCAAAAGTATTTTTAGTTTCCTGAAATGAGTGCGTTCAGTATTTGTTAATTATCTTTTTTCATATGGATATTTTTATACCAGACATATTTATAGTCCAAATAGTTACTTGATGCTCTGTCATTAAAATGTATTTTAATACTATATGGTATAAACTAGCTAGGGTATAATAATCTTCAGTGGTTTTATATAAACATAATAAATAAAATGATTACATATCTCTAGATTCTGATTCATACATGCATGTCTGTTAACCGTGGTGGCACAGTGGTTAGAATGCAGTATTGCAAGTGCTATTGCTGTTGCTAACCAGTGACTTGTGTAATCTTCAAGGACCTTCACAATAGACTTGTATCATCTGATACAAGTGCAATACAGGTAGTTCTTGATTTACAACAATTTGTTTAGTGAGTGTTCAAAGTTACCTCACTGAAAAAAGAGACCTGTGACCATTTTTTATATTTACGACAGTTGTAGCATCCCCACTTAACAACTGTGACAGGAAAGATTGTAAAATGGGTGTGAAGTACACTTAACAACTGTCTCATTTAACAGCAGAAATTTTGGACTCAATTGTGGTCATAAATTGAGGACTATCAGTGCCTGTACATTTCAGTGGAAATAGTTCACATATTCAGCAGAAAGTTATCAGTTGATATTTACTCATATATGAACCAGTACATTAGAACTGACAATCTTTGTGACACAAAGACCACATTGATTGCTTAGTAATTGGCCAGTGACTATGAGTGTGCTTATATACCGTGTTTCTCCGAAATAAGGCCTACACCAACAATAAGCCCTAGCTTGATTTTTGGGGTGGGACTAATATAAGCCCTATCCCAAAAATTTAAGCCCTAGTTTGGGGTGAGGCACACATAAAAATCAAGCTGGGGTGGGGGTGTGGAGCTGTCCCACCTGCCCTGCACCTACTTACCTTGCAGCCAGGCCTCTCTTTGACGGCCCACTTCTTCTGAGACCTCTTCTGCAGCCAGGCCTGCATTTCTGAGTCACAGGGCTTTCTGGAAGGCCTGTGGAACCAAGAACCAAGCTATGGATTCAATCCATAGCTCAGTTCCGCAAGACCTCAGCAGCCAAGCACTAAGCTATGGATTGAATCCATAGCTTGGTACTCAGCTGCTTAGGCCTTCTGGAAAGGCCTGACTGCAAAATGCAGACCCAAATGCAGCTGCAGAACTTCAGCCCCAGAAGAAGTGGACCAGCTGGTTGGGGCTGTCAGTGTTGGGGGTGAGATAAGGCCTACCCCGAAAATAAGACCTAGTGCCTTTTTTGGAGGCAAAAAATAAAATATAAGACCCAGTCTTACTTTCTGGGAAACATGGTATATATCATGCTCAGGTACCCACATCTCTCACTTTCAACATGTAGTAATAAAGAGCTTTCTTTCAGTTCACGGCCATAGAAAAAGCAATTATGCTCAACAGGATTGCTGAGAAAGAAGGAGAAGCAATCTTTAGTGACTTTGGTCAAGATTGCTGAGTGTGGGAGGGAAATTTAGTTTCAGTATGAATTTAGCTTCGTCATATAACTTCCAGAATGTCATATTGATACATGTAATACACATAATTGAATAGTAGCGTACTACTTTAGTCCACATTGGGACTAAAAACCATTTTGCTCAAATCCATAGAATGCTTCATGGAATTTTGTTAAATTATCTGATCAAACAGTATGTTCAAAGACATATAACAATTTTTTTTAGCACAACCAATAGGAAGATGTGGGGAGAACAGATTCAGAAGGCTCTTTCAAGAACACATCGATATATTCTGTTGACCTCAGCACAGCTTGTGGGTGTTTGCCTCTTCATTTTTGTAAGACCTTTCCATGTTCCCTATATAAGGTAGTTCTTCTTGCTTCTGTTTTTATGTGACATCTTTGTGGAGAGATCATGACCAATTGTACATTTTCTTTAATGGAAATAATAATTAAGGAACAACTCTTGTTTATTTCTAATTCTGATTTAAATAGCCTGGAGGAAAATCAAAGTTAGTTGGTTTTGTTGGTTCTTCTCACCAAGGTGGACTGCGATAATTACTTTGTTTTTCAAAATGAAGTTTCTGTATTTCTCAGGTGAATTATAGTTTATCCCTCTCCCCCATTTCTTCAAATAGTTAGGAGCACTTCAAATATTAATTGTTTATGGAAGACAGCCAAATGTTCAGAGGTGGAAACAAGTAATGGTTTTTTATTCCTTTCTATTTTGCATCTGTTCCTGAGTATATATGTCTTGCTGGGAGAGCTGTACACTGTTTATCCATAAACAATAGATTTTATGAATTAAGCCCACATTCATACCCTGGGATAATCATGACTATATGTTCATGTCATGGGTAAACCGCACTTAGGCACAAATACTTACAATATTACTTAAGCACTTTTACATCCTCTCATTCTTTCATCAAAGACTCAGCAAAACCTAGGTGTTGATTTTTTTTTAATTCAGAAAATTATATTAGGATTCATAAAAAGTTATTTTATAAAATTATTTTTAATATTTTTGATTGTTCATATTCTGTTGGTAGTGTTACTTTCATTTTATCCCATGCTATTTTAATGCTTTTATCAGTTTAAGTAATTATTGTACATATATATAGTTTCCAAAATACACCATTGCTAGGCAATAAAAAAACTATAAGAAATGCCAGAAAGAAAGAGGAGCATGCTCAATAAATTCCTCTCTCTTTGAATTGCGTTCTGCTTGAATAATTCACACAATAAAATGAGTGGGTTTTGAGATCTTTTTTGCAATACACTGTGCTCTCCGTTAACAAAACTGTATTTCAGGGCAAGCATAATTGCATGTTCCTTGAAAATAGCTGTCTGCATAGATTGATGTTGGCAGAGTGAAGAATGGCATGCAGAATATATAAAGTTGTTTCTCTCAAGTTGTGACAGCTTATATAACCTTGCAGGTTCAAAATGTTACGCCACACAAGATGTGTATGATATTCAGATCCAAAATAGGAAAAGTCCTTTAGATTTGCCATGGGCAGATTCTCCCTACCTGCTGGTACTTCTTGAAAGACATTTTGCACAGTATCCTCAAGATCCCAGCAAAATAAGTGTTTGAGTTAAGGAAGAAGCACCACCATGTGGACACCTGTACATGGCTTTTTATCACCTCCTTAACAATCCCTTTTAGGGACGCGGTGGCTCAGTGGGTTAAGACGCTGAGCTTGTCGATCAGATGGTCGGCAGTTTGGCAGTTCGAATCCTGAGTGCCGCATAACAGTGAGCGCCTGTTACTTGTCCCAGCTTCTGCCAACCTAGCAGTTCGAAAGCATGTAAAAATGCAAGTAGAAAAATAGGGACCACTACGGTGGGAAGGTAACAGCGTTCTGTGCGCCTTTGGCGTCTAGTCATGCCGGCCACATGACCACGGAGACGTCCTCGGACAAGCGCTGGCCCTTCGGCTTTGAAACGGAGATGAGCACCGGCCCCTAGAGTCGGAAACGACTAGCACGCATGTGCGGGGGAACCTTTACCTTTACCTTTTTTAACAATCCCTTAAATGAAACATATATTTTCTTGGGGTCCCAAAACTACTGGATGAACCGAAGAGAAGATATCTTTTTTTTAGGGAGTCACCATCAAACAGAGTGAATGTGCTCAGGCCAGATCTTAAGCACCTTCTCACTTAAAATCTGAAGAGTACACATTTCTATTCAAAGCTAAACAGAAAATTTTCATTAATAAGGGTCTGTGGTTAACATCTCATATTCAGTTTCCTGGAGAAACTTCCACCAGAGACTTTTATGTGCCAGTTTTAGTTTGAGGATTGAACTGATATATCAAAAAGTAGGCAGAACAGGAAAAAATGTGGCTTGTGTACTTTATTTATGAATTATTTTCCCACTCTTTTATCAATTTAATAATTGCTATTTGGTGAAATGTTTTTTTGGGGGGGCTCTTGAGGTACTCCAGAAGTGTTTGCTTTTATTGTTGCTGTTTTAAGAAAATGTAAGACGTGCACCTCTTGTTGACCAAAAATTACTCTGCAATTTTGCTGGGAGTTTTTTGGTTGCATGAGTTACTCGATTATCTTTCCTATCATAATATGATAAGAATCGATGTAAGGATAGTTTAGTAGTATCAAGTTATGGTCATACACAAATTAGTTAATGTCACTGAGTTCAGCACAAGCTTTCTATATTTCTCTCTTTGGGTATGGCTTGCACCTCAGATCATGTGGAGAGAGACCTGACTTTGATTAGATGATACATTTTTTTCCCTGTAATTTACACCTGTGGTATCACTGAACAAATGATCTTCACAGTATAACACTGTTGTCTGCAATTAGGATTCTGGCTCTACAAGTGTATGCGTCCACATGAACTTAAACTCTTAAATGTAACAAGGAATGTCTGCTGCAGATAGCTGTTCTATACATGTCAATGACCAGATGTTTGTTGACATCTTCAGCATGGGGTTTTTTTGGGGGGTGGGTGGGAGGGGAAGACCAGCTCGCTGGGGTATTTAATTGGACACTTCTAGTGGTTGGCTTGTCTCAGTGGGGTTTTGCTGGTCTTTTGCTGGAAGGAGGAGATGCAATCTCCAATATCTATATAGGATTTATTTATTTTTTACCAACAGCATTGCCAGTGCTGGTATAATGTCAATAGGCTGAGCACAACCAACCTTTGTGTTCCTTTTGGGAGCAATTGGAGGGCTTTAAAGGATGTAGTGGTTGTTTCTGCCCCTTAGTTTTGCAGAAAGACACATCACATTGTTGAAGATCAGCATTTTTGTTGTCAGACTTATATAATCGGGATGAAACCAGAGGCAATGAATGGGTTCTGGGGAACAATATGCAGCCTGCATGCCATAGATAGATTGATCACCTTTTCACCAGAGGCAATTGGAAATGAGGAAAAAATGCCACTCGTTCTTCCATCAGGAATCTCCAATGGACCCACATTCCATCCATGAATGGAAATGCTCTGTTTAGAAAGAACCAAGACTAAAGCAAATTGCTTGTTCAGGATTTTCAAATTCTTCCTAAAAGTTTAATTTTTTGCTTTGGGTTTTATCACCTTCTGCCCAGGGATATAGCAGTGGACACAGTAAAGACCGGAATGAGAGGAAAAGCTGGAAACAAAGGAGCAGTTGCCATCCGTTTCCAATTTCATAGCACCAGCTTATGCTTTGTGTGTAGCCACTTGACAGCTGGTCAGTCTCAGATAAAAGAACGGAACGAAGACTATAAAGAGATCACTCAGAAACTGAGTTTCCCAATGGTAAGGTCTGGGGAAAGTTTCCTTTACAGTGGTGCTGAATTTGCACATTTTTCAAGATTAAAAATACACATTGGGAAACACCTAAGTGCATGTGATTTTTATTTTACCCAAAGGTACCTTTTTACACTCAGTGTGTTCATGTAAGGTGTGTTCCCTGTTACCAATAGCTTTTTTGCATAGGTCATTTGTTCATTCATTCATTCATTCATCCATCCATCCATTCATTCATTCATTCATTCATTCGGTTCTTTAAAAATTTAGCTCCTGAACAACACATTTTAATAGGTCAATTCCTTACCTACCAACCAGTAGCATAAAACTAATAGAGGCAGTAGGAAAGGTTAGGAATTGGGGGGAAAAGAAGAGAAAGTGTTCTAGAATGCAGCAGTTTAAGTAGCTATTCTTGCCAGTATGATTCCAGATGCAGCTCAAGGTGCTTGCTATCCCCTTTAAAGCACCTTGAGAACTTTTAAGATGTGTGGACTTCAATTCCCAGAATTCTCCACTCAGCATGCTAGATGGGGAGTTCTGGGAATTGAGGTTTACACATCTTAAAGTTGTCAAAATTGAAAAACACTGGTCTAGACATTTGGGGAACTACTTTCTCCCTTTCTGCCTACCTGTAAAAATTAAGAATGGTTCAACCCAGGCCCCTTCCTCTTAGGGAGTGTGATCTACAGCAGGGGTCCCCAACCTATGGGCCGCGGCCCTGGAGCCAGTCGTGGGGTCTTGGCCAGTGGGCTGCAGAAATGGCTGGCCGGTATGCGTAGGCGTGCATTCCCCCCACTCGTGCTAGCGCCCCGCAGCCCCATTTGTGCATGCACACAGGCACAAACCTGACCGCTAGTGCCAGGCAGATGTGCACGGCCCACTTGCGCATGCTGCATGCATGAACGGGGATGCTAGTGCCACGCCAGTGCACATGGCCCCCTTTGCGTGTGTGTGCACACCAATTTTGAAGCTTCTCTCCTTCCTCTGGGCCACAAGCCCAGAAAGGTTGCAGACCTTTGATTTACAGGGACTTGGAAAGTATGCGTTTTCAGCTGCAGCCTCTTTCTTTGCAGTAGCTTGCCTGCTAACATTAAAATCTCCCTTTCCCTCCTGGTTTTCTGAAGACCCATTAAAATGGGGCTGTACCATCAGGACTGGAATGAAATTATTAGGAAGGATATTTTAATTTTTGATCCATTGATTATGGCATTCCTTTTTAAAAATATTTTTGGCTTTTTACCCATTATTTTATTGCTACTATTGATATTGCTATGTTTAAATCAATAAATGTGTGTGTGTAATTAGATATTTAATATTAATATTTTTATTTTACTGTTTTATTGTGTTGCTAGGTACAAATTTTGCAGTTATTTGTATTTTGCTACTGCTATTTGTATTATATTGTGACACTCAAACTTCATCTGAATTTATGAAGATGGGAATTTTTGTACCATTCAGAGTCCACTTGAAAGGTTTATAATTCTTTTAAAATAAGAAATCAGTAATAAATCACGGGAAGGGATTTATGCACTTGGGCCAGGGTTTATACGGCAACTTCAGACTTTCGAGCATGTATTATAAATACATGCTGAGATATATAGAGAATGCAGGCTTTGAAATACAGAGATAGTGATAGCAAAAGAGACAAAAACATGAAATTAATACAATATGCATTGCCTTGTGTATGGTGGCCTTCATTAATATTTTTTTACAAAGATTTTGCAGAAAATTAACTCAGAACATTTGATCTTGCCCTTTGTTAATTTGACCCCAGATCAGTTGCTAAATGTTTCATACGTTCCTGCTGATTATATCCATAGTATTTGGAACCTGTCAAGATATCAAGAATTGTAAATTTTGGAGGCATGGGGATTAGCCGAAACTAAAATTAAATTACCACACAGCAGTGGAAGCAGAAATCAACACCTGATTTGATAACAGATAATAATAATAATAACAATAACAACAACAACAACAATAATAATAATAATAAGAAGAAGAAGTTGGAAGGGACCTTGGAGGTCATCTAGTCCAACCCCCTGCTCAGGCAGGAAACCCTATACCATTTCAGGCAAATGGCTGGCTAGTCTCTTCTTAAAAACTTCCAGTGTTGGAGCATTCATCACTTCTGGATGCAGGTTGTTCTACTGGTTAATTGTTCTAACTGTCAGGAAGTTTCTCCTTAGTTCTAGGTTGCTTCTCTCCTTGACTAGTTTCCATCCGTTGCTTCTTGTCCTGCTTTCAGGTGCTTTGGAGAATAGCTTGACTCCCTCTGCTTTGTGGCAGCCCCTTTGTTAACATCCCAATTAATCTTTTTTCAATGAGGCAGCAAAGGAGACTTTCAAGCAACACGATAAAGATTTTAGTGCTGTTTGGTAGAGAAGATGGTTTTGAGGCCTCCCGCTCCCTTAAAAGTGTTATGTTTATCAATGTTAATAATTTAATCCAGTAACGTAATAATGTACCTTTCATTTGTTGATTAACATAAACAAAATAAAACTGTAAAATAGATGCTGAAATTCTAACCATAAGGAGCAAATTACAGAAAACATTTGGTTTTCCTACAAAGCCGTGTTTCCTCTCCCCTCCCCCCAAACATTTTGTAGCGCTCAGAAAGAGGCTTCTTAAGATGATTGTGGCCAGCTGGGTCACAGAAGAAATTTGATAATGTCATTAAGTCAGGTGGTAATGAAAGAAGGAAGCGATGGCTTCATGGTTATGAAAGGAAGTCTACTAAGATTTGGGTTACTATCTTATTTCTCATTAAGCATTGTATATTCACTTGTATTTCTGAAGTCCCTAACTTGTTTTAGTGGTGGAAAGAATGCAGTATTTTTTATAAATTACAAATTACTTCCATTTCCGCTGAACATGCTTTTGCCACACATTGTTATTAATTCTCAGAACTTAGAGCAATGCTATAACCCTTAGAACTTTAACATCTCTCTTTCTAAAAGATGACCCTTATCTTATGGCAAAGAAGAGGCTGATTTGCTATCATGACAAGTGGGTACTTCGTTAGATTTTTGGTATCTGCACTTTTTCTTCTTCAAACATTTCTTTAAAGATTAAAAGATGTTAGTAGCTAGTGGTATTTTTCTCTGTTTCCAGGATTCAGAGTATAACTCAGACATTAATGTGCTAGAAACCTTAATGCCTTTAAAAGATGCTTTCAATTTTTGCAGAATAATTCTTGTAAATGTCTATACCAATCATTGCCTAATCAAGCAGTTTATATTTGCAAAATTACATTGGCAAATTCACTATTATTATATAGCAGCGCCCTCTAGTGATGGTTTGATTTAGAATTTATTTTCTTTATGGTACCTTTCCAATAATATATCCAGTATCTTTTAGGTTGTTTAGGGCACTTAGTCTGAGATCACTTAGGGCAGGGGTAGGCAACCTCGGCTCTTTTATGACTCATGGACTTCAACTCCCAGAATTCCTGAGTCAGCTGACTCAGGAATTCTGGGAGTTGAAGTCCATGAGTCATAAAAGAGCCGAGGTTGCCTACCCCTGACTTAGGGGTTCATGGATTGATGCTAGGAGCCTATGAACTTGGATTTTAAAAAAAATCTAACTTTATTTCAGTTAACCTCTAACTAAAAAAAAATAGCCAGTTTGGTATAGTCATAGTGGTTAAAAAAATCAAGCTGGAAATGAGGAGACCTTGAGTTCTAGTTCTAGTTTCTTAGACACAAAGCCAGCTGGGTGACCTTGGGCCAGTCACTTTCTCTCAGCCCTAGGAAGTAGGTAATGCCAAGCCACATTTGAAAAACCTTGCCAAGAAAACTGCAGGGACTTGTCCAGGCAGTGAATGGAAGAAAAAACAACAATTTATATATATCTGAGTTGATGAAGAATTTTAAAATCTTGTAGTTTAATGATTTTTTCCTCGAACAGGGAAGAAGTATGTTTTCTCATGACTATGTTTTCTGGTGTGGTGATTTCAACTATCGCATTGACTTGACTTACGAAGAAGTATTTTATTTTCTCAAACGACAAGACTGGAAGACTCTCCTGGAATCTGATCAACTGCAGCAACAGAAATCAAGTGGAAAGGTAGAGATGTCACACTTAAACCATGGTTGCAACATCCTGCAGTTATTTAATCAAGATTTGCGACCTTCCCTGCTGGCGTCCCACAAGCAGAATCAATGGGGAAGCCAGCAGGGAAGGTCACAGGTTGCTCAGGTAGTCTCCCCCCCTGCACACCCTCCCTCAGGCCCTCTACGCTTCAGCCCTGCCTCACCAGCCACAATCACTCCCTTATGTACCTTTCTCAACCTTTCTGCACTCACTCTGCGCCTCCACTGTACATCCCCCCCAAGTGTTGCTGTACCCGCCACTCACACATCCTCACACATTTTCCTGAACCTCTCTGTGGTTGCGCCATGCCTCCCCTGCCATACACATCCCATACCCAGCTGCAGCCACCTCAAACCCCAATGCACTCACCACCTGTGCACTCTGCCTGAGTTGTGTACTTACTCTACACCTCCCCAACCACTCATGCCCCTTCCCCGTTGCATAGCAGACACTCTAAGCCCTACCATGTTCAAGCCATGGCTCCCTGGCCACCTGATTGTCATCACTAAGCAATATGACTGCATCACTTAGCAGTGGAAATTCCAGTTCCCATTGCTGTCATTACTTGAGGCAAATGAAAAACACTTGTATTATGGAAACTGAAATATGATCAATATCCACGCTGCTACTTTACAACAGTTTCTTTTCCGAGTTACTAAAAATGGAAGTGTTTTGGAGGATCTTTAAAGTTTGAAACGATGCTTCTAATTTATTAGTTTGTATATATTACTGAAGTTGAGTTGTTTTTATTTATACTTATAGAGTTAACTATAGCATGTATGTTTTATTGTGCTGTTCTTTTTATGATTGTGCTGTAAACCATTGAAAGCCTTCCCGGTGGATACAGAATGAGATGAGATAAGATGATGTGCATGGCTAGCTCTATAAAACTTATTTTAGATTAACAATATTTTCTTCAATAGATTTTTAAGGACTTTTGTGAAGGAACTATTAATTTTGGTCCCACATATAAGTATGATGTTGGCTCTGAGGCTTATGATACAAGCGATAAATGTAGAACTCCAGCATGGACCGACAGAGTTCTTTGGTGGAGGAAGAAACTTCCAATTGATAAAACAGGTTGGTGGGATCCTTTTTACTCTTTCCTGGGGAATTCTTTAGCTTACAGGGAGGGCCTCCTCAGGGTGCTGCCGGTCAGGGAGTGCTGGCTGGCGGCCCCCAGGGGGAGAGCGTTCTCGGTGGGCAGGCCTGCCCTTTGGAATCAGCTGACTGTGGAACTCCGGATGGCCCCCGGCCTTCGCTCGTTTCGCCAGGACCTAAAAACTTGGCTATTCAAGCTTGCCGGCCTGGACTGAGGGTTTTGGGTTAAGGTTTTAATTTTTAATTATTTTGGGGCTATTTAATTTTATTTTATTTTAACCTGTATATATTGTACTGTTTTAATTTGCCCTGTAAACCGCCCTGAGTCCCTCGGGAAAAGGGCAGTATATAAATCGAAATAAATACATACATACATACATACATACATACATACATACATACATACATACATACATTAGTGCACACTGGCTGAGGAATTCTGGGAGTTGAAGTCCTCAAGTCATAAAAGGGCCAGGTTTGAAGACCCCCTGCATTAGTGTTTCTCAATCTTGGCAGTTTTTAAGATGTTTGAACTTCAACCCCCAGAATTCCCCAGTCAGCATGTTGTTTATTATGTTCAACATAAAATCAGTGCTCAGTTCTGAAACTTCATAGTTTCAGAAGTTTTGCATAGTTTTGCAAAGAACACTTTTTGTTAATGGAATGTAGTTCACACCACTGAGAAAATATTCCTTGGGAAGAGGACATGATACTGAACTAAGAAATAATCCAGTGATTCTCTCATTACTTATAATATTTACTTGTGTGGAGAAAGTTTGATTCTGTAAGAATTTTACTTATTAACTTAAATACTAGGGATAGTTTTATTCTGGTTTCTATCAAACCAACAATTGATTTTTAGTTATATTTCATCCTCAATTAGATTAAGCATTTTCTGTCCTTGATAATCCCAGAAGGCCTTTTTCTATAAACCCAGATTATTGCTTTAACTTCATGGTCATGTAAACTATGAACTTACAGGAATTGGTATTTATCATATTCTATTGTAACACATTCTATTACTTGTTCTGCTGCAAGACTCCTGTAATATAATTGTGTCAATTTACGTCCTTCCTGTCTATTTGATGCCATATGAATGATGAGCTATCATGTAGGCAACATAGCTAGTCAAAATAATGGTGAGTTTGTTTAGTTTTGATTTAGTGAATGGGTTCGTGCATCTCACATAGTTTTTTAAACCCTGGTTGATGGCTTAAATAAAAAAGAAACAACCTCAGCCATTGTGGTTTGCTGTTACATGTGAATCGGGCACATGGTTCTGGAGCAATGCTTGAAATTTTGCTTTAATTGTTCTTAATTCTAAATGTGTTATTTTGTTTTTTCACAGCAGGACAAGTCAGTCTTCTTGATAGTGATCTCAGCGTTGAAACCAACGTCAGACCCATTTGGTCTCCTGGTGCCTTGATGTATTATGGAAGAGCTGAGCTCCAAGCCAGTGACCACAGGTACCATCTTCTTTTCTTGAGTGTCATGGAACACATGCTTTGCAGTTATAAATAGCAATAGCATTTAGATTTATATACTGCTTCACAGTGCTTTACAGCCCTCTCTAAGCGGTTTACAGAGTCAGCATATTGCCCCCAAGAATCTGGGTCCTCATTTTACCAACCTCAGAAATATGAAAGATCGAACTCCTGGAGTGAGCAGTGAGTTAGCCTGCATTACTAGATTCTAACCACTGTGCCACCACAGCTCTTAAAACCCAGACGTAACAGATAGCTTCTCCATTTAAAGTGATCTCTTTTTATGACCCCAGAAAGTCACTACTGAGGAGCAGAATAAATAGAATTGGGCTAGTTGAACCAAAGATTGATTCATTATAAAGCAACTATAAATTATCACAAATATTGACCATTGCTGAGGCTAAAATAACTTCTGAAGTTATGATATTCTTTAGTTCGGATCAGGCTGATTCCTGCTAAACATGACACTGACAGTGTAGATCTGAAGCCTATTTCCTCCACCCCCTTTTAAGTATAAAAATAAGCAAAAATGGTCAAAAGTGCAGTGGATACCCCTGTTAAAATGCCAGGCTTTTGAGATATATATATAAAAATCAAAGATAAATAAATTACTTTAGATAAATTACTTTAGACTTTTTCTATCTTTAAAATAGCATATAAACTGTATGATTCAATTGAAAAACTGGAATCTTTTATGGGGGGGTGTCAAATAACAATTTAATATGCTATGTCAAAGATGGAAAAATTCTGAAGTGATTTATCTTGATCTGATTTTTTTGCATCTCAAAAACCTGACATTTTAACAGGGATGTGTAGATGTTTTTTATATCCCCTGTATATGATGATATCATGGCTTAAACACTGACTTTTTATACCGGTGACCTGACATTAGAAACACAAGGTCACGGGTTCATTGTGAAGTCACAACAACACATTTAATCATTTGTCACAGAGATATCTGTGTCCTCCCTAAACTGTTTATGTGGCTATCAAATTAACTAAAAGACAAGTACTAACAATAATGTGAACTCAATCGGTTATTCTTAGTGATTGTGTGAAGCTGGATAATCATGGATCTTCTGTGATAGATGTACTAGACAATTCTGAATCTATGTTTAGTCCTACTCTAGTTATGCTAGTGTGGTTTTTTTTTATTATATGTCGGTAACACACGCCCCAAACCTGATAATTTAAATTCCAAAACAGTACCATCAAAATTGGCAGAGCTTATAGAAAAATAGTCTGTACACATGTTTATATATTTGTGAGGTGGGGCTGGACTCTGCCTTAACAGTTGAATTATCTGTTTAATCTCACAACAATATTGCCATGCTTTGCAACTTTAGAAGGAATTCCAGGGAAGATTCCCATGTTATCTCTTGCACAGTAGCATTCTGCCAAGTTCTCGGGACCATCAAGGCTTTTATAAATCTTATAGATAATGATGTTCCAACATTTCCATGCCGCTTTGTGGAATCGCTAAATAGAATATTCCTATATCAAAATTCATTTCTTGTTTCTTACGGAAGCAGTTTTGGAGCAGAAATGGTAGACCTGTCACACTGATAAGAGCTGCTGGAAGATTTAGCTAGCAATAGCTGGAGGGCCTAATCCTAACCTGCTGAATGTCATTCTTCATTCTTGTATATGTATTTTAGTTGCATACGAACCTGGACATATGTAGACACAATCTGAGAACTGGGGGAAAAACTACATTGTATGCAACAAAATACCACTGCCAAATTAAATAATGGAGTAATTGTTAGGATTGTTTTATCGTGTCTCTGGATTCCTGGAAATTGTGTGGAGTCAACTTGGGTAGATAAATGCGCGGATGTAATCAATAAATAATTTCAAGCCTCCCTGTGATTCATTGTCTTTTCCCCTATTAGGCAATTATTTATAGGATCAGCTATCTTTTCATTATTAAACAGAGATGTAATATGCTACATAAATTATGTGGAAAAATAGTTTGAGAAGCCAAGCAATCAATCAATAATATTGAGCAGATGTAAATGATTTCAAATAGTTTTGTTACACAACTAATTTTCAATAACCTGTCAGCATTTTATCTCCTGTCCTCTTATCTACTTTCTGTAATCCTTTTTAATTTTTTTTCTTCCCTTGCTATCTCTCTGTAGGCCTGTTTTAGCTATTGTGGAAGTGGAAATTCAAGAAGTTGATGTGTCTGCTAGGGATAATGTTTTCCAGGAAGTATCATCATTTCAGGGACCTCTAGATGCTACAGTGGTGGTGTCTCTATTGTATTGTTCTCCTGAAGAGAAAGATGAATTTCCTGAGGATTGTCAAATGGAGCTTATGCAGATCTTTGAGACTTATGGCACTGTTGTGCTTGTCAGGTAAAATATGATGCTCGTTTTAGAAAATAATCTTTGGATCTTAATTTTGAAGAGAGCTTCCCTCATGGAATGAGACTCTTCGTAAATAAGGAATTGTTCCATTAATATAATTCCAGAAGAAGAGTGGGTTATAAATCTATCAAGCAAACAATAAACTCTTCTTTTATTAATAGGATTTTCTTAAAATTGTGGAGTAAAAAGTTAGGGATCCATGCCAGCAAAATATAATGCTGTTAGAGAACATTGATGGCTGAAAACTTGTTAATGTAATAATAGTTCAATAATAATTAATGAATGTTCAATTATTAACCCACCATTTTTAAGAAGAAACAACTGTCTACTTATTTGATGGCTGATTAGAAATTAGTTCTGTCAAGAGTTTATTTTTTTTTTTATTGAAAAGTTTTAAAATACAATTTTCCTTTAAGAATCCCCCCTTCCCCCTCCCTCCTCCCCCCCCTACCTCCCCCCCTCCCCCCCTCCCCCCCCCCGACTTCCCAGAGCTAAATACAAGGTATATATATAAAAAGCAATCATAAACAATCATATACTAACAACTATAAACTCTAAAATCCATCACTCTCTAGCTTATAAAGGATAAAACAAGCCTTAATAATATTGAATATGTATAAAAAGAAACTAAGATAAGAAAAGAAAAAAAAACGAAAGAAGACTTATTCAAATGCTACATAAAACTTCTTAACCCTATACTTGTTCTGGATAAACTCAATCCATTTTGTCCATTCCATAATATAGCGTTCTTGCGAATGATCTTTCAAATAGGCCGAAATCTTCGCCATCTCTGCCAGGTCTGAAACCTTTAAAGTCCACTCTTCTATGGTCGGCAGTTCCTCTTTCTTCCAATATTGGCCTATCAAAAGTCTTGCCGCCGTGATTAAGTGCAACATCAACTTGGTGTCCACAACTGTAGCGTCTGCAATTATTCCCAACAAAAAAAGTTGCGGACAAAACTTTATCCTCTGTTTAAAAATCTTCTGCATATTCCACCAGACTTTTATCCAAAAAGCCTTAACCTTCTTACATGTCCACCATATGTGAAAATATGTTGCATCTTCATCACCACACCTCCAACATTTAGGCTGATAATTCGGATACATACTTGCAAGCTTTTTAGGATCTAAATGCCATCTATAAAACATTTTGTAAAAGTTCTCTCTTAGATTTTGAGCTTGAGTAAATTTCACGTTCCTCACCCAAATCTTTTCCCACGTATCCATTGTGATAACTTCCTGGATGTTTTGGGCCCATTTTATCATACAATCCTTAACAAGCTCTGTTTCTGAGTCAATCTCTATCAATGCAAGATATATCCGTTTGATATGTGCTGGTCCCTGATTTCTAATTTGCTTTATCAAATTTTCATCAGTCATTGTAAATCCATTTTTCTGGTCTTCTTTCCACCTGGCCCGTAACTGAGTATATTGAAACCAATTTTGAACAACCTTCTCTTCTCGCAAGAGGCTATATGATTTCAAACACCAAACATTTCTTTCCAAACTGAGGATCTCCTTGTACGTAGTCACATCATGTTTAAAGCCAGCATGTATATTTTCTATTGCGTGTTTTGGAATTGCCCACAATGGTATCTTGCAACTTAGCTTATGTCTATACTTCTTCCAAACTCTCAGCAATGCCTGCCTTAAAATATGCACCCTAAACACGTTGTCTACCTTCTTATCATACAACAGATATGCATGCCAGCCAAACAACAAATCATGGCCCTCAAGATTTAATAACCTCCCTTGCGTCAAATTAATCCAGTCACTTATTCCTACTAATGCAGCAGCTTCATAATATAATTTAAAATTAGGCAATTTAAGGCCACCTCTCTCACGAGTATCCTGCATAATCTTAAGTTTAACTCGTGGTTTTTTCCCTGCCCACACAAATTTATTGATACCTCGCTGCCATTCCTCCAGATTAGAATCTTTCTTAAGAATCGGTATCATTTGAAACAGAAATAAAAATTTAGGCAGGACATTCATTTTTACTGCTGCAATCCGTCCCAACAAAGACAATTGCAATTTTTCCCAACTCTCCAATTCTTTTTGAATTTTCCCCCATAGCTTTTCATAATTATTTTTATATAGCTTTGTATTAGAGGGCGACAAAATCACCCCCAGATATTTAACCCTTTTAACAATCTCAAATCCAGTTAATCCTTCTAAGAGGGCCTTTTGCGGTGATGTCATATTTTTGGCCAAAATTTTTGTTTTTTGTACATTAACCTTAAATCCAGAAACCTTCCCATATTGTGTTTTTATCTCCATCAGGTCCACAACAGAGTTCTCTGGCTGGGTCACTGTAACAACCAGATCGTCTGCGAATGCTCTCAATCTGTAGTCCTGATCTCCAATTTGAATCCCCTTAATTTTTTCCGAATTCCGAATTTTAACCAATAATATCTCTAATGTCAACACAAATAACAAGGGCGATAACGGACACCCTTGCCTTGTGCCCTTCTCAATATTACATGCTTCTGTCAAGCTATTATTAACTATAATTCGGGCAGTTTGTTTTTGATATAATGCCCTAATCGGTTGTAAAAAATTTTCCCCAAAATCCATTTTTTCTAAAACTTTCAACAAAAATTTCCAATTCAATTGATCAAAAGCTTTTTCAGCATCTAAAAAAATTAGCACCGCAGCAATCTGGTTGTTCCTTTCCAAAAACTCTAACACATCAACTATATGCCTCACATTATTTTTCATTTGCCTACCACTAATAAACCCCGTTTGATCCCCATGAATCACCTGTTGCAGAACCCTCATCAGTCTATTAGCCAAAACCTTAGCAAATATCTTGTAATCTGTGTTTAAAAGCGATATTGGTCTATAATTTTTAACTTGAGTAGCATCTTGGTCTTCCTTCGGAATCAAAGAAATAAAAGCAGTTCTCCAAGACGGTGGCACCTTTCCCCCCCTCTGAATTGTCTGGAACAGTTCCTTTAACGGTTTTATCATTTCTAATTGTAAATTTTTGTAATAGGCCGCAGTCAAGCCATCCGTACCTGGTGCTTTATCCACCTTCAATTCCTTAATTGCTGTAAAAATTTCTTCTTCTGTGATCAGTTGATTAATCCCTTCTTTTTGTACTTGCGTAAGAACCGGGATGCTAGCATTTTCCAGATATATATCAATGTCTTTTTCATTAATTTTCTCCTTAGCATATAATTTAGAATAAAAATCCACAAAAGCGTCCTTGATAAGGTCCTGTTGAAACACAACCCTTCCTTTGTGCTCAATCTTGTCTATATTAGAAGCCCTTTGTTTTTTCCTCAATCTATAAGCTAACCATCTACCTGGTTTATTAGCGTTACAAAAAGTATTATGCCTGGCAAACCGCATATTGGTTGCCACTTGGTCAGCCATTAATTTATCAAATTGTCCTCTTAACAATTTAATAGCCTCCTTAGTCTTCACATCCTCTGAGTTCAAAATCAAAGCCTTTTCTTTTTCCTTTATTTCGTTCTCCAGTTCTTTCCTCCTAGCTTCCACAACACGTCTATGTCTGTAATTCATATATATCAACACCCCTCTCATGTATGCCTTGCTAGCATCCCACACCATATCCATAGAGGTACCTTTGTTCATATTAGTTACAAAAAAATCCTTCATCCGCTGTTTGCATTCTTCCACATTTCTCTGATTTCTAAACAAATTCTCATTTACGCGCCACGAGCGCCTATCTCTTTTCTCCTTATCAATCTCTATCCAAACTGGACTATGATCAGAGATAGTTCTTGCACAAATCTTCACCTTTTTAGTCCTCAAAAAAAAGTCATTAGTCACCAAAATAAAATCAATCCTCGAAAAAGATTGATGTCTATCAGAATAAAAAGTATAATCCTTTTCCCGCAAGTGTCTCTCACGCCAAATATCTCGCAATTCCAAGTCATCCTTCATTTCAAAAAAAGATTTAGGTAGTCTAGCATGACTTGGAATGCGCTTAAAAGCTCCAGCCTTATCCATCTGTACATCCAAAACACCATTCCAGTCCCCCATAAAAATAAAAGATTTATAATCCAACTGGGTAAGTTTTGTATGAAGTAAACTAAAAAAGTCAGCCTGTTGTTGTTGTTGATTAGGGGCATACAGTCCAACTAAAAGCGTCTTTTTGCCTTCTAGCAACAAATCTATCAATACGTATCTTCCATGCTTGTCTGCTTCAATTAAGTCCGCTGTTATGGCACTTTTAACATAAACAACCACTCCATTTTTCTTATTCATTGCAGAGGCAACAAAGTGCGTGCCCAGTCTTGAGTTCAATAAAAACTTTTGGTCCATAGCCCTAATATGCGTTTCTTGCAAACATATAACATCTATCTTGAATTGTTTTAAATATTGAAAAACTTTCTTTCTCTTCTGTGGTGAATTTAGTCCATTAACATTCCAAGTCAAAAATTTAGTTGCCATGCATATCCTCCCAAAGCTCTTGAAGCACTGCTTTGATAGGACTATCTTCTTTAGGCCGTGCTCCTCCCACTGCTTGGCTATGAGTACGTTGTGAAGATTCTGAAGACTTTTGCTGGTCTTGTTCTTTTATTTTCTTTGCTCTTTTTAAAGCAGCACGCGTTACCCTTTGCTCTCTAGGATCATCCAAAGAAGTTATAGCTTGATCTCCTCCAGCACCATTTTCCTCTGTTTCCTCCTCTTGATGTTCTCCTTCACCTTCTCCAGATCCCTTTGCAGCTTCCAGAAGTGTTAATGGGGTTGCTTTTAAAACAGTATTGTAGAAATCACACGCTTGCTTCACAGTAATCAACCGATACCTTTTGCCTTCATACATCACCATCAGCCCATCTGGAATCTCCCATCTGAACCTTATATCTCGTTGCTTGAGCTCTTGAACAAGAAATGTGAAGTCTTTCCTTCTCCTTAAAATCTTTGGAGGGATTTCTTTTAAAACCAAGACTTCTTGATCAGCAATCACAACTTTAGCATCATAGGCAGCTTGTATAACTTCATCTCTAATTTCTCTTTTTGCAAAGTAAACCACCACATCTCTAGGCAACTTTCTCTGTCTGGCAATCCATGAGTTAACACGGAACACTTTATCCATAGCTGCTCTTATTTCAGATGCTGGCTGGTTCAACACCACTTCAAAAGCCTCAGAAACCAGCTGCTTTAAATCTTCCTTAATGTTCTCTTTTAAACCTCTGATTCTAACAGCAAACTGCATCTGGTAATATTGAGCAAGGCTTAACTCCCTTTCCATTTTGTCTCTTAAATTTTCATTCTCCCGTACTTTAACTTCTAATATTGCATTCTTTTGAGTCAGATCATCCACTTTTTCATCTAAATCCTCCACACATTCCGCCACTTTATGCACTGAGGACAAAATGTCTACCTTCATCACGCTGCACTTCTGTTCCATCCTCTCTTCTAATCTCTCCTCCAGTTTCTCCAATTTCTCCTCCATCTGTGCAAATTTATCACCCATTGATTGGTTAATTGATTCCAAAAGTACCTGGGCATGTTTATCCAGCGCATCTCGTAAATCCTTCGGTGTCAGTACATCAGGAGGATGCAGCGCCTGTAACGATGATTGTTGCACCGGAGAAGATCCACCACTCCGAAGAGTTTTAGGGGGAGGTTTAGCCGCCATCTTTTACTTTTCAATTGTGACGCACTTTCACTTAAAGTTTAAAAAGTCCATCAAGCTCAAGAGTATAATAAAATAATCCTCTTCACCTTTCCCTCTTGTACCGCTCTGCCTGCTCCTTTAATCCATAGTCCTTTCTTCAGGCAGGGGTGGTCGCAGACGCCTGGCTCTGCTCCAAGAAATCCGGAGCAGAGACGCTGGCCAGCTGGGAGCAACCCAGGCTTCGGGGGAGTTCAATCCTTCAGCCGCCCAAGCTCCAAGCTCAGGCGGCCCCGGAGAACTCTACCCCTACCTGGGGCCTCACCCCCTCCTCTTCTCCCGAGGAGGGGGCTTCTAATTCGCCCGAACAGCTGATCGGCGCTGTTTCGGGCGAAAAAACAACAGCTGAGCCGCGGGCAGCCCGGGAAGGCTGTCTCCGTCACCGCGGAGCCACCGGAAGTCCGTCAAGAGTTTATTTGATCTGTGTCTATTCTTAGGATCCATGGAGATCAAATGTTGGTTACATTTTCAGAAAGCAGATCTGCTCTTCACGTTCTTGATGTGGATGGCATCAAGGTAAGACAAACCAATTAAAGCTGCTTGTACTATTTGGAATATTTGAGTGACCAAGTAAATCCTCTCAAGGTGGCTATTTTGTTGAGAGAAAACCAGCCAACATTAACTGTTGGCCTTGCTGGTGCAAATACAGACATCTTTTTCTTATAGAATTAACATTTTCCTGAACCCCAGCTTGTAGTTTTAGGTGGATCAGCTTTTCAAAATGTTAGCTGTTAAAATGGTTTTCAAAGAATTGATCTGAAAATGTCAAGCTGTTAGACCAGAAAACACCTCTAACCAAGAAAATTCCTTTGAAACTTCAATGAATAAATTCATTTATAATGTAATGAACTTCTATATGGAGATCATGACATAATTTGTTACTTTTAATATGCCACCTTTTGCAGTTACTCCTCAAAAATCCATTTTTGTATTGTTTAGGGATTTGATAAAAACATCTGGAGGTTAATTTTTTCAAACTACATACTAGGTAAATGGAACACTGTCCCTACTATACTAGAAACTATATTAGCTGCCTTTTAAGGAGGATTTTAGAAAATACAAATTGGGAAATAATTATTTACTAATTGACCACTAGAGAGAACTTGGCAATTGCTGGCTATTTATAAGTGGTTTTTTTCCTGGCACATAAGGAAACCTGTTATCCTTCTTCCATTATGAGTAATAATGATACAAATAGAAAAACAGAATTTTTTTACATATAGAATCCAGGATATTTAGCTTAATTGCTTCCAGTTTTTTTCTTTAAAAATTGGCATACAAATGAATGACACTGTTAAAACCAATTATTGATACAATAATATATCCCTGAAAAAGTCAAATTAATCTGCAATAGTACTAATGCTCTTTAAATATATATTAAAGTCTTTTGTCTTCAATTAACTGAACAGACTACAGGTATTCCTTGACTTAAAACAGTTCATTTAGTAACTGTCCAAAGTTACAAGGGCACTGGAAAAAGTGACTTAATGACTGTTTTTCACACTTACGAACATTGCAGCATCCCCAGGGTCATGTGATCAAAATTAAGAAGCTTGGCAACTGACTCGAATTTATGACGGCTGCAGTGTCTCAGGGTCATGTGATCACCTTTTGCAACTTTTTTACGTGCAAAATCAGTGGGGAAGCCAGATTCACTTAATAACCATGTTACTAATTTAACAACTTCAGTGCTTCACTTAACAACTATAAGGTGGTAAAACGGGGCAGAATTCATTTAACCAATATTACACTTAGCAACAGAAATGTTGGGCTCAAATGTGGTTGTAAGTTGAGGACTACTCCCGTCGCTTTGCTTTGTGTTAATATCTGGGTCTTGCTTATGAGTAATAGTTCATTTTATTTCAGGAAAAATAATGTATTGGGATTTTGTGTCTAGATTAAAGGCAGGATTGTGAAGATTTGTCCTAAAACCAAAGATTGGCTGAAAGGCCTTCAAGAGGAAATTGCTAGGAAACGCGACAGTATTGCTCCTATGTCACCCACAGCAAATTCCTATCTGCTGGAAGAAAATTTTGATTTTTCAAGTTTAGATTATGACTCGGAAGGTACGTGGCCTAAGATGTAGGTAAAAGTATAAGGTTTGGTCAGGAGGGCTCTTTCTCCATGGAGGCTGACTGAAATGGGTTGCTATTCTCTTTGCAGATCAAAATAATTTGTAAAAAAAACCCAATCCCCTTTCTTTTAGCTGAAATGTTGGAAGAAAACAACAATTCTTCAACTTCCTCATTCTGCTGTAACATTTTCCAATTTAGGTGACATCTTAGATGAGGAAGATGATTATTTGGATGAAATGTTGCGTCCCGGACCATTTGAAACAGAAACAGTATCGACAATGGAAGAATTGGGAGATGGATCAGAATATGTGAGCATGGTGTCTACCATACATGCAAACAAGTCACATGTTGCTGGAAGAAAACCATGTCAGTATAAAGGTATCCATCCTTTCATGAAGAAAGACAAATGAAGCCATAGTCATAAAAATCGATTGGGTCATTCAAAGAAGGCTTTTTTTTTAGTGGAATAAGTAAACCCAATTATGTAGACAAAGTTATCTCTATGTTAAAGCTATTAGGATAATTAATGATATAATAGTTTTTTCCGTTAATGACTGAGACTTTGTGGGACAGGGTGATGTTGCCCTGGAGATATATCGTAATTTAATTTGAGCTCTTCTTAAGGATTAATGAGCAAACTTGATTAGGGTGGTTTAGGTGTGTGAATGTTTATGCCATCCCTAACTTTTGCCTTTACTGCTTTGGGGGCATTTATACGCACTCATATCGGTTTTGGAAATCTCTGTTGTTATGCTTTCTGAGTCAGTCCTGTAGCTCAAACTTTGTGCCATCATTCATGGAGGATTAGCAAAACAGGCCAATTGATTTCTGACTAATCTCCCTTATGACTAATTGTTTCACCACTAGGAATAACAGGAGGCAATGACTGGATCAGTTGCTTTAACTCTGATACATTGCTATTTGATAGATGTCAGTAATTGAATGTGGCTCATGGAATCCTTGGGAATATTCCCCATGAGGCAAGCACATCTTAGGTGTTGTATGGTTATTTCTCAGTTTCCTTTCTTCCTGGTTAATTTCAGTGTCATCAATTTTTCTCAGTTAGCATTTTGTTTTTCTGTTTTTCTATTCTTTTTGCCATGTTCACTAGACGATGCTGACTTGGTTGAACTAAAACAAGAGTTTGAAGAAAGTGCAGAGTTCTGTCATCGCTCCCCAAGCAGGTCTCTATCTGTGCCCAGTAGGCCTCGGCAGCCTCAGCCTCCCCAGCGACCTCCCCCACCAGGTCAGAGTTTGTGTTTTTTCTCCAAGAAAGTCTACTCGGCGGGGGGGGGAAATGTCAGGATTTTTGAAATGACACTCCTGAATACACGAGGAAAGCAAGGTTGCAAATACTGTGCACAAGAATATTTCTGCATCTGGTTTCTTCTAAATTCTTTGCCAAGAAAAGCTGAATTTGTGCCCTCTACAAAGAACCATTTCACACTATTGTCCAAATTGTGCTTAAGTGGCAAGGCATGAAATTGATTTGGTCGGTGATATCTGCATCTGTTTCTATCTGACTTTCAGCTGGCTGTTGCATCTGCTTGAACTACGTACAGGTGGTCCTTGATTTACAACCACAACTGAGCCTAAAATTTCCATTTCTAAGCAATGTATTTTATGTGTTTTTCCTACAGCTGCAGTGCCCATTAAAAAATCCCCATCAGATGGTTTCATCTCTTCAGGAAGCTGCTCCTTGTCCTCCATCTTGGATACAGCAAAGCTTCTTCCAGGAGCACCACAGCACCCTGTGAGTAGTACAGTACAATCATTTCAAGTACTGATAAGGGGGGAAAAATCACTTTACTCAGTATAATGTTAAGCTAAGATTCTCTTATGAGAATCACCAAAGCTGCCTGCAATTAGTGCAGGTTCGCATCCCACCAGGCTCAAGGTTGACTCAGCCTTCCATCCTTCCGAGGTAGGTAAAATGAGGACCCAGATTGTTGGGGGCAATAAGCTGACTTTGTAATAATGCCGCTTGGGGGTGTGTGTGTGAAAGCCCTAATAAGCAGGCATATACATAGAATGAAGGCTACTGCTAAGCTTGTAAGACGCCCTGAGTCTTCGGAGAAGGGCGGGATATAAATGGAATTAAAATAAATAAAAATAAAAATAAAAATACCAAGTAGGTCTTGAGCTCTAAATCACCACTGCCAGCACTCTAAATAGGATTTTTTTGGGGGGGAAATATAAGGCACCAAAACTTTTGGGATTATGTGGACTGCCGTAATCCCCAATGGCCATCTACCTGGGTTGATGGAAACTATAATCCATGTCCAGAGAGCACCAGGCTGGGGGATATTAATCCAATAGCTGCTCTGAATGTGCTTAAGTAGAAAGTAGACAAAGAATATTTTAATTAATAAATATATGTTTGGTGGCAGCAACTAAGGAAATGAAAGGAATATATAAGAGGAGATGATCCTCTATATGCCAAAAGTTAAGTTTCATGAAGACATATCCAGTAAAAAAAAAGATGATCCTCTGAAAAAAAAACCCCAAGGCCATTCTTATGTTTATATACTGCTTTATCTTCCCTCTAGACTCTCTTTTTATTTCTCTTTTGTTTTTACATTTTCCTGCAAGCCAAAATCACGAACTGGAATTAGCAAGCCATATAACGTAAAACAGATCAAAACCACCACCCCAGAAGAAGCCGAGGAAGCTATTCGGTGTCTGATGCAAGCAAAAGGAGGTATGGCTGGCTTTCTGTTAGAAGCTTTGATGATATTTTTACTTAGAAAACAAAACAAAAAAATCAAACCCACAAGTATCGGATAGGGGCTACGTAGCTTGGTAATTGTACATGTTGAAAAGATCTGGGAATAGTGATCTGGCTTCAAAAAAAGGCAAATGTAACTAGGTTGCATCAATAGAATCATGGGAATCGTTCCACTTTATTTGGCTTTGATCCATGTCGATTACTGTGTTTGGCTTAGGGCACTACAGTTAAGAAGGATTCAGAGAAATTGGGACAGGTTCAAAGAAAGCCAATGAGAATGGCCCAGGGACTAAAACCTTGGACATACAGAAAGAGATTGAAGAAGATGGTATGATTTAAAAGTGAGGAAGACGGCTGAGCAGGAATACGATAGCACTCTTCCAATATTTGAAAACATGTGACACAGAAGAAAATCACCATCTGTTCCCTCTCATTCAAAAGGCAGGATACAGAATAATGGACTGGTTACAGATTTGCATTAGGAAAATTCTTATAGGAAGAGCAATTTATCAGCGGAACTAATTCCTCAAAGGACGTTCCTCTTCACCGAATGTGTTTAAATCAAGGCTGGATAGCCACCTTCTGGGATGCTTTGAATTGGAGTTTAAAAAGCTGAGAAGAAAGCCTTGGCGTTGACAAGAAAGGGGCAAAATTGGAGTATCGGCTCTAACAGGACACCTACCGTAACTGAGCTCTTCTTGGAGGCACAGATGCTGGTGGAATGCTAGTGACACGCCCAAGTTCTAGCAACACAGTGTGTCCCAACTATGGTCAAGTTCAGAGCATCCCAGAACATTATTCATCACTAGTATTGGTAAAATTCTCAGGCGCTGGAAACTTTAGAAAATATGCCTGAAGACCTAGAGCTCCACCAAGCAGTAACAACAGTCAAGAAGAGACCACTTGAGTCCAGAATCAACCAGTCATAACAAGCTATTCAAAGGCAGAACAGAGAAGAAGGATAGAGTTGTAAATCCAGAAAAAAGAGGCAAGTTAAGCAAAAGTTAAAACATAATAGGTACACAAGCTTTATTAAAGAAAGTTGGCAAATAGTTTGTATAATGTAAAAAATTAGGATTAGAGAACAAAGTAGGAAATAAAAGGTAGAATAGTAAGGCTTCAAAGATAGTATAGACAAAAATACTCTTTTTCCAACAAAATCTTTGCTAATAAATTCCATTTGCACAGGAACCACCATTCTTCCTGTCTCCGTCTGGTAGCATCTCACAATCCTTCTTTTCCTGAATTGAGTAATTAGGATGGATTCCAGATTTAACTGCACCTAACACATTACTTTTAAGTACTCTTTAGTAAAGGTTGATTGTCATTTTAACATGTTGATTTTATTTCACAATATAGATGTGAACACTTAAAAGTTAGGAACACCAACATATTTCCAACAAGAAAAGCTTTGCAAAACATTTCTTCACATTCTGAATTGAGAAGGAAGAAGCTGATGCTGAGAATGATTTTTCTATGCCAATAAAATAAATCGAAATTCAAACTGTTCTTTATCCTTCCTTGGTTTATCAATTAGTAAGGGTGGTAAAATTAATTTTCTTTGATGTGCATTTTTAGCTAGGTGTTGGCAGGTTTTATACAAGCAGTACTATGTATTGTTAAAAACACATGATACTTTGGATTTATTGAATGCATTAAAGAAACGGAATGCATGCTTTTGCATTTCAGTAACACCCCAGGAATCCTTGGCTTCCATTCCAGCAAGAACTCAGACTGTGACTAAACCTGAATTCATTCCCGGTGGCCCAAAGCCAGCACCTCTTCAAGGCCTCCAGCCGGCCCCAGTTCTCATACCACAGCGTCCCCCACCTAAAGTCCCAGCTGCAAAAAAACCTGCACCTTTGCAGAAGATTGGAGTCAAGCCAGGATGTGTAAGTGTCAGTGTAAGGCTCTTCCCTCTGCGCAGAAAGCGCCCCTTAATATAGATTGTATATTTAGTGTTTGCAAGTAAGTTAACAAGAACTTCAGGGTTTGGGGGTTTTATTTTTTTGTGTCTCTGAGATGTATTTGGAAAGACAAAGCTTTAATGTCTTCCCTATAGACCTCCTTTAAAACAAGTGTAAGAAATATGCGGTGCCTAACTGAGAACCGAGGAAAGAACTCTTCAAGTATTTCTTGTGATTTATGCAAGTGTGCATTTTGTTATAGTGAACCCTTAATAGATTGGGGTGTGTGTGGAAATCTGATTCAAGTAGCGATATTCCAACTCGGGCTAAATCAAAATCTGAACTCTCCTGTGGCTTCATTGGTAATTTGAAATGTGGAGTGACAAGCAATACATTTTAGAAATTCAACATAAAACTCCTCCAGCGTTTGGAGAGGAGGAGAAAACAAGAGAGATTGTAGTTTATGATGGATTGTTGTAGCTTTGAACCAAGAACTCTCCAACACCGGGCTTTGCTGAAATGAATTTTGAAGTTATGCTAACTCTAACCCTCATGTGGCCAATGCTTTTAGCTTTATCTTTTGATCTCAGGAACGTTAAAATGAATATCTATGGGATTTGGAGCTCATCGCACATTTTGTGGAGGGTTTGGGGCTGTTGTTTTTTCTGAGTTGCACTGATGTGCTGTATTCCATTTACATATTGATTATGAACATTTGCTTGGGGGAGGAAAGGCAGAGGGGGAGAAATGGGAAGCAAATAACTCTCCACTTCCAAACTGTCAAGTCTTCCCTTCTATTAAAAAAAAGCCCATTGCACCTCTGCTCCTAAAATTCTGCAGCTTTCTTACCTTCATTCTGCATGTCACGCTCCAACAATTGTAGATATAAGACAAAAGATTCTCAGGGTAAAGGAATGGTGTACCTTGGTACCTTTAAAGATACCAAGCAACTCCTTCTCCAAGTCCTAAAAACATTACCCCAAAATGTCAACAAAAACGTTACAACTCTTTGGTGATTTCCAGGTAGAGATCTAAAGATTTGAATTTCTAATTGGGGGTGGGGGAAAGGAACAGAAGGTTAAAATAATAAGGTTTATTTAATATGAAAACAGTTCTATCAAATATGAGAAAATAATTTAGAAGATTTTCACCCACTTTCAAAAGTTCTTTGACTTACTCTTTGCGTTTTCTGTTTTGCTTACGTGTAGTGGTTTTGAAGGAAACCAAATGTCTGCTAATAAGATACAAATGCTGCGTGCAGAATTATGATGAAAAAGCATAAACAAAATTTGACAAATTAATCTGCCACCAAACAAGATTTGGAAGATTTTTAACTGGGAATTCTGCTTTGTAACATTAAACAGTAGGCTATATTGTAGGTTTTTTGTAGCTATTTGTTCTCCATGCTATCCTTTGGCTTAAAAATGGTAAAAAATCCTGCAAAGGTTATCGCTACACATCAGAGGACTATTATGATTTCAAACCACATATATTAAATAGATTCTTCAGATGTATAGTATAGGAACAGCAAACTGCACTGGCATTTGTATTACACATAAACCCTGGAGAACAAGAGAAAAAGGTTTGTTTGCTTTATTAAATTTATGTGCTGCCCATCTGGTCCAGAGGCAACTCTGGGCAGCTTGCTGTTTCTAATGAGAGGTTGGTTGAAAAACAATTAATTATCTCTTTTTTCTCAGCCTCATTCTCCAGAAGAGCAGCTTGAACAAACCTTGGGTCACTTCTCCTCTGCGTCACCAGAATCGTGTCTTGAAACCGCAACTGTTAGTGGTTCTCTTAAGACTGTCCCCATTCCTAAACCAAGGACAATCCATCCTGGCAAAACTGTTGAGAGGAGCAGCAGCAGTGAAAGGCAACCAACCACCTTGTCTCTTTTCGAGGAAAGTTCTCATATTCCTTCTCTGAATTTGACTCAGGCGCCAAGAGTTCCCCCAAGGAGAAAGAAGTCGGCTCCTCCTGATTTTCACCTGCAAGTACTCCAGAACAGCAACAACCTGTTCCTAAAAGGGCTGACGTTCAATTCCAACAATAACAACTTTCCAGCACCGTACTTTTCCACAGTGCAGGATTCTGATGCATTTCCATCTTCTCTGAGTGAACCCTCGCTGCTTGCTACGACAGCGGTGATTAGCTCAAAAGACAATGATGCTAAGCTCTTGAGGCAGACCGATTTAGAATTAATTGGTGACCAACAGCCAACTCCTCCTTTATGGATTCAGCAACAACAGCAAGCTTCAGACAATCATTGTCCAATGGAAAACACCAATTTGTTAGATCTGGAAGTAGACTTTGTTGCTTGCCAGCCAGTGGTTCAGCCATTACCAGCGAATCCACCTCCTGCTTCACAAAATTTGAAACCCTCCTGTCCAAGGGATTTCAGCCATTGGGTCACATTTGGAGAAGAAGGCAACAGTAGTACTATATCTCAGGGTTAAGCTCTGATCTCAGTTTAAAATTATGAAGTTATTTTTGTACTTTTTACCTAGAAAAGCACATTCTTTTCTAAACTTTATTATAGAAGGAAGAAAGTTCAGCAAATCATGTAAAGCAGTGGTCGCCAACCTTTGCAGCTTAGAGGCTGGGTTGGGGGAGAGGAGAACTGGGCCACACAAGCGGCGGCTCACCATGCACATTGACCCATCACTTGTGTGAATGGAGCTGTGCACACATGTGCTGGTTCACCACGTACGTGAGTGGAGCTGCACATGTGTGCTGGCCCACCTCTCACACAGTCTGGTTCTAAATAGGCTACAGCCTGGTAGTGGGCCATGGCACAGGGATTGGGGACCCCAATTTATGGTATAGCACTCATCTTTCCTCACTCCTTGGTGATTTCTGGTTCGAGTTTAATAGTAAATTCAATAACAAATATTTATCGTATGCATGTGTGCTATAACAAGGCCTGCTTCAATTACTCTTTACTTACACTGTGCTCATTTCTGAATTCCATGCAACAGGTGGTTGCTTGCCCCAGTTTTCTACTGTAAAAAGATGGGACAGTTAATTCTGCTTTATATACTAAGAGGTACTCTGTCATTCTTGAGCCATCTGCATGCTTAGAACCATGGTTCACAGCCTTAAATTATTTTTATCCTTGTTATCAATGTATGCAAAGGAGGAACAAATTTGCATTTCAAAAAGACCTGTTGGTAAGAGCAAAAACGATAATTTGATTCTGTCTAGTAATAGCTGTCATCAATAATATACAGGGAAGCCCAAGGTGGTTTTAGAAGTGGCGTGGTAAACTTGGGGCCGGTCATATCCAAAATACCCATTCAAGTTTAATCTGTGATAGAAAACCTTCTTCTGGATATTAAGAGATATGCCTGTATGAAACATGGAAATATGTACTCTTGAGTAATGTGGTTATAGATCTAGCCTGTTTTGAATAGGAGCCTGAAGGGGTAAAGACAAGAGTTATTCCCTTACAGATCACCTCATAGGATAAACCATTGTTAATTTTCTATTATATAGATAGATCTGATTTATTAATATGAATGGATTAATATGAGTAAGTGTATTTTCCATGGAAGAAACTACCTAAATATGATATAGGTAGGAAATAACACAGGTACATATATTCTCATTTTTAGTATTTAAATCTCGAGTATTCTTAGGCTAATGTCCAGTGGATTATTGGGAAAAAAACACTAATTACTATGTGCACTGAAAGGCTAATATTTTTATGCATAATCATTTTACATGATTATGCATGATCTAGCTTTACAGTTCAGGTGAGAAATGAAAATCTAGGATCTGATCTGTAATTTAATAGAGAAAGAATTATGTTGCTTTAGAACACTACTGTCGCAACATATTGTGACTTTTCGCATTGCCGGAGCTGGGGTCAGCACGGCCTCCGCATGATGCAACCGGCCTGTGGGCCGTCAGTTTGACACCCCTGCTTTAGAAGAAGCAACAAAGTTTATGATGTCCTTTCTTCCTGGAGAGGAATGAAACATGTATTCTTGGCTTTTTTTATTGTTAATATTAAAAATGTGGTTTATGAAAAACAAGTCTTGGCCTATTCCTATATAGGCACATATACTATGCATGGCTAAAGGTCAATTAGCTAACATGATGCTATTGTTTTTATTAAACGAACCTTAAAAAAATAAAGTGCCAGATCAGATAGGATATTGTGGTTTCCATTCCCCTGCATTAAGTCAACCATTACGCTATTCTAAGCAACATTTCTGCTGGAGAAGATTCCTGCAAGACCCTTGGACTGCAAGGCGTTCAAACCGGTCAGTCCTAGAAGAGTTCAACCCTGACTGCTGTTTAGAAGGCCAGATCCTGAAGTTGAAACTCAAATACTTGGCCACCTAATGAGAAGGAAGGACTCACTGGAGAAGAGCCTAATCCTGGGAAAGATTGAGGGCAAGAGAAGAAGGGGATGACAGAGAATGAGGTGGCTGGATGGAGTCACTGAAGCAGTAGGCGTGAGCCTAAATGGATTCCAGAAGATGGTAGGGGACAGGAAGGCCTGGAGGAACTTTGTCCATGGGGTCGCAAAGGGTCGGACATGACTTCACAACTAACAACAAAGCAACATTTCAAAAAGTAAATCAAATAATGAAAAGAGGGGTATGTAGCAGTGACAATTGCTTACTAGAAGACATACTTTTATGCTCTCTAGATGGGTTGCCTGTAACTCCCGTGATCTCCCTCTGGTTGTTGCCTTTGGCGTGGGGCAGCTGGTTAGGGAAGATTGCTCTAACCCTCCCCATTAATAAGGAAACCACAAGCGTCACTGGTTATTTATGGCTGGATGTTAAGATGAAAAATGAACACCTATTACCGACGATATTCTCTGCAACATAGATAATTTAACAGCTTTGTGGCAGGTCATTTACATGCTAATAAAAGCATTAGAAAGCAAGTCAATTTAAGTGACTTTATAAATTGCAAATGAGAGTTATTTTTATTGCTCTACTTGAAGTGGTATCCGGCTTTTGGCACTATATTGTATAACTTGCTGCCTAGCGAGATGCCTCATTAAAACTTGAATCTTTCTGGTAACATACTCTGCAATCAATTGCAATTTATGTCACTTACCCTGAGCAAAAATGAAACAGGCAAATGTTGCAATAAATAAAGTCCTGAGCAGTTTTTAAAAACATTTCTTCCACTGAGTAAAATATAACCTCTGAAAATGTTTAATAAAAAATACTGGTTAAATATAGAAAGTCACGGGCAATGTTGGAAAGCAAAGCTGAGTTTCAATTACTTCAATTCAAGACCAAATCAGTCAGTCGACTCAACAGTAGTAGCTTTATGATGGTACTGAGTCATGTATCTATTTAGACACAGTATTCATAGATTTGATATCATGAATAATTCATATTGTTATGCATAAATTGCCTAGTGATAGGTAACTTGTTGGAAAGTTTTATTCTGGAAAAATAATTTATGGTGGTTTTTTTAAAAAAAGTGTAATGTTATAACAGTAGGCAGCAATGTAATGATCATGTCTTTATTTTTTGTTTACGACATGCCCTTTTTTAATCAGTTGCATTAGTAAAAAAATAAAACAAAACAAGATTTGCCTAAAAAGTATACTCAAAATAGTATTTGGTTGATAATCACACACACAAAATATTGCAGTAGGTTAGACTATATGTTACCTGAGGTGGGTGGCAATGGGAATGTATACTTCAGATGGCTCTGACAGTTACAAATGTTTTTGACACAAGGAAATGCAGCCAAGTGACACGGATAACCATTTCCCCTTTGTCTACAAAAGGAATCTGCTTTGCCGACAAATACAGTGGCTTAATTTATCATTCTATCTAAACCATAGCCAAGGTTTACCAAGGTTCCCTATAACCTCCACACCATGATTTGTAACAGCTGACAATATCAGTTGTGGCTTCCAACTCAAATAATTATGGCAACTGTTTTACCACTGGGATATTATTAAGCAAATGGAACATAAAACAGGACAAGCAATCTTCAGGAAGACTTTTTTTCATTTACATAAAAAAAAATGAAGCCATAGTTTGGTTTCATGTTGGAACTGAACTACTACTTTATACATTATATTACTTAAGATTCAAAATACTTAAATGGCAGCAGCCAAAGGGAAGACTTTCTACCCTCCTGGAGTGTTTCGCATTTTCAGTATTGCAATATATATTTGGCAGGCTATTCAGATTACATTGAGACTGAATTTTATCTTCTGAGTTTTACAAAAATGTAAGTGGTAAAGGCATAATTCTGATTCATCTCAAGTGAGTGCTCCCTTGACTAATCCAGCCTTTTATACAGACTCAAGCAACAATTCTGAATATTTTTTACTTCATGAGGCATTTTGGTATAAGCTGACCACAGGAAAATCTGTCATGGAATTAAGAAATTGCTCCAGTTCTTTTAGAGTAAATAGTTAGGGGCTTGTACACTATACAATAGCACATTTACAGTATACCCTTGTTTTCCGTTTGCATCCAGCTGCAAATACAGCTGGATGCAGATTCAATTGTTATTACACATATTTTCTATTATATTTAAAATATCAGAATGACCATAAAGAACTTGATATCATGCAATGTGGGTGTATAAGTACATCAGCATGGGAGAGTAGATTTATGGCATAAGTGCATTTGCTCTCCAGTATGCACGGTATATACAGGGTCAAGGGTCCCCGCCCACCTAGTGTCAGTGACTGGGCAAAGTAGTATAGGATAATCATTAATGGCATAGCAGCTTGCTTTCTGTATTGAGCAGAGAATCAAGATCTTTTTAGGTAAAACACATGTTTACAAAGCAGTGAAAAGACCTAGGAGCTCAGGTAACTGTTTCCTTGTTGTTGAGCATTAAATGGAACTCAAAACGAACAAAAATGCTTTGTACAATATACAACACCAGAAATACACCCACGGTTTGCCATTTGGCAATGTTAAAAATCAGCTTGACTGTAATAAAACAGCTGCCCTGCCAGTAAGGGCTCGGATTCAAAGAAAAGTTGGTGAACTGTTCCACTAAAAGAACAAGTAGGCACAGTGTTGCCGTTCACTGATTTCCCAGCTCCTTTTTTAGAGAATCTTGAATAAACTTTAAGGTGTGTTGATACAGGAAAGAGTCTTTGTTCTTTGGTTTACAAATGTTGAGATGGCTAACTTCTACCTGAATGAGTTCTCCAATGCCTAAATCTGAAACAGACATGAAAACAAAGAGCATTAAAAAATCACAGAAAAGACACAAGTCACATATTTACATTCAAGGGATTTCCCCTGCTGTCTAGGATTTCTAGGTTTCTGACCTATCTCTGAATCACAATCAATAACAAAGAAAAGATGATGTTTGAACCAAGTTCTACAATAAATGACGTAATGATTGCCTGGGAGAGAAATATTGGTCGCACTATAGAATTAGAAGAGTGGGAACAAATTTGGAAGAAAAATATAAAATTAACGTTAGCAACGGCATTTAAAGAAAATATGTACAAAATGTTGTATAGATGGTACTTAGCTCCCGCACGAATTTCAAAAATGTTTCCCAGTGCAAATGACAAATGTTGGAAATGTGATTCTGCCAGGGGACACTTTCTACCATCAATGGTGGACTTGTCCAAAGGTTAGGCGTTACTGGACCAATATAAAAAATTAGTTATTTCAAATAACAGGATATGATCTTCAATTGGACCCAGCTATTTTCCTCTTGGGGATGAAGCCACAAGAAGTACCAAAAAATGTTTGGTATCTAGTAATACATATTATAACAGCGGCGCGTATGACTTATGCGCAATATTGGAAGACGAAGGAAATCCCAACAGACTATCAAGTAATAGAGAAAGTATTACTATGCGCAGAGTCAGATCGAATGACATATATTCTCAAAGGGAAAAGTGAATCACTTTTTAATAAAAGTTGGGACTCCTGGTATTCATGGTTACAAAATAGAATATTTAATCTCAACGGGGGAAATACCAGATGATCGTGTATTATTATTTGAGGTATAGAATCTGGAGATATATACAATTATAGATTTCTAATATTTGGTAATTAAAGGTTACTTAGCCTGGGATGCACGAGAAAAAGAAATTAGGGGTAGTATTACACTCCCCGGTCTTGTTTAATGTTGTTGTTTTTGTTTTTTGGTGTATAGGATGTTTTGGTGTTTTTCTATTTGACGCACTTTTCAGTACTTTGTAATAATGTTCTTGTTTTTTATTTAAAATTTGTTTAATAAATTTTTTTAAAAAGAGCCAAGTTCTAGACTGTATAAAAAACACCTAAAGTTTATTTTAGTTGCAGTAATCCATAAGCTGTTTCACAAGATGTCATATGTAATTTATGTCTTAGCTGTTTGGGGAATATGTGCACTGGTTTGAAATAACTATTTTTTAAACCCTTTCTACACAATGCATATTAAAAGAAAAACTGCACCTTGTTTTCAGGCCAAACATACAATTACACAACAAAATACAGGTAGTTCTCAACTTATAACCATTCATTTAATGACCAAAAATGTGAAACTGAAAAATGTGAATTATGACAAGTTTTTCATGGTCACGTGATCATGAGACAGTTGGCAACTGGCTCATATTTATGACAGTTGCTGTGTTCTGGGCTGATGTGATCACCTCTTGTGACATTTTGACCAACAACCATCAATGGGGAAGCCAGATTCACTTAACAACCATACTAATTTAAACAACTGCAGTGAGCATATAAAGAAAAAAAAACATGAGATAGCAAGTTACCTTGGGACTTGAGGTGTAACTTCCAGTGTTCCTCAACTGGAAGTTAAATCATTGATTTCTTTGATTTTTTTTTTACTTTTACATTAACTCATTTACTTTTCATTAAGATGTCTAATTTGGCCTTCCTTTAAAGACATGTGGACTTCAACTCCCAGAATTCTGAGAATTGAAGTCCACAGTCTTAAAATTCCTCAAGTTAAGAAACCCTGCTATAAATGAGTAAAGCCAGATAAATTCCCGAAGGGGAATGCTGGGAATGTCAAACCTGCAGATTCCACTGGCACGACATGCAGACTCAGCATTCTGCCAACCCGTGTTGGCAAAGTTTCTGCAAAGCTTAATACTGGAAAGTTCTGATTCTTGGCAAATGAGATGAAGTCATCATTCAGTGCTTTAAGGGCAGGCGAATCTGGAAAAATACCGAAAAATGAAGTGTGGATTTCTTATTTTAGACATTGGATTTCAGGCCGAGGTACACATTTGCATGTAGTGTTTTTCATACGGAAGATGGATTTCAGTTCAAAAAGGTGCATCTGCTGTTGAGCACTGATTTTAAAGACTGAGTGCCAGTCTGGTATATGCAAGCAAGCCTCTATTTGTTCTGGTGAAGTACATGTAGCCCTTGACTTAAACCAGGGGTCTTCAAATTTGGCAACTTAAGACTTGTGGACTTCAACTCCCAGAATTCTGGGAATTGAAGTCCACAAGTCTTAAAGTTGCCACGTTTGGAGCCCCCTGGCTTAAACCATTCATTTAGGGACCATTCAAAGTTACATCACTGAAAAGTGACTTACACCCAGTCCTTGCACTTAAAACCGCTGCAGCATCCCCGGTCACATGATCAAAATGTGGATGCTACCCAGCTGGCTTTTGACAAGCAGCCAGCATGCCTGGCTGAGGAATTCTGGGAACTGAAGTCCACAAGTCATAAAAGGGCCAAGTTTGAAGACCCCTGAAGTAGATTATGGAGCTCTAGAGCAGAACTTCCTGTAGCCAACGGCGGGTGACGCAAAACCACAGCTGCTCAAAGTTGCCTTGAATTTAAATTTAAATTTAAATAACAGGTAAAGCGTTATGAAATGATTACAGTTCAGCTAAGTTGGAATTGAGGATATGTCTGAACTTAACTAAATTTCTCGTTTGCATTCCTATTTAACATCTCTTTCACACATTTCCTGATGTGGTCTGGGAGCAACTATTGGGGTATCTCAAATGTGAACTGGCAGGTCCTGAAAGTGATGCTGAGGGACTCTGTCAGAGGCTTTTATACTGGCCTCATTTATATTTACATGAACAACAGATTGGGAGTCTACTGGAATCAGATCATGGATGTCCGTCGTACTCTACCTCCCTCCTTCTATAGGAACACTGTAGAGGTTCTGAATGGTGGCTGGAGGCAACAATGACCAATGGGTAAAGACGTTAAATTTAATTGAAAAGACTAAAGTGCTTCTGACTCTTGCATTAAAACTCGAGAAGTGCCAGATAGGGTAGAAATTGTCTTGAAAACGCAGTTTCAGAAATTGGAGTCTTCAGATGCCTAATTTTTAACCAGTTTCACATAAATTGGTCTTCATGCACTCACTCCTGTCTTTCTTACAGGCTTCACATTACAGAACTGGCTGTTACTTCACATCTGTGCAACAAGACTTTGGGCACTGTCATCTCCAAAGCACCTGAAAGCAGGACAAGAAGCAACGGATGGAAACTAACCAAAGAGAGAAGCAACCTAGAACTAAGGAGAAACTTCCTGACAGTTAGAACAATTAACCAGTGGAACAACCTGCCTCCAGAAGTGGTGAATGCTCCAACACTGGAAGTTTTTAAGAAGAGACTGGCCAGCCATTTGTCTGAAATGGTATAGCGTTGCCTGCCTGAGCAGGGGGTTGGATTAGATAACCTCCAAGATCCCTTCCATAATAATAATAATAATAATAATAATAATAATAATAATAATAATAATAATAATAATAATAATAATAATAATAATAATAATAATAATAATAATCCCTTTATTGGGATAGCTGAACTAATAAAGGGGTTCGTGTTTATTTTTGAGTGAAGTGTACACTTTTCTTCTATATAAATCTGCCATTGCCAAGACTGTTGACAGAGACGTCATGCTATGTTACATAGTCACAGAAGATTACTTCGTTGGGATCAGGACTGAAGGGTTTTCATTTCTCACTGGAGCTCCTTCTCATCACTTGTTGATACAAATGTGTTCTGAATCCTTTTGGCCATTTATTCTACTGATAAAGATGCTGGACTAAAAACAGGCAAAGCTGAGCTGTGTCCTGGCTTAGGCACAAAAGCCAGCTCGGTGACCTTAAGTTCACCCCTTCTCAGTCCTAGGAAGAAGGCAATGGTAAACCACTTCCAAAAATATTGTCTAGAAAACTGCATTTCCATTAAGCTCCATCAAAGGAATAAATAAAAATAATGAAGCTGTGTTCCTTTGATCAGTGTAAATAATTTAATATTAATTTGTTAAATATTGTTAATATTTATACACACACAAGCACACACGCAGAGAGTTATAGAAAGCTATGTTTTAAATATACTCACATTCCAGAACTAGATAAATATTATCCCAAAGAAACAAACCTTTGCTGAGCTCTTTGACTTCCACAGAAGGGAAGAGCAGAAATCGGATATTAACAGAATATTCAGCCAACCGGGAGCCATGGTGAGGAACACTATAAAATACAATTCCCCGGGTGCTGTCCACTATGGAAGCCATTTCAGGGTCCATGGAAGCATCCAGCAGCATTTTCTTGACTAGAAGGCCTGAAGAAAAAAGCAGCCAGGAAATGGGATCAATGCAGGGCTGTGATGCTTACTACAGAGACACAAGATAGGAAATCACTCCCTCAGAGCTGACTGAAGAAAAAACTTCTGGTTTGCTTTCTTTACAGAAAAGGAGGGTCAGTCGATTTTTCCTCCTCTGCAAAAGGCCTCTTTCTACAAGCCCCAGACTACCCCTACCAAGTGCAAGAGATACCAAATTGACCATCAGCCCTGTTTAGTTATATGCATAGTACCCAGTGCTTTTTTTCTGGGGAAAAAAATGTGCCGGAACTCACACACTTCATACAACCTGCGTTGCCTACCCTACAAGGTTCCATCCAAAAAATGTGCCGGAACTCCGTTCTGGGCGTTCTATGACCAAAAAAGCCCTGATAGTACCATACAGTTATTTAGAAGCCTCATATGACCGCCCATCTTAAAACAACTCTGGGCGGGTCAGAGCAACTTTAAAACTAATAAATAAAACAATCATAAAAGCAATAAAAACTGTGAAACAATAAAAACAAAAAAAACCCTGCAACCTAAGTGTCTCCCACAGCAGGTTCAGCTACCCTTCTTTCATGCGTCCTATTATTACAATCCCAGCAATTCAGTAAAATGGGAGCTCCTTGAAGGAAATGGGAACAAGCCAACAAACAAGCCAAGTCTTAACAAACAAATAAACCAAGTCTTAACAGCCTTCTGAAAGGCTAGAAAGGTGGAAGGCCTGTTGAAACACCAGCAGGAGGGTATTCCACAGGGCAAGGGGCAGCCCTGGCAAAGGCGTGCCTCTGAGGTCCCACAAGATGGCAAGATTTCAGAGAAGGGATGCAGAGTGTGCCCAACCCTATCTGATCTAGTGGAATGGGTGGATATTTTTAAAGAGAGAAGGTCCTGCAAATAACCAAATTCCGTGCCATGCAAAGTTGATATAATATCTCTGGCACATGATGTATTTCCATCTTCTTAAGGGAAGATGGACTATGTGTACAATTGTGATGACTTCTATATATCCCTTCCTGTAAACTGCGGAATGCCAGGAACTAGGATCTTAATATTTTAGGGTAACTCTAAAACGAATGCACTGTTATATACAGTATATATATATATATTTATATTTATATTTATATTTATATTAATTCCATTTATATCCCGCCCTTCTCCGAAGACTCAGGGCGGCTTACAAGCTTATAGTCTTCTAAAGTGCAAAGGTCGAAGACTTCAATTCCTTGTAGAGAGGGTTCTGAATGCCATAGAATAAAATCTGGCTCCCTAAATGAGTCCCAGTAAAATGAAATGGGTCACACCGTGTCTCCTGGAAGTCAATGTAAGCAGTCACATTTAAAAATAATATAACTTCGTGAATCTCTCTGCTTGCCCTTCAGACAAGCAGATACAAAAGTGCAGAAACAGACTGAGGGGGATGGAGGCACTTTAGGTCACACTGAGAAAGCCAACTGGCACTGTGGAGATAATATGCCATTTTAGGTAGAACTATTCCAAGTCAGTGCATGTGAAATCTTAGCTTCTCCATTCATTTTTCAGAGGTTGTGGCTTATAGGAAGAACAAGAGTTTGCTAGAGGGTGATCTCATGTTTTGACAGATATAGGGTGGATGCGTCCTGTGCCAAAAGATAGCGTCAAGGCCCAGAACTTGAAATGTCAAGACTCAGAAGAGTACAAACAAATACACTGAAAGAATTAGTGGGGAAAAGCCACTACTAAAAGTTGTCTCAATTTCCAATGGAATGGATGTGGGAACAAGCAGAGGTTATAGAGAGGTAAACAAATTATTATTTTATTCATTGGTTTATTAAATGGTCAAGGAGGAGCCTAGTTTCTAGATATTGTTTCCCAGTAAACAATAGAGCCCAAGGACACATTAATTCATCATCGCTTTCATTATGCCCCCAGCCCCCCCAAATTTCAGCAGACCCTTTGGAAACTAGAAGAAAGGGCTTAGAGGAGATGAGTAATCAAAGAGATGCTTACCATCCTGTTATGCTTGCAAAGGAAATCTACCAACAAGGTGTATTGGAACACATGAAGGGTCTAGGTTGTGTTAGCAGTGCAGTTAGGAAATAAAAGAGTGCCAAAAATTAAAGGAAGTTGGGCTCATTAAAGTTTGAATACAAACATGCTAAAGAGGCAGAGAGCAACAATGGTGAAGAAGGTCTGTAACTAGTCATCCACATAAGGTTTTTAAGACTGTTTTCTGTTTTCTCACAAGAGTGGCATCTAGAAAATCAGAATTTTCAGGAGGGAACTACTGAAAATCCACAAATAGCACATTGAAAATGCGCTAGTGGCTGAAAATGCACCACATCTAAACACATATACTATGCACCACCGTTATTATAAATCCACGTATTAGGGATTACTTTCTATGTACTACAATCCTATGAACACTGCCTTCAAATGAAACCAATGTACTATATTTACAGGACTAACAAGCTTGAAATAATTCATTTAAATGTTGATACAGAATACAATGAATTTACCGCCCATGCTATGTGACAGCCATATGAGAGGCCTGTCTCCAATGCCAGCAGCTCTTAGTTTCTTTAGAAGCTCAGTACTTCGATATGCAAGAGATTCTCTGCAGATGAGACAGCAAAGAAAGCATGAGGGGCAAATATAGGAAGGCAGCATATCCCAAAGAATTGTATTATTTCTTGACAGCTTTACTCAAATTTCCTTAAACTCAGCTTGTGTTCCATAGAGTAAGTTATTTTTCCCCATAGCATCCACTTGTTTCAAAATGTTGGAATGTTTTAGGGCAGCAATTCTGAAACTTTTCTTACAAGTGGATCAGTATGCCACATTACCAAAACCTTTAGAATAGTGTTTCCCAACCTTAGCAACTTTAAGACTGTGTTCAAGTTCTAAAATACCTAACAATGGCCAGACTATTTGGGAATTCTGGGAGTTGAAGTCCACAGATCTTAAACTTACCAAATTCAGGAAGTGCTCTTTCTTCTACTACTATCCCCACAAAAATTAGGTGTCAACAACTCATTGCCTAGTGGCACTACAGCATACTTGAGCTTCCAAACAGATATTTTATAATTTAATTAAAAACATAAACAATTACTATGGAATCACTAAATATCATCAGGTTTAAGCAAAATTAGTCAGATTCGGGGTGGGAATGTCAAGATCTGATGAAATGTTATGCAAGAATATTAAAAAAAAACTTGAGAGATTCCACGATCTTGTAGATTCTGGCTGTACAAAATATTTTTTTAATCAAATCTTGCTTAAAACAGTGGTTAGCATCCAAATAATCAGATCAATGATATGTAAAACAATGTTTAAAACTATGTCACAAACATGGGAAGTAATTATTTAATACTTTAGATCAGACATGTCAAACTCGTGACGTCACGTGACGTCGTGAGATGTATCAGGACTGTTTTGCCATTGCCGGCAATGGGGTGGGCGTGTCTTCCATATGATGAAACTAGCCCGTGGGCCGGCAGTTTGACACCCCTGCTTTAGATTAAGTATCTGTACACAGCTATTTAACATCTCTTTAGATTACTATGGATATCAAAGAATTTCTATTCCAAATACTAAATTAAGCAGCTGCAGTATTATCCAAATCAAATCTCCTTTTGGAGAGGAGGGAACAAATTTGGCAGCACATAATCACATTAACTGGGACAAAATCACTGTTGCGGGAATATCAAGTTTCCCCACATATTCTTCAGGGAGCAACTACTATCTATGTATGGTTGCATTAGGAGTATATTGAAAATGGTTTGACCGGATTATATGAATTCTGCCAAAGTTTATTCAACATTGTTAAATCAGGTTACATTTTGTTCAACAAACCATAGATTAATTCAATAACTGAACCCAGGTAAAATATTTTAAGACTGATCTTGATCAATTCTGGCAAGGCTCTTTTAGAGTTTACAGAATAGGATCAATCTGTTATTTTAATCAAATGCAGGTATGAATTTAGACTGTTCAAAACATATCAACATACATAAATGTAGTATTATTAGTGTTGAATATTAAGATCATAATGTGAATATATAAGCAATATATTCACTTCTAAAGTATACGAAATGATGTGTACAGAAACGTAACAGAGTTTCAAGTTTCTGCTCCCCCGTTCTTTACCTGTAGCTCTCTACGGGACATTTTGTTCTCCAGTCACTAAGGTGGGTATCATATTCCACAGAAATAATTCTAAGCGATGGGCAGTCAGATGCTAACCAAGTCTGAATTTAGAATACAAGAAAAACAAGACAGAAAACAATTGCATTCAGATAAGTGTTGAGGCTTCAGGTTATGCAATGAGGATCAGCAACATACTTTCAAGCGAGACGAGTGAATCAGAAGAATAAACTATGATTGCAGGGCATATCATCTGAAATGATTTGCTAGCAGGTTCTATTGGCTTAATTTCAGCAACCTAGCATTAGTCTTATAAACAACTCTTGTGCCTTAAATCCATAAATATAGGGCCAAAGTTTTCATTTGATTCTTCTAGGACATTAATGTTACTATCATTCTGATTGGTTGATCTCTACCAATTAATCAAAGCCTCTGCATTTGGGTATGTTAGCAGCCTTCAGAACATTTTAGAAAAGACCAAGCTGTCACTTATGACTTGCTACACGTCTAAGCATAAAGCAGAAATCAAGGAAGTGATACCTTCTCTAGGTACAGGTATAGTAAAAGGAAAAAAGAAATTGCTTCATCAGGAGAGAATCTTGATGTACATGTACAGAAGCAAATAAGTCTGTTGTGCTGGTGATTACATAGGTGCCTCTGAATAAATAGATGTTCACACGAATGCTACTCTCTGTTATTTATGCGGAACAGAGCATAATGTAGAGGAACTGAAGAGGAACAACTGGAAAAGAAGTATGAAATACTGGGACTTACTAACTGAAGTTGAACGCTTATGGAAAAAGAAATGTATTGTTAAAGCAATCATAATTGGAGCCCTCAGAGCAATATACCTAAAGGACTTTCTCGATATTTGGCAATATTGAATCTATGAAACCTGAATACCCTAACTTCACAAAAATATACTCACCCTGCTTGAAACTACCTATAGCAGGGGTGTCAAACTCGCCACGTCACATGACGTGTTGCGATGTATCGCAACTTTTTCCCCATTCTCGGAGCTGGGGTGAGCGTGGTTTCGGCATGACGCATCCAGCCCGCGGGCCAGCAGTTTGACACCCCTGGCCTATAGGCTTATATGCAATTTTAATAATCCTTAGGTTCTTGGTTAGGACTTGAGTTATTAAGTTTCTTCCAGTCTTAGACTGTGAATTTAACCATAGATTACCCATACATAATCTAGGTAGTCCTGGGGTGTTAACAGCAACTGGTGACCAGGACTGCCCATTGCTACACTATGCAGTCATAAAAGGTGATGTCATGGGACCTTGCTGCTTAGCAACAGCAATCCTGACAGTCCTGGTTCGTACAATCCAAGAGATGTAGTTAATGATTCTTACTTTTGGCCAACATTCGCTGTAGTCGTCTTCTGCATCCACGTCTTTCTCATCTGTAGAGTGCTCAAGATCCTGTTGTCTCCATGTTTTAAATGCTGCTCCCAAAAGGCCGTGAACGAAAAGGACATCGGCTTTAATGGGCTCACTGGTACTGGAGAGAAGTCATAAAGAAAAATCTATTATTAACAAGAGCATCATTCTAGGGGCCAACATGCTGGTTGGGAATTCCTGGAATTGTAGTCCACGCATCTTAAAGCTGCCAAGGTTGAAAAACAGTAATCGAGGCAAAGGATTCTCTCTCAAATGAATACAATAATTCCTATCCCATCTCTACTTAAATTATTAGTAATGGTAGAGATCAAAACTGATGGAAGTATTCTAAGTTAAATTCCAAACCAGAGTGAGGAACCAAATGTTGGCTTATAACTCCTCACACACACCCAGTACTGATGACATCATTCTCTCTAATGATCTAATGATCTATTAGAAAGTTCCTTCCAAAACCTCAGTTTTACTTTATTTTGTCCTCTGCTTTTTGCAAGCTTTTTCTGCAGGCTCCCTTAGCCAATTGAACTCTGGACTTCTTACTTGTTCTGTACCAGCCTGCTACCGGCCCTGCAGAAAAGGCAGGGACAACCCCTTTACAAACGGCAAGAGGCTGGAATTACGCCTGCCAAATTTATAGCTACAAAAACAAACAAGACACGAACCAAGAAACAGGAGCTTTAAGAAACACGAACTATCCAAGCGGTTGCCTTCAGCAAACCAGCCCTCCCCACACATTCCCCTTATATAGAGTTCAGGGCGTGGCTTCTCTCTGCCTCCTTCCGAGAAGCCCCATTGCCTTCCTCTGTTTACTCCTAATTGACTGCCTCCTGCGTCGGGCGTCCTTGAACAGGGCCAGCTGTGGGTCATCTTCATCCACGCTGTCAGGCTCACACAGCGGGAGGGGCCTGGCTGAGGGCTCTCATCAGCAAGATCTTCAACCCCCTCAGCAAGGTCTTCAACACCCCCCTCCTCCTCCTCTGAGTCATCCGACCCAACTGCCGAACCCACAGGCTGACCCTGAATCACAACATTACTATCTATTGTCTGAAACTATTTTGTGCCCCTTAGCAAGATGTTAACCTTAGGCAAATTTGCATCTTTCCCTTTTCTCAGTTACTAATTTTCAAAGGCTTAACTGCCACAAGATTGTGTAGCCTAGGTCACTCACAACATACTACTGTCTCGAAGGCTTAAGCATTATGCATAATGTACAGTGTTACCATCCTAAGGCAGTGCACAATATTATAGGTAGTGCTCATTTAGAAACCACAATTAGAACTGGCAACTCTGTCACGAAGACAAACCGTTGCTAAGTGAAACCACGTCTGTGCTTATGATATTGCTTTACAGATCTGTGAAAGTCGTCAAATGTGAGGATCGGGTGTAAAGTTACTTTTTCATCCATGTATAATTGCGAACATTTGCTAAACAAGACAGTCACTAAACAAGAACTACTCGTAGTATATTTATAATTTATAAGGCTACTGAGATTAATGCAAAAGATTGTATCCTGCTTTTAAAGGTTCGTCTGGTGCGCCAGTTGCGACCCTATCTTGACCTGGATGCCTTGTGTACAGTCACTCATGCCCTTGTAACCTCTCGTCTAGACTACTGCAATGCTCTTTACATGGGGCTGCCCTTGAGATCCACTCAGAAGCTTCAGCTGGTACAGAATGCAGCTGCACGAGTTCTTTTGGGGGTCTCCCGATACTCCCATATTACACCTCTCCTCCGTGAGCTGCATTGGCTTCCAGTTGCCTTCCGGGTGAAATTCAAGGTGCTGCTGATGACATACAAAGCCCTACATGGCATGGGTCCGGATTACCTACGGGAGCACCTACTGCCGGCGTCAACCTCCCTCCGTCCTGTACGTTCCCACAGAGAGGGCCTCCTCAGGGTACCACCGGTCAAAGAATGTCGGCTGGTGGCCCCCAGGGGGAGAGCATTCTCGGTGGGTGCACCAATCCTTTGGAACCGCTTGCCAGCTGAACTCCGGATGGCCCCCGACCTTCGCTCCTTCCGGCGTGATCTAAAAACTCATCTATTCGAACAAGCCGGCCTGGCCTGATGGGTTTGGGTTTTAACATTATTTTAACTAACCTACTACATTGGGCACAATCATTTAACTTTAAATCTTGTATCCTGTATTCTTATTTTTGTTGCCCTGTACACCGCCCTGAGTCCTTCGGGAGAAGGGCGGTATATAAATCAAATAAATAAATAAATAAATAAATAAATAAATAAATAAATAAATAAATAAATAATTTGATCCATGCTGTGCATACCAAGAGCCAGCTAAGGTTGAAAACATCCGCTGTCTATGCAGCCAGGCAATATTGAAAATCTGACTCAGTTTATGACAGTTTCCTGAATTTTTTTTCCTTCCATTCAGAATACAGGAAGGGGAAACACAGAAAAGAAAAACCTATCCCTGCACAAACAATTCCTCAGGGCCAAACTGTTGAATATATGGTTACAGCAACGTCCGATGATTCATTGGTCCATTTTTTTTACAACTGGATGTGTGAATCAACTCCACTGCAAAGGACTGGCTATATCAGCAGATTAAATCATGCTAAAACTATGGTTAGAAATAAACCTGAATTACAAAACAGGCTTAACGTAAAGAAGACAAGAGATTGCTTACTTGGTTCGATATTGTGGGTGTAAAATGTATACACCATCTGGATACTTTTCTTGCAGCACTTCCCTATCCAGATTAGCCAAGGCTCTTGCAGCATGAGAGGACTCCATGACGCGTGGAGACTTCATCATAGCTGCTAGTACAGAAACCCATCCTAGCATTGAATTAAATAAAACATTTGTATCATTATTACCTACTCATATGTTTTATAAAACAAGGGTATATTTAGGAAGTAATAAATATGTAGGAAAGTACTATATACATTGACTGTTTTTCACCACATTTTTTCTGGCAATTCTCTGCAAAATTATTATTTGTTAGCAACTGGAAGTCTAAACATTTAATTTCTCCTGTTCATGTTTGAGAATATGGTGTAAGACTGATTATAACCAATAATTCATGCAGCAATATCAAGAGAGACAGACAGACCATGCCACCCTATAGGTAAAATGCATACTGTCTGCTCAAACCCTCCAGAAAGAAACTGCCATCCTGTCAGGAAAATCTTTTAGTGATTCATCTAGTTTATCCATTAATTCTTTCCCTTTTATAGAAAAATGCACTGCTTCGCAAACTGCAGACATATAAGAAATTTCTGATCAATTCCTTTACTCCAAAGATAAATTCAATTATACACCCACGCTATGCTCAGCCAATGAGAAAATATATTTGACAAATTATATGAAATTGCCTGGAATATTAAATAATTAAATCCCAACTATAAAGTATTGATTTCCTAAACCCTATGACTCTTGCAAGGAAACATCACAAGACAAAACCTTTTAATAAATATTTTCAATTAACAACAAATGCATTTGCTACTACCTGCACGTATTATCGATGCATGAAGACGTTCCTCTAGTGCCATATTTCCAATTATGTGAACGATACTTCTTTGTATCTTGTGAGAATCTCTATGGAGGTGATACAGTTTTTGTAAGAGTTGAAGTCCCTTGTTTGCTTCAATTTTATTACAGTGGCTAGGAATCTGAAGTGATAGAGAAATTGCAGTAATTAGCTGTACTTTAACAGTGTGCAAATCAAGTATAAAATTATATCATGCACAGAGAGTTACGGGGGCGGGGGGAGGGAAGGTTGACTATTTATTACCCAGACACCAAAAGAAAATTAAAAATGACTTGAGAATGCCTACACTGTGTACATTAATTAAGCATAGGCAGTACAGTCCTATTTCCTCATAACATGACTAAGTAGAATAGTACTTACACATGTTTTACAATCTATCTTGGGTTTGTAACAAGGCTTGAGCAGGTATTTTCTATTTATGTCTTTACCTTGGGTCTGAGAGGCCTACAAATGGCTGAGTTCAACAGTTTACAAAGTAGCGGCAAGTGTGGGTACAGGCAGAACCCAGAATATAATTGGAATTAATTGGTTTGATTAAAAGGACCGTTCATTTAACAGGAAAATATTTCTTTCATCTATTTTAAAATGAAAATCATATCCTTTTACCATGAAACATAGGAATCGTTTTCTAACTCTACGTCTATATCAGGGGTAGGCAACCTTGGCTCTTTTATGACTTGTGGACTTCAACTCCCAGAATTCCTGAGTCAGCATAGCTGACTCAGGAATTCTGGGAGTTGAAGTCCACGAGTCATAAAAGAGCCAAGGTTGCCTACCCCTGGTCTATATTTTTTATTTTATTTTTATTTTAATCCCATTTATATCCCGCCCTTCTCCGAAGACTCAGGGCGGCTTACAATTTAAGCACAAACCAATGTGCTTAGCAATAGCCTTCATTCTATGTATATGCCTGCTTATATTGTTAGCTTGTTTGCGCTACTGAGATCCAAAGAGGGCTCCAGGCCCAGATTGGTGCCTCTGCTACATTACCTTGGAATGTTCCACCAAAGCTTGCAAACAAAAGAGTTCCACTGTCTTTGCAGGTATGGTACTGAGACTTTCACAGTATGGAAGCCCATTACCTCCAAAACACCACAAGCCTCCCTGGAAGAAAAAAAACCACGTTGGAAATTAATTTCAGAACAACAGAATGAACAACGTTAAGTTTGTTTTACGACAACATTTATGCAACAATGTGTAGAGTTTTCCATCTTTAAAAAAAATTAAGCATAAAGAGTACAGCGTAATCTAATGGGTCAAAGGAAACAAGAGACCACTTCCAGTAAGAATTGGAAGCTCAAGGAACTGATATAACTCAGGGGTCTTCAAACTTGGCCCTTTTATGACTTGTGGACTTTCCCAGAATTCCTCAGCCAGGCATGCCTGGCTGAGGAATTCTGGGAGTTAAAGTCCACAAGTCATAAAAGGGCCAAGTGTGAAGACCCCTGATATAACTGAAATATGTAATCAGCTGGAAGCAAATATTTATTACCATCTTCTCATTTCTGCTGGTTCAGACCAGCCCTCTAAATTAGAAACTTATTGGCAAGACAAAATAACTTCAAATTTACTCACAGACTATGTCACTTTTTATATTGTGGATTTAATAGATTTATCTCTGGCTTCATAGGCCAACAAATCAAAAGACCCAACATGGCGTACAAAGTTAAGACACTGTAAAAATGCGAAGTAAAATGGGAACCAGAAATACAATACATTAAGGAGGAAACACACAAACAGAACACCAATTCTAAGTACCCAGTTGACTAGGATGTTGAACTCTTTAAGTTTTGAGAATATACCTTTTGGGCAGCGATGGTCTGGCTGCTTTCTCTTAAAGCTAAAGAAGTAAAATACTGTACACATTGATCGAGATCTGTTTGAGGTAAAGATGCCAGAAGCAGTCGAAGTTCATCTTCTAAGCAACAAGTCTGAAATATGAAATTACCAACACTTCTGTTACTGTACCTTGTTGATGAATGATTCACATCAAAAAACTAGGATTTGTAAATGTTTTTATGGTATAAAGCAGCAGGAATTTTAGTCTATAAAGTTCCAGATTAGGGATGCAATCCTTTTCTACTGAAACCATATTCCTTCAAGAATAATCTAATTAGGGAAGCACGCCTACGATGGCAGGGCAGAAACCAGAGGATATAGTACCAGTGGCGTAGCGTGGGGGGTGCAGGGGGGGCCGGCCGCACCGGGCACAACATCTGGGGGGGCGCGCTTGTACTCGCAGCTCTCTGCCCCTGCCTGGCTCACTCACTCTCTCTCACTGCAGTGCTGGCTGTGCGAATCCGATCCGAGCCGCCGGGTCGCCGCCCACTGTGGAGGGGGGGGTGCAAATTACTTGCCTTGCCCCGGGTGCTGACAACCCACGCTACGCCACTGTATAGTACCGACATAAAGTAACTCCTAACAAGCACCTAGCTAACTATTTCTCTCTCTCTTTCTCAAAAATAAGTATTTTGGAAAGCAGCTGCAATCACAGACATGAACTGGGTTTATATTTCCAGTTGTTCCAGAGCACCTCCTCTGAATTAAATCCAAAGTGTGGCACAGACTGTAGAGGGTTTTCAGAACGTGAATGGTAGAGCTTGCCTCTCAGTCTTTAATTCCTCCAAATATTGATCTCTTCTACTCCTATGGATGGGAAAGACAATAGTCCTGAGTCCTCCCACTGCAATTCCCATTCTTACACTCCACGAGGTGAAGTCTGGGGTTTTAAGATCATGACTTGTATTGTGTTGCCTCTGGTGCACTCCTCCCCTTCCAGTGACACCTCTGGGCTCTTCCTCACAGCCATATTCATGAGCTTTCCACCCATTCTTGAATCTGGAGGAAACTATAGTGGCATACTATAAGTTGCACTGCTCCCATAATATATCTCTTTCGCACATCACCAAGGAGGCCAGGCAGGGTCGCTGTCCTGAAATAAACTAGGGCAGGTTAGTTTCAAGACAGCAACTATTGGATGTCTTATGTTGTTTCCCCTCCCACCCAGCATGGGCTACTGGTGGGGGGAAAAAACCCAAACACCAACTGCTTTCCTGAACATGTGGCTCTTTGGGGGCTAGAGGTTGGCTTGACATTTATCCTTTACTTCTGACAGGAGTTATCAACATCCTATGTGTTCTGTTCCAGCCTACGACTGGCCCTGTCTGTGTATCAGGGACAACCCCTTTTTCCTTTTTACAGTCAATAGGCTGGAAAAACCCAACCCAAATTTATTTACAGTTCAAAAAAAAGCAATAGATGAATCAAAATATCAAACAAGAGTTAAACAGAAGTAAAAAGAACAGACCAGGACTCTCTCAGAATGTCTTCAAATGGATGCCTTCAGCCACCAGCCCCGCCCACACCTTCCCCTTTTATTATCAGTCCCAAGGCGTGGCTTCTCACTGCCTTCTCCTCCTCTCACTGAGTTGCCTCATTGATTTTCTCCGCTCTGCTCTGCTGGATTGCCTTCTGCTTCTAGCATCTCTGAACAGATTCAGCTGTGACTCATCTAAATTCAACACCTCATGCTCACACAGCTGGGCCTCATGAGGAACATGACTGGAGGGGCCAGGCTGAGAGTCCTTCAGTGCATCAAAACCTCCCTCCGACACCAAAGGCTCTCCAAACCCCTCCTCCTCCTCCTCAGATTCATCGGACTCAGCTGCTGGGAGCACAGGCTGACACTGGATCACAACACTATGAAATGATTTCATGGCACCTAGAGGGCACTCCGATTACTCGTAGACTGATATACTTACGTAAAACAACCTAACAGTCTCGGGGACTGGCATTCAGAGATTGATCAGAGATACAGAGCAGAGAAGCCCAAATCAGAAGAGAGGCCTCTGGGTTATTGTGCCTCTGGATCTTTCTTGCCTTTCTCCCTCCTGAGGCCAATTTCCCTCAGGACTCCTTTCAGTCAGGCAAATCTTAAGATTTGATTGGGAAAGGTTGAATTAAAAAAAAAGGATTTTAAAAGTATGCCTGTCCATATGGATGCCTTCTGGCAACTGCATTATGCTACCTTGGTTAATTCCCAAGTATTAATTTTCAAGTACCTACATAACAGAAGCACCCGCAATAAAGGTCGTTCAGATCTTATTATACATACATCTTTTGGTTTCAGTAAAAGATGAGGCGGCAGGAAAAATCGCAGATCAACATCTTTACTCCGAGCTAAAGCAATGGCAGTTCTCTGGTCGCTTGTTTGGGCAACAGTCCTGTATTGATAATCTGTACTAAAACAAATATAAAGTTAGAATTTTCACTAATCTGAAATATATTTTTAATAAAAACTATATAAACAAGCAACACATCTTTGCAATTATAAACACAATTGAGGATAAGCTACCTGTTTGGAAAGGACTACATACCTAGGGATGGCAGATATAAACAAATTCCCAATTTTGAAGAACAAAGACAGTGGGTGTGTGTGGGGGGGTTTTCAGTTGTAACACTGTTAATAAAACTGTAACACCTGCAGTTTGTATTGTAAGACAAAAGTTGCCAGTTTAATTTCAGACTCCTTTGAATTGCAGTAGCATTCTTAAAGCACAGGTTTCCAATAGGAAGTCTGATTTCTCACTGTAAAACATCCACCCACTGGTTCTTGCTGAAGTACAGGTCAGAACTGAAAGGATTCTGCTATTTCCAAATAATTGTGAGTATCAAGCACTAGCCCGTATCGTAATTGAAATTCAGCAAAGAAACAAAAACCCTGAGGGTCCTAATCAGTGAAAGGTTCTCCAATACAATTTCCAAGTAAAATGAATGGGTTCTTGTACCGTTCCTGTTAAGTCTGTGGAACTCGTATAAGAAAACTTTCTGATATATTGTGCTGCTATCAGTTGCCTCTCCTTTCCATGGTGCTATGTAAGAGATAATAGCCGACAGCAAGAACTCTGTAGCTATCTTAATAGATACCATTACCATGCCAGTAACGATTGGCGGCCAATTCCTGCACAGCTTGTAATCGGACCATTTTGTCATTTGATTGACTTCTTTTCACAAGCAGCCACAAGGCATAATCACGCTCTTCTGCATCAAGTGTACTGAAGCGTTCTTTACCAAACATAAAATAGGACAAGATTATTATAGTCACTTTATTCCCATCTTCGTATTATCAGCAGTACTGTAACTAAAGATAGTATTTTTAGAGTAACATTTTAAAGCATACTATTTCCTGGATCCACATTCAGATGACAATACCAAACTTATCTTGTCTAATCCAAAAAGCTAAGCAGGTAAATTCTTGGGATGACAGACCTCCAGAGAACACTAGAGCTATCGTCAAGACTGGGTTACAAAAACTCTCCAAGAATAAGGAAATGGTAAGCAACTTTGGTAAAGTTGTCAAGAAAACTGTACATCAGTATCAAGTTTGATTTGAAGGAGATTTTTTCTTAATATAAACGAATGACCATTCAATTAGTGTGCTTTGAATCTGGAAACTGGAGTTTAGCGGCCATAACCAATGATTAGGACTTGACTCTACACAAAGATTGTAAAGCAAGAATATATATGGAACTACATTTAAGTATCCAAAAGTCATTTTTGCATCCCAATGAGAACACTGTGCATTCCAGAGTAAGTTAACACTTCTTCAATGCAGGAATCCAAACTAAATCTTTCCTGCCAGATGGCAATCAAGTCTCTGCTTGAATGCATCCAGTGAAGCACATTATTTCACTGAATAATTGGCTCCTACTATTGCACTGATTTTAAGCCTAAATCTCTGAATAAACGCTTGCACAATATTTTATTTATAAAACAGCAATTGGCTTAAGAATAATAAAGCACTTAAGTGTAACTAGCATATTCAGAACCAATTCCAAACATTTAGTCACTGTTCCAGGTAACAAATCTGGCTTCTTAGCCAGATCATGGCACTTTGCATTTTAGTTATGTACATGACAGGCAGAAATTTATTGATTTTCCAATATGCAGAAACAGCAATGGGTGGAGGGAATGGAAAAATCTGCATCTGTTTAGTTTCTGCATGGTTATGAACTATTAAAGGTACAAAGTTTCTGCTTTTTTTAAAAAAGTAACAGTTTAGATTACAGCGAGTCGACAACGACATTCCAAACCTACCATCAAAGGGCTTCTGGAAAATTCGAGCATGCATTTCTACAATTTTTTTGGCTGCTCGGTGAAGCTTCTTTCTCACTTGATATATGATTCCTACAAAAGCAACAGAGAGTTCATTTTGGTCAAATAATATATATTGTCAAATAATATACATTGTCAGTCCCACACGTAGGACTACGGTGCAGGAAACCAATTCTACAGGAAGAACATGAACTACATTTTAGTGAGGTAAGCCATAGCAATCAACTTTGCAACTTTGCTTTTGGTTTCTCCTCCCACCCTTTTACGACCAGTCAATCAGGGAAGAGTCAGCCTAAGTCTCTTCTGAATACTGTACTATCTTCCTACCCAGGTAGGTATATAAGTTGGTATATACTATATAAGTTCCTGAATATTTGCTTCAAGGCCATCTCCCTGGCTCTCTCCATATATAAATTCCTGTTAGATTCAGCAGAAAGAGAAGGTCACTTGCATCTTTCCTAATACTGTAGCCTCACCTTCCAAATAAAACCTTGAGGCCCTGATTGGGAAAAAGTGCACTACTAGCCAAACAGGAATGGTACTGATACCAAAATAAATACTGATCACCAACTAGGGATTAAGGGTTGACCTGCTCTCAGAAATGTCTGAGGATCATTTAGAATGGGCTATTTGTGGGAACAGGAGAGATATCACCAAATCAAGTTTATGATAGGGATAGCCATACTCTAGTAATACAATTTCTTAACAATAGACACAAAAAGGAGAGAAAAAATGATTATTCAACTGGATTTAAAAAGAATATAGAAAACATCCTGGTCCCAGCCGAGTAAATTTCCAATAGAAGAGAATATAAAAAAAATGAGAAAAATATTATGAGGGGGGGGGAAGAGAAAATAGAAGGGAATATGAGTAAATTTCTTCCATAATCTCCATAGTGTAATGTTCTTCCTTAAACATCAGGATGAATATATCATTGTTCCAATTCTTATTTAGTATTTCTTACATTCAAACTGTGCTTCTAATTCCTTCTAGTTTCAACAATAACCTAGTTTTTCTTACCTTGATAGTCACTTTGATCTAAAGAAACTGTTTGTAAGTAGATGTAGGATTTCAGTTTTTCTTGTTGTACCACTTGGGTATCAAAACTGAATAATTTTCTTAAAGTCAAAACTTCGTAAGTAGCAAATACACAACCACTTAAAAAAGCAGAAGACAGATATCAATGTAAGCATTAAAGTACAAGTTTAAACCTGACTGCAGTTACGTAGGAAACGAACCCATCTCTACGTACAGTTTTCTAAAAATTTTAACTTCTGATCCAAGCTGGAAATTCTTGTTCCATAATTTTATCAGCTGAAGAATTAGTGTTCCTCCCCCCCCCCTTGGTGGGGAAAATGTGGACCTCTACATATGCCATCCTGAATTCCTGATGAACATATCAGTCTAACAAACAAAAAGAAATGTTCCAAAGGAGGAGAATATTTGTAGCTCAGGGTTGAAATGAGGGATCCTGGGTGGTCTCTGAGCTTGGTTTGTTTTCTTGCAGATGCTTCATTACCAGGTAACATCATCAGTGTTAAGAAGAGAGCAGAGTTTGCTCTCATTTTATATATTATATATTTTACATATTATAAAATGAGTATATAAAAGTGAGAGCAAACCCTACCCCCTTCTAGCACTGATGTAATGAAACATCTGTAAGAAAACAGCTAAGCTCAGAGAGCATGAAGAAGAAATGTCCATTTGCTTCCTTTTGGCCTCTCTCTTCTCTCTCCCTCTCTCATAAGCAGAACTCTTTTGATTCCTCTTGATATCCAAACTAGGCAAATCGGGATATGGTTGTGGGATAGACTTTCCTTGCTACCATCTAGCCATGGCCTGTCCCCTAATCATATCCTGATACTAGAAAGTAGCAAGGAAAGAGTATTTCAGATCAGCGCAAGCCACTCAATTATCATCTCACAGTCTTTAATGCTTTACAAGTATAGGTAAAGGTAAAGGTTCCCCCGCACATGCGTGCTGGTCGTTTCCAACTCTAGGGGCCGGTGCTCATCTCCGTTTCAAAGCCGAAGAGCCAGCGCTTGTCCGAGGACGTCTCCGTGGTCATGTGGCCGGCATGACTAGACGCCAAAGGCGCACGGAACGCTGTTACCTTCCCACCGGAGTGGTCCCTATTTTTCTACTTGCATTTTTACGTGCTTTCGAACTGCTAGGTTGGCAGAAGCTGGGACGAGTAACAGGCGCTCACTCTGTTACGCGGCACTCGGGATTCAACCCGCCAAACTGCCAACCTTCTGATCGACAAGCTCAGCCTCCTAACCCACTAAGCCACCACGTCCCTTTTTACCAGTATAGGTAGCAATAAATAAAACACATGAACTGAGCAGGCAACACAATCTGCTTCTAAATTTAAATTTGGAATAAGGAAAGTCAACACTTGTTTGTGGATTAAAAAACAAGAGTAAAGGAGAGGGAAAAGAGGGGAGGGGAGGGGAAAGGAGAGGAGGCCTGTCAATAGTTTCAAAACTCTGTTTCTAACATTTTCAGCAATGACAGATTCACATGGCTCATATTTAAGGCCCAAATTTTAAATGACAAAATAATGCAGGAACTGTTGTTATAGACCACGGGTCGGCAACCCGCGGCTCCGGAGCCGCATGCGGCTCTTTGAGCCGTCTCCTGCGGCTCCCAGCCGCCCGGTGCACGCGCACCTCTTTGAACGGGCAGTGGTGCGCGCGCACCTCTCCAAATGGAGAGTGGCACCGCCCGTTTGGAGAGGTGCGCGCGCACCTCCCCGAATGGGCGGAGGTGCGCGCGCACCTCCCCAAACCTTTGGAGAGGTGCGCGCGTACCTCTGCGCGAACGGGCAGAGATGCCGCTCTCTGAGGAAGCTGTAGCGGCCCATCTCCGAAGCTGCCGAAAGCGGCAGCTTCGGAGACGGGCCGCTACAGCTTCCTCAAAGAGCAGCGCCCCTGCCCATTCTGAGAGGTGCGCGCGCACCTCTCCGAACGACCGGAGGTGCGCGCGCACCTCCCCAAACCTTTGGAGAGGTGCGCGCGTACCTCCGCGCGAACGGGCAGAGATGCCGCTCTTTGAGGAAGCTGTAGCGGCCCGTCTCCGAAGCTGCCGAAAGCGGCAGCTTCGGAGACGGGCCGCTACAGCTTCCTCAAAGAGCAGCGCCCCTGCCCATTCTGAGAGGTGCGCGCGCACCTCTCCGAACGACCGGAGGTGCGCGCGCACCTCCCCAAACCTTTGGAGAGGTGCGCACGTACCTCCGCGCGAAAACTTTTTTTGCGCATGCGCGTGCATGGACACACGCACGCGGCTCCCACTTTTTTTAATTTGTGATGGAACCGGTTCCCAGCGGCTCTTTTCCTTTTTTAGTTTGCCGACCCCTGTTATAGACTATGTAATATATTACATAGGGTCATTCTTAATTTTGCACCAGCTTTCAGTGATAATATTGTCAACATTACTATATACACAGCATTTAAACAGTCACAACATACTATACATATTCACAAGAACAGCTGAAAAAAATAATACATTAAACACCTACAAAGTATGATACTTTATTTTCATGCTAGAAACAAAACTGATGTTTGCTAATAAAAACTTACCCCAGAATAAGTGAGCCAGTTAACTTCACAATTTTTCCTTAAAAATTAAAAGTTTAGTATCACTGCGTGTGCAAAGAATATGTTTTAGTACACACATTATATCAATAATGAGTTATATAGAGAGGTTAAGCTAACTGCACTTAAGTTATTATTAAAATAAATACGTGTGAGTCCATTTAACTTCCAATTTAAATATCGCTTATTTATTAACTGTTTTTTATGCCAATACAATAAAAAAACACTCTTGGAAGTTCTCATAGAAAAATAATGGAATATAAAGCAAGTCCCATGCAAAAAATAAAAGTAATGCTGCAATAATTCAAAGAGAACAAAAAGATGGTAATGCCGAATTAAAATAAATCAGGGGAAGGCTCTAAAAACGAATCCAATCCTTACCAGCTCGTGGAAAATCAGCAAAGAGGGAATCAGACTGATCTCCAGAAAAGCATTGGCTCCTTAACAGTCCCCCCCCCTGCAAAGTTCCTGAAAGTGTGGAATGCATACCAGTTTCTCACTGCTACAGCTAGTTGGTTGGACCACAGATGTTGGAGAAAGTGGATCTGAATGTATCCAGGTAACAAGCCATGGAGGGTTTTGTAGATCAAAGCCAGCACGTTTAACTGGACCCCAAAATCAACTGGCAACCAATGCAGGGTCCATAACACTCCAAAAGCTCCCATATTTGGAGCCTAAAGGAGTACATTTTTTGAATATTTATAGCCTACTAGACAGATAAGAGCATGAGGTAGTGTTATCAAGCCTTTACGTCTCAGGTAAGGTCCCAAATAATTAATTGAATGATAATGTAATTAATTTATATTCAAGGTTATGCAAAACTAAGTCCTACTTCATAGGGAGCAAGTGACAGCTCTGTGTATATGGGTCTAACCACTTAATTTTTTTTCCAGTTGGGAGTATGCCAACTCAATTTGATGAGATTATTTCTGGGAAGCATGCTTCAAATGAGAACACACAATTTGGCAAATTAACCTGGCAACAAACCTCAAGTTGTGAATTTAAAAGAATTTACTTCTGAATAAATTTGTATAAAATTAGATTTACAACATTGGTTTCTTCCATTAGCCTTTTATATATGTATGCTCTTCCTACCATCATCTTGAAAAGTTTAAACTATGGAATACATATCATTGTATTCATTAAATATTCTAAACATATTTCATCATTGGAAGTCATAGTTTCATTTATATTTATATATTTATATAATCTAAGAGTACAGTATTAATTCTTACAGATGACCTTATCAACATTTTTCTATCTAAAATTTCAGTCAAATCTTTTTTAGATGGCTTTTCAACCTTGTGTTTAGGAAAATATTCAACTCATTCTTAAATATGGCATAAATATTTAAAATGTTATGCAGAACAATGTCACTAAGATCTTGCTCAGAGATCTTAACATCAGATAGGCTTTGAATTTTCCTTTGGTGTATATATTTCATTTTATAGGAAAAAAAACCCAATAAAGTTCTTCATCAGTCCTATGAAATGGTGATAAATATTTCTCCAAAGGCTACTTTCCTAACTGTCCCTAGGAAGAATATAATTTCCACTCCTTATGGACTTTTTGTATAAAAAACAAACAAAAATGATTTATGGTTTTGATGATTAGACAGAAAGACAAGTCAGGAGCTTAAATTTTAATTGTATTTATAACCAATGTGAAGAAAATCAGAAACAAACGCTTCATATCTTTATGCTTTTTTCTATTTTTTTTGCATTTTAGCCTTTTCTTTTTCATTCTATTTTAGTTTGTATTACTTATTATTCTTAATAAAAAAAATTCAAATAGGTATATATAACTTCCCAAGGTAGGCAAAGAAGAGATGTGCAGCAAGCTTCAAATGATGAATTTATCTGGGACATCATTCAAATAAAATAATGATAGAGTCAGGCTTGTAAATACAAAATTGCACTTACTGATATGTTTCCATGATTGATCAACTTTCCATGTTGAACCTAAAGTTCCTATCTTTCTATAGCAAACCACACAATAAGCAGCCAGAGACATTCTGTAAAGGTACAAAAAACTGATTTAGCACATCAACAGGATTTTAAAAAATTATTTTATATATCAGTTATGCCCTATTTAATTCAGAGGGAGCATACCACTCTTTCCAAAAAACATATATTGCAAGTTTAGTACAGGATTTCATGATTGTAAAAAAACCTTCCAGGACCCTTTCAAAGGAAAAATGAATTGTATCTTTTTCCAAACTTTTGACAGGGGAAGCCTTTCCTTTCTGAATTTAAATGAGGGGTGCAATTTGTTTCACAACCCAAAATAATATATTTTGCTTTACTGTATTTTTATAAGGTAACTATTTTGGCTGTCCATCCTGGAAAAAGAGAGGTTCAGACACAATGAACATTTCACTGAAATCTAGTAATTTTGCTGCAACTATAGAATAGGATTGGAACCATAGAAAATTATTGGGTCTTAATGATATTCTGTGCAGAGATTCAGTACAAGGAATATAGCAAAGAAACCAATCAAGCTTTTTTTGGGGGGGGGGGTAAGGTGTTCTACTGATATATCATTAATTTTTTTTAAAAAAATCCTGTTTCCTCCTGTTATACCACTAACTAACGCTGTCAATACTTTGCTGCTTATTCCATGGTTACCAGTTTACTCAACTAGCTCAATTTGGGTGGGGCTATATGTTACCCTTTACTAGTTTTACTCAACAACCCAGGGTAAAATAAGGCAACATAGTCCTTAGTTCAGTAACCACAAAGAATACTACATGTTTGAAAAGAGCTGGGTTTTTTAAAAAAATAAATGACTCACTCAAAATGCCTAAAATGTGCCATATTTGAAGATAACATTTAACGGTATGTTCTAACTTTTTTTTTCATACACAGTACAGCTGTGGGACCCTAAAAATAAACGGCAGTTGGTTAGCAAACGAAGCTTTTGTTTGTGAAAATGCCATCTGACTTCATGGAAAACAACAAAACTGCCCGACCCTTTCAGTTTTGCAGTGACTTGTAGCTCAACCTTCCAAACCTGATTAACTGCCTTGTAGAGGTTTCTGAAAACGGATCCAAGAGTGTGTGGGAGTGGTGACTAATTTCATAGCTGAATAACAACACACACACACACACACACACACGCATATATATATATATATATATATATATATATATATATATATATATATATATATATATATATATATATATATATATATATATATATATATATATATATATATATATATATATATATATATATATATATATATATATATATATATATATATATATGTTAAGTATTTGTCAAGGCTTTGTGAAAGCACCTTGCTAATTAACTCTTTCATTCCTGCTTTGGCCTGTCTCAAGGCTTATCCACAGGATATAGTCAACTATGACAGCTCATTATTTGTGCAAATTATTCAAATTGCTAATAAAGAATTTGGGGAGGCTGAGATGGCCATTTATATATACACACACACACACACACATATATATATATATATATATACACACATATATATATATATACATATATACATACATACATATATATACATATATACATATACATATACATATATATATAATTCAGAAAACCATTGCGCATCTCCTACCTACACACCTTGAAATAAAACATGCCACAAATTGCAGCAGCCCTGCCTTTAGCCAACGTACAACAGATCGCAAGTTGCAAACAGCACAGAAATGCCCCAGTTCTAATCGCAGGGGTGCGGCACAATGAAAGAGAGAGTCCGCTCTAGGAAAACAGACTTGATGGACAGAGCCAAGTCTATCATTGCTGATCACAGCTATCATCATACAGTGGACAAATGAGTTACACGAGCTCCGTCGCAATGTTATTCCTTATTCGGGGATTTCTCCGGCTGGGCAAGGCTGTTCTCCAGCCCCGACTTCACAACCCACGCACCAGGTTGGCCCAAACAGCCGCTCTCCTCCAGCCTCCTCCCCTACCTGCCCATCTCGGATCCCCGTCCCACTGTCAACGACGAAGCCTTTCCGTACCGCCCACGCTCTGACGTCAACGTGAACCCCCTTACCTTTCCCCAGAGCGCCGCCCTCGTAGGAGCAAGCCAATCCAAAAACAGGGGAGGAAAGGCGCCTGCGCAGTTGTGGACCTTACGTCCGAGTCGGCTACTCTTTCCGCTCCCACTTCTTCCGGTCGGGTGGGAATCAGGAGTAACCTGGTGTGTTCGTCGCCAGGGCAACGTTGCTGGACCGGTGAAGCACAACTCCGTGTTTTGTTTTGTTATCTTGAACTGAGTGGGTTGTGGGTGGTTGTTGTTTTTTTCTTCTTGGAAGGTCTTTCTCTTTTTCCCCCAACTTCTCCCTCGTTTACCCTCGTATCTCTGGCATTAAGGGATTGCCTCTTCTGCAGGGCAATGTAGCCGTCAGGTTTTGCTAATTCCGGGCAGCGTGAATAGTTGCAGCTACTCTTCTTTCAGCTTAGTTTTATCCAGGGTGGTTTGCACAGTAAACCTCATCAGTCTGGCCCTTGGGTGATGGGAAGTACATTTGCAACCTGCCTGGAAGATACAGATAGTAGGGCTGCCAGATGCTTTGGTAAACCATACGGTTTCTTCCCCCCATTAGCCTGAATAGGCTTGTCCAGTGTAGGATTAGGGCAGGGGTAGGCAACCTCGGCTCTTTTATGACTCATGGACTTCAACTCCCAGAATTCCTGAGTCAGCATATGCTGACTCAGGAATTCTGGGAGTTGAAGTCCATGAGTCATAAAAGAGCCGAGGTTGCCTACCCCTGGATTAGGGCTACCAAATCTGGGCTGCAAAAATTCCGAGTACATGATGAGAGTTTTCTCAATATCTTCGCTGCCATCTAGGGTGCTTGAAATTGTTGAACCCAGATCAACAAAGTGACTTTTGACAAAACATAAATTGACTTTTGAATGAAAGTGGATCTAGTTCTAAACAGGTAGTATAATAAACTAGATGTAAATATGTCAGATTCAAGATAGAAGTAATACATGTTATTGATAGGGTTTTTGTTTTCCTTTTTTTTAAAAAAATAATCATATTAAAATATTGAAGTGCATTCAGAATTATAGTGTGTAATTAATGTTAATTAACTGTACAGACCTATTCTCGTTTACTTGAAAATCAGTAAGCCTGAATTCAGCTTACCTTTTGCTCAATTGAGCTGGCTAGGATAGAAGCTTAACCATCACGATGCTTGTATTGATTTTGTTCAGTTTAAGATTGTATCATTTTCTACAAATAGTTTTCCCGTTTGATGTTTTAGGAATCTGACACTGTGAAGAAGATGGTGAATGTTTTGAAAGGAATACTTATAGAATGGTAAGCAAAAATATATTGGCAGTGCAAGTGCTACTCCAAGCTTGTAAGAAATTTGGCAGCGTGAGCAAGAAATGTTTTATGTTGTGACATGGTTACAAAAAACGGAGTTGTGGTTGTAATCAGCAAGTGAAATAGCAAAAATAGCATACTCTTATTTTAAAAGAAAACAATGTTACTGAAATGTGATATGGTGTATTATTCATGTAACCTGTAAACTATGAATATTTGTATGTCTAATTCATATTATAAGGATGGGGATTATTCTGCCAACAGCCTTATTTTCTTATTACACTTAAAATAAAATTTAACTGGCTTAAGTAGCTTGTCAATATTGCCCTTAACTAATTTCTAACTAGGGATGTGGTGGCTGAGTGGGTTAGGACGCTGAGCTTCTCGATCAGAAGGTCGGCAGTTTGGCGGGTCGAATCCCGAGTGCTGCGTAACAGAGTGAGCACCTGTTACTCGTACCGGCTTCTGCCAACCTAGCAGTTCGAAAGCATGTAAAAATGCAAGTAGAAAAATAGGGACCACTACCGTGGGAAGGTAACAGCGTTCCGTGCGCCTTTGGCTTCTAGTCATGCCAGCCACATGGCCACGGAGACGTCCTCGGACAAGCGCTGGCTCTTCAGCTTTGAAATGGAGATGAGCACCGTCCCCTAGAGTTGGAAACGACTAGCACACATGTGCGGGGGAACCTTTACCTTTACCTTTAATTTGTAAAGGTGTTACTTGTTTAAATTCCAGATTGTAAAGAATTCACTTAACCAGCACAGAGTGGGCTGAGACAGCAATTACTGTCTTCTGCTAGTACTTTCTCTTATGTAAACTGAACAATGCAAATACAGTTTAATATTAATTTTGTGAGCATATTACCAGATTAGAACCATGACAATATGATTCTAAAAATACCAAATCCAAGCTACAAAAATCCAGATAATCACTGGAGGGTAGCATCAAATTAAGGTTTTTTTTGCAACTCTTTGCTGCATCTAATGGTCATCTAAACTTTTTAATCCTGTTTAGGATTCATTAAGAATATACAGCAGCAAAAACAAAACAGAAAAAAATGGATAGGTACTAGGTTTTTTAAAAAGGGATTCGCTTTCAGAAAAAGCAGTATGTGCATAAAAATAATGAAGCAACTAAGATGGAAGTTAAATTCAGAGGGGGGGAAAAAAGGCTGTGAAAGAAACCAGAAGCAGGCAATTGTTTTCAGCTCAAATAAATGCCAAATGCAATTCTATCTAGTTACCTACTATACACCCTAGATATCTAAATCCAGGTTTGTTTTTTTCATGCATGTTGGAAAATTTCACTCCACAACTTGGATGAGAGGTTTACATTCCTTTACTTGCTTTCGTACAACCAGCTGCTGTAAGATTCCGGCAAACATCTCAGTTTCAAAGGAAAGGAAGTTGCTTTGGCTCAAAGATTTGGACAGCCATCCTTTTACTCTACTACAGATGGACGTGTATACAGTACAATAGTAGAAATATTCAGAGGATTTTTAGGTTTACTATGTGGCTGTGACACAAAAATGAATATATTTCTTAGGCCAGTGATTGCAAAAAGAAATCAAAAGAGATTTCACAAAATGCATTAGCACAAACAATGCACTTTTCTTTGAAGTACTATAGCAGCTGTTTATGCATGTACAAATAGCACTTCTTTGGGGACCATAAGAAAAGTGGCTACACATGCGCATACAGGCAGAGACAAAAATGGACAGCTTTCAAAACAACCATGTGAGCCTTGTTAAGGGTGCAGCTGCCTTAACACTTCAAAGAAAGAAAGAAAAATGGCTTGGTAGATTTACTTCTCCTTCCCCAGAATCTCTTCCAGATTGAGAAATGTTATTGGAAAAAGTATCTATTCTGAATTGAACTTACACTGAAAATTTTATATATTTGACCATCTATTTCTAAATTTAATTTCTATTTTGATTATATAAAATCTGTGATGAAGTTGGTGACTGTCACAACACAATCCTCTGATAGAATAAATAACGTGAGTTCATCTTTTTTTAATGCAATATTTTGACCTAGTTTCAGAACTGCAAGTGACAGAATTGCCATAGTGAATGAATTGTGCAATGAAAGGGACAATTGGAACATGCCCTTGGATTCTTCTTGTGTACATAGTCCCATTTGATAATCATCTAATATTAAATTCAAGCTGTTCCTGAAGTATAGGATCCAGATGATAATACCTGTTGATATTTCTCCTGGGTTTATAGCCAATGGAATCTGCAAGATTCAGTTTTGTGCTTTGCAGTACAGGCAGTCCTAACCCCTTGCTCAGCAACCATTCAAAGTTATGATGGTGTTGAATGAGTGATACTTATAGCCTGACATCGGTTCTGTCAATTCCAGTACTAGCTTGCATTTACAATAGTTGCAGCATTCTGCAATCACATGTTTACTATTTGTGACTTTCCCTCTGGCTTCCCACAAGCAAATGGGAAGCCAGTAGGGAAAGCCAGTACAGAAGGTGGCAAGTCACTCTGGTAAGTCTCCTGCACCCAAGAGTAGACAACCCCACACTGCCCTGCTTGCACAACACCACCTTTTTGTGCACCCTGCAGCAACTACATCAAGTCCTGCTGCACTGGCACCCTTATGTTCTCTTCCCCACTTGGCAGCAGCCACATATCAGCCTTCCAGCTTGTTTGCAAGCTGAGAGTTGCAACTTGCTGCTGGTTTCTCCACTTATGTTGCTTGCACATCTTCACTTAGTAATCCACAAAACCTCTTGATGATGACAGTGGGGATTGCCATTGCAAAACATGACTTCATGCTTTATAACTGCCTCGCTTAGTAACAGAGATTATAATCCCAATTACCTTAGTTAACTGAGGACTACCTGTTTTTCATGAAACTTGAAAATTGTGATTCAGAGACTGAGCTAAAAAGTCATCATTATGCCCTTGATACTTGTATATATGATCTTGAGGACATTGAAAACCACAGCCTATTGTTATCTGGTTGGATGAAACATCTGGTTTGAACATAATCCCAACAGTTTGCACTCAGTTCAAATAGGTTGGATATACTCATTCTATTTGATTGTGGTTTAATGGTTTTAGCCTTTCTTGGATAAGGCTGCATTCCTCTCAAAACATCACTTCTGAAGTTGGCAGTATTCCTTGGCTTGTATTCTCTTGCTGGAATATATCCATGAGAAGGAGCAATCTTTTCTGACCTTGTACTTTAGATTTAACTTGATGACAGGACTTTGTTGCAATTATTCATGGCTTAAATACTTCCTGGATAGAACGTCAGGTTATATACAAAGCTAACCTTGAAAAATATTAGAAATTGCAGTGACTGCAAAATGTATGGACTAAATCAGGGGTGTCAAACAGTCGGCCCGCAGGCTGGATACATCGTAGCGAAACCGCGCCCACCCCATTGCCGGCAATGGCAAAAAAGTTGTGATATGTCGTGGCATGTCATGTGACGTTGTGAGTTTGACACCCCTGGACTAAAGTAAAATAACCAGAATATGTGCCTATTTTACTAAATTCAGTTGCTGCCAGTCTCTTTCCATCACTGATTAAATTTAACTTTTACAGCCTTAACAGTTTTGGTTTCTAGGAATCTTAACAATGCTACTTCAATGCATTTTGTCGTATGAACACCCGAGTTTTCATCTACCTAAAGCATAGCAGATGTCTTTTGAAACATGGTAGCTGTGTATGAAATATCCTCCCAGCTGAAGGTTGCCAGGATGCACACGGTATAACTGGATATTTGGTCAGAATTGGATATTTGGGAGAATCTTGAAAATACTCGATCTCCTTAACATATTAGGATGTTTTCATAATAGTTTTAATTTTTTCAATCTCATCATGTTTTATGAATTTCTGCTTGGTTGCTTTATGACATTCAATGCATTTCATAAATGTGGTTTTATTGTATTGGCATTTGCACTGTAACTATTACAGTTTAATTCATTGAAGTGTTATGTGAAATTACCATAACTTTATCCTTTTCTCCACAGTGACCCAGCCATGAAGCAGTTCCTGCTATACTTGGATGAATCAAATGCCCTGGGAAAGAAGTTCATCATACAAGACTTAGATGAAACACATGTCTTTGTGTTGGCTGAAATGGTTAACTTCTTGCAAGAGAGAGTGGGAGAATTAATGGACCAGAACTCTTTTCCTATTACACAGAAATAAAAAACGAGGCTGGATTTGGATACATATCGAACTGAAAGCCTGTAAATTTTTCTGTGAATTAATTTAAGGCAGATTGAAGTCACTAAGAGAAGTGAGCTACATACATATCAAGAATTCTCTTTTATTATTTTCAGTTTCATCCTGTCTTAAAAATGCAATTATGCTAATAGTTCATTAAGCCAGTGCAAATTACTATAGGATTGGAGATTCTTAAGATGTTCTTTGCAGAGGTGGGTGCAATGTTAATGCTGATATTCAGTTGCTCTCTGTAATATTCTTATAGAGAAAGCCACCTTAAAATACAGTATGTATGTTTTAATAGAATATGAAGGAGTTGTTTTTTTATATTTCCAAGGAAGACTATTAAATTTTGTAATTTGAGTACTCTTGAAAAAGTATACAGGTAGTCCTTGACTTGCAAGCACAATTGAGCCCAAAATTTCAGTTCTAAACAAGACAGTTAAGTGATTTTTGTCTCATTTTGCAACCTTCCTTGCCACAGCTGTTAAATGAACCATTGCAGTTGTTAAGTTAGTAACATGGCTGTTAAGTGAATCTAGCTTCCCCATTGAGTTTGCAGGTCAGAAGGTCAAAAAATGTGATCACCTGACCCCAGGACACTGCAATTGTCATAAATATTAATCAGTTGACAAGCATCTGAATTTTGATCATTTGACCATGGGGATGCTGCAATGGTCATCATCAGTGTGAAAAATGGTTATAAATCACTACTTTCTCTGCCATTGTAACTTAGAACTATCCCTAAACAAACTACTGTAATGTGAGGACTACCTGTACATGAATAATGTGCAGACTACATGGTGAATAAAACTGTTTCATAGCCTAGTCATTTTTAATTCACAGTAGTATATTTCACTAGGTTCAGTGAGAATTATTCCTGAATTAACGTGTAGGACCCAGTTCAATTCAGTTTATTCAATTTAGGCACTGCCCCATTGCAAATGGCTCTTACCAAACAGGACAAAGTAAATAATACAATAAAGATGAAGACAACAATATAGCAAATCTGAACAACCTTTAACCATGTAAACTTTGCTAATGAGCCACAAATCATTCAGCCCAAGGCCTGGAGAACAAAATATTTTAAAGGCTTGTTAGGATGCCAACAGGGTGGGAGCAACTCAAACCTCCAGGGGAAGCTGATTCCAGGATGGCAACTAGAATACCATTTTGAGCTGGGCTTTATTTTTAGGTTTTAACTAAATAGTAAAACTTCATAAAGTAAAACTTTAAAACAGTAAAATTTTAACTATTTCCTGTTCAACATTTTATATCATTACTATGAACCGTCTTGAATAAAAACAACTAATTTTAAAACATTCGTCAATGCATGACTGTTCAGACATGCAGTACTGTCCTATGCACACTTTTTCTGTACATCAATGTTATTTTATTATTCATGGAATGATACTTCTAAGTAAATTTCCATATGCTTGGATTGGAGATAATATAAATAAATGGCTATTGCTTTGGAACTGGGCTAAGAGTTGCCCAAAGAATCTACAGAAATTGCTCTCCCATTTTCTATAGTGAGAGCATACATTCATAGAAAAACTAGTTTTAATCCTATCTTTGTAAATGGTTGGGAACTACTAGGGTATTTTCTGTACCCTTTTAAAAGTTTTAAGCAATTTTCCAAACGTATGTTGATATATAGACTGGAAGAAATATTTAGATTTTATGCTTATACAGATGTTAATGTACTAATTTATTAAGCATATTGTTTTCTCTTTCAGTCCCAAAGGTGAAATATTTGTGACATGCAAAAAAGTGTTAAATTGAAATAAACAAAAGTACCTGAAAATATATAATTCTGGACAGATGTTAAAATTGACTAATATTTAAAAGTGTTCATGGCCCATAATAACAATATAATATTTGTAGCAAAGATTTAAAAATACTTGTCGAAGAGTTATAATGTGACATCATAGTTTGTTGTTAATAAATGTCGGGATATTCAAAAGGTTGTGTATACTATATTACCTGTACATTATACAAAACTCTTAAGCCTTTGTTTCCCTACGTTACCCTTTTCTGTGTTATATGTCCGGCGGTCTCCAAGAACTGGACACGATTGAACTGAAGAAGAAAAAAGATACGGGAAACCTAAGTGAAAGTCCTTCAGCCATGCTGGTTGGTTGAGTAGCTTCAACTGAGGCACTTTTTTTTCAACCCAACCCAACCCAACCTGCAATAAGGGAAACATTCACAATCTGCAGTGTAAGACTCACTTGGAACCCCTCCACAGCAGAGCCTTTTCAGAAGTTGTAAACAAATTGTAATTATTGTGATTTTTTCCCCTTATTCAGTCATTCTCAGAGACTGCCTGGACAAGTGCCTGCAAGTTTCTTGGCTAGCTTTTTCAGAAGTGCTTTGCCATTGCCTCCAAGGTCATCCTTGGTGGAGCCTTGGTGGAGCAGTGGGCTAATGCCTCCTTAAGTAACACCAGCTGCCTGCAATTAGTGCAGGTTCGCATCCCACCAGGCTCAAGGTTGACTCAGCCTTCCATCCTTCTGAGGTAGGTAAAATGAGGACCCAGATTGTTGGGGGCAATAAGCTGACTTTGTAATAATGCCGCTTGGGGTGTGTGTGAAAGCCCTAACAAGCAGGCATATACATAGAATGAAGGCTACTGCTAAGCTTGTAAGCCGCCCTGAGTCTTCGGAGAAGGGCGGGATATAAATGTAATAAAAAAAAATCCAGCTGGCTTTGTGCCCAAGGGGTATTTCGTGTTAGATCATATATAGCTGATAGCACTTGAGCTAAAGGTTTGATAATCAAATCAAAATTTACAAAAATGGTTTGATACAAAACAGATCAACTATGTCTCCCTTAAGATTGAAACCACAAATTATGATTTGGGATGTTATTTTTAAGGTCATAATTTGGAGTAGCACTTTGGAAAAAAAGCAAAATTCCCAAATTTGAACTGTCTACATGCCTGCAAAACACAGCAGTTTGCATATGGTTCTACACTTGGAAGCAAACCCTCAGACTTCCTATTTAATTCCATCCTAATAATTTGTTTTCTATCTGAACTTATCACCAGCATAACATCAGTTTATGTAAAATCCTCTAGTAGTGCATATTATTACTAAAAAACATAAACTATTGCGAGCTTATTCATTTCATTCTAAATATTCTGAAATAGTTTATGAAAGATAATTATACTCCTTTGTCTTCTCCACCAGGTGCTTGATTTATTACCTTTAAATATATTAATTGGCCAGAAATACTGAAAAATAACACTGTGAAAGTTTTGTTGAATGTTGAATTTAGACATAGCAGTTAAACCATAATGTAGTTTGTTTGATCTTGCTTTCCACATTCATGGTCTGTTGATTATAGCTGAATTTTATGAATGTCATATTTATACATTAGAACAAACAATGGATTAATGGAACGTGTGGCTATAAAGAGATAAAAAGGCCTCCAGTTTAAGTTTGCTACCTTTTACTAGAAGCCTACATACTGTTGCACAAAGAGAACCTGGCTGAGATCATTTGGTTTCTTTTAGAGAGGATAAACATTTTCCTGTGGTGATCAGTAGCATAGCACCTGGCACGTATGTTGGGGGTCAAGGGGTGTCCAAAGTTAAGTCTGTACATACAGAATCACTAAATTTCACACAGCCTCTTTTCACATAAGATTTTTAAATACTGTACATATATTTGGCCCTCACTGCATTTTATGTTGGAATTTGCTACCTAAAAATTTTGCTAAATTCTGCTATACCATTTGGAAGAGAGAAAAACTTGGACTCTGGAAACTATTGATTCCTGATTAGAATTATGCTATGTACATAATATCATCTGTGCTTAAACATTTTTAGTAAATCACATGGATTATTACACTGACCACTATATAGCTAATTCCTGAAATCTAAAAAACAACATTTTAAGCCGCTTCTGTAAGCGTAAAAAATATTTTTTTAAAAATTCTTCCACTGTGCCCAAAGATTTTATTTTAATTTAAAAAGAACACCATTAATCAACTGATTATCATGATCGATTACAGTTCATAATTATAATGCATGAACCACTTTAATATGCTTTATCTTCAAGTTTTAGAACAATAACTTAGTCACAAGTGTCCCCATTTTATGGCTGGCAGTCTGAGATTCTGCACTGTGTGTAACTAGCAGCCTAATGGTGACAAGATATTTCAAATAGATTCAAGCCTCATTGCTCTGCTTAATGAATCACATTGCTATTTGCTCTCCTTCCTATAATTTTTCTTTACAATACTTCTGGTCATTTTTGCTTTCACTTCTTACCATGGTTGGAAGAAAAATGAATAACTCTTAAAAGAGAAAAAGAAAACTTTTTCTGATATTTGATTCCTTTTTGCTTTATATCCAATCTTTTACATCTGATGTAAGACCTATTTCTAGACATCTTTTAGCCTCAGTCTTGTCACAGGAAACTTACCAGGACGAAAAGCTCTTACCCAATTTATTAAAAGTCGCTGAATATCTGTGAGTCACACATTCATTCTTTTAAAACTCAGGTTATTAGCTGCTTTGGAATGAATGGCAATGTCTATGTAATATCTATGTTTCTAGCACTATGTAATGCCCATGTTTCTAGTTCTGATAGTTGATTGAGCTGTTAGCGTGTCTTTTCTTAACTTAGATAAATTTTGCTTCCAAAATACATGGCACAATAGAATTTGGAGGACAAATAATTTGGTATGAAGAGAGACTCCTTACTTATTATAGGAGAATTGTTTAAAATAGAGCTAGCCATATGATAGGTCATATTGTGGTATGGTATTTTTCCTAGGATTTCTAAATGAGCAATATCTACTTTCCTATCACCAAAGTTCAGGTTTTATTCCTTTGGGTTTTTTTTCTCCTATGAATTTCTCCCATCTCCCTGTCCCCAATTCCATTTCCACATCTTGATTGGGTTCCAGCACCTATCATTAAAATTAAAATCACTTGCATTTATGAAAACCTCTTACCTCTGTACTGTATCAGATGTTATTAATTTCAAATTTAAATTATATAAATGTGTATCAATACGAGATAATACACCTATGCAAAAAACTACAAATCATTTGTTGCTCTGCCATTGCCACAGAAAAGATAGGAAACAATTGGAAAGGAATGAAAGTCATAGCAATATTCTGTAGCTTTGAAGGCAAAAATGTTTCAACACAAAAGTTTGACTAAAAGTGTTGATAACTTGTGTACATCTATAAAATGTTTCTTTCCTCAGAAGTTAGAATCAGTTAAATTAATTGGAAAGTACTTACATTGGACAGTAATGAAATACAAGATTTCATTTATATTATGCCCGTTTCGTGTTAGAAAATTAGTTAAGACATATATGCAGATTTCACTTAAGCACTTAAGGGTTTGTTTAAACTCTGTGTTTCAAACTTGGTGTAATAACATTTAAAGGTAAAGTTTTCTCTGAGTCAAGCTCAATTGGTGACTTCATTTATACATCCATGTGAGTTTCTGGTCACCAATAAATTTGTTTGTCACCACCATTCAGCCTACTTCTCCTATGATAATTTGTGTAGGCCCTTCCTAAGCCTGATAGATTTAAAGTTTTTCACAAATGACCAAATACAGAAATTTTTAGATCGTACGTTTCCTCCAAGAACTTGGTTCATCTCAGGAAGACTATCCATCAACTGGAATAGTATAGACAAGGAAGGAGAAAAGGTTGTGGAATCCATGGTGGCGGAATGCCAAGAAGATATGAAGAATGAAGATAGCATAGTAGTCAACTAGCAGAAAATGCATTCTGGGCAATTTCAACACAAAGTACCTAACTAGTTTGCAGCTCAATCCAATATAGTTATAACATATTCCAAATCCGGTACATAAGGCTATTTATAGATGATTGATTGTGGTATCTTTGATGGAATATCTCCAAGTTATTGCTTTTCACTAGCATATATTAGGTACATTTCTTTAATGCCCTCTTACCTCTAAAGCCAATTTTGCAGGTTTGTCGCAATTCAGGCAATCAATATCTTGTGGAAAAATAGATAAAAAAGACTAGAATAGCAGCATACTAGTGATATATATGTTGATGTAACTTTTAATTAAATAATTTAAAATATTTAAAATATTTAAATATTAAATACACACACACACTGAGAAAAAACTGAAAGATGGGGAAACATCTGTTCTTTCAAATAAATAATTAAGGCAATTTTTTTATTTCAAAAATGATGTCTTAAGAATACAATTCCCTTGCCTTGAGGAAGAGAGGAATAAGAATTGAAAGGTCTCTGCTATTTGTAGCAATTTCTTAATTTCATCTTTTCACTGTAGAATTCTGGAGGTGCAATCAGATTGGCGTTGGATGGATCCAAAATTACTCCATTTCTTCAGTTGGTCCCAGAATGGCTGGGTTTTTACATGGGTCCTACCCCTTTATTCTCCCAGGTGAACACTAGACAGGTATAGCTAATTCTTCCACAAACACTCCTAATAATGAGAAGTATTTCTGAGGGGGGAGGGAATTTATTCATAGCCCTTCTGGATAAACCCCCACATTTCCCAATTTTCATTACAAAAAAGTACTAGTTTCTATGCTTCCAGAACCAAAGGAACGAAGAAAAACATAATTCTCCTTTGCCTGTTTGTAAGGGGGGAAAAATCTTCCTTTTCAATGAGTTTAAACAATCAATGAATAATCTTATCAACGATGGACATGCACAGTCCAGAGAGATTTTTAAAAACATGTTTCCTTCAGAGAAATGATTGCTTAAAAAAATCCAGAGAGCTGTACATTTATTCCTAAATAAAAGGTGTGTATTCCTGATGCAGTTCTTTAAAACTGTTTTTTTGTTTCTGAAATTTTAATATTTTTCCTGTCAATGAAGATAACTATCACAACATCCTACTCACAGCATCATAGTCCATGAAATGGCATTGTTTTGTCTCCTAGGCTGGTATGGGTGATGGTATGGGGTATGTTTGAGTGTGGTAAGGGTGCCTTTCTATCTCCTCATCCATCCATCCATCTTACTATATGTGATTTTTTGTGAAGTTAAGTTCTAGGGAACAGATTTATTTATTTATTTATTTGATTTATATACCGGTGTACAGGGCAATAAAAATAAGAATACAGGATACAAGATTTAAAATTAAATGATTGTGCCCGATGAAGTAAGTTAGTTAAAAACAATTTTAAAACCCCAAACCCATCAGACCAGGCCGGCTTGTTCGAATAGATAATAATAGATAGATTTGCTGCTGTTGTATTTACCCTCCTGTTCATTTTATGGCAAGGTTATAGGTAGAATTTCCCAGGGTTATGCAACTGGGGTATTTTAACCTTTGATCTCTAGGTACAGAGTCTGAAGAGGCTCAGGAGTTCATGGTCATGATCTTACCCTAGCCATCAAAAATCCAATACTTCAGGAGTCACACCTTAGGTGTGTTTTATCTTGGAGCACTATATGTAATGGACTGAACTTGGGAAATGTTAATAACTGTCCTCTGTCATGGTCAGATCATTAACATAAATACCTTGAGGAATTCCCTGATACTGTGTTACCCAATTTGACTCACTTGAAATGAGATGACATTGGCTTTCCATCGGACTAAGCTTGTGTGGTCCCCTCCTGTTCATTGATTTCAGGGGATTCCCTGATTTTCAGAATTTTTGGAAACAAAGCAACAGAAAAGATGCCTGGGGTATCGCTGGAGACAGAGAAGGAAATACTTAAAAGTCTATGTTAAGGACCAAATGGCAGCATTAAGAGCAGTAGAGTAAATCTGCAGAGTACTGGCCAGCAGCCCTGTTCAAAGTGACCTGTCCCTGTTACAGAATGGTCAGAGGAACATCTGCAGGCTGCTGTGACAATTATTTTAGGCAATTGATAAGATAGGGGTCATTTGAATACAGTTTGAGCTGAATCCGACTTTCATATCTTTTTGAGGTAAGTTGAAGCACTGTCTTGGACTACCCGGAAAAAGCTTTGAGTTTTTAAGTCTGGAGGACAAGTCTGGTACTGATGTGGCCACCAGTTTATTAGATCCAATATGCCTCCTGTGAAGCACTGATTTACTCAACAGCATTGGATAATTTCCAAACTATCTCCAATCTTTTTAGAGAGGATTATAGAGAAGATGGTCAAGGGGCAGCTAAAGGAAGCTCTAAAGGAAACAGATTAACATAATCCCTTTCAGTTGGGTTTCAATCCTGGGCATAGTACTGAGGTGCCATTGATTATACTTGTGGATGACTTCTGTCTGTCTGGTCTGGTCTGGTTGTAGCACATTCAACTAAGCATTCTTGATCTCTCAAGTGATTTTGATTCTGATATTCTTCTGAATTGATCCTGGTATCCTGGATTGGCTCAGGTTGGGAATAGGAATGGTTAGTCCTAACCTTGCCGGTATCAATATGGCTCCAAATACCTGGTTCTAGATGCTGGCCCAGCTGTAAATTATATGAGTTGCGTATCTGGCTCACAACATAGTACATTTTATTTCATTGTGCTTTTATCATTTGATCACTTTTCTTTGCATTTAATGTTTTTAATCCTTGTTAGGTACTTAGAGTTGTCCGGCAAGTGGGCGGCTGTATAAACTGGGTGAATTGAGCAAACAATTAAAAAAAACATATATATCCTACCTTTCCTCCAGGATGGCACTCAGAATGACTATTACTTTGATCAGATTTCATCTGATTGATTGACTAAAAGCAACTAGGTCTGACTTAGCCTCCCACACTGTCCTGAAAAAAAAAATTGCCCCCAAATATATAGTTCACCTACAGAAAACCAGACAGGCATGGAGTAGAATAATTCCATAGACTAGTTCCAGACCTACTGCACAATACAGCTTTGTTTTCCACCACCCGTGATGAATTCTGGTGGACATGAATGGGTTCGGGAGCGTACTAAATTTACTTTTTCTGCTCCTGGGGAAAAACAAACGCCAGATCGCCACCCAATAGCCCAAAAACGTAACGCAAAACTCATTATCTGGGATCTTAGGTGTTCAAGGTAATAAACAAGGCTGAATCGCATCGTTTTTGAAGGGTCAATCTTCGATGCACCGATTCGCCACATAAAGCAACGAAACGGCCTTCTTTCATTTTAAAAACGAAATCGGGAACTCTGAAATGTCGTGCCAGGCACAGGCCTTGGAAGGCCGAACCCGATGAGCCCGGCATACGACCGCTCTCTAGCCCGCCAATCCCCCAAGCCCCCTCCAGGAAGCGTTTCTTGGCGAAGGCCGAGGCAGGAAAACGGCCCCTCTGTACGGGCGTGCAAAAGCCCTCGCCGGCCTTGGTGTTTCTGGTCTGAGCCACTGGCTGGCCTGGGAAGGGCACGGGCGTTTGGCTACGTCCGGCTTGCTAGCTCCTTTCTTCGCCTGCTGCAGAACAGGAGAGGAGAGGAGGGGAGGGGACAGAGCCGGAGTTGTGGGAGGAAGGGAGGGGGGAAAAATAACATGTTGGGTCATGTGGCTGCATCACGTGAAAGGGGTGTCAGGCCCAGCAGCAGCAGCAGCAGCAGCAGCAGCGGCGGCTGCACGACCTGAGCCTGAGACACAGACAGACGCTGGACGCTGGGCTTGCCGGGAGGAGCGACAGGCACGCAGGGAGGGCGGAAGCCTCACCGGACGAGTTCCAGCAGCTACTAGCTGGCGCTGCCTGTCTGGTCTGCTGGCGAGGTAAGGCATTCATTTCTTTCCCCCCCACCCACCCACCCCCCATCACCACCAGCAGCAGCACCAGCAGCAGCACCTTCATTGCAGCTGCCCACTCCTCTTCGGTGTTGCTATATAGGAACTGGGCTCTGTCGCGCTCCTTCCTTCCTTCCTTCCTTCCTTCCTTCCTTCCTCTCTCTATCTCATTCCCATCTCCCTTCCTCCCTCCCTCCCTCCCTCCCTTCCTTCCTTCCTTCCTTCCTTCCTTCCTTCCTTCCTTCCTTCCTTCCTTCCTTCCTTCCTTCCTTCCTTCCTTCCTTCCTTCCTTCCCTTCCCTTCCCTTCCCTTCCCTTCCCTTCCCTTCCCTTCATCTCATCGTCCCCTTCGGAGGATGCAGGATCCGTGCGTCTGGGCGGGAGACTCTCGGGTGGGAGCCGACGACTCCCGTCTCCTCCCCTTCCCCTCGCCTTTATGTCAGATGCTCCGGCTGTTGGCGAAGGATGAGCGGCTGTTTTGCTTTCTTGCTTTTTATCGGTGTTTTCTCCCTTTACACCCCCCCCCCACGAACCCACGTAATGATTAGGGAAGCGATGTGGGGCAAAAGAGTCCGGGATAGCGTGGAGTCTTGCAAACGCAGGCTGGCCGGGAGGAGTGGGTGGAAGAAGTGCCTGGGGTCCGGGAGTGGGGGTGGCAGGAAGGATGGGAGGGGGTACAGGTGGTGCGCAGGGAGTCTGGTAGTTTAGGATTTGTGTCCTTTTATGCTGATGGGCTGCCTGATCTCATTCTCCTCTCTTCCCCTCCCGCCCTGTGTGTGTGTGTGTGTGTGTGTGTGTGTGTTGTCTACACACCCGGGTCTATTCAATCCCGGAGGATATGTTGAAGAAAAGGCAGCATCTCTAATGGGCCCCCCTTTTTTGAACGGGGAAGGGAAAAGGAAATGAAGAGGGTGGGTGGGGAGAACAGGTTTGCAGCAGAATCCTCTCTTTCTGAAACACCTTGTCTCCTCCTCAGGAAGGTTGAGTCTTAAAACCTACTTTTGGATTTCAGCTTGAGGATGGACGTCCAGTATTGCAAAGTGCTATCTGGCCGCCACCGCTCAATGTATGGAAGTTAAGAGCTTTAGGTGATGTGGGGAGGGGGGGGAAGAAAATAAACACTTTTGTATCTTTTGTATCTCCTGTAACAGATTTACCCCAAAGCAAGTCATATTTAGATTTAGGTGTTTGTTTATACAGGTAGTCCTCGACTTACGACCACAATTGAGCCTAAAAGTTATGTTGCTAAGTGAAACATTTAAGTGAATTTTGCCCCCATTTTGCAACTTTCCTTGCCACAGTTGTTAAATGAATCGCTGCAGTTGTTAAGTTGGTTACCCGGTTGTTAAGTGAATCTGGCTTCCCCATTGACTTTGCTTGTCAGAGGGTTGCAAAAGTTGATCATATGACCCTGGGACACCACAGCCGTCATAAATATGAACCAGTTGCCAAGCTTCTGAATTTTGATCACATGGTGATCTTTTACTGGGCAGGCTTTTTCCCCCCTCTCTTCTCCCTGACTTTTGTTGTCTGGTGTATTTGCATTGGATCTGTTTTGGAGCCAATAGGAAGGAAAAGGTCATTCAGGGAGAATAGCTGTACTTTTTAGAGGAAAACCACTGTATTAAGCACACTTTCTTTAAAAAAAAACCACAAACCTGATTATAGCCACCCTCTGATTATAGCCACCGGTCCGTGGAGTGAAAAATCCAGACCGAAGTTTGATAACATCTCTTTAGCACCAAGCACAATATCATAAGAGATTCTCCAGAATTTAAGCAGTATGATTTAGTTGGGTTAGGAAACTTTATTTTTACCATAATGAATCTTGTTTATTCCAGAAATGTCCTTTCTTGAGCCATATAAGTTTTCTTAAGTGCTTGTATAAGTCAGATTCAATACTCTCCAGATCCATTAGGATACCCTTTCAAAGTCTGACTCATTAAGATTTTAGATTACAAGAGCTTTATATCTCCTTACCCCATCACAGTGTCAGTCCCATTGTAGAATAATGTAAAATAAATAAAACACTTGTCACACTGAAAATGATTACAGCATTTTTCTTTTAGCTGTGAAATAATTTGCTTTCCATCTCAGATTAATTTGAATAATAAGCACCTTTGCTAAGGACTTGAATGCTAATCCAGAAGTTTAATTGGTGACCTATGGTTTCTTGGCATTCTGGTATCTTGATTTTGAATTTTTTTTAGAATACTTATTCTGACAGCTTAACCTTATGCAATTAAGTCCATACTGTTAGAATACTGTTAGCATGGCTGTTGGGAAATTGTAGTCTTTTGATGGTAGTGGTTTATCTGACTTGCTATAGACCTGATCTTCCTTGAAAGTATATATGCTTAGTCACTTAAAAAAAAGTGGCCCCATTTCTTTGATACAGGATTGGAAGCGAAAATGGCTAAAATGATGATGTAATCTTTCCAAATGCTAAGCCATATTTAGTCAAGGTGAACTTTCTTGAAGTTTAATGCATTTTTTCATGATTAGAGGGCAATGTTTCTTTTAATGATTTGAGTGATCTGAAGAACAAAGTCACATGCTGGGAAGCTGAGAAAAAGGCAATCTTTGCGAGATAAATTCTTAATTCCAAACATTACAGTTGAAATTTGGGCAAGAGCACCTTTTTATTTTTAATAGTTCATAAGTCAGCCTCATGTTCAGGCATGGCCAGTCAGCATGTTTTCTCTTTCATGGTGCCCACAAATACGAGAAGACACATTCGTCTCTTCAGCCACTGGTTCTCTGCAGCCTCCCTCAACTGGGAGGTAACACTAATCTCAAAATTATTAGATCTTGCTAGACCTGTCCTTCATGAATTTATATATTCCGATCTTAAATGCAACCAAGTTGATGGCCAATCACCATATCTTATAGGAATGCATTCCCAAGGTTAATTATACTCTGTGTATACTTTCCTTATATTATTGGCATTTTATATTTTAACCCTTTCTTAAGGACTCCTATCATGAAGTCTACATTTTCCACAATGTGGAATGTACTTAGTCAGCATCTCCACTGTGCTACCCACTGTGATCTAAAGATCTTTTTCCAGTTAATTATAACCTGCTCAGAAGCCATCACTGTATATGTCAAATTAGGTTTTGGGTCTTGGGGGTGGGAAGGACAATATGCTTCATTTTATATTTAACTGATTTTGGCTGCATTAGCTATTTGGTTAACCATTCACCCAGTGTCAAGGGATGCTTCTAGACCTCTTTAAATAGTATAGTGTGGTCTGCCAATTCTCTGCTTTACCCCAGATGAAGATAATTCACAAACATGTTAAAAATCATCTATACCAATTCTTGAGGAACTCTACTTCTTACTTCTATCTGATGAGAAAATAAAATTCATATCAACAAGAAAAACATCCAGTAGGGAGTATATATAGTATATAAATTGGAAATGTATCATGGATGTTCCACAAATTTGTATATCAGCTTTTCTTCTGTACCATATAATTTTCTGCTTTATCACTTCCAATTGGGTTGCAACTAACATTTAGGAAAAAAATAACTGTAGCTGCAAAAGCTATTTAAGAATAATGATAATGATTGCAGTAAAGGAATTATGAAGAATAAAAATGAAATTTCTAGTTCTTAAGATCACATTTTTACTACACATTCAGTTATATGAATAGAGGAGAAATGATAAAATTTTCAGGGGCTAAGGGATAAGGTTTAAGAAGCACTATTAGATCAAAATCCATCCCTATAATTTGTACAGTTATTAGATGCCTCATTTTTTAGATTTATAAGCCATTTCATAATTATGATACATAATTTCTCTGTGCAATAAATTGGCATGCACAGAAGTGCATATTTGTCCTTTGAGTGTGACACTACTATCAATAGTGTCCCTGGGGTTTTTCTTAGCATTTTCTGTCTAGTATTTTCTAATATCTTGATTTTTTAAAAAAAGATGAATAGTTTGGTTTAACCCTAAGATGAGAGATGGTAACAGCATGATTGAGAATGAGTTGAGCATGATATGAGATATGCTCAGTTCATATCTCACTTCAATCATGAAGTCACTCAATAGCTTTAAATAAGTCTGTCACACTCTGAAGACAATATTGGGATCTAATATAGAATTATTGTTAGGATTATTTTGGAGATTCTAGCACATAAGGAATTTATCGTATACATATGCTGTGTAAAGATTATCTTAGCAATATACTATAACAAAAAAGAAAGAGCAAAAATTGTTTTTTACATCTGCTTTTTCCACCTATCACCTTAAATCTCCTGAGATCTCTATCCCACAGACTAGGAGGTACAGCCCCATGATGTTCTTCTCACAGTGAGAAGGTGAAACTATAGGAAGTCCTTATTTATCTGAATTTAACCTTATGGCATGATGGAGATGATGGTGATGGTTGCTTTTTTAAAAAAATTGAAGTAGATAAGGGTTTTTCCCCCCTCAATCTGCATTTTTCAGATATGTTGGACTATAGCTCCCATAATCTCTAGCTGAAATAAATTATTGAACGCTAATCCATCTAATCCATTTGGTAGATACAGTACTAGATTACGGAAAATTGATGTTAATACTGAACAGTCCTATTTGCATTTCCCCATACTGTGAGGATGTATATAGCTGTTCTTTACTTGTTACTCAGTTGAAGTTTTAGTGCCCTACTGTTTCCATAAAAAAATGAATTGCTCAATAAAAATCAACTGCAACAATAAAAATAAAAAAGTTAAGACAGTAGTAGTGGATTTTTAGATAGATAGATAGATAATGTAAGTCAGAAAACAGACAGACAGATGTAGGTAGATATATAGGTATAGGTAAAGAGATGTATAAACAGCTCCGGTAAATTTTCTGGGTTCTCTTCTATTAATTGTAATGTGTGAATAAAGTTGTTGGTGAATTCATTTGAACTTGATCAATGTTGTTTTCAAAATCATGCTTAAATAGGTTTGAGATTAACACCATTTAAAAAGTAGAATCATACATTATGGTCAACTTTGGTTTATTCAGCCATGGTTTATTGAATCAACCACAGTTGGATGAGTTTTGCACAGTATGCTAATCCACACACTTTAATTTACAAGTTTCATTTCATGTAATAAACAAAAGAAAAGTGAAACAAATCTTATAAAGATATCCTGGATAAGATCCTAAAATGGGATTTCTTCCAAGGATGGGTATTTATTTATTTATTTTATTACATTTATATACCGCCCTTTCCCGAAGGACTCAGGGCGGTTTACAGGGTGATTAAAAACAAAAATACAAAAGTTAAAAACAAATTAAAAAAATTATATCCGTCCCTGAACAAATAAAACCCCAGTTAAAATTAAAATTAAAATTAAAATTCTCAGCCTGGGCCAGAGAGCTCGAAGAGCCAGGTCTTCAGGTCCCGGCGGAATGAACGAAGGTCGGGGGGCAGTCCTAAGCTCCACTGGCAGCTGGTTCCAAAGGGCAGGCGCACCCACTGAGAAGGCCCTATCCCTGGGTGTCGTCCGCCGGCAATCTTTTACCGGTGGTACCCTGAGAAGACCCTCCCTGTGGGAGCGCACTGGACAAAGGGAGCTTGATGCTGGCAGCAGGTATCCCCTGAGGACTATAAAGAAGGCAAATGCTGGAACACAAACTCTACCCTTTATGTTTAACCTTGTATGCAAATATGAAAGAGTTAAGCTTGTGTTGTTAATCACAACATCCTTCAGCATTAAGTAACCTCTGGGCTAGTTATGGACACATGACTTTTCCTTGGGTTTCTTACTTGCATTTTTACATGCTTTCGAACTGCTAGGTTGGCAGAAGCTGGGATGAGTAACAGGCTCTCACTCTGTTACGCGGCACTCGGGATTCGACCCGCCAAACTGCCGACCTTCTGATCGACAAGCTCAGCGTCCTAACCCACTGAGCCACCACATCCCTTTTAATAATTAAGTAGCCCTTGCCAAATCTGTGATAGAACAGTTTTTCAAGTGGATTTCTCTCCTATAAGAATGGATAATAAAGATTCTCCTCTTTACCTGACCAGAAATAGCTAATGACTTGGAAATGAGATCAGAATTGGCGTGGCCTACTTTTTATATGGCAATTTCCCTCCTTCAGTTGGGGTGGTATTTGAACACATTAAATTAACTTTTTAGTTGTATTTTTAATTTCCAATAGCTTCCAATGTCCCAACAAAGTGTTCGCCAGCCTGAGATGCAAACATCTGTGGTCAAGAAGTTTCAAAATATAATTTTGGTTGGTTTCAAAACACTACTGTTCCAATAATGTGTGTAGCCCAGAACGGAATAAAAACAGTGTAAAGAGATTTATGTTTTCATTTTAATTGGCTGTTTACATATCTCTTCTCCTTGGAAGAAAATAGCTTGTGGTAAAGAGTACAAATATATTGAAGTATAATTTAAATATTAAATCCATTGTAAACAGCAATCACTGCAGCAGTATGCATTGTGTCTGCATGTTGTGCGTGTATAATAGATAAAGCTGGAGATAAAGCTGTGAAGCTTTAATGATCATACATGAAAACTTCCTTCACAGAACACATTGCACCAAAAATCAAGTGACCAACATTGTAGCATGAAGCAGAAAGCATTTATTTATGGAAAAAAAAATTATATGGCTGCCTATCTGTCAGAGTGATCTTAGGTAACGCATAGCAACCAGTACTTTGGCCACCTAATGAGAAGGAAGGACTCACTGGAGAAGAGCCTAATGCTGGGAAAGATTGAGGGCAAGAGAAGAAGGGGACGACAGAGAATGAGGTGGCTGGATGGAGTCACTGAAGCAGTAGGTATAAGCCTAAATGGTCTCCAGAAGATGGTAGAGAACAGGAAGGCCTGGAGGAACGTTGTCCATGGGGTCGCGATGGGTCGGACACGACTTTGCAGCTAACAACAACAAGCAACCAGTAAAAGCACCAGCAGAAAATGCAACATACCCTCCCCACCAAGGCACCATAATAACTCACACAACTGACCCTTAGGGGAATCATCAGTTCAAGTTCAGCACCATGTTGTGGAAGACAACAGTATCTTGAGGATGGCATACAATTAATTGTCGGTTTCAAATTCTCAAGGGTTAATATGGCCGTAGGCAGTACAGTAATGGTAAATTGCAGTCTTAGACTGACTGTAGTAAACATGGTTTACTCCACTGAGTCTTATCTTGTAGTCCTGGCAACACTTAGTTAGAGATAATTCACCTGCTTAGCTAACTTGTTTCTCCCTTGGCTTGCATTGTATGCAATTAAGAGTGTGTCTCTATGCTCTCTTTGAACCCCTACTGTTTGCAATAGAATTTGTGTGATGTAGAATTTTCTCTGGAGTCTGTTGTGTTGCACTTGGAAAACTAGCAGATATGTTATAAGCCAGGCAATCAAAGAAGCCAGGAGTGTCAGCCAAATGACCAAGCAAGCGTGATGATGTCAATAAAATATATAATTTATTCTGTGTCCTTGACTTATCATCTTTGTTAACCAACATTCTAAATCAATGGGGAAGCCAATTTTGCTTAACTATGTAATTTGCTTAAAAACTGTGGTGATTCACCATTGCAAAAAAGATAATAAAATCAGGTGTGATTTACTTAATGACTGCACTGCTTAGCAACAGAAGCGTGAATCTTATCTTTTAACTTGTTTATTTTATCTAACAGGATAAATACTACAATGATCCTCATAAAGAATAAATGGATGTAAATTCATACTTTCTTTAAAAGGTAGCATTCAGAAAAGAAGGTGGAAAAACATGATAGTTCACTTTTCTTATTCTCTGTGCCTTAAGGTAATTTTCAAAGTCACCTTTCCAACAAATTTACTCCAGAGTTTATGAACACTTCTCAGAGAAATTGGCCTGGCAATAATACTTGTTTGTTCTCCGTGGTCTTTTAAACTCTTTAAATTTTTATTAAACTCTTTTGTATTATATTTATATTTATCTTGATCTTTTATATTAACAGTATTAAATTCCTAATATATGTTAGAAACTTGGTATTTTATTAGACTGCTTGGTGATTATATTAGGTTTGTTTTTCACTTTTATATTATTAATGTGCTGATTTTATGTTTGACATTATACCATTTTACTTCTCTATATATGATGCTTACAAAATTTGATTTTATAAGCATCCCACTACTATAGGTTTTCATATGTGTGTATGTATGTGTGTGTGTGTGTATATGTGTGTGTGTGTGTGTGTGTTTAATAGATTCATGGTTTTCTGAATTCAATTTCTTAGGTTTCCATCACACATTGAGATATTCAGTAATCACATTAGTTGGATTTATATGACACAACATATCTTAATGGGGTTTTCCACTTTGTGATCCAGCATATCAAAACGCTGAAAGGCGAGGGTACAGGGTAACATAGGGTTGGTTAACCTTGTTGAGAATTCTGGGAGTTGTGGATTAATACCTCTGGAGGATGCTGGGTTAGGAAATGCTGAGTGCACAGTCATAAGAAATCCTTCATATATTTTATGTACTGGTATTAAAGAGGCAAGAAACAGAAGTTAGCCTGAGGTTAATGATCAGGCAGTTTCTGCCCGACCCCCAGCCCTCATGGTTACACAGCTTCTCTTGCAATCTTGGAAAGAATGACAATTGTTCAAGACAATGAGCATTCTAGTCTGGAGAAGTTAATAATAGCTAACTTCTTTGGATAATGTGTTGTGTGGGGAGATGAGCTAACAGTTTCTAAGTGTCATAAGCAAATTTAGAGTCTTTGGTAAAATTGAAGCACCTTTCATTAATGTTCCAACTTTTCTGCAAAATTATCCATTCACCACCCGTTTATCACTACATTTTTAGCTAACTAGAACTCAAGTCTCTTTTAAAATGCCAGTGAGTGTCTCGTTGTGAGGCTTCTCATTGCCAAAGACCCTTAGTAAGTTGCAAGTATCTGTATATGTGATTTTAGATAATTATACCTTTCTTGTGCAGCGGGGAAGAGGGGGAGAAAGGAAAAAAAATGACACGTTTCGATGTTTGCTTTGTGTTTTCTGGGTTGTGCAACTGCTTGATCTGATATTTCTTCCGGCAGGGAGAATGTTTGTGGATTACTAGAAAATGTAGCTCTGATTCAAAGTGAGCTTCTACTAGTAATGGATCCTAAAAAAAGGAAGGGTTTCTACTTTTACCTCTCAGGATTTCAGAAGCAAAAATTAAATGGGCAAAGAAGGGGAAAGCTGTATTCTGACTAACGTGTGTGTGTGTGTGTGTGTGTGTGTGTGTGTGTGTGTGTGTGTACATGCAGGGGCACACAAGAACAATAAGAAAGCAGATAGAAATGAAACTATACCTCGTATTATTTTATATTTAAAACATTCTGCTTTCCTGGGAAGTAAATCATAGCATCCATTGTGACAAGCCCTAGAATTGCTCTTTTTACCAGATTATGGGATGATTTAGTTTAAAACCAAATATAGATGGAACTTGTGAATTTGATTGAAACTTACTCGAAACATATAACGCGGATCTGGATTTCAGATGCCAGTTATCTTTTAAAGTTCTCCCTTTCTTCTTTAGGTATTTTTAATTAACATTGTAACATATAGATAAATTGGTTCTTTTGTGATTTGTAACAGAATCACTTTTACAATGACAATAGATTCTTTAAATTGGTAAAGGTATACAACATTTTAACTGTGAGATGAGATATGAATAATATAATAAAATAATATTGTTATTTTCTTTGTAGGTATTTATTTTGTTTGTCGTATGGGCTCTTAATCTATAAAACTGCCTTCCCTAACTGGTGACCTTCAGACATTTTAGAATTCAATTACCGGTATTATTGATTGTATACATCTTCTTTAGTATCTGAATTACTTCTTTTTTGATGGAAAACAATGAAATACGGTTTCAGTTTCAGCTGCATATCAAAGTCATCTACAGATTGGACTTTTCCATATCACAGTTAGAATAATAGCTTACAAAGGGTGTTGTGCACTTTGCATAAAAAGTAGAAACTTATATAACTACAGTTTCGTCTAGTGGTTAAGGCACCTGGTTAGAAAGTGGATGGCCGTGAGTTCTAGTCTAGCCTTCGCCATGAAAGTCAACTGGGTGATCTTGGGCCAGTCAGTTTTTCTCAGCCCAGCTTATTTCACAGGGTTGTTGTTGTTGGGAAAATAGGAGGAGAAAATTTGTTGGAGAAAAATAAACAGTTTATGATATACACAAAAAAGTCTCAACATCTTTTTTACATCGTGGTGACAAAAACTGGATGCAGTATTCCAGGTGTGGCCTTACCAAGGCACTGTAAAGTGGTATTAGTACTTCACTTGATCTTGATTCTATCCCTCTGTTAATGCAGCCTAGCACTGTGTTGGCTTTTTTGGCAGCTGCAGCACACTGCTGGCTCATATTGAAGTGATTGTCCACTAGGACTCTGAGATCCCTCTCACAGTTACTACTATTGAGCAAGGTACCACCTATACTATACCTGTGCATTTGATTTTTCCTGTGTAAATGTAGAGCCTTGCTTTTTTCACCATTGAATTTCATTTTGTTAGATAGCGCCCAGTGTTCGAGTCTGTCCAGATCCTCCTGTATCTTAAGCCTATCTTCTGGAGTATTGGCTATTCCTGCCAGCTTGGTCTCGTCTGCAAATTTGATGAGTTCCCCATCTATCCCCTCATCCAAATGGTTGATGAAGATGTTGAAGAGCACTGGGCCCAGAACAGAGCCCTGGGGCACCCCACTGCACACTTCCTTCCATGTAGATGCAGTTCCATTGAGGACCACACGCTGAGTACGGCCTGTCAGCCAGCTACGAATCCATCTGGTGGTGATGCTATCTAACCCACATTTTTCTATCTTATCAATTAGTAGGTTGTGATCTACTTTATCAAATGCCTTACTGAAGTCCAAGTAAATTATATCTACAGCATTCCTCTGGTCCACTAATTTTTAGTGATGACTTTGTTTGTATCAAGGTGTTCGCTGATTTGTTGTTTGATTATCTTTTCCAGAATCTTCCCAGGTATTGAGGTCACGGTGATAGGTCTGTAGTTTCCTGGATCTATTTTTTCCCCTTTTTTGAAGATGGGAACTACATCAGCTCTCTTCCAGTCCTCTGGTAGTTCCCCAGTGCTCCAGGATCTTTGAAAAATATAGTTCAGTGGTTCTGAGATCACATCTGCCAGTTCCTTGAGAACCTTGGAGTGTAATCCATCAGGTCCTGGTGATTTGAACTCATTTAGGCTGGACAGGTGCTCACTTACCATTTTCTTGCCTATCTTAACTTTTGTTTCTATTCTGTTTTTTTATGACACTGTTTTTGGTAGGTTGGACTGTTTTTTCCCTTTGTGTAAAGACAGATGCAAAAAACAAGTTAAATAGTTCTGCTTTCTCCCTGTTGCTTGTCACCTTTTTGCCACTTTCCCCCACTAATGGACCAATCATTTCCTTAACTTTTTTCTTGTTTTTTTATATGTTGAAAGAAGCTTTTTTGTTATTTTTGACTTTGGTCGCAAGCCTTAGTTCATTTTGAGCCTTAGCTTCCCTCACTTCATCTTTGCAGGCAAGGGCTATTTGCTGATATTCTGCCTTAGTTATGTGCTCCTCTTTCCACTTCTTATACTTGTCTTTTTTATCTTTCAATTTATCAGAGTGTTCTTTATGCAGCCATGCTAGTTTCTTTTGAGAGCTGTTATTTTTCTTCTTTGTTGGTATTGTGCTAGACTGGGCCTTTATTATCTCACTTTTCAAAATTTCCCAAGCTTCTTTAGTTGTTTTCCCCTTTAGGATTCTCATCCATGTAATTCTTCCCAAGGTCTCTCTAAGTTTATTGAAATTAGCTGTTTTAAAGTCCAAGACTCTACTTTGACTGTGTTCTATTGCTTGTGCTTCCAGAATGTTGAATTCCAATATTGCATGATCACTTCCCCCCAAGGTTCCTGTGGCTTCAACACCTTCTATCGTTTCATCTCTGTTAGTGAGAATTAAATCCAATATGGCTAATCCCCTGGTTCCCTTCTCTACTTTTTGGGAGAGAAAGTTGTCTACTAGGTTTGTCAGGAATCTGTTTGATCTTCCACTTGGTGCAGAGTTTGTCTCCCAGTTGATATCAGGGTAATTAAAGACCCACATTACTATTGTGATGTGCTTCCTACATACCTTAGTTAGCTGACTAGCAAAACATTCATCTATTTCCTCTGCTTGGTTGGGCGGCCTATAGTATACACCTATGACAATGTCATTTTTCCCCCTTTTATATTGACCCAAATACATTCAAGTTTACAGTTTTAATCATTGTTGTGCTCTATTTCTGTAGAGATAAAGTTATTTCTTATATATAGAGCAACTCCACCTCCTCTTTTGTTTAGTCTGTTTCTTTTAAATAATTTAAATTACTCTAACTGTGTGTTCCATTTGTGGGTTTTGTCCCACCATGTTTCCGTAATGGCAACAATATCATATCCGCCCTTATTTACCTGAATTTCTAGTTCACCCTGCTTACTGTTCATACTCTGTGCATTGGTGTATAGACATTTGAGTTCTTTATGACTGACCCTGTGTTCACTTGCTACATAACTTGTGTGGTGCCTGAGTTCCCCTATTTTCTTAGATTGCCAGGGACAGTGATGTTCTGTATCAATTAACTCACTGTCCCCGTTGTTTAGTTTAAATATTCCTCCAGAAAAGCTGTGAATTTATTGCCAAGTAACTCAGTCCCTTTCTTCGATGGATGCAGACCATCTCTTTTGTACATTTTTTCATTGGACCAGCTACAGACATCGTGACTAATATAACCAAAGCCTTCTCCTTTACACCACTCCTTTAGCCACATATTAAATTCTGCTATACGCTGGCCTTTTCCATTTTGCTCCTTATACACTGGTAAGACCTCTGAAAAAGTGAGCCTACAGTCTATTCTGCTGAGTTCCTGCCTCAAGCTCTGGAAATCATTCTGCACAGAGAGTACATCTTTTTGGGACAGATCATTAGTGCCAAGATGTACAATAGCCTCCACATCACAGTCCTTGCTGGCATTCTTGATTATTTTGGAAATATGCTTCTTGTCCCTACTGGCAGTAGCACCTGGAAGACACCTGACCTCTTTCAAAACCTCTGTGTCCTTTCCTAAATTTACATCCCTTATAATTGAATCACCAACCAGAAGGTGGCTTCTCTTTTTGGATGCCTTTCTGTTCTTGCATGACTGGTGTGTAATGCCGGATTCACACTTCTCCCTGTCAAAAACAAGTTTTTCATCTTGGACCACGATCCCCTGCTTATTTGAGTTATTATCACAGATACCTTTACCTGTCTCCTTAATGTCCCTATTAAGGTCAGCAAGGGCACTGTATCTGTTATGCAGGGACACAGCGAAAGCTTTGGGTTTATGGTTCACAGCTCTCACCTTGCCAGATCCCACGGTTGTCCACACTGCCCTTCTCCTGCAGGATCTTTGCGGTAGAGGGGGCTGATAGCGCGGAGGCTCAGTAGAGTAGGAGGGCTGAACTGAACACCTAATTTCTGCCTGAAGAGCACAGACTACAGACCCTAGATGAATAATCTGTCCTTGTAGAGTGATTTGTGTATAGATAGGACACTTTCCCAGTTTGAAAAGAGTGCTGCGAAAGAGCTGCAAAACAAGTGTTGCACTGAACTAAGCCAGATATGCTGAGATGAAAGGAATCTCAGATGCACTTGCCCTGAATGTACCACCACTATTTTTGATTTTTAGTTATATGTAACGGTGCGCGGGTTGCTACTTTGCTCTTCCACTCACCTTCTCCTTAACTCACAGTATTGTAGCTTTTCCCAGCAGCCTCTGGCAGTTTAAAAGCAAAAAGGGTGCAATCAGCAAGGGCTTAGCTACTTTGCTCCTCCACCCTCCTTCTCCTTAGCTCACAGTATTAATAACTCACAGTTATTCATAACCTAGCATAAAGTGTGAATTAAGTTTATATTTCAGCATTACAGGAGATGAACAGTTGATGAAATAAGTCCTGAGACAATAAGAATAGTCAATTGGACATCAAAAATGCCTAAAATGGAGAGACTAGAAAAAGAAAAAGCTTAGGACTGGAAAATAATTTTAAAGATTAGACAAGATGATATTTAGGGCAGAGTTTGAACAAGAAAGGACAGCAGCAGAATTCTTCAAGAGTTGTAGGACCAGAAAACTATCTTATTAAACATACTATGTTTAATTCAGACTTCCTGATATAATGTCTTTCAATTATTTGTTTAATTTATAGGCTGCCTGATTCTCATAGATCTTTGGGGAGCTAACTACCAAAGTATACATAAATACATATAAAAATACAACAGGCAAAGAAGAGCAAAGTAATAAAAACTAGATCAAATTAGGACAAACAAAAGAACAAAAATAAAGTTCTACAATCAGCTTGTTCAAAAGGCCTGGGAGAACAACCAGGTCACTAGATTTCTTAATGCCATAAGGGTGAAGTAAGGTTGGATTTCAGATTCAGATAACATTGCCTCTGGTTATGATAGAGATTACAGAAACAGATCTAACATCAGGAGGTATCAGGATTAGAAAGGCTGCTTTATAAAACATCCTTGGGTGCAGAGATTCTAAATTTAACCAGTTTTCATATGGATTGATGTGTGGTTCTTTTAGGTGTCCTCCTTTGAATTGGTGCAGATTCTCAATTTCTCTCTTGTTCAGATGGGCTTTTTAGTCTGAAAAGCACCAGAAACATCTAGCTTGGCTTGGTAAGCCAGGCTGAATATGGTTGCCTCAAGCAGTGAATAGCCCAAAATTGGCATGCCTCCTTAAGTAACACCAGCTGCCTGCAATTAGTGCAGGTTCGCATCCCACCAGGCTCAAGGTTGACTCAGCCTTCCATCCTTCCGAGATAGGTAAAATGAGGACCCAGATTGTTGGGGGCAATTAAGCTGACTTTGTAATAATGCCGCTGGGGTGTGTGTGAAAGCCCTAATAAGCAGGCATATACATAGAATGAAGGCTACTGCTAAGCTTGTAAGCCGCCCTGAGTCTTCGGAGAAGGGTGGGATATAAATGGAATTAAAATAAATAAATAAATAAAATAAATTAGTGTTCCATTTTTAATAGGATAGAAAGTAAAAAATAGGTACAGGTAATCCTTGATTAACAATGGTAATAGGGACTGGGAATTCCATCACTAAGTGACAGGGTTATAAAGTGCGACATCACATGACTGTACCAACTTACGATTGCTGTGCCAGTTGAGGTTGTTAAATGAACCCTGTGCAGTCGTTAGGCCAATGTCATTTGATCACCCATTGTGACCTCCTGCCAGCTTCCCATTAACTTCCCTTTGGGAAGCCAGTAAAGAAGATCACAAACGGTAATCACATGACTGCAGGATGCTATGGCCATTGTAACCGTGAACCAGTTACCAAGTGCCCAAATAGCGATTATGTGAACGTGGGGACACTAAGATGGCCGCAGCTTCAAGGACTGAGTATAAGTCTTTTCATTGGACACTTTTGTATCTAAATGGTCACTGAATGAATGGTTATTAACCATGGGCTACATATATATGAAGAGGAAGAATATTAAATGTAATAATAATCTTGTGAGCCATCCAGAGTTATGTAGTGGCACCTATATACATTTGCTTAATAAATAATAAGTAATAAAATAACCATAATCCAGCCCTTTGAGCCTGCAGATGGGCTCTGCCTATATAAAGAGAGGTTGGCCTCAGCATACCGTCCAAGTATTGTCCATTGCTCATGCACATAGCCAGTTTTTCACCTTGCCATGACATTGGGTGAATAGTACTTTCTTGGTGGATGAGTAAGATATACAATCTACTTAGAAAACCGCAACAGATGTATATGATACCCTAGCAAAGTGTTTGATGAGCAATGGCAGAGCGAGGTGGACTTGCTAGTTGTGTACTCTGAGCAAAAAAATAAAAAGCTTCATAGAGGGTTAATAGGCACTTCTTATCTCTCCCAAACACTTTGTACTGCTCATGTAAATGAAACTTGTCCCAGAATGTGGCCTCTGGGAGTTTTGTGCCCATGCACTCCCTCACAGTTGACATTAAAGGGCAAATTAAAATAATCCACTCATATGCATCCTTTTTTGAGAGCATTTTGATTATACTTTTCTCAAGCTGGATTTCGTTTTCCATGGAAGTCTTAGTAAAGAGATATAAAATATTTGCCCCAGAACCAATTGTAAAAGGAGGTGTAAACTCCTTTTACTTGATGAATTGGCTGGTCACCAACTTTCAAAAAGTTTTGGATTCCTGCATTGAGCAGAGGAATGGACAGTGGTCTTACTAGCTCCTTTCCAGTTATAGGAATTCTCATCAGCATTACAGAACTTTGAACTGAAAAAACTCATTGGTCTACGTGTGGTATTCAGGAATCATGGGAACATATATTGCTCTCCTTGCTTGCCAGTGGAAATGACAAAGAGCTTGTTATGTTAACAAACTCACATTGTCAGGAAGCATTCCTATTCTTTATCTTCTTTGCTCATGCAAAGAAGCTCTGCTAGCTTGAGATTTTGTTACAGATGACTGGATGGCTTATCAGCCACATATTGTATTCTTCAATCACCCAACTACTTTCTTGTTTTCATATGCAACAGAAAAAGGAGGAGAACCCAGTTCACTGATTGTCTAGTAGCTACTCAATCTAATATACATTCTACCACGATTTCTAAAGAGAATAAAGTGCAAGATTAAGATGGAAAAACAGCTAAGCCAGTCATTATCTAGAGGCGAGGCCTTAGTATTTCTGTGATTATTGCAAACAATGAAGCTTTATTTCAGATTTATCATGAAACTTTGCTCCCCCCCAACATTATGACCACCTGTCTATTCTACCAATGATTAATCAGAACTTGCAAGGTTATAATACTTAAAAGAGTTTCTCAAATTTAGTTTTCACTGTTTATGAGTTGGGATCTTCAATAACTCTTTGCTGATCCAACAGAATGACCCTGGACCATTCTACTAGGGTGTAGATTTGTGCTTATTTGAAAAACATTTTGGGGTACCCCCCACTTAATAAAATGTTGAATTACTGGGAGGCAAATACTATGCTATGATAATCCTAAATAATCTTAGATAGTTATGTGTGGTACATTGTTGGCTGAGCTCCTTGTAAAGTTCATAGTGTGAGGATGGCAAAAGTTCTGACATCATCTGGACCACAGTAATGCCTGAATGATTCCAATAGAACAGACATGTCAAACACAAGGCCCGGGGGCCGGATGCGGCCCGCAAAGTGGTTTCATGTGGCCCGTGAAGCTATCCTGGAAACAGTGAGGGAATGGCCCCCACTGCCTTGGCCCTGGCCCAGAGACCCTCAGATCTGTCCCACTCCTGCCCAGGCCCCCATAGGCACCCTTGATGCGAACGATGTAGAGCTGGCCATGCCCACCCAGTAGGCCATACACACTCTAGCCACGCCCACCCAGTAGGCCATGCCCACCCTGGCCATACCCACCCAGCCCCCTGAGGGCAACCGCAATGCTGATGTGGCCCTCAATGAAATTGAGTTTGACACCCCTGCAATAGAAGATGAAATCTTTTCAAGAACAGTTGATTGAAAAAGAGTCAGCCTCTACAGTTTGAAGGCACTATGACTACTGGTCAAAACTAAAAAGTGTGATTCATTTTGTTTATGACATGATAATATTATCATAATGTTTTGTATGGAACAAAAACAATATTTGAATCTATTTATAACTTTTTTGAAATGCATTTTTCTGGATTTTTTTTGTTGTTATTCTGTCTCTCCCTGTTAAAATAAACCTACCATTAAAATTATAGACTGATCATTTCTTTGTCAGTGGGCAAACATACAAAATCAGCAGGGGATCAAATAATTTTCCCCCTCACTATATCAAAGACAGGAGAATTAACAGACTGAAAATTATCATATAGCATCACAATTGTCATATAGCAAAATAATGCTTATCCTATCAGAATCACCATCATTCCCCACCATCCAGTCAGAGCTGAAGAAGCTTCTTGGATGAGAAGTGAAATGGTTTCAAAGAAAAACAAGAAAGTCCAGTTGCCTCGTAAAAAAGCGCCTTGGGGAATCAGCAGTGTGTGTGAGACAAAGTCCACTGAAAGACCAAATTATCTTGTGTAGTAATATTTTTCCCATTGTAAACTTTTCACATCTGCTATCTGAAAAATAACAGCACCAAATTTGCCATCTATTCTATGCAACATATTTCCATTAACTGATTACTGTACCTTATTATTAAGAAAATGTGGAAATGGATCTGTGTAATCATGGGCATCAATAACAAATCAAGATTATACTAAAATGAAACTACATGCAGAATGATGCCATGAAACAAATGCCACCCATACATACTTGCAGTCTGATGCAGATGCATAAGCAACAGTGTTTGTCACGATGCATGTTATATATCACTTGTCCCCTGTGATAGTAATTTATGAAACTAAGCATGTCATTTAGAAAAAGTACCATATCTCAGGCATTCTGATTTAATTCCTGGTATGTTACTAGATAACCTTAACACACATACAAATAGTTTCTCATATATTTTAAATATCTATTAGGGGTTTGCATCTCCTTCATATCATAACTTGATCTAAGAAACCTTATTTATTCTGAAGGTAATTGCAGAAATAAACCAGGGAGCTTTGAACAAAATCAGTTCTGTGTGTCTAAGCAGTATTGTGAAGGTGTTTTTCATATTTGTTTATTTCAGTGGACAATAAAACAAACCAAGCTATAACATTTGTCACCACAAATTATTCACAGTCACCTTTCTAAGCCTTTGGAGTGAGGCATTTATAAATCTTGTAAACAGCAGTACAGAGTAGCTATTCATAAAAGCAATTCTTAACCCTTCTTTTATGCTTAAAATGTAAGAATTGGATTTGATGTATTTTATCATATGGCACTAGATCCAGACAAAGCAAGCCTCACGGGCCTTAGGCTGATTCATCCAGAGTAAATGTTGATAGTTAACATGTCCTGGAAGCTAGCATGCTAGTTATAGGTTCCAGCTGTTTGGGGGCAGTGAGGATAATTATTTTTCTGAACATAGGGTCATAAAGGTTGTTTCCTTTGAAAAATATTAATCAAAGGGAAAGTTCATAAACATTCTCCCCTTTCTGGCTTAACCCAATTTGAAAAAATTAGCTAGAGGAATTTGATGAAGGGAAGACAATATAAAGTTTCTCTTTCTTTTGGATGCATTCAAAGTTCCCCCATTTTGCCTCTATATTTTTCTGAAAATCAGGCATAAGGGGTAGGGTATCTTTTCTCTTTTTTCCTTTCTTTTTTTTAAGATCTTGAAGTATTTTCAAAATAAATAGGGTTTTCCTGCTGGGTTAGTTTGGAATGCCTTTGCTGGTCTTGAGTGATTCATTTAAGTTTTCTAAAACGCATAACAGAGAAACATGCTTCCCAGTAGAGTCTGACTGGAATATTTCTCATACCATTTTGTGTTTAGAGTGTTGTATCAAAAACTCTGCTGCTGAGTGCTTCTTTTATGATTGGAAAGTAACTGCTTTTTTAGTGCCCCCCAAAGTGGCATTAATTGTTTATCATGGGCAGATAAGGTCAAGTCTTTTAATCTTCTAAGTGTGAAGTACCTATTCAAATTATCATTAAAAATCCTTGTAATCTATTTGTATTTTAAATGTGCAAAGCCTCCCTTAATTGCTGCTATGGCTAGTCATCAACTTACAACCATAATTGGGACTGGAAATCCAACTGTAAGTCATTACGGTTGTAAGTCAAGGCACCCATGTGACCAGAAGTAATTTTCTGGCCTTTATCATGACAGTCATTCAGCAAATGCCATAGTCATTAAGCAAACTCATTCATTTGAAAGGATGGTGTTTTGTTTTGTTTTTTCCATCATAAATTCCAATAGTTGTAAAACAACCAGTTATAAGTCAAGAACTACCTATAATAGGGCCAGTGGGTTTTGTTTTTTGTTTTTTTTTAAAAAAATACCATTTTCATGATGGAAAGCTCCTCTTTTTTGGACAAGCAGAATGCATTTTTTATCCACTAGGAAATATGGTTCCCCAAATTCTAAGTTATTATGCTTGTTGGATGGACCAATGTCTTACTAGATATTGTTTATACAGATGGTTCCCTATTTTATGAACATTTGGTTTAAAAATAGTAGGTACTTTATTACTAGGGTAAGAGAATGTGGAATAGCAGTACAATTTTCTCTTATACAATCAGATGATTTGCTTAATACTTAAAGATTTAATGACAGGATATTGCCACAAAACGTTATAGGGCTAATTATACTAGAGGTAATATTCTCTGTATCACCAGGACATCTTAGCTTACTAGAAGTTCTCCAGGCATTCTCAGTATTTGCATGGAGATGCTCTCATGGTGCAGTGATACTAAAAAGAAACCTGCTATCTTTGATGATGACATACAGGCCAGAGGGATTGATTAGAAGATTAATCAGCAGAAAGGATATTTCCTTGTCCTCAGGATTGATATCTAAATAATGGTGCTTTATTATCCATGTCATTATTTAAAATCCATAGTCTGCAACATATAATTTTTAACTGCATTTTCAACAAATAGCATAGTACTATTCATGGCTGAGAATATGCTGCATATAAATATGTCAGATTTCAGTCTATGTAGTGTTGAAGGTTCACTCAGAATGTGGCAATAATTTCCCTCTAGAAACTCAGCTTAGGAGCTAACATTAGAAGAGTCAAGGACAAGACTTGGATAGATCTGTTGCTTTTATTGCAGGCACAAGAAGCCTTAATAATGGGGAAGATAATGAAGATGCTCTACCTCTGCAGAATGAAACAGCCAGGGCATTCTATTTATAACACCCCTAGGGTCTAAATCATATATCTTTTTCTCACTCGTATGTTATAATGGACTTCTTGCCACTCAGTTTAGTCTGGGATGTGCAGTGCACTTTGTAGCATCCAGTAGTTCAAATAGCATTTCCCCCAAACAGGCTGTTGGTTGAGAGACGAGATGATTGGGTAGTTTGGGATTCTGAAAACTTGGTGAATAATGGATGGGCTGTCTCAAGTGCAATGGGGAAGGCTGCAACTGGGGATGAAACGAGACATTTAAGAAAAAGATGTACCATCAGTAATATGGTACCCAGGGGCTTGACAGGTAATTACAGTAATAAAGCTCAGAGAAATAATGTCCCAAGATACTTGTGGGGAGGAAAGAAGATGTAGCAGCCTGACCAGTTTGCTGATTAGAGGTTTGGTGCAGTGATGCATGTGGCAGGGAGAAGCAAAGGCCTTGATGTTTGTTCTAATGTGAGGCCATTATAAGTTTCTGAAAGTTTCATTACCAGGCTAGGTAACATCTTCAGCTGCATTTAGGAGATACCTTTTTCAGTACTCTTCTGCTGATAAGGGCTTCAGGTGTGGGTGTGTCAAATGAGGGTCTTGTGATGGGTCAGGTGTGAATCATCAGAGAGAGGCTTGGGATGGGTCTTGGGATGGGGAAAACCTCTGTCTTCATTGAGGCTGGCCCTCTGTGAGGTTGTTAGTAGGTGATAAACCTACTCTTTCAGTGTCTTTGAAATGCATCTTTGATGGCTAAAAGTTCCTTTCTAAAAACATCCTTCTGCTTAGCCAGCAGAAGATGTTTAGAAAGTATGCACACTGGAGCAAGCTCTCTCTAAATTCTGGTATGGATTGTAACAATACAGAAATCAGAAGTTTAGACTTAAAATCTATTTGAGTAGGGGTGTCAAAATTCCATTTAAAGAAGTCCCTTCTTGATAGGGTGACTGAGCAATCTGAAAAATGCAACAAAATTAGAGACAAAATGTATTAAAATTAGCAAACCCCAGGATATGTTCCATGTCCCGAGGAAATGTAGTAAACCCACTAGTTGAAGACAGGCAGACCACAAATTCATTTTTTCTAACTTAGCACTGTATGGACAAAGTTAAATAATTGCCTGAAACTGTGCACTATAGATAGCAGGATCATCATACTACTGTAGATCAGTACTTTATCCCAACATATGATTAAAAACTTATTAAAAGGGCCATGAAAGGTAGAAATCATAAATCTTAGGAGAGATTCCAGACATGATGAATAACATGATGGCACAGCAAACCTTCCCATACTGGAAGTCAACTATTCTATACCCTCTATCATGTGAGCCCGATTTAAGTTCCTCTGAAATCCAGATTTGTAAAAATACCTGTAGGTGCTTTTTGCATCTATTTTGACAGTGCAGAAATGAGGGGAAGATTTAGTGATCCCTAAGAGTTACAGAACTCAGGAACTTATAACAATGGATTCTGTACTACTGGTTAAAGATAGGTTTATTATTACTATTACTATTATTACTATTACTATTGTTGTTATTACATTTGTTTGTCACCCATTTCACAGTTCGAGGTGACTCTGAGAAGATGGTAGGAAACCTTTTTGGCAAAAAAAAAGGTAGGAGCACTGTTTGGGGACATAGATAATTGGATGGTGCTCTCTGCAAGTCGTCATCAAGAATTTTTTTAGGCTAACTAATTCTGCTTCTGACGCAGCATTTTCCAGGAATCTGTCCCAGGTTTATGATGCAGTCAGAATTAAAAGCAGAATCTCCTCTCCTTTCCTTCCTAAACAAATCACCACAATCAGCATTCTAAGATGGGAATCCCACGTATGCTGAAATGAGCAGGAAAATGGGACTCCCAGCTGCATAAATTCAATATTTGAAGCTTCTACTGAATGGGCAGGAAGAAGAAGAAATTAATTATAATAGCAGCATTTCCTCTCTCGCATGTACTTTACCACAGTTCTTTGAGTCTTCCATTGATCCCCAAGTAGAATTGGATTAATGCAGTCTCTGAGGTCCTGTTTCATTTAATATCTCCTCTTTAAAGTAGTCAGTTAATCTTTTTTTAAAAAAAAATCCAGCCGGCATCTTTAGCTAGCAACTGCAAGTCTAGAAAATAGTCTCATGCAAAGTACTTAACCTGTTGTAGGTGACACATTTTGCAGTTGTCTGTCACACGTTTGATGAGATTGTCAAAATTAGAAGAAATTGGCATGGTTATCCAGGTTTGAGCTGTTCTGCGGCAGAGGAGGGATTGTCAGTTCTGCCACTTCCTCTGTCGAGGCCAATTATAAATCCTGCATGACATGGGAATATCCTCAGGTATTTGTGATATGTTCACAACACATTGAGCAAAGAAAGTGGTAAACACATCATGTTTGTCAGACAAGAAGTGTAATTGCTGCTGCCATTATGGCTGCTGGATCTGGAACAGGGACACAGGAGCCACAGAATAAGTTCACTGGCTGCAAGAACCCACAATAATGAAAATTAGCTTCAGTTTAAAGCTTATGTTTATTTCTTCTACCCTTATATGTGAATGAACATCCTGCCACTCATTTTATAGACAAGGATTTGAAGGGCATCTACATCACACACACACACACTTTTTTAAATAACAATCTTTTCTGGTTTTAGGTCCTTGCTACCTTCAACTCTCATATGTGAGTTCCTTGGAGACCAAAACAGGCAACAACCACTTACAAACTGGTCTTTGAAAATAATGAAAGGTAGCTTGATGTAGGACAGCATGGGATAACTGAAATTATTCAGATACGCTCATTTTTTAAAAAATCTTTGATCTAAGTTATGAAGAAATTTTGATGACTAACTATATGGTACAAAATTTCTTCGAAACCTACGGCATTTTATAAATATGAGCAGGTCTGAAGAATTTCAAAGCTATCCCATCCTGTCTTCACCTTGAACTAACATAAATAGGTAGGTACAGTGAAAGCTGAAGCTGCCATAATTAAAAATGAAGCAGACATATAAGCAGGTGAGGACAAAAAGCCAGGAATCTTGTCTAAAAGATCCCTTCAGGAGATAAATAAATAAGAAGGAGCTAAGTTGTTAAGGAAACACAGGAAAAAATGTCACTTGAACCAGACAAAAGAAGTTGACCCTAACACTTGGGAAAACCCTCCCCAAATCCCATGAACATCTACCAGACTTGAAAACCAACAAGGCAAGAGTACCTGCCAATCTTGTGAATAATCAAAGCAAGGACTTTGGGGGAATAAAAGGGGCCTGGAAGCCTGCCCATTCTTTGAGTCTTTTTTTGAATCCAGACTTGGAGGCTTCCATCCCTCTGGCTAGTGCCTGCCAGCCTAGTTGAGAAGGTTGTAGGTAAGTGTGGATGAGTGTGTGTGTGTGTGTGCGTGCGCGCGCATGTGTGTGTGCATGTAAAAAAGAGCAAATGTATATTGCAGCCAGTAAAATATTGCTGTTACTTTCAATTCACTGGGTCTCTGTGTATTCCAAAGAATTGGTTGTGCCTCAGTTTTGGTAGAAAGTGAATTAAGTGTGGCTGCTTTCCAGGGCTTTGAGTTTTTGAGACAGTGATCATAAGCCAAACCTGGAAGACCTGAACAGTATCCACCGAAGCAGAAGGGTTAGCTCTAGAATTGATATCAATCAATAATATAAGTGCAACTGGAGCCCCTGAGGTTTCTAAACATTTTCAAATGCTATACTGTATAGCGCATGTTACAGAATACCAACGGAAAGTGCACTATTATGGCTAGTTCTGAACCTCTAGGAATGGATGCGGTTGGCGTACTAAATTTATCAGGCCAGTGCTGAAACTTTGGCTTCCACACCAAGAGTGGAGTACTCAAGTGAAGTTACATTTCACTTAAGAAAAATTAAATCCTTATTTTTGTACCTGCTTTCTAGCTAATTTGGAGAACCAGCTGCTGATCATTAGATAGTAGTTTAGAATTAATTATTTTTCCTGGATTTAGATGAAAAGAGCATGTGAGAGAACATGTATGTTGGATGTAATCAATATGATAGCAGTACATGAAAAACCTACAGATGATTCCTCACAGTGTTTTCAGTGAGGGATAAATTGGTATCGAGCAGGACATATTGGGCCAATAGTCACATAAGGATATAAAACACCATATAAGATTTAGTTTTTATAAAAACTATAAAGGTCTTACGGCTTTTGAACCATTTTGAAATCTGTCTGTCTGTCTGTCTGTCTGTCTATCTACATCCATCCATCCATCCACCCATCCATCCATCCATCCATTGATTCCATTTGTATAGCTATCCAAGTATGTAACTCTGGGCAGTTCACAGCAACTAAAATAGGAAGAACAATAAAAAAACCCCCAATCTGACCACCATATTAAAACCAACATTAAAACTCAATTCAACTTTGTAATATAATCCATTATTTTCAAAATTGAAAAACTGTGTGGATTTTTTGTCCAGTTTCTTATGAGTCTGCCTTTGTTTCTTTTTCTTTTTTAAATCCAATAGAAGATAAGTAGCAACCACTTCTGTTACTTCTATAATGTGGAAAATAGTCTCTTCAGTTAAACCAACATTTATTTTCTATCAATATAATCTTATACATATCTATTCTGAAGTAAATCCCATAGAGTTCAGTGCTTAAAAGTGTGGCTCTAGAATTGCAACCTAGTGTTGTATATTAAGGGTAGTGGGATTTGCATCCTTGAACTTTAATAATGCCAATTTGTAATAACAATTTATTAAACTTGTTTGCTGCTCAACTCTCAATAATTTCTGGGTGTTTATAATAAATTATTAACAAATGAGATCTCAAGTGCAAACACTGAATAATGTCTTGAATAAACGGCAAGATGTTCTTAAGAAACAATTACCTTTTGAGAAATTAAGAAGAATAAGGCACCTGCATATTATTGTTGTGAATCTTTAACTCCAGGGTAATTTCTAGTTTGCATTTGTGTGTAACTGAGCATGGAATAGGGCACAATACATGAAAGTAGTTAACATTAATATCACATACATTCTCTCCTGGATATCACTAGAGCCTCACTGTTTATGTGGATTTTTTTCCTTAGCTTTTGGAAAGAGAATATACTAGTAGTGGGAAGTACTAATACAATGCAGACACAGCTTTTACTTTGGTTCACATAAATCCCAAGGGCCACCTGGCTGAGATTATAGGGAATTGCAGTATAAGGCACCTAGAAAGCCTTCCTTAAGACTTTAAAAAGTCTTAAATCTTTCTCAACCCCCTTAAAATGTCTCTCTATATAGAGAGACATTTTAAGTGGGTTGAGAAAGATTTAAGACTTTTTAAAGTCTTAAGGAAATTACAGTATAGTTACATTGCCACGTGCCATTTTAGGTTATTAAAGTAAAGGTAAAGTTTCCCCCGCACCTGCGTGCTAGTCGTTTCCGACTCTAGGGGCCGGTGCTCATCTCCGTTTCAAAGCCGAAGAGCCAGCGCTTGTCCGAGGACGTCTCCGTGGTCATGTGGCCGGCATGACTAGACGCCAAAGGCGCACGGAACGCTGTTACCTTCCCACTGTAATGGTCCCTATTTTTCTACTCGCATTTTTACGTGCTTTCGAACTGCTAGGTTGGCAGAAGCTGGGACGAGTAACAGGCGCTCACTCTGTTACGCAGCACTCGGGATTCGACCCGCCAAACTGCCGACCTTCCAATCGACAAGCTCAGCGTCCTAACCCACTGAGCCACCGCGTCCCTTTTAGGTTATTAGCCGCCTTCAAAATTTTAGGTAACTTTACTGTTACTTTATGTACTAGAATAATTCTTTTATGAATCTGCAGCATATAATGCTTCACATATAATGGTTTATAATGCAGTACCCAAAGAGGTATACTAAAATTCTTAGTAAGAAAGCGGGCGTCCTTCCAAAATCAGTACCTAGGTGTGTACCTGATTACAGTGTTTCAAAAGTGCAACTCCAAGTAACATTGCTATTTTAACAGAGTCAAAGTTATTGATGTGCAAGCTTTGCAGCATATAAACTTGGCAATCATGCAAGCTGCCTGGGGAAATATAAAATATCAGTAAATAAGAATTTGGGGGCCGCTGTATAATATACATTGACAGAAGGAGTTAAAGCAAAATAAGACTGAACAATGAGATATACGCTCATATTTCAGGACTAAGGATTAACGCTATATTTCTGGATCCTGCTAAAAGCTATTAAGGAAGCAAAAGGGGGATACGACAAGTGGAATTGTTGTAGAAGGCAGGGCACATGAATTTCTTTTGAATTTTTTAGGATCTGCCTCTGTCTGGAAAATCCAATGATTGATAGTCTCTATCTTCTGGGTCAAGAGTCTCCAGGAGATACAATTTGTATTGAATTACAAAGATCATAAGCCTCTCTGGGCTTCCACCATACTTGTCAGGCAAAGAATGAAGGGGATCATAAAGTGGTGATTGAAGTTGCTTTTGCCACCATTGTTGCTACAATTCCAGATAGAAATGGTGTGACAGTCAGTGGAAGCTAGCTATGATCCATCAGTTGAGCTAGGTCAGGGGTGTCAAACTCAATTTCACTGAGGGCCACATCAGCATTGCGGTTGCCCTCAAGGGGCCGGGTGGGTATGGCCAGGGTGGGCGTGGCCTACTGGGTGGGCATGGCTAGAGTGTGTATGGCCTACTGGGTGGGCATGGCCAGCTCTACATTGTTCGCATCAAGGGTGCCTGTGGGGGCCTGGGTAGGAGTGGGACAGATCTGAGGGTCTCTGGCAGAAGGAGGGTCTCTGGGCCAGGGCCAAGGCAGTGGGGGCCGTTCCCTCACTGTTTCCAGGAAGGCTTCGCGGGCCACATGAAATCACCTCGCGGGCCGGATCCGGCCCCCGGGCCTTGTGTTTGACATGTCTGAGCTAGGTGGTTCATCATCTGGTTTGAATGGTTCCTTTGTCACCTGGTTCTGGTGCTGTGCCAGTTGGTTTTGATACAGGACCAAGGAATTAGCAACCAGCTCTTAGTGATGCTTCCAAAAAAAAAGCAATTGCCTGAATCTAGAACATTGGATTTGTTCCTTCCCCATAAAAGTGTTATTGCTGTAAAATGAAAACCATATTTATAATAGATGCAAGGAACAACACTTTGAGTGGTAGGACCACTGAACATGTGATTATTGCAGTGGATTAGTTTTATCTGTTTCTTTCTCACTTTACTGGAACTATCTCTCACAGTTTCTTGCACCATTAGTCTGCTAGGTGCACATGTATGTGTGTTGGGGATAAGGGACAGGGGTTTTCCAGATTTGTACACAGTTCTAAATTATAGGGAAGTTTATTTGGTACAGTATTTTTAGGTAAATAATTTGTGTTTATTTCTAATAACTACAGTGGCCTTAGCTTAACAAGCTATACAGACATCTCTATATTAAGCTTTTTACAGTTTCTTAACTGTCTTGATCCCCCCCTTTCCTCATTCACACTGGTGTTCCTTATCACAACTTTGATACCACTTCAATACTTTTGTATTGTGGGCTTGCCTTTAGCCTAGGGAGAAAAACAAACGGGGAAAACATGAATGCCATGAGCTTCTTGTAATTGTAGCACTCTGTCAAGCTGTCTTCCTTTTCTGAATTGTGCTGTCTGTCAACCATCTGGCTAGCAAACTCAAAATCAAGTAATCTGCAAGTGCCATTAAAGATAAACTTTATTGATTTGGAACTGAAGAAGCAAAACCAGGTCTGGTGTTCCCGCGTGAAAAGTTGCCTAGTTAACAATTGTTTTCCTTAACCCACACCCACTGGGTGTTTACCTTGCCCAATCGTATATCTTTGATTTGTTATGAAAATGGTCCACTTCTCCATCAGACATGGATGAGGCTTTGCTTGTTTGTGCAGACCGATTGCTGGCATGCTGCAGCCAGGCGACCCCTGCTCTAATACCAAGCACATTTCAGCCAATGTATTTGCTGTAATAAAAACTGAGTAGTGTAAGCTACTAATATTGTATCTAAAGAATAGTTTACTCGATTTTCCAATATTATGCTTAAATTCAAATAATATGGAAATGATTTTAATATTTGGGGAGCTAATGATGAATTTTATGTTAGCAATTCCTCAAATGTATTTTGGAGGGATGGGGAGAAAAGACAAAAATAGGAACTTTTGACCTTTCTTAAATGTTGCATGTTTTTTGCCTAAAAATTATCTGAAAGCTAGTTATATTTCACTGCCTTCACTATTTAATCATACTCCATCCATCTCTCCTTATCCAAAAAAACCAAATTTATGCTCTTTTTTTGTTAAGTGTGTTTGCCATTTTTTGAAATCAGCATGAAATATTGGATTCACAAAAATCCTAAATTTAGACCTGTGAATATGACTAATCGAGGACTTACTCGATTGGCATTGTCCCCTGATATTTTGACAGGCATGTAATTTATTTATTTATTTTATTTTACAGAATTGAAAGCATCCAGAGAATCCAGACCTTGAGTGAGAAATGACAACTGCCATAGTTAAATGGTGAAGCCAGATCTAGTCCAGTTACCAATTTGAAGGTGTGATTATAATAACATATGTGTCTCTGTGTGGGTCCTTATACACACCTACAAACCTATTGCTGCAACCATTCAAATTGGTTGTTGCAAACGTCAACATTTTTGCGATTTATGAAAGTGATCGCAAGCACCAGCATAGCAACCTGACAGCACGAGGACCAAAAATCCATGAAGTACCATCTGCTGCTAGTGGTCAGCCTCCCAAATGATCAGCAGCAAGTGAAGAAAAGAATTGCAAAATGTAAACAGAGCTAAACAGTCTCTGAAGAGAGTTAATGGCACCAGAACACCTAAGAAAGTGATAAAGTTTGAGCAGCAAATAGAGTGATATTGTCATTCCCAGAGGAGGAATTATGTGAAATTATCACGTCTTTTGCTGTATTAGAATTGGAGTCACTTGGATTTAATACGTTTGCCAATTAAGAAGTGACAGATAATTTTACAGTAATGATTAAAGAAGAACAAGCTAAGGGGCAGTGGGAAGACTCTCAAGGTTGACCTTCGGTTTTCATGCTTGTATTAAATTTGACAATGGAGCTATTTTTCCTTATCTGTTCCTTGCTAACATGGTACAAATACAAATAAATATTTGATCATCAACATTACTCAAAGCTTTTGGAACACTTTAAAAATACACTCCACTGCCACAAATGCATTGGTTAGAATGATGCATTTGAGCTCTAAGGAAGCCCAATAAGGAAGGAGCCTGTTGAAGAACCAACGAAGCAACGTGGAGAAGGTTTTTTTTTATTAGCCCAACATTTATTCTGAACTGGCCATTTTGCCTTCTTTTTTTTTTAACACACGATCAGTAAACTAAACAATCTGCTTTTAATTCTGATTCGTGTTTTAGCATTGAGGATATAGACTTTCCAGCAAAAAAAGAAAGTCAACAGCCCTCTGTCTTGGAGAAGGCTTCATAAGTCACCCAGGCAAACTTTCTTGCTTTAAAACTTTTAGAAAGGTTTAAAAAAGTTTTAAAAGAAAACACCTGCTAAATGAAAAGACACCTTTGCTTTTATGCCTGTGCGCGGCAACAATTTGTGAGAAAGCAGGCAAGGCAGCTTAATAAATTGGGTCACCTGCGAAGGTGGCAGGAATGCCACCGGCTGCCAAAGAAATGGGACTTCCTTCGGATTGCGAACGGTCTGGGTGGAACAGTGAGCAGCTGAGTTTAGAAAGGGCTTTTCCATCTGGCCTGGCACATTGCTAGCTGCACCGAATTCTGGCTTGTGGTCTTGCACAGTCTGTGTGCCTTTTCTCTCCCCTTTATGCAATCTTTCTCAGCTTTAGCAGCAGATGTTTTGGTCTGGTGGGAATAACATGCCAGAGGGTGGATTTGGGGAAAGATAAATGAATACGCACCATGTTTGCAAGTCCGACTGGAGGAAATCTTTTTAAAGCCTTAAGTTACTTGAAAACCTACACTTCTGCAAACTTTTGTCTCTGGAATTGTGTGATGCTATATTGGAAATCTCAGGCCGCATGGTGGTTCTGTCCAATTGAGCAAAAAGACGGCTCGCCACTTCTTTGAGCTCCTCTGCTGCGGTAGCTGTTTCTCCAAAGGACAAGTGTACCCCCTCACTCCACTGACTCCGAATCAAGATGAGCCTGACTGATTTTCATTTTTTTAAGTGTTACATTTTCTTAGCCAACTGTCATCATATTTTATAAGGAAATTTTTCACTATGCATTTGGTGGATATTTATAAAAACTGATCTTCTCTTCTGCTACACACACACACACACACACACACACACACACACACCACCCTCACCTCCTGATTCTGATCTGTCTTAAAACATTTGGTCCTATCAGTAGAAACTACAACTACAAAGAGATCTATTTATATTTGCTGCACTAGACATAGTACTTTCTTACGTCAAAAGGGAAAAAATACAACAAAGCATGTACGCAGCAGTGGAACATGGGCCTGTTCTCTTCAGCGATTCCAACATCCTCTGCCTCTCATGGAAAGGCAGGGTTCCAAAAAGTGAAAAGGAGAAACCTGTATGCCGGAGGCGATATTACGAGGAAGGCTGGCTGGCCACAGGAAATGGCAGGGGAGTAGTAGGCGTTACCTTCACTTCCAGCCACTGCAGAAAGGACAGAAACACACCCCAACGAATCAACTTTAATTTAAGAGGCCACAACAGTGAGGTGAGTAAACTCTCAACTGCTAACATTCAATCTAGGAAGTAGAACACTATCATCAAAACACACAAAGTGGATAAAGGACAGCACTTGGAATGCCGTTAAGATAGTTACATGGGTTGATGGTTTTCTTTGGCTGTGTTCGCCCATTAAGAGTTATCCCTACATACGAAGTCAAGTACAATTAAATGGGTTCTACTCCTATATTTTTAGGTGTTATAACTTTCTTTTTTTTTAAAGAGGGCTGGTTGAAAAGTTAAACTACGATTAACATTAGAGTAATTATTTAAAATAACATAAGTTCAAAACCTATTTTCTGGAGTTGGCTTCTTTAACTTATCACGAAGGTTTGCAACACACTGAACTATAGTTAACTAAAAGTGCAAAGGAAATGTCCACTGTAAATGGGATAAGAAGCTGTTACTTGTATTACTGAAAAGTATGTTAAAAGAAGAGGCAACATGAATGAAACCTGGTTGGGTTTTAAGTAATGGAATTTTATTTTTATGGCAATAGGCATATGTTCAACATTCAGATGTGTTCAGACTGGAATTCCTAGGAATTCTGCAAGTTGATGTCATAGCAAATCTCAAGGATAGCTAGATGGAAAACTAGAATAAATATGATTATATGTGTCATGGTTCCGACAGATGAAACTCTTCAAAAGAACTTCAAGGCATTGTTTACCTTAAAGAATCTTTTATTAGAGAAACAACTATTGCAAAAACTAAATTCCCCTCCCCTGTATGAAAAGTATCAAAGCACAATTCCCTCCTCCAATAAATAGTCATAAATCACATTTCCCAATTAGCTTGAAATGTGGGCTTTCTCCCCAGCTCTCCAGCCCACCAAAACTCTTATCAACTCTGGGCCCAATGACCTTGGATTCCCACGGCTGAGTTATTGTTATGACTAGCTGGACTCTCATCCACATTCCCCCTCCCAGCATCAACTAACTCTAAAAGCAATAGAGAAAAACGGCTGCATTTCCATCTTTTGTCAAAGTAAGAACATGCAATGTTAACAGCGTTGACATCATGGTTATATAAGTAGATGTGATTTATATATATGGTTGGTTTAGAGCAGGGGTGTCAAACTTGCAATGTCACTTGACATGTTGCGATGTATTGCGATTTTTCCCCCATTGCCGGCAATGGGGTGGGCGCGGTTTCAGCTTGACGTATCCAGCCTATGGGCTGGCAGTTTGGACACTCCTGGTTTAGAGCTTTTAGTTTATATAGGACTATAAACCCTGCCCAGACATAATGGGAAGCATTGCTTCTTCACTATGTAATATGCACACCTTCTCCTTTCCTCTCAGGCATATCAGACATTTTTGCCTGAGCAGAATTCTAGTTTGTTTAAAACTTGAGATGCAGAAGAAGGGAAGAAACTGAAGCTCATTGTTGCGTATTGACAAAGCTGGCAAGTGGAAGGTGGTGATCTTTATTATATATATATATAAGATGATGGTTGCTTCGGATGGCAGATTGTCCATGACGCAAACACATTTTATTAATAAGAATGAATTGTAACTGTACAACATGACATTTGAATAAGTAGATTGCAGAAATGGCCAAAGGACAGCACACCACCAGCGGGCAATTTTCATATAGTTCTGAGAAGCTTCTTTTTCCATTTGTCAGATTTTAACTTGCTTCTTATATCTGAACCTTTGGGCTCACACCCTTGCTGCTGCTTCTGTTAAAATCGCAGCTTGCTTCTGCTTCCTTTTTTAAGGCAAAAAGCGAACAAAAACCATGGCTGCTTGGACTGCTTAAAAGATTCTTGGGAAGAGCCACATTTAGAAAGGAAGTGTCAGATGTGGATGAACAAGGTTGAGTCAAATAAACAGAAGGCAATCAAAATAAGTATGTCAAATTGTAGTCCAGAACCATGGATAGCTCTGGTGAAGTTCTTCCTTATGCATACCGGTATATGTTTTCTTAGTAGGAAACAAAAGCCAAGTGGGCAGTTATACCTAATTGATAATAACACCTTATCCATTTCTTCTGGAGAAGCTGAATGATCTTTTAAAGCACCTTTGAATTTTCAGACTTCTAGGAAAGTGGCAAAGTGTGATCTCTATCTAGGATATTCTGCCATTCTTATTAAAGAGACCGGTCTGTGTCTATTGTTGTGAGAATCGTGTCCTGCACTTGGAAAGGTATGAGATGCATAACAGCTTATAATACTTGAGAACCTCAGTCTGAAATTGGGCTAAATGGTAAGGATTATGAATTTAATTTAGAGGGACAAAGTTATGAGGAATTTGGTAAGGAAGGCTGAGAATGAGGATAGGTTAAAATGATGGCTGGTTACTCACTAGGGGTACTTGCATTGTGAATAAATAGATATTGTTTATATCTAGGGTTAGGAAGTGCTGGGGACTAGATCAAGAAGCAACATACTGCCTTGGGATGGCTAACTTTACTAGATATAGAGCCTGAACTGTCGTGTTCCAGTGTAATATTGATTTTGTATTAATCATGGTCTATAAGAAATATAATAATCAAGTTTTATAGTTGCTAATCATAGAGAGACTGTGGCAATCTTCTTAGATTTTTGGGGGGAGGGATGCACATTTGTTTTTTAATATGCCATTTCCCACAATTTAACCACAGTTTTTGTTGATTTCTCTGTGCCTAGAAAATCAATCTGTCAGAGTAAAATGTAGTGTGAGGTTAGGCATATGTCTTCCCAGTGACTCCTGTCTACATGCAGCATATTTTCTATTTTCAGGAATTAAACCAAAATTGTTAGTGTGCTGAGTAAAACAGAAGAACTAATTTGCTTTTAACTTCTGTTCATTTGTTGAAATTGATTTCTGCAGCCATGACTTGGCATTCATTTCTGCAGGATACAATGAGATCCCGGAGAGAGCTAGTGAAGTCTAATTAGTTGGAAATCTGTGGTCTCTCTGTTATGTGTAACTTGTTTGAGATATATATCTTGTCATTTAATGGCAAAACATGGAAGAATAAAGGTCACCAGAATGTCAAATTTAGGTGAAAGTTTAGTACGAAAGCTGAATTTCTCATCTATGTTATATGGAATAGATATTGCCTTGATTAAACTGACTTACATTATAATACATCACTTGAATAGTTAAGGGCCCAAAAATGATTCGCAAAATAACTCCTCACAAACCTGGAATAAATTTATTTTCAGTCATAGGTGAATCTTTTTATAGGATAGGTGTGTGTGTGTGCGTGTGCGTGTGCGTGTGTGCGTGCGCGCCTTGGGAAGAAAAAATAAAAAGGTCTTTTCATATTCTGTGTACAAGTAACAATTGGACACTTTGCTCGTCTCTTAGGGAGTAACTGGGTGATGCTTCTAAAAGTATAGAAAACAGGATTTTTTTAAAAAAATATGCTATTTCTAGTTCCTTTAAAACATGCAGGTGATTTTTGTTTCATCTTGCACTTCCACTTATGCTGATAGAATGTCCTTCGATTTTGCGAAACAGATTTTTTTTATTTTATAAGAAGATATGAGATACACATAACCATAAATTAGCTCATCCGTACTTCTAAACCTATGTATTTTCTTTAATGTTAAAATACCAAGTTGACTGGTGTTTGTGTGTCTGCATGCGTATGTGTGCAGGTATCTTTCCATTGTATTTTAAAACATAAAATAGAATAAAAACTGTGCTTTACAGATTTAAAGTCTAGATTCATACCATAGAAAGCAAATGGAATAAGGGATAAAGACAATAGTTTTGGCTTTGTTTATTAATGTTATTTTTTAACTGATTTTAACTGATATCTGTTGTAGTGTTTTCTTGAATGCCAAACGCAGTACAGTTCTTTCAGATGTTTTGTTTTTGTTTTAATCTTTGATTGTTCAAAGATTTATATAGAGTATAAATCAAAAACTCATGGGATAGAGACTAGAGTAGAGTAGTGGAAAAGTAACCTTAAATCTATGCAGTATCTGTGTGATGCTACTTTGAAAACCTTTGTTTAATAGGAAATCACTGTTTACATACAGGCCTACTAGATCTTCTTCGATATAGGCCTATTAAATCTCTATAAAGAATACTCCTCATTTATAGAATATTTTTCCAAATTATTTAATTTTTCAATCATAAAACTCAAACAAAGTAATTGAACCTGTACTTCATTCTCTGTAAATCATAGTTATACTTCATCACAGGGGAAATGCATTAAAACAATGTATTACAAATCTTATTACAATTTAATATATGAAAACAATGTGGCATATTAAAAATCTTCCAAATAAAATAAATACTTTAAATAAAACAATCACCCAATTTCAAATGTAGAAGTGCAGTCTTTGATTTATTGCATATAATCCGGAGGGATATTTTTTTTTGTTAAGCTGCTTCAAGAAGATGTTTAAAAATAGGATGAAATATTGTTAATAATGCCACATACATTCAAATTATATTGGTTATTATTTTGTTTAACAGATTCCCAGTCTTACTGGACAAAAGCCAACATTAATTATTCACCTCCAAATGTTATCACCATAGAGAAATGTGGAAGGATTCAGATAAGTTTATTCAGGAGAGATATCATGAAACAAGATGCAAAACCTGTAAAGCAGACTTGGCATGAAGGCCTTAGAATAAATTACTCTCAGTAATCCATCCAACACAATCTGGTTTTATAAAAGAATATTAAGCATTGCATATTACTAATTAGATCTTTTGCAGCTGCCCCTCTTCAAAAGACTCTGGGTTCCTTGCAAAATATGATTTAAAAGAGTAGCTTCCAGACCATAGAACCCATGCTTTCGCACACGCCTCCTAGTCTACCACCAACTCATGGAAATCCACTCCATTAACCATACTTACTCTTCAGAGCAGATCTCAACACTTCCTCAACTGTTCCTTCCCCAAGTATTCAGGAGCCAGAAGAATGGTTCACCATATGCTACCCATAGCCTGAAGCCCATTTCCATTCCCAGATCCCAACAATTATGGACCCAAGTTCAAAGTAGGTGTCTGATCCCAGTGTGCCTTATGCCAAACTAAACAGAAATCCTAGCCACTGCAAGCTTTGCTGCACTGCCCCAACCTCCAGATTAATTCCTTAGTTCTTCACTTCCTACTATACTTTAAAATACAAATATTAAAAATGTGTGCATGCGTGTGAGGGAGAGAGAGGGGAGGAGAGGAAGGGAGGGAGGGAGAGGGGGGGAAGAGAGAGAGTTTTATCCACATTCTGGACCAAGAGTCTCAGCAAACAATGCCAACAAGAAATGGATTTCAAAAGAAAGAGGATCTCTTATTTACCCCAAGTTCTGTCAATCTGAAGATTGCCTATACCCAGCAACCTACATCCAGATAAGCAAGGATGAACACCAGACAAACAATCAAGCAGAAAACAATACCCAAGGAACTACCAAGAAGAAAATCACATCCCCACCAACACTAGCAGGGAAAGCTACTGTAGCAGGGCAAGCTACAGGGAACAAACCTCATACTATTTAGCACTGGTGATACCTAGTCAGGTAATGAAGTGCATGCAAGCAAACAACCAGGCCCAGAGAGCACCAAGGACTCTACAGACTCCCAATTTTCTTGGCATGTACAGTCCTATCATGGCCAAGCATGGCTTGAAATTCCTACTGGAATTTTTTGGCAGGTGTGTACACATGGCACACTTGGTTTCATGGGCATTTTGTTGTGATAAATTTAACTGCTCATTTTGTTTCTTTTTATTAATCCTAGCTGAAGAAATATTGAAGGATAGGATTTGATTTATGTCATGGAATACCTCTTTAACTTGTTTCACTGTCAGTTTTTCTTCCCTGGAGTTTGAAGAGCTGGAATTATTGATTCTTTTTCATTCTTTTTTTTCTTTAATTAAATGATAAAAGCCTGCTCTGAAAACATGATTCATTCCATCATTCTATCTCCTATTAAGAATTCCTTTCACAGCTGTGTAGCACTTCAAACATACAGGTGGTCCTTGGCTTATGTCCATTTGTTCAGCAACCATTCAAAGTTATGATGGTGCTGAAAAAAATGGACATATGACTGGTTCCTGAAGTTCCAGCCACCATTGTGGTCATATGATCACAATATGGGTACTGAGGTGCCTGGCTCACAATTACATCACATTTATTTGTATAACTCCTTTACAGGTTTCATTATGCTTCCATGGTGGCACAGCCATGTCTTTAAGGCCTTGCAAAAGGACAGTAGAGTTTTGGCTAATTTGACATCTGGAGGGATGATATCCCACAGGGTGGGTATCATGATAGAAAAGGCTCTCTTCTGGATTCCACAGATGCCGTTCTATATTTAATGGGACCTGAAGCATGTCTCTCCTCCTAGACCAGGGGTAGGTAAGCTATGCTGACTCAGGAATTCTGGGAGTTGAAGTCCATGGGTCATAAAAGAGCCAAGGTTGCCTACCCCTGTCCTAGACCAAGGGCTCCCAACCTTTTCTATCCCCCGCACCCCTAGAATGCTTCTGGTATATTCTCGCACCCCTTAACAAAAGTTGGAAATAACGGCAACAATTTATACATATACACTATAACTTTGAAAACTCAAGTTTTCGCACTCCAGGGAACCCCTGTCCTAGACCAAATGCAGATTCTAATCCATTGCAAAGACAAGCATTAATTTTTTTCATTGATTTTCTTATTTTCTGCATTTGCTCACAAGGCTAAGAAGCTAAGTGGTATGATGAATAATTATATATTTCACATACAATTCTCAATATGAAAAATTGACAAATTATATCCATTCATGTGGTTCAAAACTGCAAATGAAATATGGTAGAATGTGCAATAAAAGAAAAAATGTGTTGGCAGAAACAAAACTATTGCAGAACTATTATGGTTTTTTTTTTAAAAAAATTCTTTTCTCATCAGTTTAATAGTAACTCCAGAGGGTAAGTCGATCTACCTTTGTTTTTCCTTTGGCTTGCAAAAGAAATATTAAGGTTTTCATACTATGATGTGGCATCTAACTCACAGTGGGAAACTGTTACTTTCTTTCGCTTGCTAGATTAGTTATTGGATAATGGATTTCAGTTTGTGAATATTTAGGTGCCTAATCACAGAAGGAAATGTGATAAATTGATTAAAGTGAAGATGGACAAAAAGCATGATGTTTCTAACCAAAACTGAAGTGGCTAGAAATTGTAATGTTTCCCCATGATATTTGTTGTTCAGTCACTAAGTCTTGTCCGATTCTTCATGACCTCGTGTACCATAACACGTCAGACACCCCTGTTCTCCACTGTCTCCCGGCATTTGCCCAAACTCATGTCCACTGTATCAATGACACTAATCATCTCATCCTCTGCTGTTCCCTTCTCCTTTTACCTTCAGTCTTTCCCAACATCAGGATCTTCTCCAATGAGTCCTTTCTTCTCATTGGATGGCCAGAGTATTTGAGTGTCAGCTTCAGTATCTGTCCTTCCAAAAGACAGCCAAAATCCCCTTTAGGATCCCCATGATATAGCCTTCACCAACTAATCGAGAGTAGAAATTCACAGAATAGGATATGGAAGTTCTGTGGTTAGATTTTCCCCCCCTTTCCTTTCGGCTTAAAAACAACAAGGTGTCCCTGACTGAGGTTCCTATTAACTGGGGATACAGGGAGACATCAAACATATATTTTAACCCCCCCCCCACTCCCCAGCTAATAACAGATAGATTGGGAAAACAGCACAGATATAGGAGTAGCTTCATTCCTACTTGGGTTCCCCTTCATACCTTTTTTTAAATGTACAAAAACATCTAATCACAACTATTCTACCTGACCTCTGGTTTTGTGCTTTCAAAGTTGATTACATATTGTTATTCCTACAGCAGTTGGCAGCACCTAGCTAGCCAATAGTGACTGATTTTGAAAAACTAAATAAGGGTCAGAATTTATTAGTATTTGGGTTAGAGACCAGTAGAAAATCTCAGGACTTCAGATTAGACTGGGAAATTATTATTAAAAAAAATTCCAGAAGAAGGAAATGGTAAATAATTTCTTTATTGTTGTCAACCATATGGATGAGTCCATTTAGTCATTAGCAGGCAAACTCAATTAAAGAGAAGTTTGCCATCATGATTACCTATTGTACTTGTTAGGATACCAAGGATCTAGTTAACTCATCTGGTTACTTGATAAAGGCATCAGATTCTGCTAGAGGGTCTGGTAATGTAGTCCTGCCTTATGTGGGGAAAAGCCAGAGAAGAAATAATTTGGGGAATATTAAAAAGGCAGAATATATTTCCCCAAAGGAATAATGGAGAAGATCTTAAACAAAGACAGAAACCAGCCCCCAGAAATCAGCCCCAGCCCCTAGGCAGAGGCCAGCTTTTAGAAATGCAAACTCAGTAATCCATTCAGGAAGGTTGGAGCCAGGAAGCTAGAAATTAGGAAGACAAAGGCACCTAAAATCCATATAACCCCAACCAAATTCTATGGATAGGAGACATAACAGGATTAACTCACCAATACCAAAAGGGCACACTCAGACTCAGGTCGAAGTACATGACACAGGAAATACAAAGCCTCAAACAGAAACAGGAAACAACCTCAAGAGCCCCAGAAGGTATAAAAGCCCACCACTCTGCTCCATGTGGTCAGTCAGTTTTTCCAGAGCCATTTTTCTGTCTGGCTCTCCTCTTCAATAAACTACAACCTTCTTTCTAAAGCAGTCTCCATTTTGATTATTCCCGGCTTGGATTGGACCCTGGTGAAGATTTTTCTTCCAACACTTGTTTTTATTATTTTCTGAAATGTTCAGGGTGCTAGGAGTGATGGGAAGACAGCCATCTCTGATATGCCTGCTTCTGTGCTGGTCCAGATCCAGAAATGCTGTTAGATGTCACTTGGAACTTCTTTAGGGCAATGATATTCCCTATTCCTTCAAATGGAGTATCAGATGTGCTGAAACCATCTTGCTTCACACTTACACTATGTGGCTACAGAGGATTTGGTTTAGAAAACACACATGTTTTTTAAAAGCCCAGATGGATGATTACTGGAGTTGTTTGTTTATATTTTAGATCAAATGGTTAAAGAGCTGCCAGAATCTCAGTCAACATTTGAGGGGGGTGGGTGGGATTATAGTTTAGCAAACAACAGCCATATGGTAGTTACCTCATTTTAGAGATGCTGAAATATGACTCTTGAATCTAATACTAGTTTTACAAAAACAGATAGCAAAAAGAAAACTACCCACAAGCAAGCCAGATCTTTTCAGCTGAAAAATTATATATTTGGAAGTTCATTTAGAATCAATTTTTGCTTTGCTTTGCTTTGCTTTGCTTTTGGAGAGGCTGCAAGAGAATACATGTTCTATAGTTGTTGGGAAGCAGCATGTTAGTAATACAATTCATTTCCTATTCATTTACATGAAGTAATTAGTTGGACTTTCAACCATTTAAAGAAATCTTGATCAATTGGATTGGTTAGTTTTAGTACAGTTGCAAGAAAAAGTATGTGAACCCTTTGGGATTACGTGGTGTTTTGCATGAATTGGCCATAAAATGCGCTCTAAACGTCATGTAAGTCACAACAATAGAAAAACACAGTCTGCTTAAAATAATACTACACAAACATTAGTTGTTGTCATGTTTTAATTGAACATAAGACGGAAACATTCACAGTGCAGGGTGGAAAAAGTATGTGAACCTTTGGACTTAATAACTGGTTGACCCTCCTTTGGCAGCAATAACCTCAACCAAACGTTTCCTGTAGTTGCAGATCAGACCTGCACAACGATCTGGAGTAATTTTGGACCACTCCTCTTCACAAAACTGTTTCAGTGTAGCAATATTCTTCGGATGTCTGGTGTGAATCGCTGTCTTAAAGTCATGCCACAGCATTTCAATCGGGTTGAGGTCAGGACTCTGACTATGTCACTCCAGAAGGCGTATTCTATTCTGTTGAAGCCATTGTTTTGTTGAATTACTTGTATGCTTTGGGTCATTGTCCTGTTGCATCACCCATCCTCTGCGGAGCTTCAGTTGGCGGACAGATGGTCGTACGTTTTCCTGCAAAATGTCCTGATAAACACTGGAATTCATTTTCCCATCAATGACAACAATCCATCCAGGCCCTGAGGCAGCAAAGCAGCCCCAAACCATGATGCTCCCTCCGCCATGTTTTACAGTGGGGATGAGGTTTTGATGTTGGTGTGCTGTGCCTTTTTTTCTCCACACATAGTGTTGTGTGTTTTTCCCAAACAACTCAATTTTGGTTTCATCTGTCCACAGTATATTTTGCCAGTGCTGTGGAACATCCAGGTGCTCTTTTGCAAACTTCAAATGTGCTGCAATATTTTTTTTGGACAGCAATGGCTTCCTCCGTGGTGTCCTTCCATGTACTCCATTCTTGTTTAATGTTTTCCTTATTGTAGATGTGTCAACAAAAATGTTAGCATGTGCCAGAGATTTCTGTAGGTCTTTAGCTGACACTAGGATTCTTCTTTACCTCATTTAGCATTATGCGCTGTGCTCTTGCAGTCATTTTTACAGGACGACCACGCCTAGGGAGAGTAGCAACAGTGCTAAACTTTCTCCATTTGTAGACAGTCTGTCTTACCGTGGACACATGAACATCAAGGCTTTTGGAGATACTTTTGTAACCTTTTCCAGCTTCATGCAAGTCAACAATTCTTGATTGTAGGTCTTCTGAGAGCTCTTTTCTGCGAGGCATGGTTCACGTCAGACAGTGCTTCTTGAGACCAGTAAACCCAAAACAGGTGTGTGTTTTCAAAGGGCAGGACAGCTGTCAGCAACACATCCAATATCATCACACTGATTGGAGTCAAGGTTGGCTCACTCCTGGCTCCAATTAGCTCTTGGAGAAGTCATTAGGCTAGGGGTTCACATACTTTTTCCACCCTGCACTGTGAATGTTTCCATCTTATGTTCAATTAAAACATGACAACAGCTAATGTTTGTGTAGTATTATTTTAAGCAGACTGTGTTTTTCTATTGTTGTGACTTACATGACCTTTAGAGCGCATTTTATGGCCAATTCATGCAAAACTCCACGTAATCCCAAAGGGTTCACATACTTTTTCTTGTAACTGTATTCTTTACTCTACCTTCAGATATTCTCCCAATTAGTAGAAATGCTTCTGATTCGACTGAAATTCTGCCTATAACATGCAATTTGAGCTTCATATCTGCTGATTTTCTTTTATATAGCTGTTATTAGCTGCTTTATTATTTCCATGATACACAGACACACACACACGCGCGCACACACACACACACACTCAAAGCACATAGGGAATATTTATTGTTATGTAAATAGTGCTTCTTCCTCCCTTTCCACCCCCGCCCCCCCCAAAGTGGTTGATTTTTATAAAATAACCTCATAATCTAAGTTTGCAGAGACTATCTTCAAAGCTACTACAAAGCATCAACACAACAAAAAGAAAGAATGATAAAGGCTTGGTAGGAAGCAGATGATCAGTTCACTGATCTGTATTCTAACACAAAAAGGTCTAAAGGCTGTCTTCTTTTTTTTTTAAACCAGTCAGGCATATGTAGGAAAATCATTGCAATATAACCCTGTATGCCCATCCTGAAGAGTTATCTCTAGAAAATCAGCTTTGTTAAGAATTTAGCAGCCACTTACAAATATTAAAAGTATAGCTGCTTCTTTTCTTACGATGAAAAGTTGAGTATATTTTTACACTAGTCAGTAATACCGTTCAAGAAAAAAATGGCTTGCCTTACACAGAAGTGCAATTAAGGTACTGCTTTGATAATGATGACATGCATTTTATATAATAAAAGCTGTATTTGACTGCACTGACATTTGAAAAAGCAAATAAATTCAGTAGGTTTTCTTGCTCTGGAAGATCATTATTGTAGTAAAAAAAAACCTACTTGGCCTGGTTTGATTTTTTTCCCCCCTTCAAACATCCATACAGTAATAAAGCTGTGACTTCCTGCAGATACCTTTATCTTAAATATTTTCTATAGGTTAACGATTGGTGCTCTGGTAATAGCTTCTACTTCTGAGGGCAATTATCTACTCCACTCCCTAGCCTAGCTGATGAGTAACATACAGTATAAGCTTACCATACTACCGGTAATGATTCCAGTTTTGAATGCTGCCACCTCCAGTTAAGGCTGGGAAACATGCTTTCTGTGATTCTTTTATAAATAAAAAGAGGCATTTCTGTTGGTGAAACAGACAAGATAGGGATGGATGGCTAAAGCAGGGATTAAATTGGCCTCATTGTTTAAAGATATATCACGCAATAAAACTGTTCTGAGAATTTTTTTTTTAAAAAAATGCAACAAGACATGACTTATACTTTTGTCAGGATTTGTCTGTGTTGCTTTTTAAAAGTCTTTATGAAACACTAACTTACAGACAACGAAAGGCTTAGCAGAATGAAAGAATTTTGCTCTAGGAAAGAGATTTGTATTTTTGATGTAGCTTGAAATAGTATTCTAGACAATGTCATAAATAAACCCGGGATGTACTATATAAAATGATTATAGCTTAATTATTAATTTATTTACTATTTTATGCATTTAGCCTTTCCTAGAAGAGGCTTGGGGTTATCTGCTTCGGATTCTCCCATGTTGCCTTAATAACAATAACAGATGGTAATTGCGGTGTTAGCGATGACCTTTATAACTAAAGAGCTCTTTAAATGTTGGTTAACCTTTATTCGTCTTTCTTTCTACAGTGCCACATTGGCTGCAAAATTGAACAGCTTCTGATTTATATTTAATAGATGTAGTAATCTTTAGAGTGGGTTTACATTGTTGTGACTCAATGATGGTTTTTATAGTTTTCACTTGCTCATTCCACATCCTAGCAATAGAAGTGAGAAAATCTTAAAACACATTTTAAAGCCCATGCAACTTTTAAAAGGACAAGGTGAGTATTTCTCAACAAATAATTAATTTAGCATTTGACTGTAAAAACAACATGTGCAAGAAGGATCACATGCAATATTTCCGTTATGGTCAACCATGCGTTATGATGTGCCCTGAGTTATTTGTTAAGGAATATTTGATGGGTTAAGACAAAATTGTGTAAGAGTGATAGTAATACTTTTTTTCCCAATGTAATGACCAGAGACAGTAAATTCTTTTATTTTTAGTCTCCTGAAATACTGTATTATCTTTATTTCTTAAGCTGAATTTGCTACTCTGTATTAGAACACAATAGATTTGCCTGTTCCACTATTGAGGTTTCTAGGCTATATTTGGTTGTGTTTAGCACTGATTTTTTTTTCTTAGTCAAGGTAACCTTGAAATATTCCCGGGAGTTCACAAAAAAAGAATGAAAAACATGTGAACAGGTAAAGATGTACATGTGCCTCCCAAGATATTGTTAAGTAATAGCAGTTCAATTACTGACAAAAAGCTAGTAAGAAATAGAAATGTCAAGTGTATGCTCAAATCCATATGTCACAAGTGGGTTACAAGCCACTTGGACAAGTTACAAGCCCTGATAGATGTACCTTTGTTGCCAATGTGATGTGTCTGTACTTAATATTTTGACTAAATCAGACATAGCCTTTCTTCCAAGTAGTAGACTTCTTTTTCTTTCATAACTACAATTATTGCTAAGCACATTGATTTGTGCTTCTCAGTGGCGTAGCGTGGGGGGTGCAGGGGGGGCCGGCCGCACCGGGCGCAACATCTGGGGGGGCGCCCATTAAGCTCGCCGGAGGGGGACGATTCTGCTTCACCGAGGGTCGGAGGAGCGAGCGAGTGGGCGGAGCATAGAAAGCAACCGCATTTGCTGCGCCCAGCCAGAGCGGGATCCCGTCCTCTCGCGGCTGCGGATCGCCTCCTTTCTCGGGTGGGGGTGGGGAGGCTTGGCGGCGTCTCGCCTCCCTCTCTTTCTCCCGCCGCGGCTCTCCTCCGCTTGGCTCTCAACCTGCAAGCCTGCCCCCCCCCGACCCAGTTCCCGCCCCCATCTCCTTTCCCGGAGGTAAAGGTAAAGATGAGATCCCCCCATCTCTCTTAGATTCAGAAGACCCGGTTGCTGAAGTCGTGAACTCGCCGGGTCGCGCCTGTCTTCACGGGGCCTGAATGAAGGCGTCGGTGTTAAATCTAAATAACCAATCCATCACCCTCCATTTAAGCAAGAGGAACGGATAGGCGGTTCTCAAAATCACTCGGCGGCTGCCCCTGATCTTGAACTTCCTCTTAACCAAGACAAACGGGAGCTCCCAGGTTGAGAATTCGGAGGAGCTTCCCCTCGGCCGTGGAAGTTCACTTTTGAGACAGCCGCTATCTTTGGGCAATTGGTTTCACTGGGTTTCTATTGTGGGGTAAGGAGGGGGAGGGGGGCAATGTACCTTGTCCGGAAGGTATTGAGGAGAGGAGGAAGGTGACTGGAGAGGGACGGAAGTCCAGGTAGCGCCAAGTTTCTGAAATCTCTGCCAGAAAAGGAAGGAAGAGAACGGCGCTTGTCCTAGTCCTAGTTGGGAAGAGGAATCTGCCTGAAATTGACTAGTCAACGGGACTTCAGAGTTTTCCCTTTGGGGGGTAGGTCCGAGAAATTGACAAGACCCACTCTCGAATCCGTGTTGAATTTAATAAGGTCACTTTATAGTCCAATCCCCTCCGTGCTGAGAAGTAGCCGAAGCAAGTTCCGTGAGATTCATTCCCAGGTAAGCAGAGACTTCCCAGTACGTTCGACTACAGCATCCCTCATCCTTGATTGACCCTGGACGAATTGGTGATGACTGGGACTTGAAATCCAGGACATCGAGCGAGCCCGGGTTGGGAGGGGAAAGGGGGAGGAAAGGGGTAGCCTGGACTGTGGGTCTGCAGGAGGCAACAATCTGGAATATGGACAATTTGGAATAACCTTGGGAAGCTGAGGCATTGTAAGTTGGAAGTCATTGTTTGTTGCCTAACATGTTGGGTCACCCCACACCACATGCTAAGCCATAAACCGTGGTTGGTATCCAGGGTTTAGGACAAGATGGAGAAAACTAGCCAATTGTGGGATCATAAATCTTGATGAAGCCCATCATCGCTCCATGTGATGTATGCACTCAATCTACAAACGTAGTCCAAGCCTATTCACATCTGTTGTAAGGTCATTCTCTTGTGGGGTTTATCTTGACATCCACTAAGAGTGGAACAAACATGCCCCATTAACCATTTTCAACGCCATGTCCTCTCTTTGTCTCATCCTAAATCACAGCTGAGGCACCTTAAAGTTGCCTTGTTTCAGTTTTAAACTAGCATTTTCCCTCTTCTCCAGAGACCCTTTTTTGCCTTGAACCTAACTCAAGGGTAGGCAACCTTGGCTCTTTTATGACTCATGGACTTCAACTCCCAGAATTCCTGAGCTAGTGGAAGAGACTCGAGTGCTAAAATCCACGGGTTAGGGGGCGCAAATTACTTGCCTTGCCCCGGGTGCTGACAACCCACGCTACGCCACTGGTGCTTCTTAGATTGTAAGCCGCCCTGAGTCTTCAGAAAAGGGCGGGATATAAATGGGATTAAAAAAAAAATTACCATCCCTGTGAATAATTAAGTCTGGAAAGATAAATTCTTCTTCATCGGAGTTTTATATTTAATCTGCAAAACATGTGAGTCAACACTCACAGCAGGTAACTCCACCTTGCCTTGCCTTGAAAAAAAACAACAAATAGGTTCATATCTGCTCTGCCTTTAGATTGGAGACTACAGCATCAAGAAATCCTTAGGCTAGACTAGAAACTGAAAACCATCATCCTGGTGAAAAGCGGCAGCAAAATGAATGAATGAACCTTTATTGTCAAAGTACAACCATGTATACATTGAGATTGGCCCCCACCCCCAACTTACAGTGACACAAACCCTCCATCTTATTACACCATGTGAGCTAATTGCACAACGCACCAGCCTCGCAAGTCAATCAATGCATAAAGTTTATTAAATTATTTCCCGTTCAAAAGCCTAGCAGCCCATTGAAAGATGGATGTCTACATTAAGCCAAGTGCTAAGCTCAGCTCCAGGAAATTGTTTCCTTCAGAAAGGGAATCTTTAGGAAGTTACACTGGTTGAAACTGTTCTAGAAAGGCAACAGGGAACCTTGAAGAAAAGGAAAGTATTACTCATCAGCACTGTTTAAAGTGACTAAAAACTGAGCAGGACAGTTGTCTGCTGGACCATAATGATGAATTTACCAAATACTCTACTGGGTAAAATAGCATACATTTGCTTGGGGTTGAATGTATGTGTATAATTATAATGAAATATGGGATGATTTTATAAAAACAGTCTTGGTGGAAGGCAAAGGGGATAAACCTGCTCAAGAATATATGCTGTTTTGGAGGGGAAAAGGGCACAATTGAAATATATTATATATTGTTAGGGATGCGGTGGCTCAGTGGGTTAGGACGCTGAACTTGTCAATCGGAAGGTCGACAGTTTGGCGGGTCGAATCCCGAGTGCCGCATAACAGAGTGAGCGCCTGTTACTCGTCCCAGCTTCTGCCCACCTAGCAGGTCGAAAGCACGTAAAAATGCAAGTAGACAAATAGGGACCACTACGGTGGGAAGGTAACAGCGTTCCGTGCGCCTTTGGCGTCTAGTCATGCCGGCCACATGACCACGGAGTCGTCCTCGGACAAGCGCTGGCTCTTCGGCTATGAAACGGAGATGAGCACCGGCCCCTAGAGTCGGAAACGACTAGCACGCATGTGCGGGGGAACCTTTACCTTTACCTAACCTTATATATTGTTAGTTGTTATATGAGAAGAAATATAGGGAATAAAAATGGTCTCCAGGGGTGTGGGTGCACTGTAGTATTTGTACTTTTTTATACTGTTTTTTATTTAGATTTATATGTGTTATGTTTGTATTATTTGTATTTGAATAAAATAATTTTGTTTAAAAAATGCCAGCTGGGCAAACCACGTTGAGATGACAGAGCCTTCATCCTGAGAAATTATCTGAGATTGGTTTGAGCCTGTGGATATTGAGGGAATCGATAGGGATCTCAGTGCTGTTAGCTCTGCTACCTAGAGGTTAGATGCCCTACTGATTGGTGAAAGTGGCCATAGAGCTGTCAGGAGTCTGGATGCAGGCAGAGGTAAATGCATTTTTGAGTGAGAGTGATGCGGTCAAGCCCAAAGGTGGCAAACCCAAGGAACAACAATCACTTGGATTTCTGGAAAGAACAAAGCTAGTACGGTCATTCAACAGAATTTTGACAGCCTGTCAAAGCAGTTCTTCAGCTCCCATTATATTTATATCAATTATAAGGCAGAATTGTTCTCTTTATCTGATTTCTCTCCCCTCCCTTGAACTAAAATCTGTAAACGATCCAAATCCCTCCAGTAACATTTTGCTCTGCCCTGCATGTTTTTATTTATTTAAAATGTTTATGTAGCTGCCCATCTTTCAGACAACTCTGGGTGGCTCCCAATAAAATCAAATTATAACCAGGTTATAGACATTCCATCACACTATCTTTCCTTCAGCCTCATCCCCCCCACCCCCCCACCCCCCGCACACCTCTAAAAGCACAGAGAGTGATATTGTCAGAATCCATTTATATCACATTTCATAAATGTCCTCTACTCCCCTGCAAATATGGGCCAGGTATCTATGCAAGGTCAATAGACAAGTTTGAAATGGAAGACACCACCAAAGCTGGAATGTGGCCCACACTCCCCAGACTTATTTAAGTCTAAAGCAGCAAGTTGTGAGGCAGAGGAATGAGGAACCTTCTTCCTGTTGTTGGAAAGTCTGGCAGTTCAGGGAGACAAAGCTTCTGCAGAAATTTCAAGTGCAACTGGCAAACCACTTTGTTGGGTATGTGTGTACATCTGCCTCTGTTTCACACAATCTCTGTCTAATCTCCTGCATCTAGAACCTAGGATATACTCCACTTTATATTCCTCTTCCCAATCCACCAAAACTGGAGGTAAGATGGGAGTTGATTAACGCAAGGGACAAGGAGGCCCTACCCATTCAAGGACAGAGTGGTGTACCATCAGTTGTATTTTCATAGAAGCAAGCAATTGTGCCTCAAAGCCCACCTGAATGGATGAAAGGAGAGTGACAGCTTCATGAAATTCTGCTGCCTTCTTGAGCATCAGCTGCCCATTTATATACAGCCTCAGCCAAATCCAGCAGCTCCTGTAACTGGAACTGTGCTCCCTGTCTCTTTTGGAGAAAATTGAGGCTTGAAATGAAATCTTTGTTCGTTTCATTCACTCTTACATCATAAAATCTTATTTCAAGACCCTTGTCGGTGATGAAATGGTTTTCAATTAGAAACATATTTTGGAACTGGCCCAGCATGAAAACAAATCCCAACCCATGTGCTGGATTCTCCTCTTGCTACACAAGGTTTTTTCCATGCTACTGTTGTAGATGCCCTGGATATATGCTGTCAGATTTGATCAAGCATTTCAAGCATTTCATCCAATGGGCAGAGACTGAGTAACAGGGAAAAATTATGTTACATAAAGCAATCCAGCATTTGAACTTATTATATACAACTAGAATGGTTTTGTTCAGTCTGCATTTGCAGCCCACTTGCAGAACACTTCATAGGTATAAGGTGTTGCCATGGTTGGTTTCTCTTGAAAAGAAGGACAGATATAAGTCTGCATAGCTTTCAGTTTCTGACAATTTTGTGAAATCCAATTAATGATATAGCAGGAATACAGTTTTCAAATACAATAAAATGGGGTGGGGGTGGGGGGTGTTGAATATGTCACTACATTGAGGCATGCTGTCTAATGCTCTTCAAGTAAAGACTGTGAAACATGAAAGAAGGTGAGGTGCTTGCGAAGTGACTTTCTTTAAATTAATAACATTCCCAAAAACTCGCAAGAAACTTTCCTTGTAAGATGTTAGTACTTTGTTATGAGGAATGCATGTTTGTCACAGGATGTAAGTGTCAAAGGATATAAGTTTTACATTTCTGCACACACTTCCCCATCCACATCCTGACAGCCTCCAGACACTTGTTCATGTTTTTCCCCCAGCTCTCCCATCTGACCTGGGAAGGAGATGTGTAATTGAATATCATCTGCATATTGAAGATACTGCTTCCTGAATGAATGGATGACCAGGGAAAGGACTGGTCATCTGTAATGAAGTGCTTGTGGGTCTGATCTTCTGTCTTTGCCACAACCACCATCTAGTAATAGCAATAGCACCTAGACTTAAATACCACTTCACAATGCTTTACAATCCTCTCTAAGTGGTTTACAGAGTCAGCATATTGTCCCCAGCAATCTGGGTTCTCATTTTACCGACCTCGGAAGGATGGATGGTTGAGTCAACCTTGAGCTGGTGAGAACTGAACTGCCAAACTGCTGGCAGTCGCCAATCAGCAGAATTAGCCTGCAATACTGTATTCTAACCTCTGTGCCACCACAGCTCTTAAATTAAGCTCTTAATCTAGACACACCTGTTCAAGTGGGAGCAATACCATCATTGCACAGTTATCACAGTCAGACTTGCAAGATTCAATTATTAAATCCAATCAGTATAATAGTTTTCAGCCCTCCTGTGGAGATGTTTTCTTGTTCTGGTCTACCTAAAGGGTAGATCCCTAAATGACTGCAACCAGGAGTGCTGGGATTGCAGTTGTTGAGCAGAGAAACTTAACCAAGATTCCAGTCCCAATTATGGTAGTTAAGTGTGGATTATTAATTTGAAAGCACGTAAAAATGCAAGTAGAAAAATAGGGACCACTACGGTGGGAAGGTAACAGCGTTCCGTGCGCCTTTGGCGTCCAGTCATGCTGGCCACATGACCATGGAGACGTCCTCGGACAAGCGCTGGCTCTTCGGCTTTGAAACGGAGATGAGCACCGGCCCCTAGAGTCGGAAACGACTAGCACGCATGTGCGGGGGAACCTTTACCTTTTTTTATTAATTTGTAAACAAAGGCCCAGACAAACTTGGAGTAATTGTCAGCTGTCCCGGTTAGGCCAGATGGGAAACACAACTAGATGAACTAATTCTACTTTATGGTAATGCTACATTAACAGAACCTGACAAGTTGGAACATATACACTCTCTATTAACACTTTTAAGTGTTTGATCTATTAGTGCAGATCCTTCCTAAGTTTCCTTTTGTACCATTAAGCCACCAGGGGATCTTGACTCTCTTATCTGTTTCCTAGGCAATATCTCTTCCCTGCTTTCCTCAAGGTCGTCCACACCTTGCTTTACAAATGGAATATTAGGATTTTTGTCGATAAGATTTTGGAAATAATTATATAACTAACACCTTCATGGGAACCCATTTGTGTAGTCTATCCTAAGTCCAAACAGAAACTTTATGATTTCAGAAATTGAACACTAGAGGGGACTGATTATTCCAGGCTGAAAGGGAAAGGAGAAAAAAATGAAAAGCCTGACGCTTGTCTTTGGTCAGCCTTGGAATTTGCAAACTGACACATTGACTTTTAAAATATTTCAGGAGATTTTTGAAGAATGGGGGACAAAAAACAGTAGCTTTAATCTTAGCAATAATGTATGCTTCTATGAATAGATTATGTCCAAATGATATTAAAGCAGAAATTAGTGATGTCCACGAGAACATCCTGGAAGATTTACAAGGTAAAGAGATAAAACAAATTTTGCCAGAATCAGAAATATCAGAACATAAAGAATTTGCAAAAGTAATGAAAAATGGACTCTGAAGCAGAAAACAACTAAATTGGAAATATGAATAACAAGCTAAGAAATTGACTTGGATAAGGAGCTTTTATTGGACTTAACAAAAGAAGTTGATTAAAGTTCTGAAGAAATAATTGAGATGAGAAAAAGCTACATATTTAAAAAGTTCTTTAGTTTCCATTTTAAAGTGTTGGAGAGAGTTGAACTATATTAAAGGTAAAGGTTCCCCCGCACATGTGTGCTAGTTGTTTCCGACTCTAGGGGCCAGTGCTCATCTCCATTTCAAAGCCGAAGAGCCAGCGCTTGTCTGAGGACATCTTCGTGGTCATGTGGCCGGCATGACTAGATGCCAAAGGCGCACGGAACGCTGTTACCTTCCCACCGCAGTGGTCCCTATTTTTCTACTTGCATTTTTACGTGCCTTCGAACTGCTAGGTTGGCAGAAGCTGGGACGAGTAACGCACTTACTCTGTTATGCGGCACTCGGGATTCGAACTATATTACACTTGTGTTAATGAATATTCTTAGTTGCTTTTTCACTGGCAGAATTTTTATGGTGAAGATTTATAATTTTTGTAATCCTAATTTAAAACCTAATATTTATTTATTCTTCATAATAACTGAAATTCTAATAAATGTCTGTTGGCATCCAAAATAAAATTTGAGGGGGGGAAATGTGTTTTCTCAAATATTAGGTGGTTCTTGTTCGATGGAATGAACCATTCCAGAAGCTGGCAACTTGTGATGCTGATGGTGGAATATTTGTTTGGATTCAGTATGAAGGCAGATGGTCTGTGGAGCTTGTGAATGATCGTGGAGCACAGGTTAGTAAACACCACTTGGTTTGGCCTTGGGAGTTGTCTTGACTTTGGGGGAAAAAATAAAGGGGAGAAAAACTGCTTGGAGAAAGTAGGAAAATGGAATTGTTCAGAGAAATGTTTTAACTGAAAAGCATGTAAAATTAGCATATTTTCTATAGCTTTCCCTGAGGCAAGTAGCAAAAGGACAGTATGCTATTTCTGGAATACAATTTGAAACAAATGCTTGTGGGTGAATTACCACAAGGACAAGTGGAGCAAGAGACTGAGTGTACTGGAGTCTTATGCTATTTCCACTCTGTCTTTATGGATCTACCTACAAGTCATTGATAACTTTTCTCTAAACAATAATTCAAATGCCAATGAATCCTTTGTTACTTCAATTTTAAATAGTTACTATTCCAAGTAACATTACATGCAACTCTAATGCTAATCCTAGCATATGTTTGTGATTTCTTGGCCAGGAACATAGAGTGAGTTCATAAATTTTATTTCTCATTATGGTATTTAGGCTATAGATTCTAGCATAGTAGAACAACGACTAATTGGTAAACCAAGGCACTAATTATCACCATTTAAATTAATTAATTTATTAAACTTAGTTCTATACTGCCACAATCAAGACTCTCAGTGGCTTACACAGAATATATCATACACCTTAACACATCCATGCTACAATTTTATAATCCAATAATTATATAAATAGTAACAATAAAAGCAGAGCAACAAAACAATCATAACAATCATAGAAAATAAAAATAGATTCCTGCCTGAGCAGGGGGTGGGACTAGAAGATCTTCAAAGTCCCTTCCAACTCTGTTATATACTGTTATAGATATAGCAACATCATTCAGCTCTCCAAAATAGTTCAATTTTCAATAGTTGTTTTTTTAAAAAACTCAACAATTTAAATAAAACTATGCCATGTAAACTCCCTGGATAAGATACCTATAACGTGAATATAACTGTAATACTTGTTCCCTGAAGGATATAGCGAAGAGCAGGATTTTAATTACCCACTTGAATAGGCTGATGCCCTGAGCTCAGAGCATTGCAGGGATACCTGTCATGTGTCTTGTTAAACCCCAATGTATTCAGTAAATTATGGTTAAACCATAGTTTAGTATAAAATTCAAATTTCATCTTCATTTGTTTAAAAAAGGTAAAGCAATCTAAAATACTTAAATGTTAATCATTTTTAAATCTCATAAATTTCAGTACGAAAGATTAAGTGCACACCTACATATTCTAGTTAGTTCAGATTTTATCTTTGATGAATTTAATCTGGAGAATATGGGTAGATTTTTTAAAAACTTGAATTATAAAATGATATAATATGTTGGCATTGCCAAAATTATGGGCATTGAAGATCCATACTTGTGGGGCTTTTTTTGAGAGAAATTTGATGATCTTGTGAACTAGAGATCTCAGAGAATATGGATGCTAATGGATTGAATCTGTATTTATTTTTCTGTGTTGTGCGCTTTTAAAAAAGGCAGGAATACACAGTCAAAATAATGTCTAATCTTATATGTTAAGGTGAGCGATTTTACATGGAGCCATGATGGAACACAAGCACTTATATCCTACAGAGACGGATTTGTGCTGGTTGGATCGGTCAGTGGACAAAGACATTGGTCTTCAGAGATTAACCTGGAGAGTCAGATCACCTGTGGCATATGGACACCTGATGATCAACAGGTAATTTTCCCCTAAAAGCAAGAATAGCATCTGTCTTTTATTGTTAACTATTGATTTTTGCTATACATAACACAGGAAAGCGTTGGATCTATTTGGGTTCCTCAGGTATATGAAAAAATATTTCATGATAATACAAGTGGTGTGCTTATAAACCCTCCTGTATACATCAGCTCGATCTGTTTAGAATGTTGGAAGTTGCTTGAGATTTGTGAACATATTTAGTCAAGCCATGGCAATACTATCTTCTTCAGTGTGGCTGACAGTGCACTTCAACCCCTTTGAGCCCAGCAGATTAACTCATAGTTGTAGGCGAATTGGCAAATATATTGGTGGACTCAGACCAGGTGCTATTTTAAAGGCTTTGAAAATCAATTCATACATTCCAAAGTGTACTGTCTACAGTAGATAGCTTAAAGAAGTATAAATACAATACTAGTCATGGGAATCCACAGGGGCAACAAATATAAGGATGTAATGACATCCTTCAAATGCCATGGCTGACATTACAAAGAAAGGTGTTAAGACTTTGGGAAAAGTGCAGAGAAGAACAACTCAGATGATTAAAGGCCTGGAGATTAAAACACATGAAGAATGGTTGCAGGATTTGAGTATGCCCAGTCTAGAGAAAAGAAAGATTAGGTGGGAACATGATAGTAGTATGCCAGTATTGAGAGACTGCCACAAGGAAGAGGGGGTCAGTTTGTTTTCCAAAGCACCAAAAGGCAAGACAAGAAACAATGGATGGAACCTAATCAAGCAGAGAAGCAACCTGGAATTAAGAAGAAACTTCCTGACAATGAGGACAATTAACCAGTGGAACAGCTTGCCTCCAGAAATCGTGGGTGCTTCATCACTGGAGGTTTTTAAGAAAAGACAGGACAGCCACTTGTCTGAAATGGTAGAGGTTCTCTTGCTTGAGGAGGGGACGTTACTAGAAGACCTCCAAGGTCCCTTCCAGCTCTATTCTGATTGATTGTGTTCTGATTGATCACAACATAAGTGTGTACAGGTAGTCCTCAATAACAGTTCATTTAGTGACAACAGCACTGAAAAAAAAGTGACTTGTGATTGCTTTTCACACCATTGCAGCATCCCCATGGTCACATGATCGAAATTCAGACACTTGGCAACTGGTTCATATTTATGACCCAGGGTCATGTGATTCCCTTTTGTGACCTTCTGACCAGCAAAGTCAATGGGGAAGCCAGATTGACTTAATGACCGTGTGAGTCACTTAATCACTGCAGTGATTCACTTAACAACTGTGGCAAGAATGGTCATAGGATGGGGCAAAACTCACTTAACAACTTTTTCCCTTATCAGCAAAAATTTTGGGCTCAATTATAGTCATAAGTCGAGGACCACCTATAATGGCAACAATTTCATTATGTCTGCAAATGTCATCAAATATTATATTTATATCACTCTTAACAGAGGTATGTTAGCTTTTCACTTTGATGCTGAGACTGAGAAAAAAATGTTCCCATTTGTTTGGCTGAACCAATTTGTATCTTGTTAGATACAAGATCAGAAAATTCTTGGTGACTTCAGACTTCTGTCTAGATTCAATTCTATCTAGCTCTCAATTGATTGAGAATGTTAAGCTCAGAACACAAATTTGCTAGCTTGCTTTGGTATTAGTGTCAGATTTAATCAGTGAAATACATCCTTACTTCTCTGGCTCCTGTTACTTTTATACAATATTATCTCTTAAAAATGCGCTGCAGCCTGTATAAATGTAAGAGAAAATTGCTGTTGAAATTTTGACACAAAACCAGATACTTTAGAATAGCCTCTGTGCAACAGATGTTTCAACTTGATCATAGATTAAGGAGCAGTTGAAGATAGAGAAAATGTTATTTTGAGCACAACAGAATTTGGGAAGATTCAAAATGCAGAAGCAGAGTGTGTTGACTTTTCAGAGCTTTAATGAATGAGCAAACTGATGTCTCAATTTCTTAAAATATGTGTTATGTAAAATCTATGTCTAAATCGTATATGTAAAATCATTTAATTTTGTTGTGCAAAGGAATGAGGGGTTGCGGTCTAATTTTCCTCATATATTTTCACTATAAGCTTCTCCTTGATAGAGCCTTTAAAATATCATGACCAGTGATATCAGCTGACTGTCCCGAACTTTATATTCCCTTGAGAGACTTTGGACCCTTTTTTGTACTGATAGTAGCAAGAAATAATGGTTTTCTTCCTATGTTTAAAGTCAGTTTTTAAGCTGCAATTTCAAACATAGTACTTCTTCCAATGTAAATTACAGCGTTTTAATTGTTATGACATAGAATAGCAAATAAACATAGAATAGAAAAAAGCATTTGTGATGAATTAGACAGTATGCTTAATATGTGTAGAACGGCAGCAAGAGTTTAATTGCTGTAGTAAAGAGCAGTTGTAATGACCAATAATGGAGGTGTCTAGAAAGTTCAGTTTTAACAAAAAGACCAACCCACACATAATATTTTGAATTATTATAGAAAGCTTTTGTGTTGTTATCTGTGTCATTTTTCTTATTTCAATATAATGACTTCTGTTTGCTGATGTTCTTTTGTGCATGTATTATTCCAGTGTCTCACATTCTGGACTGGCTACAGGAAATGGTTTTCTTTGTATATTTAGAACGTCGAAACATTTTAACGCTGACTTTTAAATTGTTATGAATTATTGAAACAGAGAACACTCATTCCTTCCGTGCTTGATGTTTATGAGCTTGCACGATATGATTAATGAAATGAAAAAGAAGTAAAGCTAGTCTCTGGAGTAGCTTTCTTTTTCCTTAACTGTTTACATTAAACTGTCATTTCTTCAGCTACAAATAGAAGGATGCTATCAGAATGTGAAAACCTCCCTCTATTCCAACTTATCTCAACCTAGTGTATTCCAGGTGTACTGAACTACAATTTGGTGTACTGTTAGAAGGGTGCCAGATTGGGGAATATTTTTATATATTTAGTCCCATTTTTTTTCAAGTAGGTCCTTCCTTCATCTAACTTTCGACGATGAGTGGAATGGCACAAATATACACTGAGTCATACCTGTGCACATTTACTGAGGAATAATTTGCTTGGAGCAGGGTTTCCACCTGAATGAATGTGCATAGCACTGGAGGGTGATTCCAGAAGAATGCTTCTTACTTAATAGACTTGCTCATTGGCCATCCACATTTGCCTGAATCAACAGGTACCCATGTTTGTTTGAAACTGCTGCTCGTTTCAAGTGCAAAATGTGAAGAAAAAGCAGTGGATTTTGAGAGACAGGGATGGCAAATGAGATATTGATAGATGCACTTGGATTGGAACCAGATAAAGCTTATAAAACTTTTTTCTGATCACAGGAGGACAACATTCTCTTGGCTGGGCAAGAACAAACTTAGCTTTTAAAATAATAGCAATTCCAAAATTTCACTGCTTAAGATACCAACATGGCTAGTGCACTTGTTAGTTCAGTAGTTTTCAAATTTCTCTGAGAAATATTTTCAAGCCAAATAAATGGGTTAGACATATCAACTAATTTATCAAAGAACCACATACTGCAGAGATTTCTGGAATATACTGTAGGTGCACAGAATGGATCTATATTCTCTTGGATTATTGCATATTCTAAATGTATCCTGGAATGTCCCACTGGATTATTGATTGAGTAGAGACTTGGAACAGGAGAACCGTCCTGTCCCAACTTTCAACCTGGGCCTTATCCTTTCAGCCACTCTGACTGAAGGAATGCTTTATCTTTTCCTCACCTCTTACTATGGATTTGTGAAATGTATGAGGAGTCTAGTTTCTAATAAACACTCAGATGGTGAACTGAAGGAAATAGAGATTCCTCTGTAGCAGGGGTGTCAAACTGCCACCCTATGGGCTGGATGCATCCTAGCGAAACTGCGCCCGACCCATTGCCAGCAATGGCAAAAAAGTCGTGATACGTCACGTGACACGCCACGTGACGTTGCGAGTTTGACACCCCTGTTCTATAGTTTTTGGCATAGTATCTGTAACCAAACAACAACACAAAAGAAAGGTAATTTAGTGTTTTTCACAAAAAGCCACTTCCCAAATAGAGTTTGATTATGAGCAAAAGCCTTTCTCCCAGCGGTCCTGAATGGGCTTTTCCCACCTCCCCTGGCAGCTGTACTGTACTTCCTATCTCACATTTGGTGACTTTCTGAGTTAGTACAGTACAGTTAAAAATGATGATTAAAAACCTCTCATGAGTCAGTACCCCCAGTTTAGTGCAGAAGTCACTGAGAAAGTAGAAGCCTTGTTTGAATACACCTCTGTCTACCTATCAGGCTCAAAGAAAGGCAGTTACAATACTGCAAGCATGCTAATTATACAGTACCCTTGTAACAGGGTTAGATGACTCAGAAGGGAGCATAGATGTAGATCCAAAATTATACCTCTCAGGATTGATTCCGGCTAATACCTTTATTAGTTTCTTGCTTTCTAAGGTTGGATAAATGCACAGTGAAACATTTTGCATGTTTACCTAGAAGTAAACCCTATTATTATCATCACTCCTTCAGAATTACGCACAAGATTACAGTATGTCATTAGGATCGCCAAAATATGAAGTATTGCTTGTTCAAAACATTGCAATAAAACAATCCATCAAAACAATAAGAGCACACAAATCAAGCTAATAATAGCAACAACCAGTGCTTTTTTTGTAAAAAAAAAAGGTGCCGGAACTCACACATGTGATACAACCAGCCTTGCCTACCCTACAAGGTCCCATCCAAAAAAGGTGCCGGAACTCCGTTCTGGGCGTTCTATGACGAAAAAAAGCCCTGGCAACAACTATTGATTGATAATTCTTTTTTTTGTGTGTGCCTTTGAGTCTAGGTACTAGCAACTGCCTAGACTAGTGCAGTTTTCTTGGCAAGGTTTTCCAGAAGTGGTTTGCCATTGCTTCTTTCCTAGGATGAGAGAGAGTAACTAGCCCAAGGTCACTCAGCTGACTTCATGCCTAAGGTGGGACTAGAACTCATAGTCCCCTAGTTTCTAGCCCGATGCTTAACCACTATACCAGGTTGCCTCTCTAATAATTCTTTGGTGTTGTTAATTGAGCATTGCTAATGACATAACTGATCTTTGAAGAAACCTTCAGCATTTTTAGCAATAAATAATGAATGTTGCTTGTTCTACACTACAGGAAGTATTGAACAGTGTGTTACAATATAGAAGACAGAATACTATCCCTTTAGTTTCCTTGAACAGCCTCTGGAATATATTTAGGTTTCAAAATTCAGTATAAATGAAATCTATATTAGAACCTGTGAAAACTTCTATGAAAGCGGATGATGATGTGACTTAAGTTTGCCTGTGTATTTTTTCCACATGTGACCTCTCTTGTGCAGTATGTTATATATATCCTAAAATCAGTGAAAATGTGCAAATCATAGCTTTCTCAGTGCATTGGAAAACAAAAGAAGCTTGATGGGGACATATTGTATGAGGCATGAGGCATATTAATTGCTTTTAAAAAACAAAATAAAAACTGCTTTATCCATTTAGTAACTGTGGATGGGAACTTTTCTTTCTTTATGATTGTTTAGCTTGTAGCTTTCCTATTCCATTCTAGTTTCACTTGATTATTTCCCATAAATTTTCCTGCAGGGAGATGCACAATTGGTTGCTAACTGGTCAGGTTTCTATTGTGCTTAAAAACCAGAATCTATTAATTGCTGCTAAATCAGACATCTTATGTCCAGTTACTTAATATTTTGTTATCAGGCCTCTGTTTGCCTAAAGTGTTTAACTATCTTCAACGTAAAGGGATGGACTAAATGTTCAGAAGTATAGAAGCACCACAGAGTATGCCTTTAACTAACTGTTTTGGATTGTTAGATTTTAGATTCCATGCAGGAAGGCTTTTCCAAGTCAAAATGTGGCATCCTGGGAAAAAGGGTACAGGATGGCCAAATCTTGAAATGGAGAGAGAAATGGAACAAAAACAGGATGCTAAATATTGTAGAAACAGGGAGAGAGAAACTTTCTATGGGAAAGAAGACACTTGTGGGGACCTTGTACTAGCACTGATGATGTTACCCAGTGCTTTTTTTGTAAAAGAAAAAGGTGCCGGAACTCACCCATGTCATACAACCCGCCTTGCCTACCCTACAAGGTTCCATCCAAAAAAGGTGCCGGAACTCCGTTCTGAGCGTTCTATGAGGAAAAAAAGCCCTGATGTTACCTAGTTTGGTAACATCAAAGTCTTATCTACAGATATTCTCTTCTGAAGGAGACAAACAGTAAAGAGGAAAAAGAATCTTCAGAAGGGGAAATATTAAATGTTTGTGGAAGAGAAATTATCTCTTGGCAACGCAAATTTGTTTATCATAGGATAGACTTGAGTGAGAATATGCATTTTTCAAGTGATGAGTTTATTTGAGGCCAATAAAGATGATTCTTGCAGCACTTCATTTGAATCCATTAGGAATGTGGACTATTCAGCATTTTACAATCTGAAAATGATTTGAGCTATAAGATTGTCAAAAGTCATTCCAGCCTTTTAAACGTTGGTTCTTTTGTACTTTTACTAATGATGGTATATTTTTTCCTAGGTCTTATTTGGTACTGCTGATGGTCAAGTTATTGTTATGGATTGCCATGGCCGAATGCTGGCACATGTTCTTCTTCATGAGTCTGATGGCATCCTTAGTATGTCCTGGAATTACCCAAGTTTCTTGGTGGAAGACAGTAGCGAGAGTGACACAGATTCAGATGATTATTCCCCACCACAAGGTCACTTTTTTTTCAGTTCGGTATTTGTATGTTTTTGTTCTGCTTCTCACTGAGATGGTAAAGCAATGTATTGAGTGCTCCAACATTTATATATTTATATTCACATCCTTGCTGGAGTATTCTCCAAATGCATCTCTTCTAAATAATTTTTTACTGCAAGAATTGTTTAATTTTAAGTTGCCAGTGACGCTAAATTACCATTACATTCTGTATGACTCATCTACCTCCTAGTTGCATATTGTAATGCATTTCTGATTATACAGTGGTATCTTATAGAACAGTCTTCTCCACCTTAGTGCCCTCCAAATGTATTGGGACTGTAGTATGCTGGAAATGCTGGAAATTGTGTTTCAACCCTACCAGGAAAGTCCCAGGTTCGGGAAGATTTATAAATTAAAAGTATCTTCTCAAATTTTGCATGTTTGCTTTATCTCTTTCCCCTCCCATGCCTTCTGCAGACATATATACCAATACTTTTTGCACTCTGGCTTCAGTTATAATCCATGGTCACATAGTCAGAGATCAACAAAGCTGAAAAAAGAGATACTGTATAGACCTCTGATTTATTTTCAGGTGTCAACACATCTTCATAACAAGTGAAAAGGTTTCCAAATTCTGTAGAACTCCTTAAGTATATTAGACGAGAAATGTATAAACTATGGAATTTGCTTTCATAAGTATCATTGCCACTAATTTATATGAATTTAAGGGGGAATAGAATAAACTTGGAGAAGATCAGATTATCAATAGTCACTAATTGGAATCATACTTCTTTGATTCCACCAGGATCAAAGGCTATATGCTGCTGAACATCAGTTACTGAGATATAACATGTAGAGAGTTATTCTTGTTTTTATATTTTTTAATGAAATTCTTACTTATAGTTCACATATCTTCTTTATATAGTAATATTTTGGCAATCTGATTCCTCTTCTAAATAACTCTAGTGATATAAAAACATTTTTGCATTATTTTTCAAACAAGAGCATTAAATGTTTAAGACATCTGCAAACAGAATGGCATAATTTGTATGTTAACTAGATTTTTACATTTCTTCCACAACATTGCTGAGGATTGTATTTGCACATTGTACATTGCGTGCATACTTTGCTTAATTAGGCACATTTTCCAGTCAAAAGCACAAACCTAAGGAATTGTTTGTCTGAAGCTACTGAACAGTAGATTAACTCACATTATCAGTTCTTGCACGATTTTCTATTCTCAGAACCAAGACACAAGACAATAAGCATGAATTTCAAAAGGGCAAGTACTGTACTTATTTCATAAGCAAATCTGAAGCTTGACTGCTATTAATTACCAGATTTCCTTGTTTATCAAAAAGGAAGTAGAAAGAGATAATCTCTAGCTACCAGCCTTCCTTAGACTATTCCAACTTAGTTTCAACCAGGGAAGCAATTAAAGCTGGAGTACGTGCAGCCCCTGAAGCCATGGGTGTGGTCTCAGAATCCTAGCAAAAATTAATGAATAGCAAAATTTAGTCATTTTTAATGTAAGGGTAGGATGATATCATTAGATAGGTGGAAACAATTGTTAGATTCTGCCCCAACTACATGGTTGGTCTTAGCTGGGCTTAAGTTGTGACGTTCTTATCCTGAGAAAAATAGCATATTCCTCAGTTTAAAACAGTTTCTTACTCTTCCTGATACATTTATTTTAGAGGTACCCCAAAGAGGATCTTCCAAAATCTGTGGGACCTTTCTGAAATCAAAGTTTCTTGAGCGAATCATCCCCAGATTACTTTATATTTTGTCCCTTCCAGCTAAGAAGCTATGAGAGGTTATTTTAAGTAATTGCCTTTCAGTACTCAGAATTTTGAAGGGGGTTATATTTTAGCCTGAACCCCTGTCTCTCACCACTATAATAAAGATATCAATTGCATCCTGGTTATATGAATTGGAAAAAGGAGTTGATTGAAACCAAATTTAAAAGATGGCCCTTAGAACTATGCACTTTTTAGAAGAGGTCTACTGAAGTGTCTTGGCAAAATAGTATCCCACTTCTCTTGAGGGGAGGGGAACAAATGCTTCACTTCCGTAAGCAACAGAGGCTTCCATTTTGAGGTCAGAAGCCTTGTTAGCAAAACAAAGTGGCCAATCAAGACACATCCAATCCACCTCCATGAACTGTCAAGCTGAAAGGACTCTTTTCTGTAAATCAAGGTGCCTTATTTTGCCCATGCCCTATCAAGTAAAAGAAAACAACTTCTCTCCCAAGGCCAAAGAGAGAAAGCAAAACAGAAAAAAAAATCCCAAGGATTTAGCTTTCATTTTGAGCATGCAAACTCCAATATTTATGGCATCGCCAGATGAATCTACGAAAACAGGCTTCTGCTCCCAACTTGGTTTGTTTCCCTTCATTGGAAAACTTCTGATTTATAATAAATCAGGACAGGAGGTTCATTCTGGGATTGCTTTACAGTACCATTTGCCTGCCATAGAAGAATAAAGCTGGCAAGTGTATAAATGATGCTGAGTCACAGCAGTGGGTGAACTTGGTTCAAGCCTACTTCTATTGATTATGCTAATATGACACATTCTTATGAAGCCTTGTGTGTTCCCATTGATCTGGTTTTGACTCACACAGAAGAGTAGGAGTAGGTTGCTTGAATTAGCTCCATAGAACAGTGCCAGTTCTATGATACTGGCTTTCAGATCTCCACAACTTAGCAGAATACATCTAGAGTGAGGTTTGAAATCCTATCAGGACTTTAATGTGGAACTGGAAATCTGGTTTCAACATCTGTTTTTCTTTCTAATTTGTCTTGCAGATGGTCCAGCGGTATATCCAGTCCTAGTTCAGAACACCAAACAGCTTCTCACTGTCAGCTTCACATCAGGAGATATTAGCTTAATGAACAACTATGATGACTTATCTCCTACCATCATCCACTCAGGGTTAAAAGGTACTACAAAAGGGAAGCTTCTTGTTTGCTTTAATTTTGATTGCTTTGACAGCATCTATCCCATGAAGCTCAGCAGCTGTCTGCAAATTTTCTGCTACCGGTAGTGACACCTACCCTGTCAAAGGGAAAACTTAACAATGGGATTCTTTTTCAAGTAAAATGGTCGCTAGTTTTGTTATTGTTTGTACCCCCAACAGTCTGTTGGCTCAATATCCTGGACTCAGCGCAGTTATTCAGACTCTCAAAATCTTTGACTCTATTCCCCTCAGACTATCTAAAGTTGTTAACGAAGGAAATTTCAAAGTGTTAGAAGTGGGAAATATGCAGCTGGAGTATACTCAACATTAGCTGTTTTAATTAACTGTAACTAAGATGAAGTCAAATGTATATCTTTTCCATGATCCTTTTTCTTCATGCTAACATAAGGTCACAATGTGGGGGTGACCTAGCCTGATTCATGAACCCAGCTATTGTAGTTTGCCAACCATGACTTATGAATTTGCATGATATCTACAGCCAGCCTTTCTGTCAAGTGAAATACTTTGAAAATTGTCCCACCGAGGCTGAAAGGCTTGCCCCAACACGTAGGATGAAACAGGAAAAATAATTAAGGAGGATGGACTGTTACTGTTATTTTCATAATGTTCATTCATATATTGCTTTGCTTATTTCTTAATTAGTGGCAACCCTATTAAACATTCCTATGGGGAAGAAGGGTCTATGTATGTACCTATGAGAGGAACTGTTTGCTAAATTTCTGCTGTTTTGTGCCTTTAGATGTAGTGGCTCAGTGGTGCACACAAGGAGACTTGCTGGCTGTAGCAGGCATGGAAAAACTAAGCCAACTAGCTGAACTTAACGCTGCTTCTTTTCTGAAAAGTGCACTCGTCAAGTTCTACAATATTCATGGAGAACACATCTACACTCTGGAGACCCCTGTACAGGTAAGAGTTATGCTGAAAAGCATGACATCAGGAAGGTGAAAAAAAACCCCAAGACATATATTCTCATATAGAAAAATTGCTAGCATGATAGTACAGATAGGAATGAATTTATATAGAATCACTGTGACTTATTTAACTATTGTTAATAAAATAGTGAAGAAAAGATTGAAATGATAAGAAGGCTTCCAGTAGTGGGCTAATATCCTATCCTAGCGACTGAAGATTGGTACAGTTAGGAGTAATAAGGTAAAGGTAAAGGTAAAGGTAAAACATGCGTGTTAGTCGTTTCCAACTCTAGGGGCCGGTGCTCATCTCCGTTTCAAAGCCAAAGAGCCAGCGCTCTTCCGAGGACGTCTCCGTGGTCATGTGGCTGGCATGACTAGACGCCAAAGGCGCACGGAACGCTGTTACCTTCCCACCGTAGTGGTCCCTATTTTTCTACTTGCATTTTTATGTGCTTTCGAACTGCTAGGTTGGCAGAAGCTGGTACGAGTAACAGGGGCTTACTCTTTTACGCGGCACTCGGGATTCGACCCGCCAAACTGCCGACCTGCTCGACAAGCTCAGCATCTTAACCCACTGAGCCACCATGTCCCTTATTTAGGAGTAATAGAATCCTAGAAAAACATAGACACTTGAACATGCATCTCAGGCCTGAATCATGTGGAAAGGCATGCGGATAATAAAATACTTCCTATTGAAAAATCTTTAAAATATGATTGATTGATACAGAAAAGTCTAAAAAAATTTTTTTTTCTACACAGCGTCCCATAATCTCAATTTGCTGGGGTCATAGAGACTCACGTCTGCTCATGGCTTCTGGCCCTGCCCTTTATGTTGTCCGAATAGAGCACCGAGTGTCCAGTTTACAGCTTCTGTGCCAACAAACAATTGCCAGCTCTTTGCGGGATGACAAAGATATCAGTAAATTAATCCTCCCTCCTCGGCTTTGTTCATATCTAACCACTGCCTTTACACCAACAATCAAGGTAAACAAATGGTGGGGTGATAAACCTGTCAAAATTAGTATGTAGGATCCTTGGTGCGCTCTGAGCTGGGTTGTTTTCTTGCAGATGTTTCAATACTAGTCTAGGTAACATCAGTATTATAGTGTGTGTATAGTATAGTATGGAATGGAAGTATAGTATGGAGTGGAAGATAGGTAAAACTTAAACTATAGAAGGAGCTGACATTAAAAAATGAAGTACAGAATTACATTGTAAATTAAGGCAGCAATATTTGACAACACTGGTGGATGACCTACAACTTGTATGCATTTTCCAAGTAGCCATATTGTGACGCTCAGAGCACTCCTGCAATAAGGGGGATCTATTTTTTTTTACCTGTTTGCATGTCGGGGAAGGTTTTAAAAAATAATAACCGAGATTGGACTGATTTTTCCCCCCCATGGTGTTCAAGTAGCAAGCAAAACTATTTTATGGCTTGAATGAAGACATTGGTTCTACCCCTTAAATGCCCTTTCCCCTCCCCCCCAAAAAAAGAAAACAAAAAGAAAACAAAAAAACCAGACCAGAAAGTTGACATCCCTGTTTTGCAGATATTATGATGTTACTGGCCATGATTAAATTGCCACTTCTCTTCACTGCCTTTACTTGAGAGAAATTTCCATGAATTCATTGGCGTAGATTCGAAGTCTCATAAGAAGAAATCAAAGCAATGTTTAGTTCAGTAGCCTGCATAAACATTAATGTAGTTCATCTCTTAGCTGAATCGTAAAACCTTTGTGCTTGGTTTTTACAGGAACTACCGTACTTTAAAAAACTCCACTTATCTAACATCACTGTTGCTTATTACACATAGGCATACAACAAAGCTTTCATTACAACTGAATAAGGCCAAATGCTTAATCATATTAGTTTGAAGTACGTGCAAAATTCAGAGTAAAATTGAGCAGGTGTTCTTGGATGATAGATAGGTGGTGGGAGAATGACTGGTATGACTTGTTTTTTTATTCTACATTTAATCCAGCCTCCTATTCCAGACCCTAACAACATGCGAGATTTTGTTAGCTACCCAACATCTGGCAATGAAAGGCTTCACTGTACAATGAAGCGGACAGAAGATGACCCGGAAGTTGGAGGTCCTTGCTATACATTGTATTTAGAATATTTAGGTGGTCTGGTGCCTATCTTGAAAGGACGTCGAATTAGTAAACTCAGGCCTGAGTTTGTCATCATGGATCCTAAGACAGATGGAAAAGCAGGTACAGAGTTATGAGTTGGCTGTTTTTGTATTCCAGTTCTACTTGATGTGCGATGTTGTGCATGGAAATAGGATAGGACAGGATAGAAACATTATTTGGCCAAATGTAATTAGACACACAAGGCATTTGTCTCTGGTGCATAAGGTCTCAGTGTATATACAAAACAATAATAACAAGTAATAATAATCATAATAGTGATACCAATAAGAGAAAGTAGTAAAAAAGATGAGAAGGATAATAATACAGTCACACCACATGGGAAAATATAAGATAATACTGTGGGATTTAGGTGTTCAGCAGAGTATTATGCAAATATCATGTATTGTATTAGAAATAGCTTGTTTTAAGATGCACAGTAGTTCTACAGTGGGTCTGCTATTGTCTAGTACCAAAGAGCCTTAAACTTCATATCTTGTTCACGGAACAAATATTGAGATGTCATACAGAAAAGTGTCTTCTGCTAATCCATAAAACTAGTTCATCTGCTTAAGAATAGTCATGCTATTTATTTCTCCTATCAGCTATTTTAAATTAACTTAAGATAACTGTTATACTTCAATTTGTCTTTTAAATTGTAGTCTATTATAATATTCTATGACCTAACAGAAGGGGCAAGGACATATCATTAACTGCTCAAAGCATTTTTTTTCAATTTTGAAGAGATACTTGCCAATTCAGATAACTGAACACTATTTGTTTGATTTCAGAGTGTTCCGTATTGCAGTTATATAGCAGTTACTACTTATAGAATAAGCTATAGATGACTGAGTTATAATTGTGATCTGATCTGTGAATGCTTCTGTCTTCCTTTTTTCCCCTTTTATATAATAGATGAAGTCTATGGTAACAGCTTGATTTCCACCATGATTGATAGCTGCAACTGCTCTGATTCCAGCGATATTGAACTGAGTGATGACTGGGCTGGGAAAAAATCTCCAAAAATCACTCGTGCTAGTAAATCACCCAAACTTCCCAGGTATGTCCCATTGCCTGGAGGTGGTCCGGGTTTGGATGGGGAGAAACAGGCTTTGTCTCAATCCTGCCAAGACTGAGTGGCTGTGCATACCGGCATCTCAGACTAACCAATCTTTTCCATCGTTAACTATGGGGGGTGAGGTGTTACCCCCCGTTGATAGGGCCCGCAACTTGGGCGTCCTCCTGGATTCACGGCTCAGTTTGGAAGATCATATAGGAGCCGTGGCCAGGGGGGCTTTTGCCCAGGTTCGCCTGGTGCACCAGTTATGGCCCTATCTGGACCGAGATGCCCTACGCACAGTCACTCATGCGCTCATGACCTCCAGGCTAGACTACTGCAATGCTCTCTACATGGGGCTGCCCCTGAGGACCACTCGGAGGCTTCAGCTGGTGCAGAATGCAGCCGCGCGAGTTGTGATGGGAGTCTCCCGATACTCCCATGTAACACCTCTTCTCCACGAGCTGCATTGGCTTCCAGTTGCCCTCCGGGTGAGATTCAAGGTGCTGGCGATGACCTATAAAGCCCTAAATGGCATGGGCCCAGATTATCTGAGGGAGCACCTGCTGCCAGCCTCAATTTCCCATCGTCCTGTGCGCTCCCACAGGGAGGGCCTCCTCAGGGTACCGCCGGTCAAGGATTGCCAACGGGCGATCTCCAGGGGGAGGGCATTCTCTGAGGGTGCACCTGGCCTATGGAATCAACTGCCAACGGAACTCCGGACTGCCCCCGACTTTCGTTCATTTCGCCGGGACCTAAAAACCTGGCTCTTTGAGCTATCTGGTCTGGACTGAGGGGTTTAATGTTTTTAAATTGTGGTTTTAATTTTTTGTGGCTAGACTTAATGTAATTTAATTTTAATTTTATATTGTATTGTTTTTAAATTTTGCCTTGTAAACCGTCCTGAGTCCTTTGGGAGTAGGGCGGTATATAAACCGAATAAATAAATAAATAATATTTTTCTCCCAGCTGTATATGAATTTTATGTATATGTATATGAATATATTATTCTTATTCATATGCATACGTATCCATCTGTAAATGTATTACGGTATTATGTATATGAATATGCAAAGATGGTGTCCTATAAAATTAAAATAAAAAGAAATATTCCTAGGACATAAGAAACTGGCCATTTAAAAAATGCTGGGGTTTTTTTCATATAAAGCTTGCTAAGAACCTTAGAATTCTTTTCTGTGATTAACTACCAGAGTAATGTTTCAGATGCTTGAGACATAAAATGTGACAAGGGACTTGGGAAGTTTTCTGTTCTTTTTCAGACACATTTCTTTTCTTTTTCTTCCTTTGCTCTTAATTTGACACATTGATTGCCCACAGTTCATCGTCACTGCCAAGAGAGTTTTTATTTCGCTGTTGGTTCCATTCTGTTCCTTAAATAATTTTCTGCTGTGAGAAATTTTCTCCTCTCTGCTTACTGAACTTTATAGTTTTGTTGATCTCTATTGGGCTGAACTGAGTGGTTCTTTGACTGGTTCCGGATCAATTATTTTGAAAAGGACATTATCCTTCTTGAAAATTCAGTATTTCAGCCATAAAGTTCCTGTTACAGAACACTACCCTACCTAAACCTCTCCTAACCTCTGTTGACCTGAGAATAGTTTTCACAGAGTATTAAATCTGATGCTCATGTTTGATATGTAGAGATAAAACTGTTCTGCATTTGAACCTGAATGTTACCCAGCAAAGAAAAAAATGCTGTTACGCTATAACTATTTTCTTCACATGAAAAACTCCTGCTAAAGCCAGTAGCACATAATGCAGATTAGCTAGTCCCTTAGGATGTCTGTAAGTAACCTTCCTCCTTTTCTTACTCGATCCTGAAAACGTATCCATATGTGTATAGAAGCACGTGCACAACTTTTTTTTCACTGGAAAAATAAAATAACTGCCTTTTTGCTTCCTGCAGCACAAGGAATGCCCTCTTTTTTTTTTGGTCTTGAGAGGAACCGGGAAGTTTGGTCATTTTCCCATTCTTTCACTCACTATGGTTTTTCTTCTGTTAAAAGCAGTGAAAATGCACTGATTTTCAACCCCTCGTGCTGATAGAAAATGTGAATCTGTGCTTGTATCCTTTTGCTGGGAGAAAGGAAAGGAGAAAAGAGGAATTTTTGCCCTTCCTTTGCTCCCAGAGACAACTCTTTCCTTGTAACTTGCTGATCACATTAGCAGGCCGTAGATCAACCTCCCATCGCCCAGTTCGCTCCCACAGAGTTGGCCTCCTCAGGGTTCCGTCGGCCAGGCAATGCCGGCTGGCGACCCCCAGGGGGAGAGCCTTCTCTGTGGGTGCGCCGACCCTCTGGAATGACCTGCCTCTGGAGCTGCAGATGGCCCCTGACCTTCGGTCCTTCCGCCGTGACCTGAAGACATGGTTATTCCAACAAGAGGGCCTGGACTGACCATGGTTTTTAATTTGGTTTTTATTGTGTTAAATTGTCCCGTATTTCTTATATTCATTGTTTAATTCTTTTTTAATTTTTGTATTTTATGTCTCTTAATTTTTATTGTTGTGAGCCGCCCTGAGTCCTTAGGGAGAAGGGCGGCATATAAATTTAATAAATCCTAATCCTAATCCATACTACTGTGTTGTAAAGAGACAGAGAGCATATCTGCTTGTGCATCAGTAACTTTTTGAAATTTTGTTTACAGAATTAATATAGAAGCTCGCAAGTCTCCAAAGTTGTCACGAGCTGCTCAGGAGATATCACGATCTCCCAGATTGCCAATAAGGAAGCCCTCCATAGGATCACCTAGCTTAACCCGTAGAGAATTTCCTTTGGAAGACATCACTCAGGTATTTCATAGCTTTTTATTACTTACCAGCATTATATCAGCCCAGAGTCCACTGGCGTTGGGTGGCCAATAAGTTAAAATGTTCCTCAAGAAGGCTTAATATTCTGGACTAGAAACAGGAAGACTGAAGTTCTATCCTTTCTTAAACATGGATGCTGGTTAGATGACTTTGGGCCAATCACAACTTTCTCTGGCCTAGACATGGAAGTCCAAAAGCATCTGTCAATCAGCTCAGACTGGGCTAATATGATAAATTAGTCAATAATCTTCCGTGAAGAACCCTGCATTCCCACAAAAAAAATTTCCTTGTTTTGAGCTAGGTCATAGCAGCTGAAATTTATATTTAGATAATGGTTCTAATCTGATATCTGATCTAAAATGTCTTCACCTTCAGTTTAAATAGTGGCCCCATTTTACATTCTGGAAATAATAATTCCAATCAGTCTTATAGGACTGATTGAAATAATTAAACCATTAACAACTGAAAGGCCACACACAACCAAGCACCACATAAATACTATGCATAGAACAACCCAGTGCACACATTTTGGAGTGAGAGAAGTTCTCTGAAGATGGGCTCCAGTACAGGTCCAAAAGCTTGGAAGAATAAATCTCTGATCGCAGTGACTGACTCAGATTGGATCCTGATTAAAATAATGTTTATAAATGCTCTAAAAATTATTTTTATTATATATATATATATATATATATATATATTTCTTATGTCTTTTCATTGCAGTACAATTACCTTGCTCAGGTCACATCAAATATCTGGGGAACCAAATTTAAAATTGTAGGCTTGGCTGCGTTCCTACCAACCAATCTCGGTGCAGGTAAAATTTAGTCTTGAACTTTTTCCTTCATTTCAGTTCTTTCTAACCAAGCAGGTTGGTTGTTGGTGTTTTTTTTTTTAGAAAAAACACATACATTTTTTTTTAGAAATAGTAAATGTCTAACTAATGGAACAGGCAACAAAAACATTTTAGAATAGAAGCATCTGGTTGCATTAAAAATTGATAACGTGTTGTCCAGATTTACTCAGGGATTTGTCATGTTCTGTCTTGTCTTATGGTTTGATGCCAGTTGCTATATCTTGGCAGGAAGGGATAATTCTGATAATCACATGTTAGGCGATGAAGTTACTATGAACAGATTTTCACTGTAGTTATTTGGGGAGATGACTAGTCTTGTGAATGATCTGAAATGATTCTTCAAAATCTCTAAAGGCTTCTGGGTGACATGTCAGTTCCTGTTGAATTATTCACAGGACCGCTTCACCCACATCAGAAGTGTAGTGATTGTTAATTCATTGAGTCTATGGCCTGAAATTTTCAATATTTTTTATTTCCATCTTTGGGGTTTTTGATTTTTATTTTCCTCCCTCTTTTGGTATCCTTTCTGCAGTTATCTATAAAACCAGCTTGTTGCATCTTCAGCCAAGGCAAATGACCATTTATCTCCCAGAAGTGCGGAAGATTTCCACTGATTATATCAACCTACCTGTTTTCAATCCCAATGTTTTTAGTGAAGATGAAGATGATTTGCCAGGTGAGATTGAACTTGAATATTTACCTCCTTTACAGAGTACACAAACTCTGGTTCTGTTGGAAATAAAGAGCTCGGGACACACGATTCTATTAACGTGATTTAAAGCATGTATAAAGGCCGTCATAAAGAGACATTGTGAGCACACTCCTTGCTTTTAGAGTTTGTAACAAGGCCATGGACTCCAAAACTGATAATCTATTTTAGTGCTTCCTTCAGGGACTTAACAGATCCTAAGAAGCCTTTACTGAATCCTGACCAGTGCAGATAATTCCTCCCACTATCAACCTCCTGCTTTATGTTGCTTATTGGGCTGAGAGATCTGATGAAGGCTGAGTGAGGGAAGAGCCTCAGGAGCTGGATGATGTTGCACAAGGCATCTATCAATTATGCAATTTGATAGAATTTGGATTCTTGGCAGTGTCAGTTCTTTCTAGTTTGTCTTGCCAAGATCCTATAAGAAATGTAAAGCTGGAGATATATTCGATAGTGTGGTGGAGCTTCTAGTTCTTATAATATTCTGAAGAATAACATTAAGAACTAACCCAAGAGGGCAAAGAAAGGTTGGCAGGCTATACATGTAAACAAGAAAGTATAATTAATCTGTGTGTTATGTGGGTATGCTGTTAATTAATTGACTTAGTTATTTATGCAGGAACTGGATTCCGATGAGATCCAACCATTGTTAATTAGGACTTTTGGGAACTTAACAGCGATTTTGGGAATTTAATCATCACTACTAGGATTACATCATTTGCAAATTTGCAAATTTTCTGAGGCTAGGTTTTAATATGATACAAAGATTTGCAATAACAATTACTCAGACCTGGAAAAGTTAGTAGCATTTTTTAATGATAAAATCAGTATGCCTTGATTGAATACAACTCTTGCCAAATTATCCGGAGATTAAGCAACAATAATATTGCCAGGAAATTTTAGATTTTTGTGTGTTCATTTTATTTTTCCAAGTTTTAGGAAGACAGATGAATTCTTGCTTTTATAGAAAAATATTTACATGCTGTGTAAATTGGATACCCCATCATTTCAGGTTATTGAAGACCTTATCAAAATGAAACTGAAACTAGGAAAAAAACAAATCAGTATTTTTTTTCCAAATTATATTCAAGTGTCTTTAATGTTAGCATTTTTTCATGTCTAGTACAATTTTATTTTTTTAAAGATTATTGAGATTAAAGTGGTGGATAGGTGCATTTACAATCCTGAGGTTATATTATTATTGTGTTTTCATAATTGCTTGGCTCTAATAATATAAATTACAATTTATTATATGACTACTCACTTTACTAAATTTACAAATTTATCAAAGGAATGCTAAGACCCTAATTTTATCTAAACAGACTGTCTGGCTTCACACCTGCCTGATCTGTAAATCTTGGCTCTTTATTTTTTTTAAAATTCCATTTATATCCCGCCCTTCTCCGAAGACTCAGAGCGGCTTACAAGCTTAGCAGTAGCCTTCATTCTATGTATATGCCTGCTTATTAGGGCTTTCACACATACCCCAAGCGGCATTATTACAAAGTCAGCTTAATTGCCCCCAACAATCTGGGTCCTCATTTTACCTACCTCGGAAGGATGGAAGGCTGAGTCAACCTTGAGCCTGGTGGGACTCGAACCTGCACTAATTGCAGGCAGCTGGTGTTAAGGAGGCATTAGCCCACTGCTCCACCAAGGCTCTTTAGTCACGTAAGCATTTATTCAAGAATTGGATTATTTGGCAGATGGCTCACAAACATGATTTAGTTTCTTTATTAGATAAATGGAAGCCTTAAACACGTAGATTTCTCCACAGCAGCTCATAGAAATCAAAACCTTTATGGATGTCTACGCTCTAAGGTTTGAATACTAGAAAGTTTGGTCCCATGTTTATGAGTTGTTAAATACTTAGCATTCTTTTGATGGCTTGGGAAGAAGATATATTGTTTTATTGACATAATGGTTTGCTGCAGCCTGGGAACTACTCATTTCTAGTCAGATTCTTCTTTTTCCCCCCACACTATAAAAGAACAGTAGGTGATTGTTAATAAGGATTTATTTATATTCAGTTCTAGCCTTCTCCTTTGGGCAAATTCACATTATCCTTTTTTCAACCATACTAAGCAGTTAGTACCAAGGTTCAACTGAATTTTAGCCAACCAAGATTCCCTTTAGACCAGGATATTTGTTATGATTTGGGAGTAAATATGCTTTGCAGGAAGAATGTAAAGCATATTTGCCAGCTATTTGATTTGCCTCTCATGACAAGATGATAATATTACACAGATGCATTCATTTGAGTAACAATGTAAATTCAACGGTGGAGTAAATCAAAGTATTTGCTAAGTGGTAGATTAACAAAATGAATTCTAGAGATGACAAGGATAGGTTAATCTGTAAACCATACTATAAATCTGATATTATAAGTCTAATATATTTATTGAGAAGAAACACTTTAATATCATAATCTAATACTATCTGTTTATATGACAGTGACTGGAGCATCAGGAGTTCCTGAGAATAATCCTCCTTGCACCGTAAACATCCCAATTGCTCCTATTCACAGTTCAGCACAAGCAATGTCACCAACTCAGAGCATAGGGTTGGTGCAGTCTTTGCTAGCTAATCAGAATGTGCAACTGGATGTCCTTGCAAATCAGACAACAGCTGTGGCAACAGCAGACCACATGGCTGATAATGCAGTCCATTATTCAGTCCCAAGCAGGTACTCAAGCCCAGGCCAAGTAATTTTTGGAGGAGTAGAAATGGGACGTATCCTCCAGGTCCCACCTCAGTTACCCTTGCCACCCCAGAATGCCATCCAGATGGCAATTGTGGACCACAGAGATGGGGACAGAGACCATGAACACTTCCAAAAAGCTAAGGCTTTGCGTCCCATTCCCCAGGTGGCTGAAGGAGACCCAGCTGTTTTCAGCACTGCCCAAGAAATTCAACTGAACAAAATAAACCCTCCTCCTCCGTATCCCGGAACCATACCTGCGGCTCCTACCACAGCTCCACCACCACCTCCTCCTCCAGTACCTCCACAACCTCCTGTAGATCTCTGTTTGAAAAAAGGTGATTTCTCTCTATATTCAGCAGCCCATTACCAGACCCCTCTTGGCTATGAGAGAATCACCACCTTTGACAGCAGTGGGAATGTCGAGGAGGTGTGCCGCCCTCGAACCCGGATGGTGTGTGCCCAGAACACATACACTTTGCCCGGGCCAGGCAGTTCTGCCACTTTGCGGATTACTTCATCAGAGAAGAAGATTCAGCAGCCATGTACTAGTGCCACCTTGAACAGGCTCACAGTTCCTCGTTACTCCATTCCAACAGGGGACCCACCCCCTTATCCAGAAATTGCAGCCCAGCTATCTCAAGGCCGGGGTATCACGCAGAGGTTGGACAATAGCATCATCCATGCTACACTGCGGAGAAATAGTAGGGAGGCAGCCCTGAAAATGGCTCAGTTGGTGGACAGCCAGAGGGCCACCTTGCAGTTCCCACTGAAACTGAAGAGCAACGTCGTGGGAGCCCAGTACCAGCAGCGAGTGCCAACTGCCCTGTACACATGCAGCCAGTGTAGCAGCAACACGAACAATGGAAATGGGAACATCAGTAATATCAACGCAAGCAGTGGCACATCAGGCATCAGCACTATGAGGCCCGATGTAACCACAGGGAGCAGCTCTCAGCACAATTCAGTCATTGCACACTCAGCCAGTACATCACCTTTGGCCTCCCAATCCTCTTACAATTTACTGAACCCACTTGACAATTCTCGGGAGCGGACCGATTACGTAAACTCTGCCTTCATGGAGGATGAGGCTCTTTCTCAACACTGCCCCGTAGAGAAATCAGCACGCCACGCCCCTGTAGCCATGGCAGAACCTAACATTGCTGTAAAAAGGCCACCTCCGTATCAATGGGAACCTATGGTGAGCGAGGAGATATGGGTTCCTCAAGAAAGGATAGCTCATAATACTTTGCCCAACCCTGGTAAACCCAACCCTCTAGTCATTGGCCAAGCTCAACATTTGGATATATCCCGAGCAACCTTTGTTTCTCCCAAATCTCCAACCAGTCCCACTGCCACTTTCCAGATGAGTTATGGTGTTGGAGCACCATATTTGGGAAATTATAGTATCCCTCCACCACCACCTCCTCCTCTTCAAGGAATGCAGGTCACCTGTTCTCCCAAAGAAGCTCTGGCCCCATCTCAAATTGCACAACAGGAGCCATCTGTTGTTCTTCAGCCAGCCTATCCCTCAAACCTCTCATACTGCCCTTTGCCTCCCATGTATCCTGGAAATAGTACTTGCTCAAGTTTACAGCTGCCACCAATGGCCTTGCATCCATGGAATTCCTATAGCACATGCCCACCTTCTGTCCAGAGTACCCAGAATGCTCTGCCACCCAAGGCACTTCTTGTGGTGGACAAATCTGTAATGTCTCCACCACCGGTAGAGCCTCCAGGTCATGTGGGCTCTGATGTGATGGCAGAGACAGCAGATAACTTCCAAGAAGTGCTCTCCTTGACTGAAAGTCCCATTCCTCAGAGGACAGACAAGTTTGGGAAGAAGAATCGCAAGCGACTGGATAGCCGGGCAGAGGAAGGAAATATGCAGGCTATCACAGAGGGAAAAGTCAAAAAGGAGGCCAGGACCACATTGACTGACTTCAATTCACTGATAGCCAGCCCAAGATTGGGCAGGGAGAAGAAGAAACTCAAGAGTCAGAAAGATCAGCTGAAGTCAAAAAAACTGAACAAGATGAACGAATTTCAGGACAGCTCAGAAAGTGAGCCCGAATTGTTTATTAGTGGGGATGAACTGATGAATCAGAGCCAAGGCAGTAAAAAGGGATGGAAAACTAAAAGAAACTTGAGGACAGCCAGTGAACTGGATGAATTTAAATGTCGGAAAGCAAATGAGAAGGAAGATGGGCGGCTGGGAAACCAGGGCTTTGTGTATGTGATGGCAAATAAACAGCCTTTGTGGAATGAGGCAACCCAGGTCTATCAGCTGGACTTTGGAGGGAGAGTGACTCAAGAATCTGCAAAGAATTTCCAAATTGAGCTGGAAGGAAGACAGGTAAGCTAACAAAGAGAAAATGGAAAATCTTTTTTGTGTTTGGTTTTAACATATATGTCAGGTGAAGCTTCATATGACTGCTCTTGAACAGTTCACCTGTTTTCTTGCAAAGAATGAGACGTGCACACACACATGTAATGCTGATCCTAGAGTGAGATTTGTACCAGAAGTTTAAGTCCTGATGGGAATAAGTGTGGATCATGGCTAGGGAACCTCTAGCCCTTTAAGATGTAACTGCACCTCAAATTCTGATATCCCTCATGATTAGCCTTGCTAATTAGGGCTACTAAGAATTGTAGTTTATTTATTTATTTTATTAGACTTATATACCGCCCTTCTCCCGTAGGACTCAGGGCAGTTCACAAGGTTTTTTAAAAACAATACAGCAAATTACAAAAATTAAAAACAATTAAAATGATTACATTTACCTTGAAATAAAACCCCCAATTACAATTAAAAATACAATTAAAACCCCAGTTAATACTCTCAGTCCAGGCCAGAAAGCTCAAAGAGCCAGGTCTTCAGGTCTCAGCGGAATGAGCGAAGGTCAGGGGCAGTTCAGCAATAATTTCCCACCTTTACATTTCTGTTTGAGATACCTGCAATTTTTTGGTAGCATGGAAGTCTTAAAACTATATAAATCTGTTTTGTTCCAGGAGGAGAGTGGAAGGTAAAATAACTGCTTATTTTTTCTGGATATTTTCCGTAATAAAAATTACTAAGCCAAATTACTAGAAACTATTATGGTCTCTGAGTAATACCACAGTGAAATGATAAGCATTGGGAGGAAGACCCTGTGACATCTCTTGCCTTATGATATCATCACACAAATGACATGAATCATGTCATTTGTGTCATATCATATTTATTGATAATACTCAGACTTTATTGTTGCTCCCCTCCAAGCAGAAACCTTTTTTTTCAAGTAAGAAGATTAAAATAACAAAACATCCTCACATACACAACAGACCCTCATAGGAGCAAGCCAATTACAAAGGAAACTATGATTACTGAGCAATATTAAGCAACCAATCACAACCCATAATGGTGGCTCCCAATTTACACCTTATCTCCTTTAAAAAGCCAATTGTTTACAGCTTTTCTATAACTCAACAGGAGACAATATGTGACTGATGCAAATTGCATAATTTACATAATGAAGACTTGACACCAGTCTGGCATATAAGCATTTCTGCTACAAAAAAACAACAGTGTGAACAGAAGTGTTAAGAAGGAAGTGTATGTTCTGAAATTCTGACTGTTGTTTTTCATCACTTATAAGAGCTGCAATATTACATACTTTAGTAATAGAAAGTACATAAACACGGACACAAAGCGGTTTTCAAAATTAAGCCAGTTTTTTTTTTCTTAAGAGAGAGAAAAATCATTCTCTGGCTTTTAAAATGAGTTTCACACTCGGCTGAAATAGAAAACTTTATTGTAAATAGCTTCAAGATTTAAGATTAAAACAAATGAATACAAATAAAATAACTAATATGGCTTGGTTGACTTTGGGCTAATGTGGTATGGGAATTCTGCCCACTTTCCTCATCCAGATATGTAGAATTCAACTCTCAGAATTCTTAGCAGAGGTCACATTGGCTGGGGCATTTCAAATCCACAATCTGGAGATTGGTGAACAATATTTTATGACTTACAAGTATGGATGATTTGGGCCAATCACTTTTTCTCAGCCCAATCCATCTCATAGGGTTGCTGTGAGGGGAAAAATAGAAGGAGAAAGAAGCAGTATTAGGAATGTTTGCTGCTTCAAGTTACTTATAAACTAAGGAAGGGCAACAATTAAATAAAAATAAACATAATTCATGATAGAAGGCAAAGGATTGTGAGCTGCTTCTTCCTTTATCTGACTTATTTATTCTTTCTCTTTAGCCACTAATTTTATTCTTTTTCTCCTTCCTCCTCTCCCTCAATCTTTCAGGTCATGCAGTTTGGACGGATTGATGGCAATGCCTATATCTTGGACTTTCAATATCCATTTTCAGCGGTGCAGGCTTTTGCAGTAGCTTTGGCTAATGTGACTCAACGTCTGAAATGAAAAGAGAAAAACAGCCTAGAGAGGATTACAAAAAAACAAACAAACAACAACACAAAAAAACCCACCCCACCCAATGGAGCTTTCTCATAAGGGCCAGTCCAGGAAATGTCAGAGTGGAGGTCTAATAGAGTTGCACAAAGGAATCTGGGAGGAAAGGTGGAAATGCAACTGGAAAAGTCTACAAGTGCCCGAAGGAAGGCATCATCTTTAAACACTTGGGGGGATGGGGTGGAGACCCTTTGGTTTGGGGTTAAATTTATTTGAATCAATATTTTGCTGATTTTGGGGGGCAAGGGAAGGATGAGATCTATTCAGTATTATGCTGAGAAAATGTGGCTTTTGACTTGTGATGGTTCTTCTGTGTTTGCTGCAAAAAAATAGCTAATGTAAGATGATAGAGGGATTTTAAAAGATTTTCCTTCCTTCCTTCCTTCCTTCCTTCCTTCCTTCCTTCCTTCCTTCCTTCCTTCCTTCCTCCCTCCCTCCCTCCCTCCCTCCCTGTTTTTTCTTTCTTTTATGCTGTTCTGTTCTGTCTAAAACAGAAATTATGCCCCCTCCCCATGTTGGACTAGTTGGTATTATTTACATCAAATATAACAGCAAAAAAGAACAAGAAAGCTATAATATACTTGAAAACATGTCTTTCTTCCCAGATAGCTGAGCACTGTAGGCATGAAGGAGATTTGTTGGAAATCCATATCTAATTTCTAAAATATTCTTCAAAAGAAAAGCTATTACTTTGAGAGTAGTTTGCAAAAATGCTGTGTTGAAGAAGCTAGTGGGTCCCCCCCTTTTTCATTGTGATCTGTGATCTGGATTATGAGTCTGTACCAGACAGTAAAAACTAGGGGGTGGGGGGGGGAGGCCAGGGAAGGAGGCATGCAGATACATGTTGTTTTGAAATATTTGTATTGATTTTTTGTATGAATGTAGGATACATATGACTTGGTGTGGCATTTAAGTAAGAGCTACATCTGCTGATCCTCACTTAACAATGTTTACAAACTAAATAAATAAAAACGTAACTTTTCAGCAACTGCGAGTTCCACAACATTGTAGTACTAATCCAGAAGACTATTGGCAAAAACTGGAACTTTTTTTTTTTGCGAATTATAGGCAATGAGTCAGATTGATTGTTTTGAGCTAATCAAAATCAGATCAGGATCCAGCGTTTGGATTGGGGTAGCTATGTGAGCGAGGGTTAGATTTAAGAATGGATGCACACAAGCAGACTGTAGAAAGGGGTTGTCTAGGGTTTCACTGGAGGAAGGCAAGCTGAGATAAATTAACAATCCAAACAATATTGTGATCACTGTTGAACTGTTACGGGCAAAACTTGATATCTACCAGGATAAGATCAAAGCTAGTGTATTACACTGGAGTAAATTTTCTCTTCTTTTGATATTCTTGCTGTATGAATTCCACTAAGGATGGATGTTAAATTGTAAATCAGAAGGTTCCTGGTTTATATCCAGCTGAATCTGTGCTGGTTGTTCCGCATTATCTCCAGCTTCTGCAGCTTTATCCAGTATTATTTCCATTTTAGAATGAAAAGGCTTAAAATTGCAAAAATAATAGTTCTAGGCTAAAGGGTCATTTCTCAGGATGCTGCATTCTCTACTTAATGCAACCACTTGGGATGATCAGAGTACACAAAAGTATAAATTGGCAACTTCCCATGTTGTTCTAGACAATCATGGTATTTGCAAAGGTATTTGGAAGTAGTGGTGGTGGGGAATAAGCATATTTCTTTATTGGAACCACTCATTAGACAAAGAAGCAGAACAAAATGGCTGTCTGGTCCCCATACAGTGGATTCAAATCATTCCTAACCTTGTCTTTTCCTGCAAGACACGAGCCATGTACTAACAGCTTTGTCCTCCAACCTTTCTTGTTTTGATTTTCCTGTCCAAAGGTAATTAGATGTTTTTGCTTGGAACCAAAGGTATCTAGGCCCAGACTGTCCTTTCTTCTTGACCCAGGGGAAATTTTGCCCATTTCTTCTTTCTGGTACAGGTCTCTGGTGAAAGGGATCTTCTAATACTGGGAGCAGCTGTTCAAGACACAAGAGTGGCTGCATTCTTTGAGCAAAGATCCCAAAGAGATACTTTATTGAAGAATAAAGGTTTCACACGCTCAAATTTTATGTTTCAAGTTGTTCAAAGCTCAGAAGTAAGTCTGATAAAAGAAATAAATGAATGAAACAGTGATCCTCATTCTGACCAATCAAGAGGTTTATGTGTCTCTTCTAACAACTACGGTTTTGTTAGATGTCTGTAGAGCAGATGATTGTTGTTCTTGGAAAAGAGATTTTTTAATAAGGCTTCTGAGTCATATAAAAGTATTTTAGAATGCAATGATATCATAAAGAATCTAATGATATCATAAAAGAATTTAATGATACCATAAAAGAATGTATGACTGTAGAAAGTCCATCTTTCTACATTCATAACTGTAAATAACACCAATTGCAAATCACACATTTTTATTAATAGGAAAACACCATCCTGGCAACAGGTTTTGGTGCAAGAACAGTTTTGTGTCCTAAACGCTGGATATTTTTCCTCATATTTGGAGAGAGATTAAGTCAGTTCTCACAAACAATAAAGAGGTTAGTTAGGCAGACTGTAGGTCAGAAATCTATGGTGTATCCAACACTATTAGAATCCAAATCTTATGAATCAGTAAGCAGGATTACCAGTTAAGAATGAAAGACAAGATCCAATAGAAGTTGGAGAGCTGCAGGTTTCATCGCTTTGCTGTCCTGCTCCACTCCCAGTTCTAATTCGAGAGGAGAGATGGGCAACTTCTGATGACTTGAACAGATTAAAAATAAGCTGGAAAGAAGCTTTGACAGGGCAGAGATGCAGTGACATTGAAACAGATTCCTGGAGATTTTTGATCCATGTACATGTGATGCATTAAGCCTAAAACAAGAGTTACATGTTGTTTTAATTGTCCCCCCAAAAATCAGACTCCTCTTCCTTGGCTATTTGCACATTTTGGGAGTGCCGTCAAAAAAATAAAAACAGATTTTTTTTTTCTGCTCAACCATCTCCCCTTAGCAAACTGCCACAATTTTCCATTCTCCAATAGCATGTTGCTTTTTTTTCTACAGATCTTTCCATGCCTAAATATTCTCAGTCAATCTATGGCAGTGTCTCCCTACCTAAGCAATTTTATGATATGTGGACTTCAAGAATTCTCCAGTGAACATGCTGGCTGGGGATTTCTGGGAGTTGAAGTCCACACACCTTAAAGTTGCCAAGGTAGAGAAACACTGATTTTGCCCCTGAAGAAATTCCTGAAAGATTTAATGACTGATATTTTCAGTAAAATTCGCCATAATATTCTGGGACTATTTTGAATACCCTCTCATTTGGATTTACTGACAATGGCCATTCCCCTCTAAGAAATCATCTTCAGTATTACTGCGTTTGGATATTGCCCCCAACACTGCTTGGTTTGAAGAAATGCCTAATAAATAAATACAATTACAGTGTATTTTATTTACTGTGTGAAACTGAGGATTACATTTAGGTCGACAAGAAACCTTTAATTGGAAATGATTATTTTTATTTATATAAATCTTAATGTATATATTATTTTATATGCTGCTCCATTTCTAAAGGCTCTTGTGTTTCTTGACCTGTGGGATTTGGTAGCATCATAGACCATTCATCATGAAAACATATAGCTTCATACAAATATAACAAATACACTGCCCGGAACTCTTCCCTGAGGGAGATGGGTGGTTTAGAAATAGGATGGATGGATAGAGAGATAGATAGATAGATAGGTAGGTAGGTAGGTAGGTAGGTAGATAACCCAGAAACAATTAGCATATTCAGAACTGGTGTCAGCATTTGACATTTTGAGTCATCATCATCCTCATCAGGTCTTGTGCAGAGCTCATTGGGCAGTAAATGATTTGCAGTGATTTTGATCATTCACAACATCTTCAGCTTTGTCCCAAGAGACATTAATAATCTTAAGATCTTTAAGTGTTTGGCATTAGGTTTTCCAAGGCTGGCTAAGTTTCCTCTTTTGTCTAGGACAGGGATAGGGAACCTTGGCTCTTCTATGACTTGTGGACCTCAACACCCAGAATTCCTGAGTCAGCCATGCTGACTCAGGAATTCTGGGAGTTGAGGTCCACAAGTCATAGAAGAGCCAAGGTTCCCTACCCCTCCTCTAGGAGGTATCCATTGTAGTGCAATTTTTGGATGCCAGTCTTTAGGCATGTGTAAAGTATGAACAACAAATTGCATTCAACATTTATCCACAGCACTCAATAAGTGTTCCAAATCTGATCTTGGATTCTATATATAGTTTAAAGTAGCCACTTGTTAATGTCCCACAGTAATTTTGAACTAGCATCACCCTTAGGGCTTGCAGGAAGGGCAAAATCTAGTTAGTCAAACTTACTACTTGAAGTGATGATGAATAAGGCCATTGGGACTTAATGAATGAGGAATAGGCTCACCAGACATCTTTGTTTTAAATATAGAATGAGTTCCTAATACGTTAACTATGAGCCAATCTAATCTCTGGGAATCCCAACTCCCATCCCAAATGAATAAAGCAAATGCAGGACTACTAAAGTCTTTTTTCTATGAGTTGATATTTAAGAAAGAAAAAGAACCACTCCTGCAAAATAAATTATTAACAGCAATGGTTTAATATTACATATATAGTAGCTGAACAGGAACACAGCTTTGTACAAGGCAAAGTTTTATTGGACTGCTACAAGCTTTATAATTTCTTTCTTACTCTACGTAATGTTACAAGAAAATCTGTGATAATTTCCTCCACTTTATTTTGTCAAGTGGATAAGGCACCAGATTAAAAACCAGAAGACTGGGAGTTCTAGTCTTCTATTACGCATGAAAGCTGGCTGGGTGACTTTGGGCCAGTCACTCTCTCTCAGCCCAGCTCTCCTCATAGAGTTGTTATGGGGAAAATAGAAGGAGGAAGGAATAGTAGATACATTTGCCATCTTGGGTTATTTATACAAATAATAAAGGTGGGATTAAAAATCTGGAAAAAAAATCCACATATTTTATATAATATTTATACATTTCCATGAGAATATAGAATCTGAGTTTTATGATAAACATTTTATTGGAAGGAAAGACTTTGAAAATATACAAAAATTAGAAGTATTTTGGTGTTATTGTTTTTGTTGTGTTTGTGAAAGTGGAAAGACCAAATATCTTAAAATGGAGCACTGGTAAGGAGATACTTAGAGGAAATCCTTCAGCACTAAGCTCAACTCTTAGGTTTATTTGAGTAACTTTGGTAACTCCATTCATCACTGGATACAAGACTTTTCTTAAATCTAGTGATTTTGAGTCATTTTATTTGCAGTAATGGGTTCTGGTAGAGTTACAATAGATCCCTCTAATCTGACTGACTAGCAAGCTGGCTCAAGACATGCATATACAAGATATTCTTGGGAGTTTGGGAAAATGCCTTTAAACTTGATTGAATCATTCTAGCAGTGAGATAATTATCAAGCATGCAATTAGTGGTCACCTTTGCCAATTACCTAGGGAGATTTAGGTATAAAATAACATGCCTGCACAGTTGGCCATTGCTCATTTTCTCTGTCAAGATTTTTTTCACTATTTATGTAAATACAGACCTTTGTTTGCCAATAATTTTAATGGCATGGCAGGTAATCACAGACAAGTGAAGTATTTTGTCTGTCCTGTTCACAGTGTTTGGCTGTACACACAAAAAACCCAGCTCTCATGTGCATCTATAAATTTAAAGAAAGAAAAAAAATAACATCAGAATCAGTTTTTGTATCAGGCGACTCCTATGACAGAAATAATATGATAGACAAGAGAAATGGTTGCTACCTCTTCTGTTCCTTCCAGCAATTTAGGACCAATGTACTACTACAATTGTCTTTCTTGCTTGTAGAAAACTTCTATCCAGCGGGCACTCGAACTAAGAAGCAGCCAGTTAAATCATTCAGCTGATGGTCCCTGCTTGTTGTAGCAATAGAGCTTGTTGGAAATTCAGTGGTATAACAAGAATTTTTCAAGTCAAATGTTTCAAACTACAATTGGAAGAACTGAACCATTAAGACATAATTTTAATGACAACTTTCTATGTTGCAGTTGTGGGCCTTTATTGCATAATATTTCCAAATAATACAGGAGTACAGAGGGAATATAATCTGTTTCAGATCTATATACAGGTACAGTTTGGGTTTTCTAAACCAAATACATTATATGCAACTGATCCCTGACTGAAGTATACTGAAGAATTAGGAGGATCTTCAAATTATGCTCTCTCTCTCTCTCTCTCCACTTTGTGTCCACCCTCTCCCCAGGTTTGTTCTTCCCCTCTTCTTTGTGGTGAAGAATTTTTAAAACTTGCTGTTTGCTGTAGATACAACTTTTGTATTACAGAATTGCATGGGGATATAGTTTGGTTGAGGCACTGTGGTCTTTGTTGAAAAATGCATTTGTTAATAAAATGCATAATTCAGGTACTTTAATTTTGATAAATGTTTTTGAATTTATTTGCTTTATTTTTGTGTTGTTATTTGAGGAATGGGGATTTTGTGGATTTTTTTTTTGCTTCATCTTGGGGTTCAGTTTTCTCCATGTTTTTACAACAGTACGTGATTAGATAATGTAGATTTCCTAAACATGGGTAACTTGCATGACACTCTCAGTTCTGCAAAGAAATAGAAACATTTCTCTAATGATTGCTGCACCTATGATATTTTTAAATGGCCCTTTGAACTAATTGGTTCATTTTTTTAAAAAAAATCTTCCATTCAGATCTGCTTTTCATTGTAATTATGAACCATGCCCTGATTTGCCTCTCCTGTTATGTGCTCTGTGTAATAGATTGTGGAGAAGGTACCTAGAAAGCATTAAGTGGTTTTCCCTTCAATAATGTGATTTGTTCCAACTTTTGACTGTCTACATTGAGATTGGGTTGGTGGCCCTAATATCCTTGATGATTTGAAACTGTAAGAATTGTCCAGGTGTTGCTTATTAAATTTTTTGCAAGCTAGAGAATCTCTGATGTGGTTTTGCCTCTTATTGAGCAGTTTACCTTCATCTTCTGATGCTTTAATGTGGACTGAAAAGTTTGAATGTTTATGCTAGCTAATTAGTCCTAATGACTTAAATGGACTTTCATGGTCCATTCTAACCTCTCCACTGGTCAAACCTGATGACACTCCTGCAAAATTTCAACCTAGAAATTTTATAATGATAATTTGTCATAATCAAATTTTGGATAATGGCCAGTTTCCTTCTCTTACAGAGAGTTGTAACCCTGCATATTCTTACCTCCTAGGCCAGTATTAGTTCTAGATTTCTTTTTTTAGAATCAGGTTTAATGTCAAGGAACAAAAACTTGACACCTACTCTTAAAAAACTTAAGAGCAGGTGAAGTGGATCATTTTGCTATATGTTGCTATTGTGGTATAAAAAGCCTTAACATAAATGCAAATCTTATTTGATTTTCTCACCAAAAATAAGACACAGAAAAGAATCCAATCCTGAATTAAATCTACGAATATCATAAAAACCCAAATAATAAAAATGAGAAGTGGAAATGTTTGTGATATAATTGGACAAACAGATTCCTTGTTTCCAAGTTTCAACATGTTCAAATAATGTAATTTCTTCAAAACAATGGGCATTGTTCAAAAGAGGCAAACTATTGTATAATTCAAGCATATCTAAGAGTACTACATTTTCAAAGAACTTGGTAAATCATAATAAGCATTTTCTTTCAGGGCTTGTCAGAAGTAAAACTTCTCGAAATCATTCTAAGGAAAGAATAATTTTCGTTACAGATTTCTTATAACGAAACTTAGTTTTTGAGGGGGGAAACTCCAACATTTCTATGCCCATGCAATCAAATAAAGAATCTTGGCAGTTTGCATTGAAAAGATGGAAGTTAAGAATATCTACAGAAGATATAAAACTAAAGCAATACAAAAGTAAAGACTATGCAATATTATAAAAAAGGTAAGATACAGGTAGTCCTTGACTTACAACAATTCATTGAGTGACAGTTCAAAGTTACAACAGAACTGGAAAAAATAACTTATGACCATTTTTCACACTTATGACCGTTGCAGCATCCCCACAGTCATGTGACTTACATTTGGATGCTTGACGACTGACTCACATTTATGACGGTTGAAGTGTCCCGTAGTCATGTGATCTTTTGCAACCTTCTGACAAGCAAAATCAATGGGGAAATATGATTCACTTAACAACCATGTTACTAATTTAAGAACTGCAGTGATTCACTTAACGAATATGGCAAGAGAAGTCGTAAAATGGGGGACAAAACTCACTTAACAAACTCACTTGGCAACATAGATTTTGGGCTCAATTGTGGTCGTAGGTTGAGGACTACTTGTAAAGTACAGTTGGTAACTTCGCCTTTAATTAATGTACCAGTGTATCATCAAAAGATTTCTAAAAGCGAGCTACAGTGCAAAATTTAATAGGAGTATAACCAATACAGTTAGGAACGCATATAATAAAAATGACTGGACATTTTGCATTAAAAATTAAGGAGCCTGAAAATCTGCTGTTATTTGCACAGCATTCAATGACATTAAAACAAGTGAATTGTACCTCTGGACATGACCAGATTCACAACAGTGGGGTAAAATCAGTTGTGTACAGATAGTCCTCGCCTTACACTAATCACTTGTTCAGTGACCATTTGAAATTACAACAGCACACACAAAAAAGTGGCCTTTTGATGTTGGGGGAACCTTTTTTCACACTTACAATTGTGGCAGCATCCTCATGGTCATATGATCAGATTTTGGACATTTGGCAACTGGCATGTATTTATGGTGGTTGCAGTGTCCCAAGGTCATGTGATCACCTTTGTTGGCAAGCAAAGCCAACGAGAAAACCAGATTCACTTAACAACCATGTTACTCACTTAACAACTGCAGTGATTCACTTAATAACTGGCAAGAAATGTCATAAAATGGGACAAAACTCACTTAACTGTCTTGTTTAGCAATGGAAATTTTGGGGTCTATGGCAGTCATAAGACAAGGACTACTTGTGATAGGAAATGGAAGATGGAGAAGGGCAGTCCATTCCTATATAACACTGCAAGATGCAGATTGTGGAACAGACTGAATTATAGCTGTCAAATATATGAATGAAATTCAGATCAATGAAGAATAGATGCGCCAACAAGACCTGACGTGTAATGCACCCACTCAAAAAATAAGCTGTACATTGCACATTCAGTATACATGCAAAAGGAAATCAGGAAGTTATGGAAAGATCCCACAAGAAGAAGATATAATTATAGAACACTCACTTCCCATGCCAACAACAAATGGCAAGAAAATGTATTTTAAAATGTCAATAAATACAACATCAAAAAATGAGAACCAAAAATTATTTTAAGAAAATTAATTATTTAAATTATACTGTATTGGATCCCTTTACAAATGGGTTTCTAGAGCAACAGAATCATATTCAGGAACTGTCCCCAATAGGTACTAAAGGTTCAACAGACAGCTGGCCCTTTGTCAAATATGGCATTTATAGATAAAACACCCTTTGAACTGTTTACAACTGCAAGGGATAGCAGTTAAAGAGCAAATAGCTTCTTGTGAAATGCACACATTCTCTATAGCAGGGGTGTCAAACTGCCAGCCTGCGGGCTGTATGCGTCATGCCAAAACCGCGCCTAACCCATTGCCGGCAATGGGGAAAAAGTCGCTATACATCGCGACATGTCACGTGATGTCGCAGGTTTGACACCCTTGCTCTATGGAATACAGATTGTAAAATATTAGTGTAAGTAATGTAAATGAATGTGTAAATAATTGAGCCATGACACTAATTCCTTACACAATAAAAGTTTAGCTTAAGATCTTATAAAGAAGAATAGAGCCACAGAGGTATAAAGATATGCCATATGATATGGCAGTCTTTTTTTTTAAGGGGGGGGGGAAGCACATAAGATGAGCTAATTCAAGGTGGACAATGAAAAACAAGATAATTTAAACTGAAGGCAAACCAGTTCAGAAATCTTGCTAAGAAAACTGCAGACTTGTGCAGGCAGGTTTACCAGACTAACTTAAAGGTGCATACACACAGTTCCTTGACGCAATGATCAGCTGACAAAAGTTTCCATCTTTTGGACACGAGATCTGACAGCATCTTTTAAAAGAAAACAATTATGTCTGGCGAGTTACAGGAAATAGGATGGAAGATAATGAGGAAGAGGCGGATGATTACTAACAAGATTACAGCACTCCCCTTGGAATTATTGTTGGAGAGTGGTGGAGAGGGAGACCTTTAGCTCAGGTAATCACCAAGAGTTGAGCCCATGTTAATTTTTATTTTTATTTATTTTTATTTTTATTCCATTTATATCCCGCCCTTCTCCGAAGACTCAGGGTGGCTTACAAGCTTAGCAGTAGCCTTCATTCTATGTATATGCCTGCTTATTAGGGCTTTCACACACACCCCAAGCGGCATTATTACAAAGTCAGCTTAATTGCCCCCAACAATCTGGGTCCTCATTTTACCTACCTCGGAAGGATGGAAGGCTGAGTCAACCTTGAGCCTGGTGGGATGCGAACCTGCACTAATTGCAGGCAGCTGGTGTTACTTAAGGAGGCATTAGCCCACTGCTCCACCAAGGCTCTTTAATGTTACCTAGCTAATTAACCTGTCCATCCTAGTCAGCAACCGAGCCGCAGTCTTTACAGCTAAATTCTGGAAAACGGCAGGAAGGCACTATCCCAGTAATGGCAGAAACTGCACTTCTTTGGGTAAACCAAACCAAGACTGAAGAACAAACAGGAAACCAGCAACAATTGACTGAAAAGGCTGCGATGGGAGGCTAATGCTCGTGTGGCTGTGTTTCCAGGGAGGGTGAGGGGCAAACAAGGGCGTCCTCCTCTCGACTCTGAAACCCAGTTTCCTCCGCGTCGAGACAGAATTCCCCGGCGCTATCCTTGGTGCTGATCCCTCCCCAATTCTGCCAAGTTCGGGAATCCTAAGGCTTGAAAGGAAGAGAGAAAGGTGAGCATAATTTTGCCGGTTCCGTTTTGGCGGCCTTTGCCAGCCTTCCCAAAGTCCCACTCCCCCAGCGACAAATCCGAGCTCCCAAAGGGAGTGCAGATGGAGCGTCAGCTTTCCACGAAACTCCTTTCCGCGCCAGTGGCGGCGCTCTGCTCGTTGAGAAGGAGCGACCGAGGCAGACGGAGAAGCACAGAGGGAGGCGGATTTCTTCCAAGCGCTAGTTTCCCGGATCGTCTCCGTGGCCTTCGATGGCCCTGTCGGCAGCCCGGAGAGCTTTGGGGGGCACAGGACTAAAAGGGCTTCATGGCTGAGCGAAGGAAGGGAGGGACGTCAAGGGGCTGGAGCAGGAGAGCTTTCTAATATCAGGGTGCGGAATGGAGGCCGATTATCCCGCTTTTGAAAACCCGCTCTGCGGCGAGTTCAAGCACATTTACCAAAGGATCAAAGAGACCTATAAGGAGATCAAAGAGGATCTCACCCCTTACAAGGATGACCGTTACTACAGGTAAGAGGAGAGAGCGAGGGAACGGTGCTGAGTTAGCTGCATCCCCCGAATCTTCCCGCAGGCTGGCGGAAGGGAAGCAAAAGATGCTTCCCTCGATTTGGGGCGCCAGATGGGATGGATCATTAACTCTCCGCATCCTGCTCATCTCCACACATTTGGGGGACACCAGTTCGGTAAAGGCCAGGCTGAGAGCAAGAGCTTTTTAATGTTCCCTAAGAGGACTGTGCGCATGAACAGTTGGGCCTGTGGGCCAGGGGGACTGACTAGCCTGACATCAGCGAGCTTCTCAAGCATCAATGGGTGATTTAGGCAAGATCGTATGCTCAGGGAGCTTTTCATATTCTGGGCAGCCTTCCCTCCTCGGTCGGGGTGGGTGGGGGAGTGGAAGATGGCGCCTGCAACAGGGTCCTCATGTAAACCTTAGAAAAGCAGCTTTGGCTTATATAGTATCATGAGAACAATTCCCTTTCGTTACAAAATGGCTGTCTGTGAAAGAGCTCTGATTTCTCCCAGCTGAGTTAATTGTTTTCTTGGGAATGTGGTCTTGAGTGAAGATTTAAAAGATTCCCTTTGTCAGGGAAGGGAAGGCTGCCTTACATTTCTTGAATCCTGATGGTGATTGGAAAAAAATCTGTTCTTTGTCTAAATGTTTGGATGATAACCCCAGATTAGGTTTCTGTCTGTGCTTGCCTATGCTGAAGGGATGCATATCCTCAAGGCTGGGGTTTAACTTCCCAATAAGTACATAGAAATTATGTGACAGAAAATGATACGGGAAAACCAGAATTGCTCAACCTGCCTACCATATAGTGTATCCCAATAAGCAATTTCAATTAATATAGGATCACAGTTAAGAATGTATCTCTTGAAGAAGCCAACCTTATCCAAAAGTTTCCAAGGTGTCATGATGGAGATAAAGTTCTCTCTTCCTCTTTGGTCTCTCACTGGCATCCAGGGGAGGAATATTTGATTTGAAGAAAAAGTTCCACTTCCATTGGCAAAAATCTCAACCAAATTCATTAACAATCATCTTGGTGGGAACTAAAAGTGAATCAATAGTTATTTTTATGCCTAATCATAAGACCGTAAAATAAAATTTAGCTTATATTAATTTATAATAAAATTTAATTGCTTCCTAGATTTAACTGTGACATGGATTAATTGCACGGTCCTGATTTCCCCACTCAGTGAGCCCCTGATTTTTTTTAAAAAAAACAAAATCTCGCTATATTTTTTTGAAAATTTTTTATTAGTTTTTATAGAGTTAAGGAGGGGGGTAAGGGGATGGGAATTACGGTTAGGGTACAGGAAAGGTTGGGGGTGAGGGTTGGGGTTTCCCCCAATAACATTCAAACGCTATAATATTTTTAAGAAAGAAAACCCCCCACAATGCTCAGTCTTGAGAATGTTAATACAGTGAACATCTGTATTGGCTGTTGTATATGTTTACTAGAACTTGTGAGTAATAATGCTGGCCAAAGTATAGTCATGTTTTTAGAAGGACGTACCATGTTTTCCTGAAAGTAAAACCTACCCCCAAAATAAGCTCTAGCTTGATTTTGGGGGGTGGATCTAATATAAGCCCTACCACAAAAATCAGCCCTAGTTTTGGAGCAAGGTGCACACCTAAAAATCAAGCTAGGGTGGGGGTGGAAGAGTGGAGCTTCCCCATGCACCCCACACCCGTTTACTGTTGCAGCCAGGCTTCTCATGAATCAACACCTGCCTCACCTCACTAGCCCACTTCTTCTGTGGAGCCTCCCAGCCTGCATTTTGCGGTCGGAGGCTGTCCAGAAAGACTTCTGCAGGCCAGAACTGAACTACAGATTCAATCCGTAGCTCGGTTCTTGGCTGCAGAGGCCTTTGCAGGCTGGGGGGGGGGGCACGAGCATCAATCCAGAGCTCCATTCTCAGCTGCAGAGGCATTTCCTTTGGCCATAGAAGAAGTGGGCCAGCTGAGTGGGGCTGTTGGCACTGCCACGAAGTGAAACTGTGAAAAAGACACCTCCTGAAATTAGACCTGATGCCTCTTTTGGAGGCAAATGTTTTTTTTTAAAAAATAAGACCAAGTCTTATTTTGGGGGAAACAGTAGATGCACTTTGCCTGAGATGAAAAAAGGAAGTGGTACCTCAGCCTCCTCTCAGCTAAGTATGCAACAGTATGCAGTACTGGCCGACTTACCTTTTGAGATTAGAAGTCTGATAAGATATCCCAGTCCCTAAAGAGTCTACTTACTTTCTTTCGACTTCCTCAGAATCAATTATTTTAAGCAGCTATTGCAGAGAGTAAGGAAGCTGACTTTGAGGGATATATGCAAGAACCGTGTCCTAGGCAAAAGAGCCTGAAATATATTTTAAGACTTGATGATATTCAGAAGCAGTTCAGGCTCCTGAATATTATCAAAATCCATTGAAGTACAAGGAGGAGAGGAGACACAACACAACCGGGATCACAAAGGTCTGTTTTTATAGCCCATCTCAATAACAGTAGCTTTAGCCTTCCTTTAGAGTTGATTTACATTATCATTAAATCACCAGGAGTGAAAATGCGGGAGGTTTTCACACATTAGAGACATGGGACAAGTTTGCAGTGCACTAAACCTTGGCTTAATGATGGTTTATTAAATAACCTCCACTGACATGTTTCACACAGTGTGATAAACAGAAATCATAGTTTACAAAACCCAACTAGTACATGCATCACTCTAAGCCATATCCATATAAAGCAGCAGTGACAAGAGATTGAAAAAGGACAGGTTGTTAGGGAAAATATGCAAATAATGCTTACATGGTAAACCACTCAGAGAGTGCTGTAAAACACTGTGGGGCAGTATATCAGCCTAAATGCTATTGGTATTGCTATTAATATTGACTTTCTTGATTACAGAAAGGCCTTTGATTGTGTTGACCATATGAAGTTGTGGAAAGTCCTTAGGAAAATAAGAATCCCAAAATATTTAATTTCAACACCTCAGACAGGACAGAAACCATGCCATGTACAGAACATGGCAATAGAGATGGGCTCCAGGTGGCATAGGATTAAAACAAGACTGTATGCATCCCCTTATCTATTCAACATTATATGCTGAATAAAGGTGTCAGGAAGGGCATCCAGCCAGAAAATGCCCAGCTCCATCCAGTAGTCACAACTCTATTCAGAATTAAGGAACTACATGGTTATTAAAAAAATGTTGAATAATATTGAGATCTAGTTCTCTGGAGAAGGCTGTCATGTTGAAAAGGTGGAAGAAAGAGAAGAGGACAATTAGTGGCAAAGTGATGAATGCATGGTGGAAGATATGAAAAAAATCTATTGTTTTGAGGGGTTGACACTGACGTGACGGCATATAATCAAAACTGGAAAAGCACAATTTCAAATTTAGAAGAGGAAACTTAAGTAACATGTACTATATGGTGATGATACTGCTCTGAAAGCTGAAAAAAAATGCAAATGAACCTCTTTTGATAAAAATCAAGGTGCACACTTGAAAATTAAAGGCCAAATTAATGACAAAATTAAAAAAAAAACAGTCCTAGAATTGACAATGAAGATGCTGACACGATCCTTAACTTCTGCTTTTTTATGATTAGCACTTAGAGTAGCCAAGAAGGCCTTGGAAAAGATATTCAGAGATAAGTATCATATTTACTTCAGTCACAGACTAACAAAAAGGAATAAAAACAAAACATAGAAGTAATCAAACAGCAACACATTAGAGACAACATCAGTGAATGCTCGGATGTATCTTTATCTACAGAGATGAGAGTCAGGCAGGGAACTGCTTCCCCTGTGAAGCAAAAGTTGGAATAATAATAATAATAATAATAATAATAATAATAATAATAATAATAATAATAATAATAATAATAATAATAATAATAATAATAATAATAATAATAATAATAATAAGAAGAAGAAGAAGAAGAAGAAGAAGAAGAAGAAGAAGAAGAAGAAGAAGAAGAAGAAGAAGAAGAAGAAGAAGAAGAAGAAGAAGAAGAAGAAGAAGAAGAAGGAAGTAGTAGTAGTAGTAGTTGGAAGGGACCTTGGAGGTCATCTAGTCCAACCCCCTGCTCAGGCAGGAAACCCTATACCATTTCAGGCAAATGGCTGTCCAGTCTCTTCTTAAAAACCTCCAGTGTTGGAGCATTCACCACCTCTGGAGGCTGAATTTGAATTTGAAGAATTTGAAGAAGCATCAATGCTTTGGAATTTTGATGTTGGAAAACCCCCGAGAATATCACAAATAGTCAAAACAGGCAAGTGGGTCTCAGGACAAATCAATTCAAAGAGGCACAAATGGCCACACTCAGTTTGTCACACTTTGGGCTCTCTTGAAAAGTAGATTGTAATGATGAGGGAGATGGAAGGGGCAAAAAAAGGATGACCTATATCAAGTTGGATGGACTCAGGAGCAATGGGTGTGCCATTTGAAGTGCTTGGAGGACTGGGTTGGGTATAGAGTGTCATGGACAAAATCAATCTGGTTGTTAAGAGCTGTCACCCACTTAATAGCATATAATCAATGAAATTAGTCCATCAGTTATGTTTGAGCCTGGTGAGGAGAAATTTCCTGACAGTGAGAACAATTAACCAGTGAAACGGATGACTTGCCTCCGGAAGTTGTGGGTGCTTCATCACTGGAGATTTTTAAAGAAGAGAGTGGACAACCAATTGTCCAGAATAGTGTAGGGTCTCTTGCTTTGAGCAAGAGGGCGATTGGACTAGAAGACCTCCAAGGTCCCTTGCAACTCTGTGATGCTGTTATTCCGGATTATTTGTTTTGGAATTTAGTGTGGCGTGTGAAAGCTTGTGCGATTTTCAAGGAACGTCAGCCGCCAGAATTTTGCACCAACTCGAGGCGGATTTTATCATTTTAAAGCAGGGGTCTTCAAACTTGGCCCTTTTATGACTTGTGGACTTCAACTCCCAGAATTCCTCAGCCAGCTTTGCTGGCTGAGGAATTCTGGGAGTTGAAGTCCACAAGTCATAAAAGGGCCAAGTTTGAAGACCCCTGTTTTAAAGGCAAAGAAGCAGGAGGAGCCTCGGAAACGAGGATTCCTGAGCTTTGTTTGGAGGTTCGGCAAGTCTTTCCGACCCAGTCCCTCAGAGGTTTTCAAAGGGCCCGGCTGAGGCAGCCATGGCAATCTTTCCTGGCAGCGCGCGGCTGCTCCCCCTCCCTTCCTCCAAAGATCGGCGGGGCGGGACTCTCCTCGTCCTGTTCCCTTGGCCAGGAGGCAGGGCTGGGACGCCGGGTGACGCACGCGGAAGTGATATGAGCGGCTCGCGGGCGGTGCCGCCACCGGGCCAGGTGGCAGTGGAGTGGCCCCTCGGCTGAAGGCGAGATGCTGGCAAGGTGAAGGAGCCTTGGTGCGCATGTGCAGCCTGGACATGGAGCTGTGAGTTGGAGAGGGGCTGCTCTTGGAAAGGGAGCGTGGGGGGGGGGCTTCCTTGGGAAGCGTGGTGCCTTGACCGCCAAGGGCAGGGGTCTTCAAACTTGGCCCTTTTATGACTTGTGGACTTCAACTCCCAGAATTCTGGGAGTTGAAGTCCACAAGTCATAAAAGGGCCAAGTTTGAAGACCCCTGGCCAAGGGGGTATAGTCGAGGGAGGAAGGAGGGGCGATCGCACGGCGCTGGCTTAGCAATTTTGTTCCCATCCTACTGTGCGTAACTCAAGCCAGACTTTGTAAAGCCTTTCCCAGCCTGATGTGATCCGGTTACGTTGGAACATACGGCCCGGAGTTGGTGGCCGGTTCCGAAGTTGAGGAGGAAATTAGGCTCAGACCAAGGGTCGGAAAGAGCAGTTTGGTAGCTCCGGTCCAATCTTCCCTCTTGGTGATACTGTCCAGATTGATGGGCTCCCATAATCGATGCTCTAGCAGTGTTTCTCAACTTCAGCAACTTTTAAGATGTGTGGACTTCAGTTCCCAGAATCCATCATGCGGGTTGTGGAGTTCTGGGAGTTGAAGTTCACGCATCTATATAGTACAATTTTGGAGAGCACCAGGTTGAAACAAAGTTGATTTAGCTGATGGAAAGCAGGCTTGTTTCCAACTTCCATATAGGATTTAAACGATAAGACTGAACTTATGTGATGAGATAATCAGAAAGTAATAGCTTTCCTATGTAAAACTGTAACCTGTTGCATTTATAATTGGAATAAGAGCTGCCAAGTCAAGAGATGTAATTTCACTGGGAGTTATGAGGTGTGTCGATTTTAATTTTAGAAACAAGGCCCCAGGAAAGATTTCTCCTCTTCCTGTCTGAAACACTGTGAGCAGCTGTGTTTATGTCTTTATTAAAATTGTTGATGCTTTTAAAAAGTGTTTGTGGATTGACACATAATGTTGATTTCCTTTTTTGTATTGGAATGCAGAATGAAACATTGTCACTTCTTGGTCCCAAAGCCATATTAATGTTGGGGATAGGCAAGGTTAGATATAAATGTGTTCTAAATGTTGGCTACATTATATTATCATGCAAGAACCAGCCATTATAATGAAGGCTGAATCTTTTTGCCTTTTACTGAGGCATCTGAAGGCATAGTAAGTGAAGAGATCTAGGATCTTTCAAAATTTCTTGGGTGGGGGTGTCTTCTAAATTTCTCTTCAAGTAAACATCAGCACATTATAAAGGAAATACAGAAACAGAAGTTTGTGTGTTTCTGTGGTTTTATGTTGCTTTCTGATTCTTTCAAGAACATCTGAGTATCATTTTCTGATTATGCACAGGGACAATGATAAGGACACAAATTGGATCAAATGTAGCCCTTACCATTAAGACATAGCCTGCTTTATGTAAATCAGGAATAAGTTATGCATACACTTCCAAGAAGGTTGACTTACATATTTGATAAGAATATGCTACTGTTTAATACAAACCCTTCCAAAGTGATGTCTAAAAATCTTTAAAAATATGAATTAATGACCACATATATTAGATAGAAATTCTATCTTTTAATTTTGGAATTGTTTGTCTGGAAGAAAAAAGCACCCCCACCACCGATAACATAAAGTTTACCTGTAACTTATTTTTTTATCTCCTTGTTGACAGACTGGCTCCAATGCGATTATATACTCTGTCCAAGCGCCACTTTGTTTTGGTCTTTGTAGTATTCTTCATTTGTTTTGGCTTGACAGTCTTAATAGGCATTGCAGGTAAGATTTTCACCTTTTCTTCTAGATTTTTTTTACTTGCTTCTTATTCTGTTCCTGGGCTGCATTTGTGATTACTATAACAGTGAAACCACCGAAGGTATTCCATGTTTGTATCTCGATATAAAAATGGTAAATGAATATTAGGCATTATCGATCATCCTTGACTTAACGACCACAACTGAGCCCAAAATTTCCATTGCTAAGCAAGTGAGTTTTTCCCCATTTTGCAAGTTTTATTGCCGTGGTTGTTAATTTGAATCACTGCAGTTCTTAGGTTAGTGACACAGTTGTTAAGAGAATCTGGCTTTCCCATTAACTTTGCTTGTCAGAGGGTCACTGTCAGAGCATGCACTGTCTTATTGCGCTGAGGTAACCCAGGAGTAAACACAGTAAACAGTGGTCTATATTAAATGGTGGTTTATCTTACACTATCTACAATATCGTACACCAGGAACAATATACATACACGTGTTAATACAGCAGGTTCCAACACACCACAGTTATAGCAGGAATACAGAAGAGAGAGAATACATCTGCGGAGCCTTCCTTTTTTTACAAAGCTCTTAAAGAGAAACAGACCCTGACTGCTCTTAAAGAGACATTAGACCCTGCTGAGTCATTTCCAACATTACATCATACATTACATCAGCTGGTTAGCTTCTAAATCATTACCTTGACAGTCACAAAAGGGGATCACATGACCCCCGGACACTCATCCATCATAAATATGAACCAATTGTCAAGCGTCCAAATCCTGATCACTTGACCTTGGGGGATGCTGCAATGGTCATAAGTGAAAAACAGTCATAAGTCACTTTTTTCAGTGTCCTTGTAACTTTGGTCACTAAATGAATGGTTGTAAGTCGAGGACTACCTGTTCTGAAAGATACTAATGTTTTAAGAGGAGTGATAGTTGATGACCTTCAAGAACAAAGAGTGCAAATGTGCTCCCCCGTTTTGAATTTGCACTCCGTACAATCATTCATTTAGTGACAGTTTAAAGTTACAATGGTACTGAAAAAAGTGACTGTCATTCTTATGACAGTTGCAGCAACCCCACGGTCACGTGACCAAAATTGGGCACTTGCAACTAGCATGTATTTACAACAGTTGCAGCATCTGGTGTCCTGCCATTTGCAACCCTGTCAGCTGTCTTCTGAAAGCCAAGTCAATGGGGGAAGCTGGAGTTGCTTAATGTCAACATGATTTACTTCATAACTGCAATGGTGTAATTAACTGTGCCAGATACTGTATCCAGTTTTGGTCACCACAATGTAAAAAAGATGTTGAGACTCTAGAAAGAGTACAGAGAAGAACAACAAAGATGATCAGGGGACTGGAGGCTAAAACATATAAGGAATGGTTGCTGGAATTGGGTATGTCTAGTTTAATGAAGAGAAGAACAAGAGCGGACATGATAGCAGTGTTCCAATATCTCAGGGACTGCCACAAAGAAGAGGGAGGCAAGCTATTCTCCAAAGCACCTGAAGGCAGGACAAGACGCAATGGATGGAAGCTAGTCAAAGAGAGAAGCAACCTAGAACTAAGGAGAAATTTAGAACAATTAATCAGTGGAACAACCTGCCTCCAGAAGTGGTGAATGCTCCAACACTGGAAGTTTTTAAGAAGATACTGGACAGCCATTTATCTGAAATGGTATAGAGTTTCCTGCCTGAGCAGGGGTTTGGACTAGATGACCTCCAAGGTCCCTTCCAACTTTATTATTATTATTATTAATAATAATAATAATAATTCAGGTGTGATTTGCTTAACAACTGCCTTGCTTAACAACAGAAATTCTGGTCTCAGTTGTACTTGAATGCCTCTAATGAAGTAGAAACTTGGTGTAGAACAGTCTCATCACCACAAGTTGTGGTTTGCTTTTTTTTTTAGTGGGGAGTTTCAAATGCCCTTTGTGTAGTTAATTGAAAACACATAGTCCTCAAGTTACAACCATTTGTTTAGCAACCGTTTGAAGTTAACAACAGCACTGAAAAAAAGGGACTCACAACCCTGTCCTCACACTTAGAACTGTCAAAGCATTCCCATGATCACATGATCAAAATTTGGGCATTTGGCAACTAACATGTATTTACAAAAGTCGCAGCGTCCCAGGATCACCTGATCTTCATTTGTAACCTTCCCACCCGGCTTCCGACAAGCCAAATCAATGGGGGAGGCCAGACTCACTTAATGACCACATGATTCACTTAACAGAAAGAGTTTCAGCAGCAAACTGAGGATGAACCTGACAGGCTTTGCATGTATTTAGGGCAGTTCACTTACTAACCATGGCCAAAACCTGTCGTAAAATTGGGCAGGGCTCATTTAACAACCGCCTTACTTAGCAATGGAAATTCTGGTGCAGTCGTGGTGGTATATTGTATACTGTAAATCAGAAGTTCCCAACCTTTTGGGCACCAGGTTACGTGGAGAGAGGTTTTTCCGCGGACCGGAGAGTGCGTGGTTTTGTGTGCTGCCAGTATCCTGCGGATGGGGCTTTGCTTGTTTGTGCGGACCGGTTGCTGGCATGCCGCGGCTCAGTACTGGCCCACGGACCAGGGCTTGGGGACCCCTGCTGTAAATGTTGTTTGTGACATTGAATAAGAAAATGGTGTCTGAATAAAATGCAAGTACTGTATTTAAATGTAGCCTGTTCACACCCAATTTCTAAACGCAAGTAAAGCATGCAGAGTTCCTCTGCAGTTTGATGGTGAAACTCCTTCAGTATAGTTGCCCTCCAGGGCTACATAGATGATATTTGATGTCACGTTGGAAGGGTGAACCTGACCTTTGTTATCCTGGGGAAGTGGATGCTGATGTAGGTGCTTTACCTTTGCACAATAGCTGGGGCAGATGGATTTGCTGGCATGCCCAAGTGGCTGATACACACTGTTTGCTTTTACAGGGAGGTGCAAAATTCTCTCCTTTGGTGAGGCAGACGGGTTTTTCAGGAGCTAGAAAATCTTTCTTCTTCTTCTTCTTTTTTTTTTGCTTTCATGGGAAGTGGATTCAACTGTCCTGCAATTTTAACATAATATATTCCATGGTCTTATCTGAATGAGGTGTTTGTCTTAAAAGCTTTTGGATTTTTTTTTTAAAAAAACCCCAAAACATTTGATAGCTTTACAGCAATGTTTCTCCATGTCATCAGCCTTAAGATGTGTGGACTTCAACTCCCAGAGTTCCACAGCCATTCGTAGATTAAATTCTGTGCCTTTATGTATCGTTCAGGTCCCAGAGTCATTGAATGCATATCAGAAATACCTCCGATGAATAATGGTTCAAAGGTAAGTCTTGTTGTCCTTGGTTTTGGATTTGATGTGTTCTGACTTTATAGACAATTTTAACCGTTCTACAAATACTGTAGATAAAAAGGTATCATTCCAACAATTTCTTATATTCAGAATAATATTAACCATGGTCTCGGGTTTCTCTTGAGTCTACGGCTTGCACAACCGTTCAGTGGTTCAGTAGCAAAAAGGTCAAGGCACTTCCTACTGACTCCCAGACTATAATTCAAGGTAATAGCTGTTACCTTGTTCCTTCTGCTTCCATACCAAATACAGTCCTCCACTTACAGCCATTCATTTAGTGACCATTCAAACAGTGGTCACTAAACAGCACTGAAAAAAGTGACAACCATTCCTGGCATTTAGGATGATCACAACATCCCCATGGTCATGTAATCAAAATTCGGTTGCTTGGCAACCAGCCAATATTTATGACGTCTCAGGATCATGTGATTGTCATCAGAGACCTTTCCAGCTGGCTTCTGACAAGCAAAGTCAATGGGGGAAGCTGGATTCACTTAATGTCTGCATGGCTCACTCAACAACTGCACTGATTTGCTTAACAACCATGGCAAAAGAGATTGTAAAATTAGATCTGACTCAACTTCCTTGCTGGTCTCCATTGTGGTTGTAAGCTAAAGATTATCTGTAAACTGTTAGCCCCTTTCTCTTAATGAAATGCAGATTTTTAAGATTTCTTAGGGATCAGAATATGCTTCGTGGCTAAGGACAAAACAACGAAACCCTTTCATTACATAGAAATGTAAAAAGTTGAGATTTGATTTTAATGTCTGATTTTACTGCAACAGAGAGTCGGAAGTCAATGCCTTTTGTCAATGCCCCCCCCCTTTCTCCATACCTTTTTTGTTTTCCCTTTTGCTACTGTTTTCCCCTACTATTTGCTTTTGTAATTTCACATTTTATGTTATAAATGAATAAAACTATTTTTTTAAAAAAAGAAACCTTTTCCAAACTGACAGGGTTATAAATTGCATAGCATAGCACTTGTGTCAGAAGCACCAAAGGGCTTCCAGGTTGAAAGGATTAGCCAGTGACACCACCATTGTCTGGGAGATGCCCGGTAGGGGGGGCTTCTTTCATGTCCCTGGCAGGAGCTGGAGCGAAGGATGGGAGCTCAACCCTGTACCACGGCTCCACTCGGGTCTTGAACATGGGCTTGCTAACCTCCAACTCAGCGTCTTAATCACCCAGCCACTCTGGTCGAGGAAGTGCACAAATAACATATTTTCTTTTAATGAATTACATTTGGATAATGCTATTAATTGTCAGAGGTGTATTTTTAATACATGCTCCTATATTTCTGAAAACATTTCCATGAACTTGGATCGGGTAACATTTGTACTATTAGTACTTAACAGATACGGCTAAAAAGCAAACTAGCTTATGCTTCCACTAGAATGATTTTTTAATGGGAAGATTTCACATGATTGCACCTTTGGCTTCCATTTTGTTCTAGACAAAGTCATTTCCTTTAAGTTCGCCACCAGTATCTACTTATAATCAACAACTCTGGCTTACCTGTACAGTGCACTTGGACCAACGTTCTGGTAAGGATATTTTTTTAGTTTAGTTGTGTATTGCTGTTTTGCTGCATTATCTTACTTACATATATACCTATGAATGGTATATATAGCAGGGATCTGCAACCTTGACAACTTTAAGTACATTAACTGTATTATATATTTTATATGTGGTCCAAGACAATTCCTCTTCATTCAATGCAGCCCCAGCAAGCCAAAAGGTTGGACACCCATGCTATATAGCAGGGGTCTGCAACCTTGACAACTTTAAGATTTGTGTCCACAAATCTTAAAGTTGTCAAGGTTGCAGACCCCTGCTATATAGCATGGGTGTCCAACCTTTTGGCTTGCTGGGGCTGCATTGGATGAAGAAAAATTGTCTTGGGCCACATATAAAATATATAATACAGTTAATATACATAAATCACATAACAATTTAAAAGTTTACTATTTTGTAGGGTTGCATTATTAGCTGTCTGGGGCTGCATGTGGCCCATGAGCCATGGATTGCACATGCCTGGTATAGAGTGTTTGTGTCCCATTTTGGTTTAGCATGGAGAAAACAGAGTCATATCTGACACATTGGTTTTGTATCACAGTGTCTTAGGTGCTTGATAATCCTGCCTCCCCCACTGTATATATCAAGAAGCCAATAAAAATGGGGTGTTAGCAAGAAACAGATTGCGGCACATTACCCATTACTGATGTCAAGATATGACTAGGCCAGGGGTAGGCAACCTTGGCGCTTTTATGACTCGTGGACTTCAACTCCCAGAATTCCTGAGCTGGCTATGCTATGCAGGCTCAGGAATTCTGGGAGTTGAAGTCCACGAGTCATAAAAGAGCCAAGGTTACCTACCCCTGGACTAGGCAATGTATGTACCAAGACTTTTTGTAGCTGTGGAACATATATCAGAAAAATCTTCTTACTGAAATCAGTTTGCCAGGAAAAGATGGCTTATATTGCTTCTGCAGTTTGGGTTAACTAAGAAAATACATTTTTCCTTTGAGGAAAATTCCCCTGAAGATGGACTATATTGCAAAACGTTATTTTCTTTTGCTACATCAGGTACATGTAACTGCCAGCATTTGCTGTATGTACCATACACATGCTACAGTGTGTATCATTATATATATATTAGTTATTAATTTATCAAATTTATATACCTGTTCATCTCACAAATGTTTTTTTAAAAGGCTAAAATAACAAATTTTCACATCATTGTATATTCTTTTAAAAAGGATAGAGGGTAAATAAATCAATAGTAAGTAGTTACCTGAAGATTAATTTAGTGCTAACCAGCCAATGGATTAAGCTCCTGTAAACAAAACTGGGTGTATTGCTAAAGGAAGTCACCCGTTCTTAGACTGCTTCATACAAAGAAGCAACATTAAAAATATATATTCAAAAGCCCTTCATAAAAAGATTAGGAGAATAGGTATATAAATTAGAAAATGAATAATAGCCATTTGAGATGAAAAGATGTTGACTTATTGCTGTCTTATTACCGTAAGTTCTTTTTTCATGCATCACTTTTGCCACAACAGATTAGGTTTCTGATCTGCCTTATCTAGTTAAGTTTTTTTTCCTTCTTTTAAAAAAAATAAGCAAAGTAAATTTCTCCAGATAACATGTGACACATTTCACGTATGTAAGATACATTTCCAGATGTCTGAAATGTAAAAGATCCAGTAATAAAAGAGCTGGAATTAACGAGCACGTTTGCTGATCTGAAATATGTGAACGGGCTGAACCTTGCTTCCAGAAATATCACGCAAATATCAGCTTAACCGAGCCAATTGTTCTCCTAGTGCTGGTTGAATATTACAGGTGTCATCCAACATGCCTGGAGGACATCTATTTGAAGAAAGCTATCGTAAGTCATAGAAGAGGGTTGCTAGTGCCTAAAAAAATATGGTGCCTATTTGGAAGCATATTTCAACATGAACTAGTTTCAGTAGCCTGTGGCTGATTGGATTGATTCTGCTGTTGATATTTCTTGATGTGTTTTCATCCTTCCTGATTTATTTTTCTCTCTTATGTTGCACGATTTCTCCTATAGGAGGGGAACACAGTCTGAGGCCCTGGGTGATGTGCAGCTCTAAAACCCTAGGAAATGGTTTTCTTAGGAACTCTTAAAGTTGTTAATGAATTGAATCTTTTAACGTAGGAGAAGGGAGAAAGTATTATATACTTGGAAGTCATCTTATTACCTATATTTAATTAAAACAAAAAAAATAGTTTTTGTCATGGCCTCTCCTAGTTCTTTTCGAGCATCTCCCCATGCAACTGAAAGGGAGAGGTTGTCCATGGTTCAAAATAAGTTCAGTCACAGGTGTTTGATTTAATGTTTCAGATAACAAATTGGATAGCTTGAAAATTAGCTTTATTATGTCAGTTACAATACGTGGTGTACTAAAGAATGGAAGTGTACGGTACTATAATAGAGAAACTCACAACCGGACAAGGATATTCAACTGTGCTAAGGTAAGCACAATAAAATTTATTATTTTTTAAAAAAATGCTGAAGTAGATGTAAAATAATTTACCTGTTAGAGAAACTCATAAATTAATTATTTGTGTATATGGGTAATCACAGATTCAACAAGTTGCCTTTCTAGGAGGTGTGATGGCAGTATGTTTGGTAGAAATTCTAAAAAAATATTATTAGTAATTTTATATAGATGAGTTCTTTGTCAGTAACAATTTAAAAAATAAGAGGCTGTACCTAAACAGTATGTGTTTTAGAACTATTCACACATTTCCAAATCAAAATGAAGTTAAGGCTATTATTAATCTACTAACCAGTTTTCATGTCACAATTCACAGGATTGTGATGAAATTATCGTGGTTCATCTTGGTTATCTGAATTTCACTCGTTATAATGTTGTTGTTACCTTTGACAAGTTTCCTGAGATCAAGATCAAGAGTTACAACTTCACAGTAAGTATAAATTGTAAAAGTAAGCAGAAAATATAGGTTCAGTTTTATATGGAAGTCCCTTTGTGTTGATTTTCTACAGAAAATCCTGAAGCAGTTGACAGTAATTATAAAATCTTTCTGAATAAGCTACCAGGCAGAGAATTGCAAATATCTGTCTGGCATTGATTTTAAGGAGTGGAAGAAATCCCTTTTTAAAAAAACTGAATAGAAGTAGATTACATACTAAACATGATTACAGTTGACTTGATTCTGAATCTGATATGACTTACAGACATATGACTTGCATAAAAAAGACAAACTGTAAAGTGCTGATCTGAAGAAAAAAAGTCTTGTGCTAAGTGTAATTACAAAAAAAAAGTAAATTGGATAAGCTACTGGAGAGCACGGAGAATGGAATTGGAGATTGCAAAGAGGAATTGAGAAAATTATTTTCTTATCTTTTTCTCTTCTGAAATATGATAAATTCTGACCGATGCAATAAAACAGTTAATTAAAATACATAGAGCAGTAAAGAGAATTGGGTAATCAGATAGATTAGCCTTGTCTAAATAATGATATATTTGCCTCACAGTGAAATGGACTGTAAAAAAGCAGCAAGCAGATCATAGGAAGGAAAGCAGTCCAAAGGTACTACTGGTATATTCAGGGGATTTATTTATTTTTTTAATTCTCTAGGCACATTTCAGAATTTGGTAGAAAGTGGAAAGAGTCTTTAAGAATCTAATTCCTATTGGGGCCCATTCAGTATTATTATCTATACTTTAATTTTGTGAGCTGTATTTCTGAAGCTTAGTTTGAAATAGGATTGGAGGAGTTAACAAATGGCGGTGAGTTCCCAAATGTTGATGGGACTTTAGATTTTGCCTGTTGTTCAGGAGAAAATTCATTTGCCAGGGATTTGTAATCCACTGCATCTAAAGAACAGTAGACAAGTGAAGGGAAATTAATTCTGTCCACACGATTCAGATCTCCTCAAAATAACGTTTGCATTGTAATGTGTGGATTAACATTTTTCTCTCTGTGAAGAAAGCTCCTCCTTATTGGTTCATTGTAGCAGATTCTCTCTTGCTGAAGGGAGAATTAACTGTCTTTCTAGATGATGACTCAGCAACTTCCTTGAGATCTGGAAGCCCAAATGGATCAATCTGCCCTACCCAGGAAGATTTTCCTGAGCTGTCAGACCTGTTTTTTTCAGTACAGTAAGACAACTACACCACAAAACCAGGCCTAAATTCCAGAGGGCACTAACCTTATCATGCTTTAATGTACACCCTATGGCAGTTCTTAAGGGAAGATAGAAACAAATTCCACATGAACTTAGTTTGTGCCCCTGTGAAGATGGGCACAGTTCTGGGAACTGAAGTCCACAAGTCTTAAAATTGCCGTTTGGAGACCCCTGCCAAAGACCATGCAATATTGTGTACTTTTTATAAGGATGCAAGGACCCATTTTTATCACTTCCCAGTTAATCAAATAACCAGGCAACTCCAATTTTATTCTATATGCAGCTATTACCAGATTGGAAAGATTCTACTTCTATGGCCAAGCTTTATTATACTGTTTGTAAAATTAGGTATACTTTGATCACATCAATAAACTAATCACCAACTCTTTTATGTTATTTCATCTGCTATGATTTGTATTCTGATCAATTACCATAATAAAGGTACACATGTACTTGCATTTGAAGGGCACTCAGTGGGAAAAGAATATTGAATGTGCAAAGTATTTTTATTCACAAAGTTTTTGGTTAATATTCTGACATCTTTTTTTTTCAGTGGAAAACTTATAACCCAGCCTTCTCCCAGGTGGAAATCTGGTTCCGATTTGTCTTTGTGGTTCTTACTTTTATAGTGACAGTGAGTATCAGCTTTCTGCTTAGTTTTTGATAAGATATTTTGGTATGTTTGCCTGTCTTTGACAAATCAGTATCTGTTTAGGTACACCTGCTGTTGGTTTAATTCTCTTGCTTTGCTTTACTATTTATTCTCCTTGATCCAAAAGATTAGAATTGCTTGATGCTGGAAGGTTTTTGTTAAACAATCTTGTGGGAAAATATTTCTTTATCGAGTGAGGGAGGCAAGAAAAATGATCAAAGTTGAAGATGAGACAATATACATGCAATAAGAGAAGAAAATAATGTAATAGAAGAAATCTGTTACATCATGTGTGTCGTCTTCATAGATGATGCAGCACATACACTTGACCTGTGTTTCAGCTTAGTGGTTGTTTTGTGGTTACATTTGTGATGTTCAAACACTACTGATTATTACAAACATCCCTTATTACTGGCCATGTTGGTTGGAGATTTTGGTTATGGGTCTCTCCCATTATCTCCCATTATCCTTAGCAAGATGTAGCCATGAGATTTTATGGTTAGTCATTGCTCTACAATCAGGAATTCTGCTTTGGGTGTATAAGTCACTCATGCTGCACATGTTCTCAAATTGCACCCCTTCTCTTATGCTGAACAGATACCACATAATTGTTACAAGTTTCTTCTTCCTTTCTTTGCAGTGTCTCTTTGCTCACTCCCTGCGCAAGTTCTCCATGCGAGATTGGGGGATAGAGCAGAAGTGGATGTCAATCCTCCTCCCCCTGCTATTACTTTATAATGGTATTTATTCAAATCATATTTTGATATGATGGGATTCGGGGGGGGGTTTATCCGACTTTATGAAAATTCCAACTGAAATCATTTGGAAACATAAGGCTTGGCCGATCGGCATAATCTGATGGCATTTTCAGATTTGGTAAAAAAAATCTTTTGCATGATTGTTCCCTCTGTTTAATACTAAAACAATTAAGAGTGTTTGAAGTAGCTGAAAAGCTTTAATATGTGGAACCAAGTTAACCTCTGCTATCGCTCAACAGCAAAAAAGCTGATTAGTGAAATAGGCCACCATCTTATTCTAATTAAAAAGAAGTGTTGGAAGATGGAGGGCTTGGCAAAAAGCCATTTCTTCTAAAATATAATGTTCAGGGAGCCTATGCTCAAATTGGTGATAGCCCTCCATTTCTGGGGTGCCTTCCCATTACAGTTTTGAATTTTTTTTTGAAAACATGGCTTCTTAGAAAAACAAGAAAACTTGACCCATCAGAGTTGTAGTTGTTATCAGTGTGGCTATCCCAGGGGGAGGCAACCTCGCCTCTTTTATAACTCATGGACTTCAACTCCCAGAATTCCTGAGTCAGCTGTGCTGACTCAGGAATTCTGGGAGTTGAAGTCCATGAGTCATAAAAGAGCCGAGGTTGCCTACTCCTTCATTTTCGATATTGTTGTACACTGCACAGTGTTTTCTGCAAATGAGCAGAAGTAACAAATAACATACCAATTTGAGTGGAGATTGATGTCTTGCTTAAGAAGGAGTTCTAGAATTCAAGGTAGCTATTAGGAAGTTTCCAGTTTTTCTCCAGGCACAAGCATGGCCTTTGGTGCACGATCATTTCTGCAAAAGGAACCAATAGCGATGATGCATCAGGCAGGTAGCCTTACATATAACTTGAAACAGAGATGACAATCTAACTACCTTACATTCCTTTATTAGTCTTTTATTTGTGTCTGTGCCTTTGAGTCAGTGTTGACTCCTGGTGATTGCATGGACTAGGCCCTGCAGTTTTCTTGGCAAGTTTTTTTTGAAAATGGTTTGCCATTGCCTCCTTTTTAGGCCTGAGAGAAAGTAACTGGGCCAAGGTCACCTAGCTGGCTTTGTACCTAAGTCAGGACTAGAACTCACACACTCCCAATTTCTAGCCTGGTGTCTTAACCACTACACAAAATTGGTCCTCTTTGGTAGTCTTATTTTCCAATATTTGTTTCCATGCTTGGTGTCCAATTTTTGAAAATTCCTGCTCAATTCCAATTCCTGGCCATCTTCAGTTGAATTCTGCTGTAATAAGCTGGGAAGTTTAGCAAATGTTTTCTCAGTAAATTGCCTTTAGAATGCACATCTTTTAAATCCATAACAAAGTATGTTAGAAATACCATATAGAAAATACTTAGCACATGTTTCACACTCTTTTCTTAGACTATTATGATTGCACAGAGTTCAAATGTGTTGATCTGTATTTTCCAGCATACCTGTCTTGTATGTTGTATTACCTGTATAGCCAATACACCAATATTGGCTAGGCTGGCTTGAGCGGATATGGTTTAGTAACATCTAGGTCTTGTGTGCTGTAGAAAAGGCAGAATATTCTTGTGGGTAGGAACAATGATGTCTACTGACTCTCTCCCTCTCCCATTCTGTTACAGACCCATTTTTCCCCCTCTCATTCCTAATCAACAGCTGGTTTCCTGGAATGCTAGATGACCTCTTTCAGTCTTTGTTCTTGTGTGCCTTGCTGCTGTTCTGGCTTTGTGTCTACCACGGGATCAGAGTACAGGTGAGGACTGATTTTGGACTGTGAGTAAAGTTCTGAACTCTGCATTTCAAAATGATGCAACGGTTAAAAAAAGTAATTAGAGCTTTTTACAATTAATACAATAAAGAAGGATGGGATTAGGAAAGTGGAATGGGTAAAGTGAACAGGATCATTCTTCCTGTAAAATGGTGGGAAACTCAGGAAAGAAATGGAGGAATTACTGAATTACATTGCGTGAAATTAAGCAATAAAATTTACTGCTGCAGATTGTAGTAAGCAATCAATTTGGTTGCCTATAAAAGGGAATCGTACATATTCTTGAACAATGTAAGTGAAGATTGCTGGAAAAGTTGGGTCTTTCATTTAGCACAGTTGTTATGACAGGAATAAATAATATTTCAATGTGGTTTATGCTCTGTGATAATCCTCTTTTTGTTAAACACATACAAAGTATAATTTTTATCTCTTCTACAAACTCTGCAAAGTAACTAGGCTAAGAGATGGCAGTTGGTCTAGAAATATCTACTGATCTTCATGGCTGAACAAGGGTCCTCCTAATCCCAAATCCCAGCCAGTCATTAAAACTTTTCTGTGAAACTTGCTTGTTTCACTTAGCAACATGTGGTACTTAACAGGTGTTGAATGCTGGTCTTTTGCTAATGAAATGAACATTACTGCTGAACAGAATTCTATCCTTAGCTCCTTGTATATTGCCTCTGGGATACTGGGGCAATCTTCAGAATAAGTGTAATAAAAAATATGGAATAAGCAATGGAGGAAGAAGAGGAGGAAGATGAAAGCTTCTTTTGCTCAAGAGGAAATCCACTTACACAATTTTGGATTTAGCTCTATGTGGCCAGCAACCCCAAAAGAATTTCCATTATTCATTGGGTAACAAATGATGTGCCTTCTTTTAGTGAAGGAAGGCCTTGAGAGTCTTGGCTGTGTAAATCTGTTGTTTTGGTTCTGCCCTTGGTCAAGTTAATTACATAGTTGATTACTTGCTGATTCCTTCTTCAGAGCTCACACTGAAAACTGTGTGTCATAAATGATAACATTTTTTTAATCCCATTTATATCCTGCCCTTCTCCGAAGACTCAGGGCGGCTTACAATCTAAAGCACAAATCAATGTGCTTAGCAATAGCCTTCATTCTATGTATATGCCTGCTTATTAGGGCTTTCGGTCCCCCCCAAGCGGCATTATTACAAAGTCAGCTTAATTGCCCCCAACAATCTGGGTCCTCATTTTACCTACCTCGGAAGGATGGAAGGCTGAGTCAACCTTGAGCCTGGTGGGACTCGAACCTGCACTAATTGCAGGCAGCTGGTGTTACTTAAGGAGGCATTAGCCCACTGCTCCACCAAGTTTCTATTAGAATATGAAGTACCATAGTCAGGTGGCTGACTACACTGATCACCGTTCTGCAAGTCCTTCTGAAAAAAATACCAAGTTTTACAATCCTGAATCTAAAAAACACATTAAAAGAAAATAAACGTTTGAATGATTCAATACTTACACTTCTCTCCAAAAAGTATGCAACAATTTGCAGAATTTCTGTGCTCTGCAGAGGAACATCTGCAGCCATAAGTGAGATCTGCCAGATTTTGGAAACATTGGCATCGATTAGTTGTGTTTTCCAAAGAAACTGACAGAGATTTGACAGCTGTTCCTCAAAGAATAATTAAACTTCAGTCTGACCTCTTCCTCTGCTATTAATAGGGAAAAAAGAATTTTTGGGAGGTATACATTCTTCTTGCATTTAACATCAATATAGAAGCAATAGAACTCTTGCTCTCTTTTAAATAAAAATATTTTATAGAGTTTTAACTGATATTTGTAAAGCAAATCCAATATGGTTGTCACCTTTTCTTTCTCTTTTCCATTTTATTTAGGGAGAAAGGAAATGCATGACCTTTTATTTTCCCAAATTCCTTATTGTTGGTCTCCTGTGGCTGGCTTCTGTTACGCTAGGCATATGGCAGACGTAAGTAATTTACTTGTTTTTTATTTGTTAGACACCAATTATCCCTTTCCTAATTCAAAACAATTTATAAAATTCAGATTAGAGACAGCAATAATATTGGAATGAATACTAATATACCAATAAATGGAAAAGGGATCTAAGTATTAATTTTGAAAAGGCCAGAAAGAGATCTTAGAAAATATTTTAAAAGTTTTGGTAGAATAAAAAGCCAACTATATCAAAATCATATCCTTTAGATTGTTACAGATAAATGTTTAGATTAATGATCATGGCATGTTTTGTTTTTTAGGGTCAATGAACTACACGATCCAACATACCAATATGAGACTGACACAAATAACTTTCAGGTGTGTTAGCATAAAGCAGTTTTGGATTTGCATAGGAAATGATTTTGAAAATAGAGCTGTTTTTACCTGTCTATTTAACTGTGTAAAAAAATTGCTTACTCCACATCTAAAATTATTTGTATGTATGAGGGAGAACTGTACCAGAGCTTAAACTTTGTTTATTTTCAAAGCTACTACTGCAAAAAAAGATTTTTAAAAATTGGTTTACTTCTCTGGCAGTGCATGCAATCTACTTTGAATATAGCTAAATTGAGCCATGTAAGCATTTCATTTATTTGGATCCTAAATTTATGATTTATTCTCAAGATTTTTCCTTTTTATTTACCCCAGTAAGTTTCTGGTATCTCTAATATATCTTTTGCTTTCTTTTTTTCCTTTTTCTCTTATTTATTGCCAGTTATGTTTCCCCCCCCCAAAAATACTATAAGTAACTCCTATGAAAAGAAGTTCTATCTATGAGTTTTTAAGAATTGTGCATTTAACTCCAGAGTACTGCTCAATTTTACAAAGGCAATCGCTATTTTTTTTCATCTTTTCTCCATTTTAAGTCATTCCCAATAACTGAAAATAAAATTTAAAATGGTCAAGATGTCACTGAAGTCCTTGGGGAGGGATTATTTTAATCTTACAAACTTTGGTGCTTTCCTGAATTTTCAATCATGTAAAAATAAGGATTGGGTTCAATGCCTAATACAGTTGTCAACTCCTGGTAGAACGCACAAATGTGGGAGAAAAGAAGTGTGATGCTATCAAAATAATGTTAAAACAGTTTTAAATGTATTTTGTAACAGGGGATGAAAATCTTCTTCCTTGTGGTGGCGACAGTCTACATTTTGTACCTTTTATTTCTAATAATCCGGGCATGCTCAGAGCTTCGGAATATGCCCTACGTTGGTAAGCTCTATTCTTCACCTGTGATTTTGGATGATGTGTTGTTCTTCTAGAAAGATACTTTCTTCTAGAAAGTTATTTGTCAAATAACTCTTTGCTCTTCTTTTCTCAGATCTCAGGTTGAAATTCTTGACTGCGCTGACATTCGTAGTGCTTATCATTAGGTGAGATATTATTCGTTTGAAGATATTATTCAGTTATACCTAAAAGTGTGCCAAATGTTCCATTTGGGGGGATGGACCATGTTTGAAACACAAATTACTTCCTGTTTTGGAAGCTATATGTCTCTAAATTGACTCAACCCCTCCTTACCCACCCACCCCCACTCTTTAATGGCTGGGTCAACTTAGTCTGGAAGGAAAATACAATCTCTTGACATTTATCAGACTAGAGCTTTTTGCACATTCCTAATACTCTGTGAAATATGAAAGATGTTGTGCAAGATATTAGATGCACTTCATTGGATCAACCTCCCTTTTCTGACATAAGCAGATACAGCGGTACCTTGGTACTCAATTGCTTTGAAGCTCTTGAATTTGGTACTCAATGCATTTTGACACAAACATTTTGTCCTGTTTGTACTCATCACACAAGCCACAGGACAAAATGTTCATGTCAAAATGCATTGAGTACCAAATTCAATGAGCTTCAAAGCAATTGAGTACCAAGGTACCGCTGTATCTGCTTATGTCAGAAAAGGGAGGTTGATCCAATGAAGTGTGACTAACTGCATTATTCCTTACAAGGTACCATTGTACTAGAAAGTGCACTTTGGTAATATTTTCTTTTTAAGTGGTGGTATTGGTGGTAAAATGAAGAAACTCAATGAACAGAATTAAAACAATCTGTCTAGACATTCTTACTGTGCAAATTTTACACCACAGCAGTCAGCTGTCAATAATGTAGGTTTTTTTTGTGTGTAAGAAATCCTACAAGATTAAACACAACCTTTTTCCTCCCCATAATTGCCATAAACTATTTTGATGTCTTATATAACTTATTCCTACTTTACTTGGGCACTTATATAATAAATCTTGGAGGCGTATATTTGTAATTGGCCCATTTGCAATTTTCCACAGCTTACTTGGGAAATAGTTTCCTAACATTAATTTTAAATATGGATTTTTATTTAATTGATCTTGGAATTAAAAATCCAGAATGAACTTTGATTTCATTTCTTTTCTTCTTCCAGCATTGCTATATTTTATTTGCGTTTTGGAGCACAGGTTCTTCAGGACAATTTTGTGGCTGAGCTTTCAAGCCATTATCATAATTATATCCTTTTACTGTGACATCCTGCTCAAAGTTTCTGTCAAATGGTAGGGCTTTATAGTCCATTATGTAGTCTCTAAAATCAACAGTGACTAAGCATCCTTATTACCCTGAAGCCCACAGTTAATATTCTCCAGTTCCATGTATGTATCCCAAAGGTGCTGTTCAAAAAGCAATTAGACTGTCTTGTTTTTTTTCCCTTGAAGACATTTCACTTCTCATCCAAGAAGTTTTTTCAGTTCTGGCTGAATGGTGAGGAATGGTTTCTTCAGTTTTCACCCAGGAAAGCTTCTTGAATGACAGGTGAATTTTTTTTTTTGAAGAAACCCCCCCCCCACCCAAGAAAGTCCAGTTGCCTTTTGAACAGCTCGTTTGGGACAACCGTGGCCTGGATAACTGAGAATCTCCATAGACATTCCACGTATATAAATTTAGATTCTTGTGCAATGTGTCATTTGAGTCACTAAAATAATAAGGAATATTGTTAAGTCTTCCTGATCATTTAGTTCTTACTTGATTTATGTGTTGAATACACTGATTACCCTCAAAATATCTTACTGGCTCAAAGCTTAATTTTAAAAAATGTTTAAAATTCAATACAAATTAAAGTTAAAAATTAAAGCATGTCAGATAAAAAGACCGATATGCACAAAGATTAAAACCTAGCAATTCAGGATTGTTTGCTTATCTGTTTTTCATCATGGTGATGAAGATCTTCATACTGAAGGTTAGGGGAATTTCCAAGGTCAGGACTTCCAAAGGCTAGTTACAACTACAGGGAAGACCCTTTGGGCAACACAAACAAATGTAGCTTTAAATGCTGGTGGGAAGTTGGCAAACCTCTGTAAAGCAGCAGCCCTCCACCTTTTGGGCAACAGGGGCAGGTTCCATGGAGAAAGGTTTTTTCCCCAGACTGGAGAGGGTGTGGTTTCATGTGCTGCCGGCATCCCATGGATGGGGCGTCACTTGTTTGCACGGCTTGGTTTCTGGCATGCCGCAGACTGGTGCCGGTCCACGGACCCAGAGTTGTGGACCCTGCTGTAAAAGATCTTAGGAAAGAAATGTGTACAAATGTTTTTATGAGGCTGGCTTTTTACTCAGTGTTTTAATGTGTAAATCACTGTTGGGTGAGGAATATAAAATGGGGCTCATTCAGCTGTTTGAATGGTTCTTTAGATCTTGATGACATGTTGAATTGTTTCATAAGTAACGATATCCTTGACAGTTATCACCTGCAGAATTCTTATCATTCTATGGCTTATTAAATTTCTATCTATACACGTTAGCCTTTGTGTATTCACCATCAAAAAATGCCCTGTACGGTAAGTTAATTTCTGTTACTTCTTTTGGCAAAATTCTGTTTTGTTTTTTTGCTTGAAATGCAGTTTGACCAACCTATGGATAAGCTATGAAGTTTAGTACCAAATGGTGCAGTGCATAGTAAAATTATATTCTTTGTAGGCATTCATGTTATATCAGGTATTTTTTTATTATACCTTCCAGAACTAAATTTGTTAGGCAATCTGAACTTGGCAGTTTCCAGGTGTTTTGAGATTAGGAATGTGAGGGGGAAAAATGACCCTTTAAAAAAGTAGCACCGTTCTTTGATAACAGATGCAAAATCCGAAACTATCCCTAAAATCTCAGTCCCAACATATGTAGTGTGACCCTCCCCACTCTACAGTAATCAACAAAGGTAAGATGCCCATTTCCCTTTACACCAAATGATTGCCCAATTCCAACCTATAACAATAAATAAATGAAAACTGAAGCAGAGAGGAGGATTTAATATTCACTCAGTTGGCACCAAAGAGTGACAAGGAAGAAGAGACCTGAATTTATTTATTTATTGAATTTGTATACCGCCCTATTCCCGTAGGACTCAGGGCGGTTTACAAGGCAGTTAAAACCATGAAATACAAAATTTAAAATCAATTAAAGCAATTAATTAAATTCAAGCCCCCAAAGTAAATCTAAAACCCAATTAAAATAAAAAAAACCTCAGTCTGGGCCAAACAGCTCGAAGAGCCAAGTTTTCAGGTCCCGGTGAAATGAGCGAAGGTCGGGGGCAGTCCTAAGTTCCGTAGGTAGTTGGTTCCATAGGGCAGGCACACCCACAGAGAACGCCCTTCCCCTGGGAATAACCCGCCGGCATTCATTAACCGGCAGTACCCTGAGAAGGCCCTCCCTGTGGAAGCGCACAGGACGATGGGAACATGAGAATGCCGTCTGGTGGCTCCCAGAGGGAGGGCGTTCTCTGTGGGCGCGCCTGACCTATGGAACCGTTTACCGGTTGAGCTCCGGATGGCTCCCAACCTTCGCTCCTTCCGACGCGACCTAAAAACATATCTGTTTGAGCAATCCGGTCTGGTCTGACGGGTTCTGTTGTAATTATTGTTTTAAGGTAACTATCTTCTGCATTTAAGCAAAATTAGGGTTTAATTTGTTTTCAATATCTGTATTTGTGCATTCTGTTATTTATGTCACTGTTCACCGCCCTGAGTCCTTAGGGAGAAGGGCGGTATACAAATCAAATAAATAAATAAATAAAATAAATGATGCCGGCAGCAGGTGTTCCCTTAGATAGTCCGGACCCAAGCCATTTAGGGCTTTATAGGTCATTACCAGCACCTTGAATCTCAATGGCTTTTAATAACATGACTGACCTTTGGGGAAGAGAGATGCATTTATTGATTATATCCTTCAAAACATCTTTCAGAGTCTCAGTTGAAAGACAACCCAGCCTTTTCCATGTTGAATGATTCAGATGACGATGTTATCTATGGGTAAGACTTGCAATAATGTCACCAATCCCACTTTGTTTCTGTAATGTTCTATAAAACCTATTGTCACTTTTTTGTCGGACCTCTCCATTTCCTATATTAAAAAAACCTATCCTGTCCCGGAAGTTGTTTTTGTAATAAAAACATGATAAGGAAGTACTTCTGGAATGAATATGTGGCAAAGGTAGGCATAAATTGTTAAACTGCTGTTGTGCGTGGTTTTTTGCCCAAAAAGGAATAAAACTTCTATAAAAAGATGGCAAATCTACGAAGTTCACCAGGCAGCTAGTAAGCCAGTGGAATTATCTCCAAAATTTGTTGAAAGCAAAGAACTGTATAAGGCAGAATAGCAATTTTCTTATTTAGATCTGTAAATGTAGCTTGTAAATATTGTAAAATTAAAAAAAATACTGTAAATAGTCAGTTAGATTGGTTGAAAGAAAGGTTTGGGAATTTTATGGCTGATCCTAGTCAGTTTTTAGCCAATCTTAACCTTGATTCTTTTTGGGTTATGCCGATTGGTACCTGATTTTTTTTTCTTGTCTCGAGTTTGATATCTTTGAAATTAGCTTTATAAGCTATCCATTTTCAGGCAAGTGCAGTATTAGTAGCTGTGGAGTGTATGAGCCCTGTCAAAATTGTGTGGCTCATTTTTTTCAGGATTTTTATTACTCTCCTGGAATCTGTTTTTGATGCTGCAAAATTTGAAATAAATATTGCTTTAAACAAACACCATTAAAATTAAACTGATTATACCATGCTTCTAATACAATTCAAATTTAAAAGCGTCAAAAATGGGAGTTTCCAAACAGGCTGAAAGCAAATAAAGGAATGTAGTTTGCGTACTTCCCTGGAAAGAGCTCAGCTAGTGAATTCCAGAATTTAAATGGTATGGAATTGTAATATTTTTGCTGCTTGTGTTAAAGTATCATTTCTTCAATATGTTTGGACAGGAGTGACTATGAAGAAATGCCACTTCAGAATGGCCAGGCTATCAGAGCCAAATTCAAAGAAGAATCGGACAGTGATTAAATTTGCACAGGAACAGCCAAGAATATGGAACAAGAGTAATGTTATATTTCCTATAGTCAACTGAACCTTGCTTTTGGTGGAAGTATGTCCTTTATTCCAGTCATTTTCTGTTTACAAAACTAAAATGGATGGGACTGAGAAATGAATGTTTAGTAACATTTATTTTTAAGACACTTGTGGTTTACCCACTCCCCTCTTGTAAAACTCAGTAGCAAAAGGATGCATTCACGGATGGAATGCTGTGGAATCAGATTATTAAATCAATTATGTTTTGGGGGGAGTCTTAGCTTATTATGGATTAACAACTGAATACCGGATTTCCTAATTCCTTCATTACTAATATAAGAGAATATTTGCAGCTCAGGGTTGAACTGTGGAGTCTTTGATGCTCTCTGAGCTTGTTTTTTTCCCCCCTTGAAGACATTTCATTGCCCAATTAGATAACATCTTCAGTGCTAAAGGGGAGTGGGGATCTGTTCTGTTTATATATGGCTTGCCCTGTCAGTGTTGGTGGGAGTGTTGTTTTCTTCTTGATTGTTTCTTGATTAGGCTGTTTTAATTACTATGCTTCGTTACTATTTATGACTGTGCTTCGTTACTATTTAAATGGCGGCAATACTTTGCATTTTAAAAATGCCAAAGTAATTTATCTTGTAGTTGCATATTGAGCATCAGGACAATGCACCATCTCCCGACATCTCTAGATTCCAAAGTTAGGTGGAAATTGGGCTGGTCTTCTTGGCTCTCGAGAAAAGAGCAGAATATTACCACAGGCATGCAGAGATGACATACTTCGGAACTCCCAATAATAACTCAATACATAACCAGGGCCTTGAATTCATAAAACAAACATTTATCCCTGTTGTTCTCTGTTGTGGACAATTGATTACCACAGCAGCTCATTCTCTCTGAGACACCAGTGTAGTTGTGTTGTTTTAGAAAACAAAACAAATTGAGAGAAGGGATTATTTGAAAGCTGATTTATCTTAAAATAATGCTAACATTTAAATGCATGGCAATTTTGAATTCAAAGCAAAGGCTTCTGCTGCTAGTATTTTTGAAGGGAACATATACTTCAATCACATACTCTTCCTTCAGAAAAAATGTTCTGAATATTTTAATAAATCGAACATTATTAAGTACTGTAGTTTAGAAACAAACAGTAAATTTTCAGTATGATGACTAGTAAAATGAGCACTTGCTCATTTTATAACCTGGCAGGATCCAAAATGGTGGTTGATTTATTTTTATTGAACACTACTTTGGCAGAGTTAGGTAGAACTTTCAGATTTGCACAGAAACAATTGCATTCAGATTACAAAACTCTGGAAGAATTATATGATTAAAATATGGTCAAATGACATTTTCTTAGAATGGCCTTTGCTTCATCGCTGTTTTATGTGCGGGCTATCATAAGGAGTACCATTGTTCCTATTGTACATATAGAATACGAATGAAGAGCTCTGCAGCAAACAGCAAGTGTCTGGGGATTATGATGCGATTTCTTGATTTGAACTGCAACTGTCTTGAATGGTATTTCTGAAGACTTTTTTAATCTCAGCTTCTAACATAAATAAAATAACCTCTTCTACAACTTTCTGATCCTTGTTAGAAAAATAAACTACTGAACTTCAGTGTGCTAACTGAAATGAGGATACCAGTTAACATTGCACTAAAAATACCTTTTACTCTTACATCTAGAAGGATTCTATGAATTAATTTCATCAGATTAACCTTATGGATCTCTATTTTCTGTGCTTTCATAGTACATCTTCCTCCTTCTCGTTCACTCCAGTAACCTTCTTAAAACACATGAAGCTCTTATCACCTGCGAAATAAAACCTGAATGATACCTAAGAATTAAAGCCTTGTTTAAGTTAAAGGTAAAATTAAATGAGGGACGCGGTGGCTCAGTGGGTTAGGACGCTGAGCTTGTTGATCAGATGGTCGGCAGTTTGGCGGGTCGAATCCCGAGTGCCGCGTAACAGAGTGAGCGCCTGTTACTCGTCCCAGCTTCTGCCAACTTAGCAGTTTGAAAGCACGTAAAAAATGCAAGTAGAAAAATAGGGACCACTCCGGTGGGAAGGTAACAGTGTTCCGTGCGCCTTTGGCCTTTAGTCATGCCGGCCACATGACCACGGAGACAAGTGCTGGCTCTTCGGCTTTGAAACGGAGATGAGCACCGGCCCCTAGAGTTGGAAACGACTAGCATGCATGTGCGGAGGAACCTTTACCTTTTTAAAATTAAATGTGTTCCCAAAGTTCACGTTTTAGTCATTTCTTGCTTTAGGTCTTGTTCTACGTTTAAGCTTCGGGAGCAGCCTAATGATTTAATTCCAGGGCCTCAATTAAAAAGCACTTCCTTTTGTGCTGAGGGGAGACAATATTCTCCGCTCTATCACATGCAAATCTGATGGTCTTTCAATGCACGCAAGGAATTATAGTAAGGGGATGCTTTAATAGGCATGCAGGGACTGGATCCCAGACATACCCAAGAATGTAATAAAAACTGAAATAACCCAAAGCTAGTGATATAATGATAAACTCATTTTTGTAAGTTACTCAAAACAGATATCTAAAAAAGATGAAGTGCGGGTTGCAGTTCAACATCCCACATGTAAAATTATGTGATCACCTCGGTTCTATACTGTGCACTATTGTAAATCATGTCTTTGGTATATGTGAAAGATCCAGTTTTCCTTTATGGTAATATTTTAACTGTGCCAAGCTTATAGTGTAAAATGATAAAGACAGAATATCTTCCTCTTTTTTGTATTGCCTACTCATGAAAAGTTGTTGAAGTATATGTTGTTTTATGTTATTTTCAGTTGCTTTTCTAAGGTTTGCATTCAATTTGTGCAAAAGGATAAAAGAAAATCTGTTCCTCCTTCTGTATCCCAGCTTTGCTGTGGAGGTTTCCTTAAATCTCTCTGGGCACATTTGAAGTTGATGACAGGGAAAGCTACAAGTAGACTCTTTCCAGCAGTATCTTGCTGACAAATGGCATTAGATTCAACACTAAGATGTCCAAGTTTTATTTAATGTGGTTCGCAAGTTATTTTATCCTGAATTCATTGATGTTTCTCTAGAATTGTATATTCAGTTCAATGCCCCTGAAGTTCATTTGACCTTGGGAATTTCTGGCAGCTTTGGTTTTTCACTTAGTAATGTAGCTGTAAACTGAATATCACTGAATTTGCTTGCACCACTTCAGCCAGTTGAAAATGTCTAGCAAGCATAATACTATTTCCTAAATGTTTTGATCCTTTTTCCTATTTGCAAAATGTTTGTCTGACCTTTGATTTTTAAGTACATAACTAGAAATTATCCATCCTGGATTTATTACTTTAAGGAGGCATTCTCAGCAAGAAAATCGAGCACTTTCTTAAATCTCTATGAGGGATTAGAATTGTGGTACAGGTAGCTTTCAACTTAACACTATTCATTTAATGACTATTCAAAGTTACGACAGCACTAAAAGCTACGACTGGTCCTTGTACTTAGCAACTGTTGCAGTCATCACAATTTGCAATCTTCCCAGCCAGTTTGCAACAAACAAAGCCAATGGGGGAAGCTGGTTTCATTTAACAACTGCATGATTCACTTAAAATCCAGATTCCCTTAACTACGGCAGCAAAAAAAGATGTCAAAATTGGACACAACTCACTTAATGACCACCCCTTTAGTGACAGACTGCCTGGTCCCAATTGGGGTCGTAAGTCAAGGACTACCTGTACGCCATTTATTTTGTACATAATTTTATAAATTGTAAACTTGTATTATGAGTTAAAAGTTTTCTGATGTATTTACGTGGATTGGTTTCTTTAAATAATTTAGTAATTTGCACGGGATGAATTAGGCATCTCTTCCCCTCTCTTTTTGTCTGTATCTTTGAAAAGAGGCAAGTGCAATGGGGATCACTTTAAAACCTTTTGCAAAGAACAAGTGTATTATTGCATATGTGGTATTTTTTAAGTTTTGGAAAGTTCAGAAGGAAACTTCCAAAACATACAGAATGACATCTACCTTGGAAAATCCAACAAAGATGAGTGCTGCTGCTCTTTTTTGTATCTCACTCCTTATTGGAAATTGAGATTATTTTTCAGGCATATTATTAATCACAGAATACTTTTGCATGTGCAGTATATAATGGTGTAATGAGACAGGATCTATTTCACCCTTTTAGTTAAGGGAATAATGGGAGAGAACTACTTCAGTCACTTGGATACCAGTATATTTTCCCAGTAAGAAGCTAGGGAGCTATTAGTAAAAGGAGAGGGTTTTAAATACTACCCTCACTTATAGGTCTCTTGTTGTTTGGGGGGTTAGGGTAGTTCTCATTATAAAATGGCTGCCAAGCATTATGGGAACACGAGACTATCCCTTTAATGTACTCAGTTTTTAGTTGGATTCCAATAATTCTGATGTTAGCAGTAGGAATTTTACCCCCTCCCAAGCCTGAATATTTTGTTTTAAAATGTCCTCTGACAATGCCATGTTTCCTTTAGTGAAAGCAGCTGCTCTTTTAGTAAAGGATTGGATAGAATAACCTGATTAAACCAGAAAGCAGATTGTATAGGAGAGGGAGATAATGTCATATTACACTGCCATAAAGCCAATCAGATTTAACTTTTGTTATTAGTGAGGCCCATCAAAAAAACATGTTTTCATGGAAATATTTGAAAAGGATAAAACTGAGGCTTTTTCAGTACCAACAAGAGCAGCATAAGTTACCATTATGTATATAACATGCCTGGGAATTGGAAAGGTTAGTAGGTATGCTGAAAAAAATCAATTATTTTAATGGTGATTTTAATTCTGATTTTGTGCATGTTTATTCAGAAATACATGCTATCAAGCTTTAGGTTCACATTTGATACAAAATTTGAGGGAAAAATTACCTGAAATTGTGCAATCATTGCACATTAGCTCTGTGGCTCTTTTGTTGTGTTTGTTGTCTTATGCTCCACTTGTGCCAATATATATATGGAAAAATCCTTTCAGTACTATTTTAAACAGATGTAACAAGGCAAATATAGAAAATTTTATATCAAAATGTGGCTAGTGCTTTTTCAAAACGGCTATGTTAATGAGTACATTTATTTGTAAATTTAATTTTGCTTGAAGAAGGGATATGCATGGTTTATTGTAATATGTAATCGCCGGGCTTCAGGGAATCTGGCTGCTTGCAATTATGAGGTTTGGAATATGGGATAGAATTTTCCCACAGCATAAAAATAACACTCACTTTAATGTAAAGGGTTTTTTTTAGTAAGTACTAGAAATAGTGCAAATTAAAATCATGAAATTCAATTTATTCATAATAAAATTTTATACTGAACTTCTGTATCAATGTCAATTAGCCTTTCTTTGATTTTTCTTTACAGGCTTTACAGGGGAATGCCAGCCAAAACAAAATACCCAGGAAGCTAATGGGATTAGGGAATAATGATACTCTTTCAGAACTTCAGCATGTTAAATACTGGACTATTAAGTTAGGATAAAGATACCAAATCAAACTCAGTTCCTGGTGATCACATGTACACACTGGTAGCATTTGTTGTTTTTTTTTTAAGGGAATTCCATGGGGGACCCCAAATACTAATCTGGCCCCAATTTGCTTACTTCCAAAACCAGCAAAGGTCAGTCACTGCTGTGCTCATATTTTCCTCATTTCTAAATTTTTAAGTTTTAGGAACGAATATACGCATATTCAGAGCTTCAATAATTTAATAACAAACAAATCTAGAGTGAAAATCAGTCTTATCCACACAGGTGGAGTAAAGCTTTAGAACTGCAGCAAATTTCAGGTTTTAGCACCTTGAGAAAGAGTCCTTAAAGTGTTAAGACAGAGTTTGGCTGTGAAGAAGGAATCATGCTTATATAACAGTACTGAAATTTCTGTTTTTCCTCAGAAAGAATGGGGAATTCTTAGTTATTCACCGAATTCACAGTTTTACTGGACTTAAAGCAACGACAAGGTCAGAAGAATTTCAAGGCAATTATATTGCAAGTCCAAAGGCACTGACAATACAGTACATAGTCTTGTTCTCCCATCTTACAGTGCAGGCTCCTACAAAAAACAACAACCAGTTAGGTGAGCTACATAAACACAAGATATAGATTAGTGCATCCATACTTAATCCAGGGATTTACGTCTATGGCAAAACTCTTCATAAGTTTAAGTAGTACTTGTAGACAAACTCTACTGCTATTTAAACTGTTTGGAAGCACACCCATTTACAGTTTACTGTATCGCCTATTTTGAACAGTAAGGGAGAGTAAAGTCATCACAGCCATGAGCCATGATCAGGTGAATGCACTGGAATCAAGTTTGTAAATTCAATGCAAATTATTTTACCCAAAAGAAAGAGCTTCCAGAGTTACACAAATTTTCTGTAAAAAAGTTCAGCAACACCAATTTTGAAAGAGTTTTATACCATCAGCGGCATTGTCCCAGAAGCAAGAGTTTGCAGTGTGAAGTCCAGCACCATTTTTTTGCATAATCACACAGGTCACTATAAATTATAGACAAAATACTGTTAGAAAAAAAGCATTTGTCTATGCAACACAATTATACCTGATTTTGCAAAGGATACAGAGTACACGTGGCATGACCACAAATGTTCAGACTAATTACTATTAGAATCTCCCCACCACTTTAATTTTGTTTGAAAGCATTTCTGAAAAGTACATGATAAGATTGCATTAACTTACCAACATATTTGAATGGTTTCCCCAGCTTTGTCAACTGACTTAAAATCTGCTCCACGACAGTTGTAGTCCATTGGTTTACTTTGCTGTGCAGATATGCATTGCCGCCTATTGTTCCTTCTATGGCCTACAGATTAAATATAGATAACTAAATTCCTATAGTTCTATTTTAAAATTCACACGTCAGCCTCAGAAATTAGAATTGGTATGCAAACTTTTCCCCAATTAATTCATTTTTGACAAAAAGAGATGAGTAATATCCCTACCCATCCAAATATTGATAAGACATACAACCACGAACTTTTATTGTGAGGATGAACTCTCCATATCCGTGGCATTGGGGGGGGGAAACCCATAGAATGATAATATCTTAACAGCACTGCCGTTAAAACTTCGAGAACAAAAATAATTGCAACGTAATTGAAAAAAGCAGGCAAAAATAGTGGATTACCTGGATTCATATAATCATTGCATACCCATCATGCTTATTTGGGCATAAACAATGCTGTACAAAACCAAAAATAGTGGCTCTTCTTTTTTTTCTTTTTCTATTAAAAGATGGCCTGAGAGGGGTTTCACCTCTCAATTGATTCCTCAGAGTTTGGTCCCCAGAATTCAGTTGCTCTTTTCCTATTTGGAAAGATAAGTTAAACAACTTTCCTTTAACCCTTCCATTGTCTGCAACTCCTGAATTTCCCCACATTCAATTAGGAAGCTTATGCAAGAGATTTTTGTTTTAGAATGCAGTGAGTTATATCCCATTCCACCATCTGGCACTACCTCCCCTAAACAGGCTTCCACTAGTAACAATTCCATTTGTCTGGTTATGAAAGTACCTATATGGCATAGAGTCTGATTATTTGAGTGATTGCTGTCTCCCAAATATTTGCCTAGCAATTTGAACACTGTCATCTATAAGGACCCCAGAAGCATGCCCTGTCTGTAGCAGTCCCTGTCCCCAGAATGAGATTCTCCCAAGATCCCGATGGCCCCCACTCTATTGAAGGGGGACAACCCTTGCTTTCTTTCTCTTCCTTCTATCATGCTTGCCATCTCTTTCGTTTTAACTTGTGTGGCGGTAATTCATTTTGCAACAAACAAGATTAATACTTTTTTTTAAAAAAAAACAACTATTTGTCCTTAGCAGGGGGAGAGGAAAAAAAAGCATAACCTATTGCACCAACCCAAATGGGATTATTCTTATTCTCTTCCAATGAAATTAAACCTTTCTATTCTAGTCTCAATGCAGATCAGCCACAATTAATCCCCTCTTAAAATAAAATGGGTCTTGTCAGGGCATGCTTACATAGAGATTATGTCTACGCATTTAGTGTGTAGAGTCTTTGACAGTCATTCACTGCATATTAACAAGCCTTAGTTGGTAGGGGTATTTTTCCCCCTGAAGGATTTTTAAAATTAATAAACTATTACTAAGAAACATTTACATTTGATAAGCCTGGGAAATCACAGAAATGACTGTGTCTGAGATTATTTTCCTAGACTTAGTAAATTATCAACTATAACTTAACTTTAAAAGGGATGCCTTGTGCTTTCTGTACTGTAATGCTTAGCATAACAAGGCATGTTCTCAACTTTCTCTGAATTGTTAAGGCAGTTGCTACAACAAGGGATTAGCAAATATGACACTGGTACCTTGACAACTATTAGCCAAACTATAATCTGCGCTAAAATAATGAACTACATAGATTCTATACTAACAAAAACTTTGAGGCACAAAAAGGTTCCATTCCAAAGGCATAAACTGGAAGATATAATTTTTACTTTCCATCAACAAAGGTTTAGACTAAACTCTGTCCAAAAGGCTAAGGATTTTATTACGAAATATGAAACTAGAATAAGACTTAATGGATATGGAGGAAAAGGGTTTACACGGACAGCAATAACTTGAAGACACTGAATTGGGAGCCCCAGCTAAAAAGTTTGTCAAACTTTTTGCCTAAGTATGGATTACAAGTTATGACATGGAATATAAATGGAATCAAAGCTCCTAAAAAAAAAGATTTGTCATTATCTGAGAAAGCTGAATCATGATGTAATTTGTCTGCAGGAGACACATATGTCGGACAAAATCGCTCGGATTCGGACCGGTCTGGACTCTGACTGGGCAGAGTCTGACGATCAGGACACTGGCGGTCTTGTCGATATCATCTGGGAGGAGTTTGATTCTGTGACTCCGGAGGAAGTGGACAGGATCATGGGGAGGCTGAGCACCACCACGTGTTTATTGGACCCGTGCCCTTCCTGGCTGGTCTATGCAGCCCGGGAGAGGACACGCAGCTGGTTCCAGGCAGTTATATCGGCTTCTCTGAGTGAGGGTTGCTTCCCCGCCGTCTTGAAAGAGGCGGTGGTGAGGCCTCTCCTCAAGAAGCCTGCCTTGGACCCAGCTGTATTAAACAACTTTCGTCCTGTCTCCAACCTTCGCTTTCTTGCGAAGGTTGTTGAGAGTGTGGTGGCGCATCAGCTCCCTCTGGTCCTGGATGAAGCGGATTATCTAGACCCGTACCAATCGGGTTTCAGGCCCGGGCACAGCACGGAGACGGCATTGGTCGCGCTGGTGAATGATCTCTGGAGGGCTCGGGACAGGGGATATTCCTCTGTTCTAGTCCTATTAGACCTCTCGGCGGCTTTCGATACCATCGACCATGGTATCTTGCTGCGGCGTCTCAGGGGATTGGGAGTGGGAGGCACAGTTTTACAGTGGTTCTCCTCCTATCTCCGGGGACGTTCGCAGTCGGTGTTGGCAGGAGGGCAGAGGTCGACCGCGAGGTCTCTCATTTGTGGAGTTCCTCAGGGGTCGGTCCTCTCGCCTCTCCTGTTCAACATCTACATGAAACCGCTGGGTGAGATCATTCGTGGCTTTGGAGTTGGGTATCATCAGTACGCTGATGATACCCAACTTTTCCTTTCGACCCCAAACCACCCCAGTGATGCCCTCAACGTGATGTCCCGGTGCCTGGAGGCGGTTCGGGTCTGGATGGGGAGGAACAGACTCCAGCTCAACCCCGACAAGACTGAGTGGCTCTGCATACCTTCATCCCGGGTTTATTCGGATGTTCCACCTTTGGCTATGGGGGGTGAACTATTACCCCCCGTAGATAGGGCTCGCAACTTGGGAGTCCTCCTAGATTCACGGCTCACCCTGGAAGACCATATAGGAGCTGTGACTAGGGGGGCCTTCGCCCAGGTTCGCCTGGTGCGCCAGTTGCGGCCCTATCTTAGCCGGGATGATTTGTGCACGGTCACTCATGCGCTCGTGTCCTCTCGTCTAGACTACTGCAACGCTCTCTACATGGGGCTGCCCTTGAGGACCACCCGGAAGCTCCAACTGGTACAGAATGCAGCCGCGAGAGTTGTGTTGGGAGTCTCCCGTTACTCCCACGTTACACCGCTGCTCCGTGAGCTGCATTGGTTGCCAGTTGTCTTCCGGGTGAGATTCAAGGTACTGGTAACAGTGTTTAAAGCCCTTCATGGCATGGGGCCGGAGTACCTTGGGGAACATCTGCTGCCGGCATCAAGCTCCCTGCGCCCTGTGCGTTCCCACAGAGAGGGCCTCCTCAGGGTGCCACCGATCAGAGAATGTCGATTGGTGGTCCCCAGGGGGAGATCCTTCTCTGTGGGCGCTCCGGAGCTGTGGAATCAGCTACCGGTAGAGCTCCGGATGGCGCCCGATCTTCGCTCCTTTCGTCGCGATCTCAAGACGTTTCTGTTTGTTCAAGCCGGCCTAGCCTGATGGGGATTGGTGGGGTTTTTAGTCTTGTGTTTTAATTTTAACTTGGTGTTTTAGAACTTGATTCCAACTGTTTTAATATGGGCAATTATTTAATCTTGTTTTAACGTTTGTATTTAGTATTTTATTCTGCCCTGTGAACCGCCCTGAGTCCTCAGGGAGAAGGGCGGTATATAAATATTATTAAATTAAATTAAAATTAAATATGAAGAAAAAAGATTCTATAGTTAAAAGTTGCTAACAATTTTTTTCCTGAAGTTGGAATTAAATAGGGCAAAATAGCCTATTCTGCCTGAGTAAGCCACAAGCATGGAAACCAATTCATTCCTACCACTATTTATCTAGATTCAATAGGTTACAAATTAAGTTAGAGGCCAAGTCTAATTGGCTCACGCGCTCGTGACCTCTCGTCTGGACTACTGCAACGCTCTCTACATTGGGCTACCCTTGAAGACCACTTGGAGGCTCCAACTGGTACAGAATGCAGCCACGAGAGTTGTGTTGGGAGTTTCCCGACACTCCCATGTCACACCTTTGCTCCGCGAGCTGCATTGGCTTCCAGTTGTCTTCTGGGTGAGGTTCAAGGTGTTAGTAATGACCTACAAAGCCCTACATGGCATGGGTCCGGAATACCTTGGGGAGCACCTGCGGCCGGTGTCAACTTCCCTCCGCCCAGTACGCTCCCACAGAGAGGGCCTCCTCAGGGTGCCACCGGTCAAAGAATGCCGACTGGTGGCCCCCAGGGGGAGGGCGTTCTCTGTGGGCGCGCCGGATTTATGGAACCATCTTCCGGTCGAGCTCCGGACGGCGCCTGATCTCCGCTCCTTCCGGCGCGATCTTAAAACCTACCTTTTTGAACAAACTGGCCTGGCCTGATGGGATGGGTTGGGTTTTATAAATCGGTCTTAACTTTTAATCTGTACTAATTTATTACGGGCATTGCTGTTTAATTACTTTTTAATAATTTTTAATTTTTGTATCTTGTTTTTATTATGTATTGCCCTGTTCACCGCCCTGAGTCCTTCGGGAGAAGGGCGGTATACAAATTAAATTAAATAAATAAATAAAAATAATTACATGAGACAAAGCCCTGAGCTGGATATGCTTAATCATTTCAAACAATAGTAGTATTGTTATGAATGAAGTTCTCTTAGGACATCAAAAGATAAACATTGGCTGGGATTCAGAAAACCTATATAGGTATTTGTCCCTAAAGTTATTTTATGTTAACCAACATTATGCAAGCATCAAAAATAAGTCAGAAGCGAACATTTTCCTGACATTTAGAATATTTCCCCTTTTTCACTTATTTTGGGTTGTTGCTGCCTGGCTGTCTCCTCCACAGAAAAGGAGAAGGAAATACAGAGCTTTAAAGTCCACCTAAAATGTTACTAGAAGGTATACCCAAGGGTTCCTATCTCATTGTATGCAGCTCCTTTTAAACCCTGAAAACCCATTCCTGAAGATAAAGGTGCTCCCCAAAGGGGGGAGTTTGATGCAGTTAAAACAGCAGTCCATCTCCATTTACACATTTTCCACATATATATATAAAAAATTGTTATGGATTTTTTTTTCATTTAAGAACTCCACAGCATTACTTGAAAGTGGTTTTACAGTTAGGACTACTATGGAGATAAGTTATAATTTCTTCGAAATGTCTCAAGTGAAATAGCAAAAATTGTACCGCAATTGGAATAGCATATGGAATATGCTAAAATATAACCTGGACTTTGCTACCATTATGGATGGATTCAGAGTTCGCTGAACAAATGCATTCAATGAATGAACTTTGGTCAGGATCATGTTTCTTCTAAAGGAGGTTATCTGTGACTGGTGGTGGTGGGTTCCTCCAGGCTTATAATTCCTGCTTTAAAAGCAGTGGAAACCATAAACGAGGTCTGTCCAATTCCAGATAGTGTGCAGGTTTCAGTCCTACCTGGTACAAGATGCCCTGGTAATGACAAGATGCCCTGATTATGATTTGGCTGGAATGCAAAGCAGCCTTTAGAGATTATCTGGAAGTTGCAGCTTCTTCAAAATGTACGAGCCAAACTACTAGCTAGGCAAACTCACTTTTTTTTGTCATGTTTATGACAACTGTGAGAGATATCTTGGCGCCCTAGTGGACAATCATTTAAATATGAGGTAGCAGCATGCTGCAGCTGCCAAAAAAGCCAACACAGAGGGATAGAATCAAGATCATTTGAAGTATTAATACCACTTTATAATGTCTTGGTAAGACCACACTTGGAATACTGCATCCAATTTTGGTCACCACGATGGAAAAAAGATATTCAGACTCTAGAAAGAGTGCAGAGAAGAGCAAGAAAGGTGATTGGGGGACTGGAGGCTAAAACATACAAAGAATGGTTGCTGGAATTGGGTATGTCTAGTTTAATGAAGCAAGTTCCACTATCTCAGGGGTTGCCAGAAAGGAGAGGGAGTCAGACTATTCTCCAAAGCACTTGAAGGCAGGACAAGAAGCAACGGATGGAAACTAGTCAAGGAGAGAAGCAACCTAGAACTAAGCAGAAACTTCCTGACAGTTAGAACAATTAATCAGTGGAACAACATGCCTCCAGGAGTTGTGAATGCTCCAACACTGGAAGTTTTTAAGAGACCGGATAACTATTTGTCTGAAATGGTATAGGGTTTCCTGCCTGGGTTGGACTAGATAACACCAAGGTCCCTCCAACTCTGTTATTCTGTTATGTGTGCACATATACACTCATACACTTTACTAAGAAATATTCCTATGATTATGCAAGTTATTATTCCCATTAATAAGTGGTCTTATATTTAAATCCTGGTGAAACAGTTATTCCTCATGTTGTAGAAGTGATAAATTTTTCTTTTGAATGGAGACACAGTTGTTTGGCATTATGAAAATATAAGCTATTAATAAAGCCAGTTAACTGGCAGAACCACTTTCTTAAAAACAACTCGGTTGAGGAATACAGGAGATGTAATAATGATGCAAGATCGTGTTCATATATAAGGCCAAATAAGCTTACCTCTTTTATAATGTTGCTTACTTCGTCCACAACAAATGCAGTCTTTCAAAATAAAGCAGAAATATTCAAATTACATGATGCAAAACTGAAAAGTGCCACTCAAATAAATACTTCACTCAGTTCAATTGAAATAGGATCATAGATCTGAGTACTTACAGCTTATTTTGACTTACTAGGGGCTGTATCACTTTCTTAGCCTCTCCCAAAGAAGCAAGGAGCAAGATGCTCCATGTTTCCTTAAGCATATCAATGACAGATACAGCAATATCTGGGTTTTTTATTACTTTTAATGTGTTTTAACCTGTTGTAAGAGCTGTGGGCATTTGTTTAATCTCTTTTAATTTTTGTATTTTGTCTTTTAACATGTATTGCCCTGTTCACTGCCCTGAGTCCTTCGGGAGAAGGGCGGTATATTAAATAAATAAATAAATAAATAAATAAATAAATAAATAAATAAATAAATAAATAAATAAATAAATAAATAAATAAATAAATAAATAAATAAATAAATAAATAAATAAATAAATAAATAAATAAATCAGCCAACAGAACAATAGTCCTCCAGAGGCCTGTGAAGACCCTGTTCTTCTCCCAATCGTTCACCTAGGATGAGGGTTGAGCTGAGAAGATGTTGGCTCTGCCAAGGGGGAGAGGGGGAAAAAAAAAACCCAAAACCTCTGGTTTTCAGTCCTGTTCTTATGGATTGTTCTGGGCTGCCTAGAAATCATTTTACGAGATGGGCGGCCGTCTTAAAGCCCCGCAAATCAGTTTCAAAATAAATAATCAAACAGCGCAGACAATTGTTCACCGAAAAAGGGCTATTTTTCTCATTCAAGGAAGAATCGTTTTCTGGCAGGAACCACGGCTGCAACCCCAACGGGTTCCCGACCGCCTGCATCCATCCAGCTTAACCCATTGGGAGGGAGGACTTATTTTTAATTTTCTTTAAAAAAAAAACACCTCTTGAATTCTAACAGGAGCCGCGCAGAAGGAGTCTGTATCCCAGCGTTTCCCAACCTTAGGAACTTGAAGATGCGTGGACTTCAACTCCCAGAATTCCCCAGCCAGCATAGCTGGCTGGGGAATTCTGGGAGTTGAAGTCCACGCATCTTCAAGTTCCTAAGGTTGGGAAACGCTGCTGTATCCAACCCATCGCCTCCGCGTAAGCCGGGAAAGAGCAGCGCGCAGGCAGGGAAGCCCGGAAGCGAACCGGGCTCTTTCTCCGCCGCCTTTGGGAAGGTGGGGAAGAGGAGCAACAATGGGGAAGGGGCGTGTCTCGACCGGAGAAGCCAGCCGGAGCCTCTCTTCCTCCCGAAGGTTTGTTGCAGCCAGGCCTGCCACGAAGCTAAGGTCCCGGGACGTGACAGCCCCTTTGCTCCGGGAGACGCGTTACCTCCTCGGCAGACTGGAGCTCATCCATCGTCCTCCTTTCTGACTCAGCTCGGCTCCAAGCCCGGCGCGTTCGTTGCCGCTACGCGACCAGCTCCCTCCTCCTCTCCTCCTCCTCCTCCTTCTGCGGTTGCGCACTGCGGTTGAGACGTCCAGCCAATCACAGGCGATGCAGACGGGCACGCCCGGAGAGGTGGGGGGGGGCGGTGGCTGGGCTAAGCTTTCTGCTCGCGGGTTGCGCCGCGGACACGAGCGGGCTCTGTCACCGCTTCCCCTTTCGGATTGTGACGTGTTGTCTCACGTGGGGTTTTGCAGGCTTTGCTCGCAACCGCCGGATAAGTCCAAATAAATAAATAAATAAATAAATAAATAAATAAATAAATAAATAAATAAATAAATAAATAAATAATAAATAAATAAATAAATAAATAAATAATAAAATAATAAAATAATAAATTATAAATGAGAGAGAGAGAGAGAGAGAGAGAGAGAGAGATTAAACGGTTCCTATTTTCACATTCAGTCCTCGTCTTTCCAAGGTGGGAGGGTGGCGGGTGCACAGCCGGGTTTTTCAAACTTTGGCATCTTAAACGGGGTGGTGGTGGTGGGGGGTGGACTTTCAACGCTTTGGGAGCTGAAATCCACCCATCTTGAGATTTACCTAGTTGGAAAAACACTGATGTGCAACCATCAGTGAGAAGAGGCGAAGCAAATCCAAAACAGTCGTGGACAAAAAGTGACCAGACTTAAAGGTGGGGAGCATGATTTTCACCGCTGCATTTTGGTGCACTCCTAAGGTCTACAACTCAAAATATAGCAGCATTTGCCATCTGAAACGATATTGAAAAAAAAGTATATAGAATCAGGCCAGGCTGATACCTAAGTGAAAAAGTCATCAGGAGATCCAAGGGCTGTGGAAGAGATGAAGATATAAAGTCTCTCACATGCATACCATCTAGGAAGAAAACAATAATTTATCCACATAGTCACTAGAAGTTGCTTCTAGGTCAAGGTTCTGTATTTATCCTTAGATAATGTACAAATGAGGGACGCGGTGGCTCAGTGGGTTAGGACGCTGAGCCTGTTGATCAGAAGGTCGGCAGTTTGGTGGGTCAAATCCTGAGTGCTGCGTAACAGAGTGAGCGCCTGTTACTCGTCCCAGCTTCTGCCAACCTAGCAGTTCGAAAGCACATAAAAATACAAGTAGAAAAATAGGGACCACTACGGTGGGAAGGTAACAGCGTTCCGTGCGCCTTTGGTGTCTAGTCATGCTGGCCACATGACCATGGAGATGTCCTCGGACAAGCGCTGGCTCTTCGGCTTTGAAACGGAGATGAGCACTGGCCCCTAGAGTCGGAAACGACTAGCACTCATGTGCGGGGCAACCTTTACCTTTAATGTACAAATAAAAAGTTGCCATGTATTTGGTATCTGTAATAATATTGTTCCTTTAGTGATGTCAAAAACAATCAGCCCCATTTATGGAATTATCAGTGTAATTGCTGCTTGAAAGTTGTGTCTGTTCCAGATCTAGCCGGTTATGCCAGCTTTGTGCCCTCCAGGCATATATTGACTTCTAACTCCCGTAGTCAATGATAATGGGGTGTATTGTTACAGGTGTTAAAAACATTATAGATTGCAACTGAGAAGAGCCAGATTGATGTAGTGGCTAAAGCATCAGGCTGGAAATTGAGAGACCCTGAGTTCTAAGACGTTTGGCATGAAGCAGCTGGGTGACCTTGGGCCAGTCACTCTCAGCTCTAAGGAGGAGGCAAGGGCAAGCCGTCTCTGCAAAATCTGGCCAGCAAAATTTCAGGGACTTGTCCAAGTAGTTGCCAGGAGTCAACAATGACTCAAAGCACAAACACACAAAATGTCCACAACTGTGGAGCAGTAGGTTGGGAAGAGCTGCCGTACTACAGAGCAATTAATCAGTGGAATGACTTGCCTTCAAAAGTTGTGGGTGCTCCATCACTGGAGGTTTTTAACAAGAGATTGGATAATCACTTATCTGAAATGGCATAGGAAGGATCTCCTGCTTGAGCAGGGGATTGGACTAGAAGACCTCCGTGGTCCATTCCAATTCTGTTATTCTATTCTGTACTTTTAATTTTTGTGATTGTTGAATTTAATCTAGTTTTTAGACTCGTGGACTTCAACATGCTGGCTCAGGAATTCTGGGAATTGAAGTCCACAAGTCGTAAAAGAGCCAAGATTGCCTACCCCTGGTCTAAAAGGTAAAGGTAAAGGTTCCCCCGCACATGCGTGCTAGTCGTTTCCGACTCTAGGGGCCGGTGCTCATCTCCGTTTCATAGCCGAAGAGCCAGCGTTTGTCCGAGGACGTCTCCGTGGTCATGTGGCCGGCATGACTAGACGCCAAAGGCGCACGGTACGCTGTTACCTTCCCACCGTAGTGGTCCCTATTTTTCTACTTGCATTTTTACATGCTTTCGAACTGCTAGGTGGGCAGAAGCTGGGACGAGTAACAGGCGCTCACTCTGTTACGCGGCACTCGGGATTCGACCCGTCAAACTGCCGACCTTCTGATCGACAAGCTCAGCGTCCTAACCCACTGAGCCACCGCGTCCCACCCCTGGTCTAGGCAGAGCTAAATGCAAAAAGAGATTGGCACAGTTTAAATAGGAACATGTCATGGGAAAGAATAGTGAGTATATTAGGATCACAGTGGATTTTAGGAGGAGCCCTTCTATTCTACCTCCTTTTACTATAGTTGACAGCACAGTATCAGCAGTAGAATCCTTCAAGTTTTTGGATTCTATAATTTCCCAGGATTTAAAATGGACACCTAACATTAGAACCATCATTTTTTAAAAAAAGCACAACAAATAATGTTCTTCCTGTGTCAATTTAGGAAGTTCAGACTGCTCCAGGAGCTATTGATACAGTTTTACAGAGGAACTGAGTCAGTCATTTGTACCTCTATAACTGTCTGATTTGGTATAGCAACTAAACAGGACAGATACAGACTCCAGCGGATAATTAGGACTGCAGAAAAAAAACAAACAATTGCAACCAGCCTGCCTTCCATAAAAGATCTGTATATTGCATGGGTTAGAAGGGCTGAGAAAATAAGTACAGATCCCTTACATCCTGGCCATAAACTGTTTCAACTCCTCAAGGCCAAACAACTAGAAACAGGGACAATTTTCCCTTGTGCCATCACTCTGCTGAACACCTAATCCTCACAGTACTGTCTATTCACCCATGTTGTGTGGCTGTATTATTATTATTATTATTATTATTATTATTATTATTATTATTATCCTTCTCATCTCCTCTACTAGCCCCTCTTACTGGTATCATTTATTATGATTAGTATTGCACTATTGCTTTGCATTTACACTGAGAACTTATGCACTGGAGACAAATTCCTTGTGTGTTTAATCACACTTGGCCAAATAAAGTATTCTATTCTATTCTATTCTATTCTATTCTATTCTATTCTATTCTATTCTATTCTATTCTATTCTATTCTATTCTATTCTATTCTATTCTATTCTATTCTATTCTATTCTATTCTATTCTATTCCATTCCATTCCATTCCATTCCATTCCATTCCATTCCATTCTACAGCATCATAGTACATGGATAGATTATCATATGGTAAACAAGTAGAAGTGGATGAAGAGTATAACAGAACAGACTGTTTTACAGGAAAAATCTTATTCTGAAATACATTACAATAAAATCTTTCCTGAAGGGACTTGTTCAGCCCTTATCTGGTTCTGGCACTATCTCCTTCAAAAAAACACACAATGCAGGGATATCCCTACAGAATACCTAGAATTCATAAGTAGATTTTGACTGGATTCAAAACGCTGATCCCAAAGAGATGATAAAGTCCAAGCCTGATTGATAATAGGATGAAGAATAATGTAAACCAGGAAATCCTAAAGTTATAGTCTAGACTGGGAAGTTGAAAAAATAACCCAGAAAGCAATGGCAACCTTCCTCCATCTGGCTGCCAAGAATATATGGAACGTTTTTTGCTATATGAATCACTTTCACCAGCAAAGATGAAAAATATATGACTGGAAATATGAGAGTGAAGAACCAAGAAGTTTATTTTCTGGGAAAGCTGTGATTCTTCATATCAACAAAATGGACCTACAGTCACGGTGGCTCCTTTAATCTCCAGATTCAGTGTGAACTGGCCACTGTGAGAAACAGAATGCTAGTCTAGATGGATCATTGAGCTAATAAGAGAAATGCTGCAAAAGCCCATTTATTCCAAGGTATTTTCTTTAAACATGGACAGGGTTCTTAAACAGACATATAGGTGATTATAGACACTGAAGATAGAGACTCCAGCTAAGATGCTGCTTGTTCTTTTTTTTTATTAAAGAGTTTTACAAAAACAAAATTTTACAATATATCCCCAAATCCCTCCCACCCCAAACCCACCCACTTCCCCCCCCACTTCCCAGAGCTAAATACAGGATTATAGTTACAATAATCATATTCTAAATAAAAATTATGCATAATATAAAATTAACCAAATTCATAATGCGCTTTAACTCTCTTTTAACATAACTACAAACAACGTACCAATAACAATATCCCACTAAAATCTACTCATAAGCTAAATGGAACTTTTTAGTCCCATATTTGTTTTGAAATAATAACAAGATGCTGCTTGTTCTTGATGAGTGATGAATTTGCTTTTGGTCGTATAACAAAGATAAAATCCTTCTGTCCATTAAAAGTAGGCTATTATGCACATTCACAGCAAAATAAAGCAATTTCACCTCCACATTAACAATACTGCAATATTGCCTAATTGCCTGTCAAGAAACCCCTCCCACCCCCAATCTTTTCTTGTAAATGGCATATTGACATAATTTTATGTTTCTTATTCTGAAGCTTTGCGGAAACTGAGGTTTGCAGTATTGCACACATCTAATATTAGAGAGGAAGAAGGAGGAAACACTGTCAGTATCACATTTAACTGCTATTACTCTTCCTGTTCAGTGACTAGACGTTTCAGATCCATTTTAATGAGAACAGCTGTTTTTCCCCAGAGTGAATGGCTTCTTCCAAAACCTGTTGAGCCTCTCTTTGAGAGCAAATTGTATTAGTAATGGTGATTTCCAGTGCAGATGGCTGAACGACAATCCGGTAAAGCACACAGAGAAAACTCCATGTTAACTCTGGTTCAGCAAGACCGAATCATATGAGAAGGTGGTAACAAGCTCTTATTCAATAAAGCAAGGCTCTCTCTTTTGGTTTGGAAGGAACAGGTAAGTCACTCTTTATTAATGGGAAAAAGTAGTTTCATGGAATTTTGTCTGATCTGTTTTTATTTTGGGTTTGTTATTTTGGGGTTGTTTAGTGCTTTCGAGTCAGCTTTGGCTCCTGGTGACTGCCTGCAGTTTTCTTGGCAAGCTTTTTCAGAAGTGGTTTGCACTTGCCTCTTTCCTAGGGCTAAGTGAAAGCACATGGAACATAGAATAATAGGGTCGTAAGGGACCAAGCAGGAGACCTTATACTATTCTGGACAAGTGATTGATCTGAAGTCACCCAGTTGGATTTGGGGATAAGGCAGACTAGAATTCACAGTCTCCTGGTGCCTTAACCACCATGCCATCAATCTCAGATCTAATGATTTAACATTCAAAATCTAACATAAATATTGTTAATAATATTGGGAGAGCTATTAGTAAATTCAGAAGACAAAATCCTTCAAAGGAAATGTTGTGTACTGGGTTTCTTGTAAGCAGGAGGCAAGACGAGAGAGTTCAAACAGGAACATTGCTTTATTGGATAACAGGAACTGAACTAGTAACCAAGGCTTCTACGCAGCTACTTATACTGCTGGCCACTAGGTGGCGGCCAATAGGTTTGAAGGAACCTATTGCCGCCCTAGAGCCAACCAATGATCGTCCTGGAGACTGCATGTCTTAAGCTCCCTAGAAAACATGGTCGCCTGGAGGTTTATTTCTCATATACGCAAACTCCAGGTGAATGGTGATTTTTTTCAGACAGTTCTCCCTCCTTTGATCTCTGTTATTATTTCTTTCTTCAAGTCACATAATTGAAATTTTCCCTGGTTTTTGCTTGACGATGATGGCCGCGGTTTTCCTATTTATTGGACATCAATTCATGAATCAATATCCATGATGCAATATGAGTGCACATTGCTGAAAATAACAAAAGGAGATCCTCTTGATTTTTATGAGAAAGGTGTGGTCAGTCAGAATTGCATATGCAAAGCCATTTTATGTGCCTGTAGAGACATAGGCAAAGCGTAATTCTCTCTCTTCCCCCCTACACACACACGCGCGCGCACACACACACACACACACACACACACAGAGACAGACAGACAGACAGAACATGAAACTAGGAAATAGCCCTTAATTCCATGTACCTTTTATTAGTTTGCTTATTGTAATTGGCTATTAAATACTTTTTTGAAAGCTATCCGTAACAAATTGCACAACGATGTATAAGCAGAGAAACTGAGCAATGATAAACTACATTTCATGCCACACCAGTTTTCTACCAGAATTATTAATTTATTTCTTTTTTCAATTTAATGTTATCTCCAGAAGATTAGAAGCCTGAATTTCATTTCTTCATGGGAGGAAGCAGACAACTATTAATAAGAAGAGCAGATGTATTAAACAGATAATGAGTTTGTGAAAACAAAGGCTTCTCTGGAATATACACTTACATTTTTTTACCACTTTTAAAAAGAACAATGCATTGCATTGTCTTGTGATTGTCAGAAGAGAAGATGTCCCAAGAATTTAACCTTAACTTACTTAAGGAACTGGAGCAAGAAATTGTTCTAAATGTCCTTTGCCGTGACGAGATGTTGAGAAAACTGGAGGAAGAAAGAGTAAGGTATGTGTGTTTTACCTTGGAATGCAGGCACTTTTGTTTTCTGAGCTGTGAAAGCTAATATACTGTTCAAAATACATAATACAGTATCTTTTGAGAACCAAACAAGATGGTACATTAAAATGTACAAGTTTAATGTCCAAGCTTCTGTGGTACGATAGCACAAAAACACCCTCTAGTGTTGAAATTTTGAATGGAATCATTTGTAGAAAGAAACCTAAGTAGTTTCATGGATTAATTAAAAAAATATGGTGATTTGCTTAACAACTGCTGCAAAAAAGTCATAAAAACAGGTCAGTCAAGTGCCCAACCTGTTTTATGTCCTTCATAACTTATGATCATCATCATCATGCTCCATTACTGTCCTGAGATGAGGACTGTATGCCACTTATTTCTAACTCCTATATTTCACTTACTGTAATAAAAATGCTAGCTGATGACTTAGTAACTTCTAATTAGATCAGATAAAACCATCACAGTAAAACTGGTTTCTGTTTAATCAATTTCCTCTTCCCTAAAGACAGAACCAGTCGATCTGCCAATCTGCAGATAACTGGTTCTTTTTCTTCCCCCTTTGTGTAGATTGTTGGAATTACAGGCTCTGCAGCAGTTTGAAGTGGGACAGTGGTTTGTGTGCCTTCTCAACATTTCAAATGGGCAGAAGCAGAGATATTCACAGATCAAGTTCAAAGTATTTTTGTGGGCTTGGGGAGTGAAACTGGTGGCTGAGTGGAAGTGCCGTCATTCATTTCCAGTGGAGTCAGCTGGGCAACTTTAAGAATTTTGGAAAAAGTAGGCTTTTGATGCTTTCATGCTGATTTTCAACATAATATTCCAAAGCAGTTTACAGTATCAGAAATTTAAATGTTAAGAAAGCATATCACTTAGTAAAGCAACAGTAGTAACTAGCCATCAATCTTTAAACATGAAAACAATTCCATGTTCAAAACCAGTACTTTTTAAAAACTCATTAAATTCATAAGCCTCCTTAACTAATGATGGATAGATACTGTACTGGACAAGTGTATTCTTGAAGGCAAAGTTGCACAAATAATGGGATACGAATAAAAATGTTTTATAACTCATAGTAAGATAGATCTTAATGTTTGTGAAATTTTACATGCTTGCAGATAGTTCTTCACTATGGTTGGTTTGATTTACTACAAATATCAGCCCCAAATCATGGAAAACTCCTAGCTGATCTTTCAGAGGAACTGAGACCCCATTTAGAACAGAGTAAACAGGTTCATTCAGATTTATCAGCTTTCTCACCAATTAAACTTTCAATCAATCCCCCCTCATCAAAATGCTTTTTAGAGAATGTTAGAGTTTCATGGTTTCTCAATGATCAATAGATGAAAATGTTAGATAGAAGTTGTTTCTGCATTGATGAGGCTAGCTGAGTCATTTTTGACTTGCACAAGAATAGCACCTAGATTTTACATTAGGATCATGTTGCAAAAATGGGAGGGGTGGTCAGGGCCAAGTTTAGAAAGAGGGTTTAGTAGTTTTAAGAGGTGACATTGTTAGTGTCATTGACACAATTAACATGAATTTGGGCAAACTTTGGGACACAGAGAAGAACAGGGAGCCTGATGTGCTGTGATCCATGGGATCGTGAAGAGCTGGATATGACTTAGCAACTGAAGAACAACAAATAGAGATCTTGAGTATTTCAAAGAGTTAGACACTCTAGAGTTTTGCCCTTCAAACTCCCTTCCTTAAACTGGCAAAACTGCTAGAGCAGGACTCCAAATTTGGCTCTAACCATTCTGGGAGGTTTAGGGCTCTCTATAACAGGGCTTTTCAACCAGTGGTACGGGTACCACCTGTGGTACATTGGCATCTGGCAGGTGGTACGCGAGCATCCTAGAAAAGTGGTAGCAGGGGAGGGGAATGAGCTGAACCGCACAAGCCTGAGCGAGAGATGGCTGGAGCTGCAGGGCTGGCAGGGCTCAGCAAAAGCGCCAGTATCAGTGCTTCTTCGGGGCTGTCAGGGCTCAGTGGAAGTGCCAGGATCAGCACCAGGCTCCAGCTGGAGCTCAGCACTGATCCTGGTGCTTCTGAGCCCAGAAAAAGTGCCAATCAGCTGGAATGTTGCAGCATCTCCAGAGTCTTGTGATTTACATTCAGATGCTTGACAACTGATTCATATTTATGACGGTCACAGTGTCTGAGGGTCATGTGAAGTGTTCAAAACCTGCTGCAACCACCCAGCAGACGGGGGGGGAGGGGTAAAAACCAAACACCTCCCACCCCACTTCTGCTGCCAATCCTCAACAGAAATGCTCACAATGAAACAATGAAAACCTCAGACAGGAGGAAGAGCGCCGCTGGGTGGGCAGGCAGGTGTCTTGTTCGGCTGTGGCTTGGGGGGCACTTTTTTCAGTGCCACTGTAACTTCAAACAGTCACTAAGCCAACTGTTGTAAGTCAAGGACTACCTGTACTTCATCACTTTTTTCCTTTTTTTTTTTGGTCATCAAGTTTTTGATACCTTGCTAGGTGACTGGTGGTACTCCAATATTGCCATATCCTAAAAATGGTACAATGGGTGAAAAGGTTGAAAAGCCCTGCTCTATAAGGAATGCTGTCAAATTGCATTTTTTGAGATCCTTTGGAGCCCAAATCTCCAGATCTCTTCCCCGATCCATTTTATTTAGGGATGTAAGAGGGGTTATAAAACAGAATAGAATTTTGCAATGCCTCATATGTGAAAGCCATTGAGAAATATATAAATAATCTAGGAACAGGAGCAGATTGCCAGATTACCAGCCAGGACAAATGGGAACCTGCCTAAAGTCATTCAGATCAGTCAAGCCATGCAGCTCAAGAATCTATTTTTCATTTCAATCTGTAGGTTGACACCCTTCCTGAGTCTTTTTTGTGCCCTGACCACATAAGAACCAAATTAAAATAGATCCAACTACTCAGAATCATCCCAAATGGCTTGGAATTAGGATGCTATCATCTTCTCCAAAACTTTATTCAAGAATGGGCCATTAAATATTCTGGGGTAATTTCCCAGATATTTGACATTTTTCATTGGAGGTTTAGAAAAAGGATTCATCTCCATGGAAGTCAGAGTATCACAATTCACAGCTACAGCTTAATAATATTTAGATGACTTAGAATTTGTAGTGCTGGTACATGTCCCACCTGGCAAATGTGTGAATATTTTTATTTCTTTCTGGTCAACTACAGGAAACTGAAAACCCAACTGCAGCAACTTTGGCGTAAGGAAACAAAAAGTGCCAGCTCTGGATCTCAGAAACGGTCTTGTGCCCGTTGTCAGAAGTCGTTTGGAATCCTGTTCGATAGAGGAGCAGTGTGCAAAGGATGCAGCCATTATATATGCTCTCAATGTCGCGTTACTCGAAATGCCTTTCTGTGGAAGTGCACTGTCTGCTATGCTTCTGAGTACGAACCTACCTTACTTTAATGCAGGGATCTTCAAACTTGGCCCTTTTATGACTTGTGCACTTCAACTCCCAGAATTCCTCAGCCAGCGTGCTTGGATGAGGAATTCTGGGAGTTGAAGTCCGCAAGTCATAAAAGCGCCAAGTTTGAAGACCCCTGGTTTAATAGATGAATTTTTCACACTTAGGACTGTTGTAGCATCCCCATGGTCACGTGATTTACATTTGGACGCTTGACAAGTGACTCACCTTTATGATGGCTGTAGCTTCCCAGGGTCATGTGAACCCCCTTTTGCAACCTTCTGACAAGCAAAGTCAATTGGGAAACCAGATGCACTTAACAATTTAGGAACTGCAATGATTCACTTAACAAAGGAGCCTTGGTGGAGCAGTGGGCTAATGCCTCCTTAAGTAACACCAGCTGCCTGCAATTAGTGCAGGTTCGCATCCCACCAGGCTCAAGGTTGACTCAGCCTTCCATCCTTCCGAGGTAGGTAAAATGAGGACCCAGATTGTTGGGGGCAATTAAGCTGACTTTGTAATAATGCCGCTTGGGGTGTGTGTGAAAGCCCTAACAAGCAGGCATATACATAGAATGAAGGCTACTGCTAAGCACATTGGTTTGTGCTTAAATTGTAAGCCGCCCTGAGTCTTCGGAGAAGGGCGGGATATAAATGGGATTAAAATAAAATAAAATAAAATAAATAAAAATGTGGTGAGAAAAGTTGTAAAATGGGGCAAAACTCACTTAACAAATTTCTCACTTAGCAACATAAATTTTGGGCTCAGTTATGGTCGTAAATTAAGGGCCAACTGTGTATACTTGACAGTGGGAACCTCTATTTGGGGAATCAGATTTATAGGAATTTCCAAATAGCCAGCCGCTGAAAATGGCGGAAGGGCTTGAGAAAGTGTAAGTCTGCCATTTCAGAAGGAGGACTTGAAAAACCGTTTCCTGTGGAGGAAAGAAAAAAGGGCTGAGAATGGGTATATGTATGAGCTGATTTTCAGGAAAAACTACTTTTGTTTCATTTATTGATAAAATAGTTATAGAGCTGGGATGTTGGTGTTTGATGATGTTTGAATGGAGTTTCAAAAATAAATGGCAGCTACAGGGACTCCGGATATGAATTAGCATAGGATTTGAAAAGAAAAGGGTTTTGTATGCTTGTGCAAAATCACAGAATACATAACTGATTATGCAAGAGCTGACGTTCCACTGCTCTTTTTTTTTTTTTTTTAATTGAAAAGTTTTAAAATACAGTTTTCCTTTAAACCCCCCCCCCTTCCCCCTCCCTCCTCCCCTCCCTACCTCCCCCCTATCCCCCCCTCCCCCTCTCCCTCCTCCCTCCCCTCCCTCCCCCCCCTACTTCCCCTCCTCCCCCCCTCCCCCCCCCAACTTCCCAGAGCAAAATACAAGGTATATATCTAAAAAGCAATCATGAACAATCATATACTAACAATTATAAACTCTAAAATCCATCACTCTCTAGCTTATATAGAGTAAACCAATCCTTAATAATACTAAATGTGTATAAAGAACTAAAATAAAAGAAAACTAGCGTCATTCCCATCTATGTTCTTCCACAATTCACTATTTCCTAAACATATTCTCATTTACACATCACAAACACCTATCCCTATTAACCTCTCTAGCCAAAATAGGCTATAATAGATAGTTCTTACACAAATTAACCCACATTAACCCACAAAACTTTCTTCCTCTTCCTCTGTAATAAATTGTCCATTAATTCCAAATTAAAGATTCTGTTACCATACATATCATCCCAAAACTCTTAAAAACACAACTACCACTTGACTATCAGTATGTTGTGGAAGTTCCATAGATTTCTACTAGACCTATTTTCTTTTCTTTTTTGAGCGTTTTAAGGCAGCACGCGTCACCCTCTGTTCTCTAGGATCATCCAAAAGAGTTGCATCTTGATCTCCTCCTGTACCATTCTCGTCTATCTGTCCATCTTCATCCTCTTGATGTTCTCCTTCTCCAGATCCCTCTGCAGCTTCCAAAAGTGTTGATGGGGTTACTTTTAAGACATTGTTGTAAAAATCATGCGCTTGCTTCACAGTACCCAAACAGTACCTTTTGCCTTCATACAAGAAGCTCAACCCAGCTGGGATCTCCCATCTGAACCTTATATCCCTTTGCTTGAGCTCTTGCACAAGAAATATAAAGTCCTTCCTTCTCTTTAAAATCTTTGGAGGAATTTCTTTTAGAACCAAAACTTCTTGACCAGCAATCACAACTTTAGTATCATAGGCAGCTTGTATAACTTCATCTCTAATTTCCCTTTTTACAAAATAAACCACCACATCTCTAGGCAACTTTCTCTGTTTAGCAATCCACGAGTTCACACGAAACACTTTGTCCATGCCTTGTTTTATTTCAGATGCTGGATGGTTCAATACCACCTCAAAAGCCTCAGAAACCAGCTGCTTTAAATCTTCCTTAATATTCTCTTTTAGGCCTCTAATTCTAACAGCAAACTGCATCTGATAAAATTGAGCCAGACTCAGTTCGCTATCCATTTTGTCTTTTAAATCTTCAATTTCCAATACTTTTGCTTCTAATATAGCATTCTTTTGAGTCAGTTCTTCCACTTTGTCATCCAGCACCTCCACACATTTAGCTACTTTATGCACTGAGGACAAAATGTCTACCTTTATCTCTCTAAGTTTCTGTTCCATCCTTTCTTCCATTCTCTGCTCCAATTTCTCCAATTTCTCCTCCATCTGTGCAAATTTAACACCCATTGACTCCAAAATTAACTGGGTATGTTTTTCAAGATCCTTCGATGTCACTACATCTGGAGAATGCAACGCCTGCAGTAGTGATTGTTGTTGCACTGGAGAATTTCCAGCACTCCGAAAAGTTCTAGGGGGAGGTTTAGACGCCATCTTTTACTTACAATTGTGTCGCACTTTCACTTTAAGTTTTAAGCAAAGTCCATCAAGCTCGAGAGTAAAATAAAATAATCCTCTTCATCTCTTCATCTTTCCCTCTTGTACTGCTCTGCCTGCTCTTTTCCTTTCATAGTCTCTCCTTCAAGCAGGGATGGTCGCAGACGCCTGGCTCTGCTCCATTCCGAAGCAGAGACGCTAGCCAGCTGGGAGCAGCCCAGGCTACGGGGGAGTTCAATCCTTCAGCCGCCCAAGCTCCAAGCTCAGGCGGCCTCGGAGAACTCTACCCCTACCTGGGGCCTCACCCCCTCCTCTTCTCCTGAGGAGGGGGCTTCAAATTCTCCCGAACAGCTGATCGGCGCTGTTTCGGACGAAAAATCACACAGCTGGGCGGCGGGCAGCCCGGGAAGGCTGTCTCCGGCGCCTCGGAGCCACCGGAAGCCGACGTTCCACTGCTCTTGATCACTATGATGGAATAGATTTGGTTTGATTTTTAAAAAATAACTAGCCCATTTATGTCTCCAAAAATCCTCCTTGAAAAAGGCATGTATAAAATTCAAATAAATGCTTATTTTGCTTTTTTGCAGGACTATTAAAGTGAAAACAGGTGAATGGTTCTTTGAGGAGCGAGCGAAGAAATTCCCCACTGAAGGTACCCAATGAAAAACGGAAGCATTAAGTCATATGCAAGATAAATTGATTACTTCAACAAGTTTCTCTTTCTAATTCATGTTTTATCTTAGCAAAAACAGTCTTCTAGAATGTAAATCTATGAATGTGGAAATTTCAGAGTGCAATTTTATTGAGCTATAATAGCAGTAATTGAATTGAATTATTTAAATTTACCCAGCCTTAGCTATAAATGTATGCATTTGTCACTTTTTCTGCTGAATTCATTGATTTTAGTACAGTTATAGTTATGCATATCTATTTATGTTTTGGTTGTCTTTCTTTGCAGTTGTGTCTGGTCTCTTTATGTCATGAATCCCATCACCATTATTTCCAGCAAATTTCTGCATATAGTCAGAAATATTAGAACTACAATATGATATTATGATAGTTTCAGAGAAGTCATTGGTAGGTTGCAGTTCATTTTTATGAGATTAGTCAGCAGCGCTTCTTAAAACTGTCAGAGAGAGCTTTGGATATAGGGAAAAAATGAGTAAGGTAGAAATGATATTATGACTTATTTTTAAATGAGAAGCTATTATTCAGTAATGGGAGTTTTAGAATGAACTCAGAAGAAACATTTACTGAAAATCAAAACCATTCCTTATGGAAATATTGAAGTATTCACTGTTTATGTAAAAGAGAAGCAACAGAAGTGAAAGGAGAGATAAAACCCAAGAAAGCCAGCATTGTCCACTGGTGAAGGTGCTGTCACTGGATCAGAGAGACCCAGATTAGAGTCCCTGACCTGTTCAGCCACAGATCTCCCTGGCCAGATCTCCCTTGCAGGCCAATCTAGCCCATGAGTTGCTGCTGTGAGGTTAGAATATATGCCACCTGTACCTCTCAGAAAAATGGTGGGGTAGAAATTTTAAAAAAATAAATAAGTGAGATGTCAACGCTGCTAACATCAGATGTTCTTACTTTGACAACATGTGGAGAGGCAGCTTTGCTTCTTTAAAACTTGTGTGTTACTTTTAGAGCTAGAATTAGCTGATGCTGATGTTTTGAAATAAGAGAAGATAAGAATTTGGCAGGTTGTTTAACAGGAGGGGAAGCTTACAATTCAAACTAATTGGAGAATGTGATTTATGACGGTTAATTAGAGGGAGGAACTGTGCTTTGATACTGTGTGCTTAGGGGAGGGGAATCCAGATTTCGCCTTGACCATGATCTTTTGATTAAAGACTCCTTAAGGTAAACAATGCCTCGAGGTTCTTTGAAGAATTGCATCTGTCGGAACCATGACACGAGGTATCATTAAAATTAAGGAACTTGTTTATTTGCTGCTGACCAGGAGGTCAATTTCCCATTGACTTTCTGCAATAGAAGAAGCAAAAGGTGACCAAGTGTTGTGCCAAGAAAATTATGATTGCCTCTCAGTAGCCACGTGGCCTCCTTCATAGAAAGTATATTCTTGGAGAGTTATTCCCACACTGCTTTCATCTAGTGCAAGACATTTGCTGAAGGATTTCCTTACCAGGGTGCATCTTTCTCTGGTGGCAAATTCTACCTGGGCAATAGGGCACAATATTTTCCAAAACACAGAACAACAATGATAATCTTGCAGGATCTAGTCTGGGCCAGTTACCAGGACCAGAGGTTTAGTCTTCCGAGCTTTCGGACTTGTGTTGGAAAATTCTCTCTCTCCAAAATGTGTGTTTGGGGAATAGTCTATGCATAGTATAGCCTGGTTGTACGTGGCTTTTTAGTTGTTGAAGTCGTAATTAATAACCAGTCATCAACACCCCAATCAACAACTAAAAAGCCACACACAATCAGGCACCACATAAATACGACACATAGAATAACCCAAGGCACATATTCTGGTAGAGGGTAGTTCCCTGATGATGGGCTGCAGCACGAATCCAAAAGCTCGGAAGACTAAACCTCTGGTCCCAGTGGCCCACCCAGACTGGATCCTGCAACATTATCCTGTGACGCGTATATTTGCTTTCATTCATAATGATAACCTTGTTGGTTCATGGGTGGAAAATTACAACAGTCATACAAAGGGGTCTCTCTTATGAAGGCATAGAGATTCCAAACTGATAATGCGTTTGACCCCGACCTCAGGCTCACACTAGTCTTCTCCTATAGTAATATTACAATGAATTGATATATTTTTTAAAATTTAGCATATCACGTAATTTTACTCTCTGCCTTTCCTCTGGGTTGTTTTCTAAGTCATCTTTAATTTTGCTCTTTGTGAGGCTAGATGCCAATGTGCTTTGGCCTTGACAAGAGACAGATGGGGGACACATGTCCTTTGTGTTTTCAGAAGTGAAATTTTTGAGTTTTGAGTTTTTTAAGAAGAGGCTAAGACAGTCAACTTGTCTAAGATGGTGTAGGTTCTCCTGCTTGAGCAGGGGGCTGGACTAGAAGACCTCCAAGGTCCCTGCCAGCTCTATTCTATTCTAAAAGTGTGAACGTGACTTTAAACAGCAGACTTCATTGACTCAAATTGCTTTAAAACACTTTAAATTTGCTTGCTTTGGTCTGACAGAGTTGTGGAGAATGTAAAGGCTTGCACAATATTTGTGCCATTGTGGTTGGCCCATGTTCTGCTTAAATATGGATGTTGGTTGTTTTTCCTCATGGGCCATCGTACCCTTCCTTTTTTAAAAAAAGCTATTGTGAGAATTTTCTTAAGTGGAAATTTCTATACACACTCTTGTCAAAGCTGCCTATACCATATATCAGTGCTTAGTTGGCTCCCCCCACCCCACACCCACCCCAACACCATCATTAATTCCAGGGCAATTCTCTTGGAGAAATACTGGAAAATAGAGGCCAAATTGAGTTCTGTTCTAGTTGCAAAAAAGCGGAATTTATCCAAAGGCATTGCTACTGTTGAGACACAGAAGGTGATGAGAAACTGTTGCATACGTTTTTAGTGTATGTTTTTTAAAAAAATGATAGAAAAGGGAAGAAAGGAAATGGCGAAGATTTCAGCGTATTTGAAAGACCAATCGCAACAGAGATACATTGTGGAATGGAGGAGATGGATTGATTATATCCAGAACAAATATGGGACTAAAAAGTTTCATTTAGCATTTGAATAAGTAGTGGATCTATATGATGTATAATTAGTTTGTAGTTATTTTATTATTATTCGGACGATGGAGAGTTAAAGTGCGATAGAATTTAATGTTTTATTGTTGTTAGCATATTTTAGATTATGTTTATTTGTATTTTTATACCCTGTATTCAGCTCTGGGAAGTCAGGGAGGGGAGGGTGGGGGGGTTGGGGAGACGGGGGGGGGGAGGAGAGTTTTTTTCTTTGTATTCAAAATGTATTTTAAAACTTTTCAATAAAAAAGGGAAGAAAGGGAATGCAATTTAAAGGTGGTGAAAGGAAAAGAGGAAATCATGAAAACAAATTAGTTCTATTACCATTTTTTAAAACATAATAGGAAAATAATCTATAAGTGAATTCTAATTACATTGCAAATGCATATGTTAAACAGTGTTTATAGGAACAATACATATATAAAAATCTAAATCTAAGTATATAATTAAAGTAAAACCCCCAAAAGAAGTCAGTATTATTTTTATTTGTAAATAAATATAACATAATGTCATAAGAACAAAGATGTTGACTTTCACAACTGTCTAAATATGCAGTGACTCATATAATTCCACGTTTTCCTAGAAAAACATTGGACTCCTAGCAGTTTTCAGTGCAAATTATTGATCACTGAATTTATGAATGAATTCATAAATTATTTTATGAATTCAAACAGTGCCCTCTCTTGGCCCTTTATTATAATGCCAAAGAAATTATTCAGTTTTAATGCAATCGAATGTAATATAATCATTATTACGGTAAAATTTAGGAAAAACATGTTAAATTATTAAAAGCTTATACTAATCCAGTTCCAAAATGCAGTGTAAAATTAACCTTTCCTGTCAGAGAAAGGACTTCCCTTAGCACAGAACTACCATATCTACAGTATATGTGAACTATAGAAATCGAGACAACCAATAAATAATTCTTTCTATGATGATCATCTGTTTGCATCTTTACAATCCAGATATAGCAAAGTCATATTAGCAGAATGGACGAAGAAGATTCCTCCTCACATTTGTGCCTTCAAAATCTGCTTCGCAGGTATGAAGATGCCCTGCAGTAGATTGGAATGGAAGCACAATGGGGTGTGATGGAAAGGAAAGGCAAATTTAGTTGTAAATGTTGAATTCTACTCCTTTAGTCTTGAATATCACCCAGAATTAGAATTCAAATAAACTCAAATGGTCTTGTAGACATGTTTTATCAAACTGATTTCTCAGTCTTGAAAAATGAAGAAAAATGAATGGGAAATAGTATCTCTTGATTAAAAAAAATAATCTAAACTTTGGAACAGTAACCAGAAACTGAATAAATGTAAAAGCTGGTCCAGAAGTAACCTACTATCCATGATTGTGCTTATGTCCCATTGAAATTAGATGATTTCAATATGTTTGGCTGCAGATGTATAAAGAGATAAACCTTAGTTACAACTCTCTTGAAGCCAAAATAATTTAACAGACTAGTAAGTATTAATAATAGCAATAATTATTATCTGTTAATACCTCTTGGGTTCAATTTACAGTATTTATTACTGTACAAGGCCAATAAACTTCTGATATACTTGACACAATGTTAAATATAAGGAACTACAGAAAATAGGATAATAGAACAGTTTCATGTTTTCATGGAAAACTAATCACCTACACTTTCATTTACTGCTTAATCATAAATTAATTTTAAAACTTCAGTACAAATGCCTTTTTATCTAGTGTAATGCTTTGTGGCATTGGCATAGTATTTTTCACATAGTGCAAGAACATTATTTGAAAAACAAGTTACCTATCTGACAGGCATAAATAAATAAGCAAAACAAATGATCTTTTTAGAAGAGATTTCCAGGCTGCGTTTCAATTGACATATGCAACATGACTAACCATGACAAATATAAGAAAATAAATTCAGTCCAGCAACTAATGCTAGCCCCACTATTAATATGGAAATTTGGTGAGAGTAGAAGTAAAAAGAAAAAGCTTTAATAAAAGGTCCTGTTCAACAAATGAACAGATAGCTCTAGGTATTCGCGGCCTAGTCGGGAACATTCCAAAATCCAAAATAAAATTATTGAAAATAGTATATCACTCTTCGCCATTCCCCGAACTTCTGATAATAACTGCTTCACTTCCAAGGCTCAAAAGGAAATTATGAAATTATTTTATGAATGCCAAATTATTGCTTCATTAAATCAATTATTGATTATTCCAACTTTTCACATTATTGGTTATCTGGCATTTAATCTAACATTTTCATACTAATTGGCCATTTTCTCTGTCACTGAGCTAGAACCTCTTCTTAATTTAATAAACTATATAAATACTATGAATAAAAATACTCTTTATTGCTTCGTAAGTACAGTAACTCATCAGAGCTATGATGAAAATAGTAATGATAGAAGGAGAGTAGATTTGATGCACATAATGATGAAAAGATGCTTCACAATGACCATTTTATGGGATTTCCAAATTCAGATGAACAGAAATCTAGGGCATAATATGCTAGCCACTACAATAGTTGAAGAAAAGCTCTATAATGTTTACTTATAAATGTGATGGTATTAAATGACACTAGACTAGCTCAAAAGAAACTGGAAAGGGTTGTAAAATATTTGGACTGAACAACTGAATTACAGAGACAATGGACTAAACCAGCAATATTTTCCCTCATAATTATTGGAACATTAGGAACTATAACAATACAATTGTAAAAACAGCTGACAAAATTTACAAAAAACAAGAACCACACATATATTATGGTGATATTTGAACAATTCTTAGGCTTTGGGATAAAGCTTGAATTGACCCTAAATTATCAAGACAGTGTTTTTTCAGAAGAGAAATCATCATCGACCTCATCCTTTATTTGCAGTCTGGCTAACAATTAATCTAAGTATTTAAAAATGCTCCTGCATTTAGCCTTTGGAATGTTAATTCTACTTCCTTTCACAAAAATCCTTTTCTCAACTTTGTAGGTGTGTGAATAGGATCATTTCATTGTTTAAAGCTAAGGGTCTGAATTTTGGGGCTGCTTAGTTTGTGAAGTAAATTTGAAGAAGCCATTTCTGTTGATTTAACTACTGATCAAACAGATTAAAGCTCTCAGTTCTGGTGAGATCTTTTCCTCCAGTAGCTGTTCTTCTTAGGACAACAGAACTTGAGTTTTTCTCGATTCATTCTTCAATGTCCAGTTTTTATGACTCTAGCTCTGATATTGCAAGTTAGGTTGATTTATATAGAAGCTGTCTTTGTATATGGATTAATGAAATCTGCAGTAGCATCGCTACTGCCAGAAGACTAGCATATACACACTTCCCTCTTTTACTGGCACACATGTTATGAAAGATCACATGATTAACCAGTGTGAGAAAATAATTTTTATTGTCAGCTTAGTTGATTATGCCAAAGAATTATTTTCTATATTGTTAATGATTTACCTGATACAGAATGATTTTCTTTGTGGACAGATATAAGAACACATTCCAAATGTAATTGTTAATAATCAATGCTTTTATTGCTTCACACCATTCATCATTTGCAACACTGATAGATTGAATCACGTGGGTTGACTGTGTTTTAGTTGACTGCCTATCTGTAGTTTTATAATCAGTGAGATTTTTTTCCTAGCACTATTTGTACTGAAAAGTTGTACAATATTTAAATGGTGTTACATACGAAAGTTGCTTCTTTTCATTTTATCATCTTGCCTTATTGGTCTTTACTTCTTTTTCATTTTTTTCCTGCTATAGTTGAGGTCTCCATAATCCATTATAATACAGGGGGTTGAACAGAAACAGGAAGAGAACATTTTAAACCACAAACATTTTCTTACTGGCAATATCAAGTAGTAAAAATGCCGGAATTCACACATGTCATACAACCCGCCTTGCCTACCCTACAAGGTTCCATCCAAAAAAGGTGCCGGAACTTCGTTCAGGGCGTTCTATGACAAAAAAAGCCCTGGCTACATCTATTTTAAAAAATTGGCACGCGAGTACAAGTTTATTGCTATCAGTGACCTTGAGTTCTTTTCATTCTTGATAGGTAGATATGAAACTGCTGGAGCAAAACTCTTGAAATCTTATCAGAAATTAAGGTAAGGACAAGGAAGTTGACGTGTCCTACAGACGTTTGATGTAGTACTAAGTGCTTATTAACCCCTGCAGGAAGCCTGTTGAAGCTTCTAGTGCAGGGGTAGGCAACCTTGACTCTTTTATGACTCGTGGACTTCAACTATCAGAATTCCTGAGCCAGCCGTGCTGGCTCAGGAATTCTGGTAGTTGAAGTCCACGAGTCATAAAAGAGCCAAGGTTGCCTACCCCTGTTCTAGTGAATGTGGGTGGAGTATGCATTTCATTGCCATGGATTCTCTTTACATATAGAACTTGAACAACATCAGCCATAGCAGCATTTTACCACTTGGCCTCATTCAGATATATATAAGACTTGCAATTCTTGGAATTTCTAAGTCCAACTTTAGAAAGGCTTAAATATAAGACGTCTGTGGCAAACTGATTCATGAAATCTCCATTTCCAAATATTTACTTGGGGAAATTGTTTCACTTTTCCTTGTGTTACCTTTCGAGCCACTAAAACACTGCCTTTTATTTCAGTGTTGCAGTCTTTAGACGAGCGTTTCGGTGTGGCTCTGTAATTATAGCTTTTGCTATAACCACAACTCCAACAACATTGGGGGTAGGGGAGGGATAAAGGGGTGTCTCTTTAACACTGTGGCCCTTGATACTGTAGGCTGTTCTTGCAAAGTTGGTAAAGGGGATTAAGTTGTAAAGTTTTGTTTGGGTTTCATTGAAAAAGTTAAAGGTTAAAAAGATTAAAGCTTAAAAATAAATACCAAGGCCAACAGGAGTGTGACTGACAGATCATAAATAGTATTACCTCTTGAATGTTGAAAGTAAACTGGGGAGTTGGCTTTCAGTCACATATTTAGTTTCAGCCCTAATAACCCTTTTCTATTATTATTTAAGAATCATTTTAATTTGAATTGAAATGCAAATGTTTCAATTTAAATGCAATGTCATATTTTACACAGATTAAAACAAGCACGTCTTAAATGAGATTTCCATGGCATTTCATGTCCTAATGTTTCAGTCACAGACATGATCTCAATGACAAATGTCCTAATTCCGTGTTTCAATCACAGACGTGATCTAAGTGACAAAAGTGACAACTTCCCCCCACCCCCAAACCACAGACTCTTTAAATATTCTTTGTAGGCTACATACATGACTTACCAGGAGTCTAGTTTTACCAAAGGCAGAATTTTAAGCATTTCTGATGGGTCTTACCTCTGAATGATTAAGCTATGTTGTATTCAGGTACAGGTAGATGCAGGTAGATGCTTGACAACTGATTCTTATTTATGACGGTTGCAGGGTTCTGGGGTCATGTTATCACCTTTTGTAACTTCCTGACAAGCAAAGTCAACGGGCAAGCCAGATTCACTTAACAGCTGTGTTAATACTTTAACAACTGCAGGGATTCACTTAACAAATATCGCAAGAAAAGTTGTCAATTGGAGAAAACTCACTTAACAAATTTCTCACAACAACATAAATTCTGGGCTCAGTGATGGTCATAAGCCGAGGACTACCTCTAAATTCACATCATGGGTAGGCAACATTTTAGGCAAGCAGTGGGTGGATCTATTGCCAAAGCTAGTGAGAAGCAGTAGCAACTTTCAGGCAGTGGAAGTAGTGGTGAGATTCAGCCAGTTCGCACCACTTCAGCAGAACCGGTAGCTAATGTTTTGTTGCCCAGGCCCAGAATGGACTTCCAGAAGTGGCATCCACGCAAAGTACTGGTTGTTCACATATTTGAATCCCACCACTGAATAGAAGGAAGACATTGAGAAGCTGGGGATATATATATATATACCCCAGCATTTTTGAGAAACTGATAATATTAATTTAAAACCATCATGATAATAGGTTCCTTTGCTAATGCCATTGGGGAAGCTGTGAGAAGAAATGTTTATCTACCCATGAGTAGATGGACAGATGAACCTATTCCAAACTAAGGTTCCATGTTCCTATAAATCTTAGGTCAATCTTAGCTTATTTCTCATATCAAGAAGTAGTTCTTGCACTTTGTTTGAACTGGGAAGTTACCATGGGCTGAGAAGATTTATCTCCTACGTTTTACCTTTACTTCATTTTCTTAGTTCTTCCTAATAAGTAAGTGTGGAAACTGGTCAGAAGTCACTTTTTTTAGTGCTGTTATAACTGAACGGTCTCTAAATGGACTGTTGTAAGTTGAGGACTTGCCGTATTGTATTTTATGTGGGTAACTTTTTATTATTCTTCTATTCTAAATATTGGGTGGAATGACTGAATTCCTGAATTCTAAAATTGGGGATAAATAATGAAATATGAAGGAGACAATTCAGGAAATGTAGCAGATATACCGGTATTTGCCAATAGTTTTGTTTATGTTGTTTTTCCCCCCTTAAAACTCTTAGCAAAGTATCGGTGATTCCTCCAACTCCTCCACCTTTTGCTGAATCCACCAGTAGAATAAACGTATTGGTAATGTATCACTCTAAAATTCTGTTTGACCAATCACCTACTTACTCAAAAAGCTTCCAGCTATCATTGATTTTGCGCTTAATATGTTTTCTTTAATCTTATACGTCTTTTTGTCTGGTAGTCTCCAGAAACTGATCTCTATGCATGATTAATTTCACCCCCCCCAGCCTAACGTAGTAGGCATAGGTATTAATTTGTATGATCCTCCATGTATTAACAATTAAGTATGAAATAGGGAAGAGACTAGTTTTAAAGAACAAAAATAGATAGGAGTCCTCCCTCTCTTCATGCTGTTCATTTTTCTGCCATCCATCTTTTCCAATGTTAATCATGATCGGTAAAGGAAGTGAATGTCTCTGAGAAGGAGGCTGCAGTAGCAGATAGAGGTCCACTATCACCTGGGAAACACCTGAAATGCTATCAACCGAGACAACACTGAATAAGCTGTATTTTCTGTAACTATCTCATTGACAACTTCCTATTTGATGTTCAGTTTGACCTTCATTTCATTTATTTACTCTTCTTCTTGTCTTGAACAATAACCATGCTACAGTTGTTTTTTGTAGCAATTTTCCCCCTTAATTTGAAAAGGAATTAATTTTGATTGCCTTTTGTTTAGTCTGAGTTTCCTCTTCCACACTCAGAAATATTACAGCACACTCAAGACTGAGTGGCTGTGCGTACCGGCATCTCGGGATATTCAGAATATTCCATCTCTCTCTATGGGGGGTGAGTTATTACCCCCCGTAGATAGGGCTCACAACCTGGGAGTCCTCGTTGATTCACAGCTTTCTCTAGAAGATCATATAGGAGCTGTGACTAGGGGGGCCTTCGCCCAGGTTCGCCTGGTGCGCCAGTTGCGGCCCTATCTAGACCGGGATGCCTTGCGTACGGTCACTCATGCGCTCGTGACCTCTCGTTTAGACTACTGCAACGCTCTCTACATGGGGCTGCCCTTGAGGACCACTCGGAGGCTCCAACTGGTGCAGAATGCAGCCGCGAGAGTTGTGTTGGGAGACTCCCGATACTCCCATGTTACACCTCTGCTCCGTGAGCTGCATTGGCTTCCAGTTGTCTTCCGGGTGAGATTCAAGGTGCTGGTAATGGTCTTTAAAGCCCTACATGGCATGGGTCCGGAATACCTTAGGGAATCACCTACTGCCGGCATCAACTTCCCTCCGCCCAGTGCGCTCCCACAGAGAGGGCCTCCTCAGGGTGCCACTTGTCAGAGAATGTCATCTGGTGGCCGCCAGGGGGAGATCCTTCTCGGTGGGCGCGCCGGATTTGTGGAACCGTTTACCGGTTGAGCTCCGGATGGCGCCTGACCTTCGCTCCTTCCGACGCGATCTAAAGACCTACTTGTTCGAACAAGCCGGCCTGGCCTGATGGGTGATGGGTTTGGTTTTATTATTGTTTTAATGTATTTTAATCTATTGTTGTATTGGGCACTTTGTTTAATCTCTTTTTAATTTTTGTATTCTTGTATTTTAGTATGTATTGCCCTGTTCACCGCCCTGAGTCCTTCGGGAGAAGGGCGGTATACAAATAAAATTATTATTATTATTATTATTATTATTATTATTATTATTATTATTATTATTATTATTATTATTATTATTATTATTATTATTATTATTATTTCCCATTGCATAATAGAAGTATTCATGGTTTATTCATCTGTCCCATCTTCATGACAAATTTAATTTAATTAAAATGGGATGACAAAGTTATTTAGTCTGCATTACTTCTCTTCAGTTTCTCAAGATTAGTTAGCAGTACATACTCTGCAGCCAATCCCCCCCCCCCGAATATAAGGCAGGGAGCAGTATTTGAAATTCCCATGAGCTAACCCTGAGTCATACTAGTTATAATGATTGATTACTTATTATTTGTATGGGGTAAATTTTGCCTTTTTTTTGTAATTGGGGAGCTTTGATTCCCATTTTAAGCCTTGCCTGCCAAATAAAAATAAGTGCCTCATTTTGAAAGTGACTAAATATTTAAGTTAAAATGGGTTTAAAATTTTTAATGAAGAGAATAGTGATTAATTTTTCAAGTAAAGTAAGAATGTGATTAAAGTAAAGAAAACTAGAAAGTCAATGGTATGTACTGTGATAGAATTTACTGCATTAGAATTCTTAGATTGAATCATATTTCCAATTTAAATATTTCCAAAAATGAAATATAAAATAATAATCATTTGCCAGAGAAGCAACCTAGAACTAAGGAGAAACTTCCTGACAGTTAGAACAATTAATCAGTGGAACAACCTGCCTCCAGAAGTGGTGAATGCTCCAACACTGGAAGTTTTTAAGAAGAGACTGGACAGCCATTTGTCTGAAATGGTATAGGGTTTCCTGCCAGGGGGTTGGACTAGATGACCTCCAAGGTCCCTTCCAACTTTACTATTATGATTATGATCTGAGCAAAAATCCAGATGATCACTAGATGGCAGCAAAGTAACAAAAATATAGTGGTTATTTGGGGTTTTTTTTTACAATTCAGATTGGGATATTGGCTGATTTATAAGATTACTATGGTAAACACTGTGATCTTTTAGATACCAAAGGACCAGACAGCATCTGTTTTTTGGCACGAAAGCTGACTGGGTGATTTTTGGGCCAGTCGCTATTTCTCAGACCAACCCAACTCACAGGGTTATTGTACAAAAAATAGGAGGAGGAAGGAATATTAAGGTAGGTTTGTCACCTTGAGTTGGCCAAAATATTTAAAAGGTGGGATAAAATATAATAATAATAATAATGCAAGTATAGATAATTTCCTAAAAGCTTAGACACAGAAATTATAGCTCTGTTTGCAAGTTTGCGGTTGCGTTTCCCTGACAATTTCAAAGAGGTTATATGATCCAGGAAACCTTGAAAAGCTAGCTCCATTCTATTTATTTTTTCTTGTCTCTTTCTCTTTCAGGAACTTAATCCAGGTTTCCACAAGTCTATGGAAAACATCTTTCTGTCTTTTACCACACATTTCAAAAGTAAGGGTCTTTACTATTTTGAAATAAGATGTCATTTTAAAAGGATAGATCTAGTCATCTGGTAGCTAAAAGAACAGTACTATAATTTACTACCTATCTTTTGGCTTCGGGGGATTTAAAGAAAGAGATTCACAACCAGTATCAAAGGTACAGCTGACTGAATCTTAGAATCTGGATTGGAACTTCAAGATTTGCAGTGTACAAGGAACAGTAGCCTTCCTTCCCCTTAACCCCCCCAATGCCATTCCTGAAGAAAATAAGAACTTCTCATCTGACACTTCCCTTCTGAGGTAGAATCCAAGGTGGCCATGACACTGGATTAAAGTGCTTCATCATTCATTAACAATGTGTATTGATAGATTCTAGTGAGATTAGTGAGACTTCTTAGTTATGCCCCTTCTGATTATAGTTACAGCTTGTGGGACTGAATTATTGACCATACTCCAAAAATATACATACAGAATATGAGAGGTTAGACCTGCCCATCATGAAGAATTATTCTTATGTCATTTGAAAAAGTTCTACATACTCCCACCCAAGCTAATACAATTTACAGTCACTTTTAATTTCTGCCCTTTGTGACAATATTAATCAAAGAGGTCAATACATTTTTTTAGATTTTGCACTGCTACAACATTCATTCATTCATTCATTCATAGAAAAATTATATGGCTACCTAACTCACTGTCAATGACTCCGGGTGGCTTATCACAATACAAACCCACTAAAACCAACAACAACAAAGACTATAATCCCACCTTCACATCCTGGTGACAGAAATCAAACTAATCATTTGATGGGCCCCATCCCACCTGGGGTCCCAGGCTCATTGGCAAAACAAGGTTTTCAGGGCCTTGTGAAAGAGTGTCAAAGTGGGGGCAAATCTTATCTCTGGGGGGATGATATTCTTGAGACATCTTATGCAATAAAAATTCACATATAATTTGCACCTATGCTTATTTGAGAAATAATTGGAACAGGGATTTTCCCCCTCCCTCTACTTATCAACAAGTTTACTGTTAAGTCAAACGTAGAGCTACATAAAAGAAAATAAAGAGCAAATCATGAAGCATTTTCTAAGTTCTTACTCTCTCTAGTTTGTAACTCATTCTCCATTCTGTGCCAATGTAGACTGCAGTTTTTACACAACTGCCTGAAAGAATTTTCAATAAACTGACTAAGAGTCACTCCTTTGAATTCATACTTTTTCTTTGAAACTGTGCTATGGATAATTGTAATAACAGTAGACTCCTGTCAAGAGAGGAAAATAATAGAATAAAAATTGTATCCTGTATGGATGGATACTTACTGAAATTGTTACTTTCAGTTTAGACTATTTTAGGCAGAACTTGCTACCAGGAGCTGATTGTGTGTGTGTGTGTGTGTGTGTGTGTGTGTGTTTTGATTATATGCATGTTGTAGACTCTCTGTTGTGTGCCTGCTTCCTAAATTAAATCCCATTAACCCCAGGATATCTCTAAAACAGGGTTTTTCAATATGTGTTCTATGAAGCACTAAGCTTCTGCAAGAACTCTGTGTGATTGCTTGAGAGACTTTTCCATGGACAAAAAAAAGTTTATCCAAATGTAGCCTTTTTTGTTGTTGTTACTAAAGCTTTGTCTTTTGATCTACAATTGATTGGAAAGATGACTGGTTCAAAATCACCCAGATAGCTTTGTGGCTAAGGTGGGACTAGAATTCCCAGTCTCCATCTTCTAGCCTGATGCCTCAACCATTACACCGAACTGGTTCTCTAATCTAAGCTATAGTAATATATAATTGATATATTTTAATAGGTCTGTTTTAGTTTCATAAAATGCAAACAAGAATATTATACTTCAAATGCTGAGAGCTCAGCTTTACAAGTATTATAAGAATTATAAATTTCAGACATAATTATGAACAAACTGAATTGACTTTTTAAATTCTCTGACTTTTTTCCCTCTAGAAATCTCAAAGTCACAGAATGATGTGGCCAACGAGAAATACCTTCTCACAGCAAATTATGGGCCACAAACCAATCCAGTGAAGGACAGGAGAAGCCTATCTGATACCGCTATTGATATTTCAACTAGGGTACAGTACTATTTAATTATATTAACTATGCAATATATTAATGGAATGTTGGGTATTCTGTACTTGAATCACAATCAGATTTGCTGAGAAAACACAACAAGTTCTGTGAACTGAATAAATTATGCAAAGAAAGGAGGTTTACAGTATATAATAACTGTAATCACATTAGTGTATATGTGGGAAATCATAGTTTATCTTTCCTCCCCAATTACAGATGGGAAGGGGAAACATCCACATGGAACTCCCAGATCTTCAGTGTCTCCATTAACCTCAGACTGTCCATGAATTCACATGCAATCCATTGCCAAGTACGGCAGTGAATGGAACTAGCTCAGTTCCTTTTTAAACTGTTCATTTTGCTGGGCATTGTTTTAGTTATCAACTGGTTCACGTTATTGAATCATTCAAGTTTAATCACTGACTGTATCATTCAGCATTTCAGAAGCCCCCTTGTGTTGATTTTATAAAGTAGGATTTTATATATTATTATTACCTTTCCTGTTTTTATTAACAAAGAAATGTTCAAGTATCAATGGAGAACAAGATGACAGTAGAGTTGCTTGCATAAAAGCATCAAGTGAAGAAGGCATACCTTCCATTATTACAAATAATACCTTAATTTGTGGAGATAAAAAACGTGTAAGTAGTGATCCTATTTCTCATGTTTCTATTACAGTGCCTGGAAAATGTACAGGATTTTTTTTAATGCTAGGCAGTTTATTAACTATCTTCCCAAAGACATACTATATAATTCTCAAGAACATGTACCAGTTCAGAAAATAATCTGTTTCAGAGACAGAAATAATGATATAAACTTAAATATTTCTTTATCTTTACAATGGGACTTTCTTTTATTTTGGTTATCAGAATAGAGTGCCACTTCAAATTAGTTGTGTGGGAAATCTTATCTCCTTCGGATATTAAGGTTTATTACAGTTCTGACTTGGGTTGGACAAGTAATAAATGACAGTAAAGAGATGCAAAAAATCCCCCTCTAACCCAGTGCTTTTCAACCTTGATGTCGGGCCTAAGCCCAGAAATGAAACAGTGAGATCCAATTGAGTCCATTCCTTTATTTACTTATACCTAATTGATAGAATCTTGCCAAATGACAGCTATGTCTTTCTGACCTACTAGATACTGTATAGCTTGAGCAATTCTAGGTTGTAGCTACCCCTAACTTCTTCCACCTTCCAGTTTGGGACTGCACAGTCTCTTAATCTGGGCCTTTTTCTGGGAAATCTCTCTGTTGCCAAAAGCCTTCCCCACTGCTCCTGCAGGTGTACACTCCATCGCAACTTGGTTACTTTAAGGTGTGTCGTCTTCAACTCTCAGAATTCCCCAGCCATCATAAGATGTATGAACATCATCTTCCCTGTATGCTGGCTGGGGAATTCTATGCGTCGACATCCATACATCTTGAAGTTGCCAAGACTGAGAAATCTTGTTCTAACCCTTCATGCCACCCAGACAGTCTAGACTTTGGGGTCCTAAATTAAACCTAGAAAGCAGACAGATTATGTACTTGAGACCCTTTTGTGTATTGTCTTAATTCACTGTTTTACACAGGGTAGTTTATGCAGCATTACCAGCACTTGCAGTGGGGCTGTTGACTTTGAAAAAGCTGATGTCTGTGGTGAAATAGAATTTGCCATTAGATACAATTTCAAATTTGGCTTTTTGGAAGTATGCATCAGTGCCTGCAAGAATCTGGCTTATGGAAAGGAGGAAAAAAAGAAATGCAATCCGTAAGTTTCTTTTGGTTACTTTTTTTAAAAAAAAATCTAGGATGTATTTTAATTCTAAAATAATATTATTTGTGAAGATGCATCCCCAAGGGTGGGGCAGGAGGAGATGCATGTGATGAAATGTATACCATGATGCAAACTCTGTCTCTTATGAGCTTGTATGTGATGCTGCAATTGCCCATTTCATTATTTTGATATCATTGCCATTAGGAATGTACATCTGCGGATACATGGGTTGTATAGATTTTTTTAACCTAAAACCAAGATCATTAATAAGATTTATAATAGGCTTGCTTTAATTTTTTCTAGTTAGCTTTTATTCACCTCTAAGTCAAATTTTTGAACTATTACAGGACTTGGGTTTCTTGGCTAGAAACATTTCCAGATCCTCTGATCCGCAAAAAGCAGTGGTGACAGTTTTTCACAGAACAAATCTCACTCCTTCTGCCATGGCTATCCCTGCATTTGAGCATGTTTTTTTCTCTGTTTGCCCTTAGTCTCTCCAGAAGACCAACTGACCAACCTAGAAATACTCCAAGCCTCTCTGTACGGGAGACCTGTCACTCATGCAACCAACCGGAAAGGCTGTTCAAGCCTCTCTTTCAGGCACCAGCCACACTCATCAAGCTGGCCTTGCCACACTTTCAGGAGTGTGATGATTTTGGATGGGAGTGAAAATCTCTGCCATTAAATTGTCCTGCAGGAAAGCTGTAAGGACTGGATCACTCAGGACATTTGTTACTAAGACAAATAAAAACTTGGCTTAATTCCTGAAACAATGCCAATTATGCTGCCAACTATTTATGCAAACTCAGGGATAGCTGAAATCTTAGATGACCACGAAGAAGAGCCAATAAGGAAGCAACATTAGTAATGTTAAAAAAAATGCCTAAATGTTTCACTTCTTTGATGCCCTTTGCAACTGACAGGTGTTTTGTTTTCCTTGCTTTAGAAAGAACACACTCATAAGCTAGTTTCCTCCCACCTTTGTTTTAACATGGACTAGGCTAATTCTTCATCATGCTCCCTTGTTTCCCCCCCTCCATGGATTGTAAAGCTATAGCAAATGTTAAGTGTTGTGTAAAATCAGAGGGCTGGTTTACCATTCACTGGGGTGAGTCAGGAGTCATAGCAATACTTCACTCATAGTAGCAAAGCCAGTTTGGTGGAGTGGTTAAGCCATAAAGCTAGAAACCAGGAGACCATGGCCATGACCATAGTCCTGCCTTAGGGACAAAGCCGCTTGGGTAACTTTGGGCCAATCTCTCTCAGCCCCAGAAAGCAGGCAAGAACAAATTGCTTCCAAAATCTTGTTAAGAAAACTTAAGGGACTTGTCAATACTATTCAGATGGACATACACACAAACTTACTAGCAAAAGTATTGTTCTTGTTAGTTGCGAAGTCGTGTCTGACCCATCGCGACCCCACGAACAACCTTCCTCCAGGGCTTACTGTCATCTACCATCTTCTGGAGTCCATTTAAGCTCACACCTACTGCTTCAGTGACTCCATCCAGCCACCTCATTCTCTGTCGTAGCAAAAGTATAATAAGGTATAATATGCTACATATGTATTTAAAAGAGATATATAGACTCTCATATTACAAATCACAGCTCTGGGAACCTGACAAAACACTAAACATTAAAAAAAATGAACAAACCATGATAAAATTTCCTGGCACCCCAAGACAGCTTTCTTTCACTATCAGTATGTTGCTTTGCTGGGCTCCAGACTCATTGTCCTCCAATGCTTGCAGGAGGAGCCAGCTCTACAAGACCTTTCAGAAAACTAAAAGGACAGAGGTCTGCCAGATTTCTGGGGAAATCTGGAAAGAGTGTTCCACAGGCCAGGGTCAACAATGGAGAAGGTTTGCTTCCTGAGTCAAATGTTACTAGATGATAACATTTAAGGGAAGGAACCTGAGCACCTAGCCCAGGGGTAGGCAACCTCGGCTCTTTTATGACCCGTGGACTTCAACTCCCTGAATTCCTGAGCCAGCACAGCTGGCTCAGGAATTCTGGGAGTTGAAGTCCACGGGTCATAAAAGAGCCGAGGTTGCCTACCCCTGACCTAGCCTATCATATAAAACTTAGCTAGAAGCTCAGACCCAGATAGCTCTAGGGCAGTGTCATGGTTTAGGCAGTGTGGTGCCTAAATCTAAAAGCCACACAAGTTGTCGGATACAAGATAGACGGCAAATACTGTAAATTTCACCAATAAAAAAATAAAGATAACTCTGCTATCAGTTTTATTGAATTTAATACCTTTGCAAATTCATGATGTAACTACTATGTTTGTTTCTCAGAATTAATGGATTGATTAGATGAAGAACACAGACTCTAGACTGACTGATTGATTAATTATGAGTCATCAAGTCAAAATGAAGAGAGACCAAAACGGAATTTAAAAGTGAATAAGAGAACAGCCTTGTTACAAAAGAAAAAAGAAAAAGAAAAAGAGAATGCTTCTTACGACACAAAATTAAAAAGCAGGAGCCAAGAATCACTGTATTCTTCCTATCTGAATCCTAAGGCCTGTATATGTACGAAACTGATTTCATACATATACTAATCTCATTAGTTTTTTCAGATTTCCAAACTTTGTCTGCAGTTGATCTCCAGAGGCATTAATTAATCACCCTCATGTGGCTTTATTTTCCTCCTGCCTTCTTTTCACAAGGGTTAACTGCTGTCTCTATCTTTGATTGAAAGATACGTCAAGACTTACTTGCTGCCTGATAAATCTCTTCAGAGCAAACGGAAGACTTCTGTCAAAAAGAACACGTTGAATCCAATATTCCAAGAAATATTAAAGGTATTCAAAGCAATTCTTGGCCGTATTGTGAAGAGTCAAGGAAGAGCACAACATATAGGTTTTTTTAAAATTTATGAGCTAAAGTTTTTCTTATGAGTTTATAAAAACAGCTGCAATCAGAATAAAGGGGATAACTCAAAACTATCCTATAAAACTACTGTATAGATTAAAAATAGATATGGCTGCATTTTGGATTATTATTAGATCTGCAGATTATTAGATCTGCAGTAAAATTGTAACACATGATAGTAAAGGGAGGTTCCTGTTCTACTATCTAGAAGAGTATTTGGATTTTTGCAGTCTGTTAATTTCTGGTAACTACAGTATATGACAAGTCCACAAACTTTTTAAGTGATTCGCCATTGCCTTTTTACGAGGCTGAGAAACTGACTGGCCTAAAATCACACATTTGGCTTCCCTATCTAAGTCAGGAAAAGAACTCAGCTTTCCCTGCTTCTAGTCCAGTGCTTTAACGCGTAGAGCAAACTGGATGCCTGCAAGATGGCAATAAAGAGGCCTGTTTGCTATTAGATTTCCACAGCATTTTGCATAGAATGATGGTAGCTGATGTCCAGAAATTGGTACTCTGAATGTGAAGAGTAGAAATAACTGTCATCAGTGTGATGATCTTGTTAATTTTTGTGGCCTGATAGTAGAGAAAACTGCCTAGTACGGAAATATTCTTAAAGAAGAAATATGTAAGCATATACTTCAGTGGTCCATTGCTTAGAAATGTGACTTGCTGCATTTAATAAGATTTCTGAATATAGGCTTTCAAGAATCTTGGATACTGATTTGTAAATACAGGCAGGACTTTACCCTTTTTTAAGGAGGAATGTTTATTAATTTAAAAGATGCTATCATGCTCTCTTTGGATCCACCGAGTTACATAAGAAAAGTTTTACTGAGTCACACACAAGTAAAAGTGCCAAAGCATTTTGGAGCTGAAGAAGAAACCTTGTGAAAATCCAACATCTACACTATCTAAAAGCTGGTTTAGATAAAATCTGCAACATTCGGAATGGTTTCAGAAGTACCGTATATTACAATTTGGGTAATGAGTTGATCTTCTATTATTGATAGGTAATTTATCAAACTTAAAGGAGCTGTTTAATTTAAACTACCTAAATCTAACATAGATTGAAAAGTAGATCCAATGGCAGACATGCAAAGCTCCCATGGGTTTTTTATAGAAAGTATTATGTTTCTGGATCAGCTTTGATTGGGATTGGGCAGTCTCACTGTTCAAGAAAGGACATAAAATATAACTTGGTTGAGGATTGAAGGATTATTAGCCCAACTTCCCATCAATTGTGGCGTAATATCCTTAACGCTAGCTTAGAGAGTGGTCATTTATTGTAGGAGTCTGTGAATGTGCTGTATAATGGCTGCATCTGTATAAATTGCATTTGTTAATCTGGCACCAGTCAATAATGCCATTTATCTTTATAGTACAATATTGAATATTCCCAACTGCAAACCCGACAGCTTCACATATCTGTCTGGCACGCTGGAATTTTCAGACATCCCGTATTCCTCGGAGAAGTGGTGATCAATTTTGGATCCTGGGATTTTGAAAACTACTCTGCTCAGTCGTTCAACTGGTACCAATTGAAAGCCAAAGTGACATGACCGCATTCGATTTACTTATGTTTACTGTATTTATACATGTTTCCTGTTTCTTCAGATTTTAAGGATAAATGTGCCGTAAGCAGTTCATTTTTTTCAGTGAAGTAGGCGTTAAATGTTTTCATCACTAGAATCATAAAGAGATCATGTAATCCTTTCCCTGTGCCACCTAGGTAAGGTCTCCTTTGAGCTGAACTTGACTCCTGGCAATTTCATAAACACATCCAAGTAGGTTACGTTTGCCAACAGTATGAATGTGCCTTGTTATAACCTTCCAGGGTTTTTTGACTTCTTGATCTAGCTTCTGACCATGGAATTTCCTGGCTCTTCCACAAAGAGCCTTGGTGGAGCAGTGGGCTAATGCCTCCTTAAGTAACACCAGCTGCCTGCAATTAGTGCAGGTTCGAGTCCCACCAGGCTCAAGGTTGACTCAGCCTTCCATCCTTCCGAGGTAGGTAAAATGAGGACCCAGATTGTTGGGGGCAATTAAGCTGACTTTGTAATAATGCCGCTTGGGGGGGGGGGCGAAAGCCCTAATAAGCAGGCATATACATAGAATGAAGGCTATTGCTAAGCACATTGATTTGTGCTTTAAAATTGTAAGCCACCCTGAGTCTTCAGAGAAAGGTGGGATATAAATGGGATTTTTTAAAAAAATGTCCCATCCAGAGCATGAACCACGTTTATTCCTGCTATTTTTTTTAAAAAAAAAAGATTTATCCAGGTCAGCAGGTCCCTGCTATTGCCCCTGAGCACTGTTGATGATAGGACTTTATGTTTTGGGTTGTCATTTTAACCAGAATATAATGGATTATATTTTATCTCTGTATGCTGACCAGCATCCTTGTTGTGAAATGTATGGCTTCATAAACTATTTAAATAAATAAATCTTCCGCTTAAGATATCTAAATGAAGAAAAACCCAAAGTTTTCAGTGCGTTCTGCTTCATCATTCTTTAAATGTTTAATCAAAGTTCCCTTTCACATACCTTTGAACCCACTGGTTTCTATTCTGCCCCTGGAGCAAAGAAAAAAAAAGTCCTATCATATATGCAGTAGTGTTTTAAATATTTGTAGGCGGCCATTACATCTGCTTTAAAATCTGGTCTGAACACATTCAAAGTATAATGATAGCCATCAGCTTGCATTATATAACATAATTAAAAATTAGTCCCAAGTTTAGTGGAGTCCTCATATAGAACAGGCTTGTGCTCCTGAGGGCATAATGTGGGAGAATAAACAATTGTAGGTAACTATAACTTCCCTGCAATACTTCTGGATTTCTAGTTTGAAAATATTTTATCTGAAAAAAAGGATCTAAGTAAATAATAATAATAATAATAATAATAATAATAATAATAATAATAATAATAATAATAATAATAATAATAATAATAATAATAATAATAATAATAAGAAGAAGAAGAAGAAGAAGAAGAAGAAGAAGAAGAAGAAGAAGAAGAAGAAGAAGAAGAAGAAGAAGAAGAAGAAGTTGGAAGGGACCTTGGAGGTCATCTAGTCCAACCCCCTGCTTAGGCAGGAAACCCTATACCATTTTAGACATTGACATAAAGTCATTGGCATTTGAATGGATCTATTAAATTCCATTGATTTATTCAAGAAGTTCATTGTTTTTTTTCTTAGAGAAGATAATTATTCTAGCTAGCCCACACCTCTTGTGTTGATAGTATAGGGGGATATTAGATCACCCACCATGCCAGTGAATATCAGATGTGCAAATGGGTAGTGGAATAACATCAACAATCTCAGTGAATTTTCATGTATGACTTTCATCTTCTTCATCATTACTCTCTACATCTTGGTCTGTTAAGAATTACAACCCAGACTAACTGACAGTAGAAGCCACAGTTGGAACTAAGAACTAAGCATGAAAATGAGTCAAATAGTAATGATGGTAGATGGAGATAGCTTTATTTCTTAATTGTGTGGGAAAAGCACAACAACATAACAATTATTTTGATATCAATAGCAAGATATTCCTCAAGCCAGTTTCATTCTCAAAATATAACAAATGAGGATGTCTAGCTTGATTTGCATGAAAGTCAAACCACTTGTCTAATTTCGTACATAGATAAATAAAATATGGTGCTGGCTCCTGTATTATTATTCTGTATCTTTACTAGAAGTAAGCTTATATGTAGGTCAGGCAATTATATGACTGGCTCATCAGAAGGGGCTAGTGGCATTTATTATTATTTATTTTTACAATTTTATATCCTATATCTCATTAAAAGAAATAGCAAAATGCTCAACCGCTCTTCTTGAATATCTGTTTTTTTATTATTTTTTCCCCAGTATCTTCCCAGGTATTGATGTTAGGCTAATTGATCTGTAGTTTCCTGGATCTGTTTTTTTCCCCTTTTTTTGAAGATTTTTATTTTATTTTTATTTTTATTCCATTTATATCCCGCCCTTCTCCGAAGACTCAGGGCGGCTTACAAGCTTAGCAGTAGCCTTCATTCTATGTATATGCCTGCTTATTAGGGCTTTCGCCCCCCCCCCAAGCGGCATTATTACAAAGTCAGCTTAATTGCCCCCAACAATCTGGGTCCTGGGTACCTTATCAGTTTTTTCCAATCCTCTGGTAGTTCCCTGGTGGTCCAGGAGTTTTTAAAGATATGGTATAATGGTTCTGAGACAATATCTGCCAGCTCCTTCAGAACTCTGGGAAGTAATCCATCAGATCCCAGTGATTTATATTCATCAAGGTCACACAGGTGTTCTCTTACCATTTTCTTACTTATTTTAATTTTTATTTCTAGTCTGTCTTTTGCAATTATGTTTTGTAGGTTGGGCTATGGTTTCTTTTTGCATGCTGACTGATACAAGAATGAGCTAAGCAGCTTTGCTTTCTCTCTACCGCCTGTTACTTCCTTGCCATCTTCCCTTTTTAGTGGACTGACTGTTTCCTTGACTTTTTTCTTGTTATTTGCATGTTGCAAGAAACTTTTTGAAAATAATCTTTGACTTTTGTTGCAAGTCTTGTTCATTCTGAGCCTTTGCTTTTTGACTTCATGTTTGCATATTCAGGCTGCCTGCTGATATTCTGCCTTACGTTATGTATTCTACTTTCCATTTTTTGTACTTATCCTTTTTGTCTTTCAGTTTATCAGAGACATCTCTGTGCAACCATGCTAGTTTCTTCTTGGATTTCTTGTTTTTCTTTTTCAGTGGTATTGTGTTGAATTGAGCTTTTATGATTACATTTTTTTAGTGTTTCCCATGCTTCTTGAACTGTTTTCCCCTTTAGAATTTTTATCCATGAAATTTTGTTTGGGCTCTCTCTGTTAAAATCAGCTCTTTTAACATTAAAGACACTGATTGGATTATATTCTATTGCTCGTGTTTGCATTATATTGAATTCCAGTATGAACCAGGTTCAGATAACACCAAAGACAAGAAGCATCTAATTATTGAATGCACATCAACTTTCCCTGCACATAAGAAACAAGAAAGTTAGAATGAAGGATTCTAACTAAGCCTTCCCAAAGACATATTTGTTATCCATGTATTACATTAAAAACAAAACACACACACAAAAGCATTTGGTGATGTAAGCTTCCACCTTCAATCGGAAATGGTATAGTCCAGATACAGTCATCTCACAATGTTTCAAAGAAATAAGACATTCCTGTAATGGTGCTGATAGATAATACAATCCCTTAATGGAATGATTTCTTCAGTGGGAACTTTTCAACTGATACATCTTCTATCACAGGTATGAAGAATAAGAATTATTTCTTTCTTATGCTCCATTCTCATTTACTATTGCCTTTTCCATTTTGATTTTTTATTAGACCTTTCTCTGATTTTTTTTAAAATCAGAAAAGATAATCAACCATAATGTGTATATCTGCTCACATTTTAAACTTACAAACTTTGGAACCATGTAAATTACTTATCTAGTTGTTGCATGCTGAATTACTTTAATGTCCCCTATTCTGGATTTCCTTGTAATAGCCTTCTCTTTAATAAACAACCCAAGGACCAAAGTTAGCAGCTATGACACAAACAAGAGTAAATTGAATAATTCTCAGCTTGATTTGTATCCTGCTAGACTCTTTCTGTGGCAATCAATTCTTTCCCTATTGCCAAATGATCCATTTACAGTTAAAAGCCAACTGAATGCATAAGGTTGTACAACTGAAACAAATAACTACTCCAAATCCAGTTCAACTGTAAAATAGTTGTGCATGTTTTATTTGATGTTATGCATAGAGGAAATAATGAATAATCCATCTAAGAGTGAAAACTGGCATAAAGTTAACTCAAGAACTGGCCAATATTTTTCCTTTCCTCCTCTTTTTTGGTTTCTAACCAGTTGTGTCAATGTAGAATTCTTATGAACTCTGAAAGCTGTATGATTTTAATATTTTTCTCAAAGGTTTTATCCAGTTATGCAGAGATCACTCCATTCCAATCCCCCACCAAACACCAATTTCCCAAGAGAAACCTATTAGTCCCTCTATAAATCCTTTATAGAACAGTACAGGTAGTCCTCTTGTTAAAACCTAATTTGAGCCTCTGTATCCCCATTATTTCAGTAAACAAAAATGGTAAAACTTTAATAACCTTTTCTCAAATACCTTCACTAGCATCTTCGGGGATTGCTCTACATCTCATCCCTCTGAATTGCAACAGAGCCAAATTATTTATTGTCTTTTCAATTCTCTGCCTTTTAAGTTTTGCCTTATTCTCCAGAATCACCACTTTGTCATTAGTTTTACATCCCCAGAAGCTTATTTTACATAGATTACCACTTTATCTCCTACTGTATCTCCTTTTTCATCTTTGCAAATCCTTGAGCCATTCTTTTCCAAAATACTACATATTACCTCAAGATCCTGATAAAGCAGGAATGCAGAATGCTATGCTGGCATTTGAATATATATGAATGCAGCTGTCCTGCTGAACAAAGGAAGCTCAAAAAAGGATGGGAAAACACCCCCTCCTCTTTTAATTGTAATTATTTCTCATATTCACAAGGCTACAGACAATGCAAACCTATCTAGAACTGAGGTGAAACAAAAACATACATTTACAGGACACAAATCACGTTGGACTTAAGTGGAGTATCTAAACAATGAGTTACCCTGGCTAAGAAGACATGCTTTATGCTTTACTCATAAGATGTAATTATGGCCTGTTACAGGTTTAGCACAACCTCAGTCTAATGTTTTCCAAACCCAAGCTAGTCTAAAGTTAAACAATCACTAGCCTTCCAAGAAAATGACATGGAATGAAGAAGCCACCAGTTCTTTCATTCCACTTTGATTTTTCATCACCCACAAGTAGGGGTGATCTTTCCTGGGAAACAAATGATAAAGCCTTTCAGATTCCTGAGTGTGGTCGCTCTGATCAGGCTATTGCACTTTCTTTTCAGAAAACAGGAAAGCAAAACAAAACAAACCACCCTTCCTGTGATGTATTATCATGCAGATTGCTGGCTATCTGATCTTGGCAGTGGAGGTGATGGCAGCTGCCATTCCTATTGTTAATACCAGTACTGTTCAATAATCAGCTGGTTCAGTTGCTAGACTATGATTAAGGCTAAACATGGGTCACACTATTGAGAAACCTTACCACTGGTTAAGGCTTATAGTTATTAACTTAATTTCCACCTTGCATCCAAGGCAAATGTTTTGCTGTTCTGTGTTATTAGCTTATATATTGAACTTAATTAAAAATTTACCCTGTGTTATAACTTCTTCCATAATTATTGTTTTACCTTTCTGTTTTATTATTAATATTCTCTGTCACTTGAACAAATGGGTTGCTTCATAGTTTTCCAGAAAAAAAGAACTGGAGAAATTTAAGAAAGAAAATGTTGCCTTGCAGATTTTTATTTATGGGTAGATTGCATTCAACAAATAATCCCACCACACTATATCAGGATTCCAGAGGTATAAACTTCAAAATACAAAGCAGCATAGAACATTGTATGTAGAGCAGGACTAGCAACATGCTGTACTCTGACACTGATGATTTCAGAAGCCTAAAATTGGGATCTGGGGGGCTAGGAGGTGGTGGTGGTCAAATGGCGGTTAACAAGGGGGCAGTGAGGCAAATCTATAGCAACTCTCTTCAACAGAGACATTTTAAAAAGCTGATAAAGTCCCTTCATGGCTGGAGTCTGAAACGGTACCATTTTTTAAAAATTAGAAAATTTGTTAGAAAAAATAGGATTAGTGAAATTATTTATATTGAATTACAGGCATGCATTACAATTTTCTTTCAAGTAAAAAAATCATCTTTACAAATGTTTTCTAGATCATGCCTCACCCAAGAGTTGATTTTTTTTTCAAAATATCATTTGTTTAACAAGTCAAGAAATAATAACAAAATATACAAAGCAAAAAACCCTTTTCAAACTAGAATTATATGTTACTTATATTTTTAACACATATATATTATATATAAATATGATACTACAGCTGACTGGTTAAGCTGCAGTTCAACACTTGAATAATATTGAACATCGACAATTTCCCTCTATTTCTGATATAAGAAAGACATCCAAGCGTGCCTGTCATTTACTCCCTTTGAGTGATCATCGGGAACCTCTCCGATTCAAGGTGAAAGTTTTTTAGAGTCCTTTTGTGACTTTTTTATAGGAATAACAAGAGATGAGGAGTGACTTAAGACTTAAGAACATTATAAACTTCAAATACGGTGGATGTTTAAGAACAAGAAACCTAGCACAACATTTCCCTACACCCAAACAAATCTGGATATACTTGTGGTAGTAAAAAGCCTTCTATTAAAGCTGCAGAACTCTTAACGTGTAGGAAAAAAGTGATTGTGAGACATCCTTTAACAATATTTTTTTGACACAATATTAATATGATTTCATTACATCTCTGACTGTTCTCCTTGTTATACTTAAATCCTGGTGGCTGCTTTTATTAAATTCAGCTGACACCTGACAGTGTGGGAGTTTTATTTATTTATTTACTGGTATGACTTTGCAAGTGACCTTCCAAGAAGAAATGTCAACATTCAAAATCTGCATTTCCCAGAGTCTTCATTGAAACTTTATTTACATAGCTTCAAATTCATCAATTCTCTGCTTGGTGTTCCCTTGTCGTATCTGCCTCAGTGTCTTGTACTTGTCTCGGCCTTGTCGCATATTCTCTGTGTGGATGAGGTCATTCTGAGTCTTCTTTTCATCATCTCTGGCCTGAGCTAGTTCATCAGTCAGCGTCTACAACATTTAAACACAGTATTACAGACATGCACAAATAATAAATATGTGAAACTTACGTTATGATGAAAACAAAAAAAAACTAACATGAAATTTTGCAAATGCAATCTGAAGGTGTTTTCTACGTATCATTCTTCTATGGTCCAGAAATATGCATAGTTAAGTCTAAGAGCCTACAATGGTTAGTGTTAGAAGATAAAAGATCTGGATCATCTAAATTTGTCAACCATTTTTTACCTTCCACTATAAGTTACATGGTAGCAAAGATTTCTAGATTATGTCCTACATCATTATCTTCTTTCTTCATAAAATGTAAAACCTTTCTTAACGCTTTAAAACAGGGGTCTTCAAACTCGGCCCTTTTATGACTCATGGACTTCAACTCCCAGAATTCCTCAGCCAGTTTGCCTAGCTGAAGAATTCTAGGAGTTGAAGTCCATGAGTCATAAAAGGGCCGAGTTTGAAGACCCCTGCTTTAAAAGAAAGATACAATTACAATCTTTCTCCTTTCTTGGGCAGATTATAAAATGGTACACAGAATGATAATAAATGCTTTCGTATTACTAACAGATTACCTTCAGTTGTCTTTGGACACGCTCATTCTTTTCGGCTTCAGTAATTCGCTTTTCCTCATTACGATCATTCAGTATGCCTTCACTTGAGAATTCTGCACTGTAGCCAGAGGACTCAATTCCTTCATCTTGAAGATTATCATGGACATGATAGTTCACTGGTTCATATGTAGGTGGAGGTGGAGGTGGAGGAGGTGGAGCAGTCATTACCAGGTGTAATTCTTCCTTTGTTTTCACGAGATCATCTTGGGCTTCTTTAGCCTAGAAAAGGGAAACCAAGAAGAATGTTTCCAATGTTCAAGTTTCCAGTGAAAGTGTTATTTAAAAAATAGGTGACATAGGATATGACATTTTGTGTGTTCCCCAAATAATCTTAAAATATACAGATTTATGATAATTTAATTCCTCAATAAAGTTAGAATTAAGATTGCTGGAAGAAATATCAACAACCTAAGATATGCAGATGATACCACTCTAATGGCAGAAAGTGAAGAAGAACTAAAGAGCCTCTTGTTGTGGGTGAAGAAGGAGAGTGCAAAACTTGGGTTGAAACTTAACATTAAGAAAACCAAGATCATGGCATCCGGCCATCTCAATTCCTGGCAAATAGATGGGGAAGAAATAGGGGTAGTGACAGATTTTATTTTCCTGGGCTCCAAGATCACTGCAGATGGGGACTGTAGCCAAGAAATTAAAAGACGCTTGCTCCTTGGGAGGAAAGCCATGGCAAATCTAGACAGCACACTAAAAAGCAGAGACATCACCCTGTCAACAAAAGTGCATATAGTCAAGGCTATGGTCTTCCCAGTTGCAATGTATGGCTGTGAAAGTTGGACCATAAAAAAGGCTGAGCGCCAAAGAACTGAGGCCTTTGAACTATGGTGCTGGAGAAGACTCCTGCGAGTCCCTTGGACTGCAAGGTGATTAAACCTGTCTGTCCTAAAGGAGATCAACCCTGACTGCTCTTTAGAAGGCCAGATCCTGAAGCTAAAACTCAAATACTTTGGCCACCTAATGAGAAGGAAGGACTCACTGGAGAAGAGCCTAATAATGGGAAAGATTGGGGGCAATAGAAGAAGGGGACGACAGAACGAGGTGGTTGGATGGAGTCACTGAAGCAGTAGGCGTGAGCTTAAATGGACTCCAGAAGATGGTAGAGGACAGGAAGGCCTGGAGGAACGTTGTCCATAGGGTTGCGATGGGTCGGACACGACTTCGCAGCTAACAACAATGCCTCAATTAATAATTTAATTTTTAACTATGCCGCCATTCTCTTTTCCCAATGACTATGTTCCTGACTCTCAACCTTATCCTCCTTCCAGGCTCAGATGCACTTTTCTATTCACCCATATTGGCAAATGCAGTTTGTGTTCCCCTAAATTATGTAATGTGGCTCAATTGTTTAGCCACCTGGCCAGCTGTTTGACGAGAAACTGTTCCCCAAAGTTTTGACATATTTAACTACGGAATCCTCCATCTCAAAATAGACTTGAATGATTTAAAAGACAATAGTCAAACCTGTGAGTAATAAAGCTATGAGTGTTACTAATTTAGTCACAATGGCTATGCATTACTTGTACTATTAGATGCAATATGCTTCTGAATACAATATTTGGGAAACACAAGTTGGTATAGTTATATGTTGTAATGTATTACTTGCAAGAATATTAGTGGCTAAAAAGAGCCATCTCTGTGTGAATGGCTCTTACCTCTGATGCAACCTGCAAATTATCAATAAAACCTAGCTGTGTACTGAATTTGTCTTTCTTATTATTTATGTCTGTTGTGTAAACATAACATAAAGTTAGAAGTCAACTGAGAAGCTCTGAACAGTGCAGGTGTAATCAACAGTCTCTAGGTTTAGGTTTTGTTGGAATTTTGGAGAAAATGGAAACAAAGGTTTGAGCTTTATGGTGGCTAGCAGGGCCAATAAAAATAATAAGAAATTACAAGCAGTCTTGTTTCAGCTTGTTGACGGAGAGGAGGCAACAGACATATTTAATACATTCTAATTTGAAGAGAAGTTTAATAAGCAGATATTGCAGGTGTTGAGAAATCCGAAACTTGCTATTACCAAGAAAGGACATTGCATAAGGGAGGAATACAATTTTTACAAGAAAACAGAGAGACTTATGTAACAGAATTAAAACTTTTAATGCAGTCTTGTGAGTTTGGACAGTTACGTGACTTTAAGTAAGGACTGTGGCCTATATGGAATAAGACCTGAAAGAGTAAGAGTCAGATTGTTAGGGACAGATGATTTAACACTGGAACATGCTGTCAATGTTTGCAGAGCTGAGGAGTAGGTTGTAGGTTGAGCATACCGATAAGGAACTGGTTATTTTGAGAAGTCATGAGAAGGCCTCTAGAAAAGTTAAACCCCAGCCATCTGTTGTAATGCCAAAGACCAAAGATTGGAAGCACCCATGTCTGAGATACAGTTTCTCAAAAGCGCATGGGGCAGTGGTTGGAAAAAAAATGCAGAAAATGTGGGTGGCTGAATCTTTTATAAAAAGTGAAGAACTAAGAACAAAAACTGTATATCGTATGAGAAAGAAGCTTCTTCAGAGCTTTGTAATGGACTGATTAAAATGGAAGTTTAGAAGTTGAATGGGCTGTTTGTTTAGTTATTAATGTTGTAAAACTGTAATGTTTAAAATTCATATGGGGGAATAAGTATTAGGTTTATAGCCTGTATAAAGTTGTTCAGAGTTAAAAGCAGTAACTCAGGGGTGTCAAACTCAATTTCATTGAGGGCCGCATCAGCATTGCGGTTGCCCTCAGGGGGCCAGGTGGGTATGGCCAGGGTGGGCGTGGCCTACTGGGTGGGCGTGGCTAGAGTGCGTATGGCCTACTGGGTGGGCGTGGCCAGCTCTACATCATTCGCATCAAGGGTGCCTATGGGGGCCTGGGTAGGAGTGGGACAGATCTGAGGGTCTCTGGCAGAAGGAGGGTCTCTGGGCCAGGGTCAAGGCAGTGGGGGCCGTTCCTTCACTGTTTCCAAGATGGCTTTGCGGGCCACATGAAACCACTTCCCGAGCCGGATCTGGCCCCCAGGCCTTGTGTTTGACATGTCTGCAGTAACTGATTTAAATCTTGTGTTCATTTGGACTGAGGTAAAGTACGTAGGACATCTGCTAACCTCTAATGACAAGAAACTTGACAAAAACAAAGACTGAAGCCATGGTTAAAATACCAAGAAGAAAACAGATGTACAGTGGTTTTTCAGTATGACCAATTTCCCCCCCCCAGGAGTCCCTAGGGAGAAGGGCGGTATAGAAATCAAATAAATGAAATAAATGAAATAAATGAATTACTACTGTGATAATTCCATTAAGTCTATTGTTGTTACATGAGATTTCAGTGGATATCAGTACAAGAAGAAGCAGTTAATATACTTTGTTACTAATGACTGAATCTGCATTCAAATATTATAATGTGACAAAACTACGATGGTGTCAGCGGATGGCAGCATATCTAGTTTAGCTGCAGTACTCCTTCAGTGAGGAGTTCCAATGCCATATACATCTAGAGCCAGGATTTTTTAATTGCTTTCTTTTATGGAGTAGAAGTTTCAGTAGAGCCTGACCACAAACCTTTGAAAGCTATTTTAAGCGAACCATTATACAGAGTGCTTCAATTGTGGTTACTAATGTCAAGTACCTAATGAACCTGGAAAAGAAATAATATTTTTTGAGATCTTGTCTAGAGGTATTTTTTTTTAATTTAACAGTCATAAATTTATGTTTTGGATTGCGCTGATGTTACAGCTGATAGGATGGGGTCTTATTATTATCTATGTCTGAGAGGAAACAGAATTTAAATATATTACATTACATGATAAGTCCTTATCATTATTGAAGACAATTATTTCATTTTGATAAAGAAAGCAAGGTCCAGAAAATACCGTATATACTTGAGTATAAGCCGAATTTTTCAGCCCACTTTTTGGGCTGAAAAACTCCACTTCGGCTTATACTCCAGTCAACAAAAAAAAGAACTGTCCCTTCATTCGGAACAGGCTGCTGAGAGAAGGGAGCGGCAGAGCCTTGCAGAGCTGGCGGCAGTCCAGCGTTGTTTCTCCCCCTCGTGCGTGCGTGTGTGTGTCAGACCCACGGGAATGGCTGGTAGGGAAGCGGCATTCCGGCATTCCCCCCCTTCCTGTGTGTCGAGCCCACGGGGCTTGACACACAGAGAAACGCAAATGCCGGACTGCCGCCACCTTTACTAGCCATTCCTGCGGGTCTGACACACACACACACACACACACACAAACACACATGCCGCCGGGCTCGGCTCCTCGGCAGGAGGGGCAGCCCCCGCTGCGCCCCCTCCCCTCCCGGCCCGCAGCGCCACGCCGCCGCCGCTTCCTCCGGGCAAGTCGGGGGGGCTTGCGGGGCGAAGGCCAGGGGGCAGGCAGGGCGGGAGGGCGGCCGCGCAGCTCAGCGCCGCCCCGAAGCCACAGCCAGCCGCCGCTTCCCCCCCCATCGCTCGCTCGCCCGCGCAGCCCCGAACTCGCCCCAACTCACCGCCAGCCGCCGCTCGCCCCCCATTGCTCGCTCGCCCGCGCAGCCCCGAACTCGCCCCAACTCACCGCCAGCCGCCGCTCGCCCCCCATGGCTCGCTCGCCCGCGCAGCCCCGAACTCGCCCCAACTCACCGCCAGCCGCCGCTCGCTCGCCCGCGCAGCCCCGAACTCGCCCCAACTCACCGCCAGCCGCCGCTTCCCCCCATTGCTCGCTCGCCCGCGCAGCCCCGAACTCGCCCCAACTCACCGCCAGCCGCTGCTCCCCCCATCGCTCGCTCGCCCGCGCAGCCCCAAACTCGCCCCAACTCACCGCCAGCCGCCGCTTCCCCCCATCGCTCGCTCGCCCGCGCAGCCCCGAACTCGCCCCAACTCACCGCCAGCCGCCGCTCGCCCCCCATCGCTCGCTCGCCCGCGCAGCCCCGAACTCGCCCCAACTCACCGCCAGCCGCCGCTCGCTCGCCCGCGCAGCCCCGAACTCGCCCCAACTCACCGCCAGCCGCCGCTTCCCCCCATCGCTCGCTCGCCCGCGCAGCCCCGAACTCGCCCCAACTCACCGCCAGCCGCCGCTCGCCCCCCATCGCTCGCTCGCCCGCGCAGCCCCGAACTCGCCCCAACTCACCGCCAGCCGCCGCTCGCTCGCCCGCGCAGCCCCGAACTCGCCCCAACTCACCGCCAGCCGCCGCTCGCCCCCCATTGCTCGCTCGCCCGCGCAGCCCCGAACTCGCCCCAACTCACCGCCAGCCGCCGCTCGCCCCCCATGGCTCGCTCGCCCGCGCAGCCCCGAACTCGCCCCAACTCACCGCCAGCCGCCGCTCGCTCGCCCGCGCAGCCCCGAACTCGCCCCAACTCACCGCCAGCCGCCGCTTCCCCCCATTGCTCGCTCGCCCGCGCAGCCCCGAACTCGCCCCAACTCACCGCCAGCCGCTGCTCCCCCCATCGCTCGCTCGCCCGCGCAGCCCCAAACTCGCCCCAACTCACCGCCAGCCGCCGCTTCCCCCCATCGCTCGCTCGCCCGCGCAGCCCCGAACTCGCCCCAACTCACCGCCAGCCGCCGCTCGCCCCCCATCGCTCGCTCGCCCGCGCAGCCCCGAACTCGCCCCAACTCACCGCCAGCCGCCGCTCGCTCGCCCGCGCAGCCCCGAACTCGCCCCAACTCACCGCCAGCCGCCGCTCGCCCCCCATTGCTCGCTCGCCCGCGCAGCCCCGAACTCGCCCCAACTCACCGCCAGCCGCCGCTCGCCCCCCATGGCTCGCTCGCCCGCGCAGCCCCGAACTCGCCCCAACTCACCGCCAGCCGCCGCTCGCTCGCCCGCGCAGCCCCGAACTCGCCCCAACTCACCGCCAGCCGCCGCTTCCCCCCATTGATCGCTCGCCCGCGCAGCCCCGAACTCGCCCCAACTCACCGCCAGCCGCTGCTCCCCCCATCGCTCGCTCGCCCGCGCAGCCCCAAACTCGCCCCAACTCACCGCCAGCCGCCGCTTCCCCCCATCGCTCGCTCGCCCGCGCAGCCCCGAACTCGCCCCAACTCACCGCCAGCCGCCGCTCGCCCCCCATCGCTCGCTCGCCCGCGCAGCCCCGAACTCGCCCCAACTCACCGCCAGCCGCCGCTCGCTCGCCCGCGCAGCCCCGAACTCGCCCCAACTCACCGCCAGCCGCCGCTTCCCCCCATCGCTCGCTCGCCCGCGCAGCCCCGAACTCGCCCCAACTCACCGCCAGCCGCCGCTCGCCCCCCATCGCTCGCTCGCCCGCGCAGCCCCGAACTCGCCCCAACTCACCGCCAGCCGCCGCTCGCTCGCCCGCGCAGCCCCGAACTCGCCCCAACTCACCGCCAGCCGCTTCCCCCCATCGCTCGCTCGCCCGCGCAGCCCCGAACTCGCCCCAACTCACCGCCAGCCGCCGCTCGCCCCCCATCGCTCGCTCGCCCGCGCAGCCCCAAACTCGCCCCAACTCACCGCCAGCCGCCGCTCGCTCGCCCGCGCAGCCCCGAACTCGCCCCAACTCACCGCCAGCCGCCGCTTCCCCCCATCGCTCGCTCGCCCGCGCAGCCCCGAACTCGCCCCAACTCACCGCCAGCCGCCGCTCGCCCCCCATCGCTCGCTCGCCCGCGCAGCCCCAAACTCGCCCCAACTCACCGCCAGCCGCCGCTCGCTCGCCCGCGCAGCCCCGAACTCGCCCCAACTCACCGCCAGCCGCCGCTTCCCCCCATCGCTCGCTCGCCCGCGCAGCCCCGAACTCGCCCCAACTCACCGCCAGCCGCCGCTCGCTCGCCCGCGCAGCCCCGAACTCGCCCCAACTCACCGCCAGCCGCCGCTTCCCCCCATCGCTCGCTCGCCCGCGCAGCCCCGAACTCGCCCCAACTCACCGCCAGCCGCTGCTCCCCCCCATCGCTCGCTCGCCCGCGCAGCCCCGAACTCGCCCCAACTCACCGCCAGCCGCCGCTCGCCCCCCATCGCTCGCTCGCCCGCGCAGCCCCGAACTCGCCCCAACTCACCGCCATCCGCTGCTCCCCCCCATTGCTCGCTCGCCCGCGCAGCCCCGAACTCGCCCCAACTCACCGCCATCCGCTGCTCCCCCCCAATGCTCGCTCGCCCGCGCAGCCCCGAACTCGGCCCAACTCACCGCCAGCCGCTGCTCGCCCCCATTGCTCGCTCGCCCGCGCAGCCCCGAACTCGGCCCAACTCACCGCCATCCGCTGCTCCCCCCCATTGCTCGCTCGCCCGCGCAGCCCCGAACTCGCCCCAACTCACCGCCATCCGCTGCTCCCCCCCATTGCTCGCTCGCCCGCGCAGCCCCGAACTCGGCCCAACTCACCGCCAGCCGCTGCTCGCCCCCCGCTCGCCCGCTGCCTCGCCCGTGCCGCCCCAACGCCACAGCCAGCCGCCGCTCGCAGGCCTTTCCGCCTCCCTCCCCTTTGGGCAGCGCTCCGCCCGGCGCCTTCCCTCCCCCGCTCTCCGCCGCCTGGCGACGCGCACACTGGCGCAGCGGGGCTGAAAGGAAGCCGGTCCCTTCCCTTCACTCCCCGCTTAGTGCCCGAGTCATGGCTGCTGACGGGGTGGATGAACGCTGCTGTCAGCGCCCAGTTCGGGCAATGTGACTCCGACGGCCCCGCCGTATTTCTCGGACAGCAGCCCGAGAGGTAAAAAAAACCCTCATCTCTCTCCCCAGCCTCGTCTCCCGGCACGTTGGCCCCAAACTCCCCATCGGCTTTCCTGGCGTCGCTGCCAAGTTCGAGGGGAGAAGAAGAAGAAGAGCGGGGCGCGGGGGTGGGGGTGGGGGCTGACGGAGCGGACGAGCTTGGGCGGCGGGGCAGAATTCCGCGGGTCGCTTTTGAGGCCGCGGGAGCGAACCGTCTCCAGTTCTTCTGTTTACTCCCGGCTTTAGGCAGCTCCAGGCGCGCTGGGGAGTGAATTTGGGGGCGGAAGGGGTGCATCTCTTTGCGCCCCCCAGGCCTCCCTAGCTGCTTTGTTGATGGCAAGGGAGAATTGGGGATCGGAGTGGGGGGCATCGGCTTGGAAGGGGGCGGGGACGTGGCTGCTGCGGAGAGGACTCCGCTGTCCTTGAGGCAAGGCTGAAGCTCCTGAGCCTTCTTCCCATTTGCCTGGCTCTCTGCGCTTCCCTCCTTTCCCTCCCCCCCCACAATTTTGCTGAATCAGGGGGCTTCTCTTGAGAAACGGGCATGAGGAGGGAAACAACGCTTGACTGCCCCCCCCCACACACACAAAAGCGGCAAAAGCGGGGGGGGAGAGAGAGAGAAACGCCTTGTTCTCTCGTCTCAGCGGAGACTTGTTTCGAGGGATCCAGCCTCTGTCACTGGGCAGCTGACAGAAAGGGGCGGCAGAAGCTGCATCCCCCGAAAGAAGTCTTCGCCGAGAAAATGGGCGCTGAGATTTTCTCGGCGAAGACTCACCTTCTCCCGTTCACCTTCAGCAGCTCCGCCAGGCCCGTCCAGTGCCCTGCTAGCAGAGCTTGACAAATGCAAAAGCTGCTTTGGTTAAATACTGGAAGGTTTAGTGATTAACCCACCCCACCCCACCCGGTCTTCTTGCTGTTTCTCCCCATCCTCACTCCTACCCACAGGGGCTCTCTGCCTCTTCTACTACTTTTTCTTTCTTTCTTTTTTGCTGAGGTGTGCGTCTCTCTCTCTCTCTCTCTCTCTCTCTCTCTCTCTCTCTCTCTCTCTCGTGTGTTATCTCGAACCAGATGGGATGGCAAAGTCAAATGCAAATGGGGATCTTGCAGATCTTGCCCTGCCTTCCCCCCCACGGTTACCTTCTGTTCTTGATGAGCTCACGAGTGCTCAAGGACAAAATAGGGCTGGGCAGAGCCGGCAGTTAAAAATAGGATGCAGATAAAAGGAAAGGTAAGGAGGGGTTCAGGTTGAGAGGAGAGGCTGCGTAGCCTTAGTGTAACTCCTGTTTGGGCTGACTGGGTTGCCTCCGATGGGCTCTGACAGTGGAACAGAATGGAATAGAAAATATGGAATGGAATGGAACAGAACGTAGAACAGAACAGAACAGAACAGAACAGAATAGAATAGAATAGAAATATAGAAAGTGAATGGAATAGAATAGAATAGAATAGAAATATAGAAAGTGAATAGAATAGAATAGAATAGAATAGAATAGAATAGAATAGAAATATAGAAAGTGAATGGAATAGAATAGAATAGAATAGAAATATAGAAAGTGAATAGAATAGAATAGAATAGAATAGAATAGAATAGAATAGAATAGAATAGAATAGAGAATGGTAATAAGAATAGAATAGAATAGAATAGAATAGAATAGAATAGAATAGAATAGAATAGAATAGAATAGAAATATAGAAAGTGAATGGAATAGAATAGAATAGAATAGAAATATAGAAAGTGAATAGAATAGAATAGAATAGAATAGAATAGAATAGAATAGAATAGAATAGAATAGAATAGAATAGAATAGAATAGAGCTGGAAGGGACCTTGGAGGTCTTCTAGTCCAGCCCCTTGCTCAAGCAGGAGGACCTATACCAGTGGTGGTGAACCTATGGCACGCCTGCCAGAGGTGGCACTCAGAGCCCTCTCTGTTGGCACGTGCGCCACCACCGCTGCCAGCAGCAGGTCCTTGTCGGTTGGTGGACTGGAAGAAAAGGGAGGGGGAAGCATTTTACATGCGTGCATGCGTGCACGGGGCCACGAGCAGGCACATGCTGCAAAGGGGGCGGGGCTAGTGCCTGCGTGATACTCACTAGCCCAGCCCCATTCTCACGTGGTGCGGTGCCTTGTATCTGCACCCTGCGGCGCGGCGGTTGGCGTTTTTGTGCCTTGCGGTACGGTGGCCCATTTTTTGCTCCCCCTTTTTTTTTCGTGCCAGAGGCGGCACTCAGAGGCGCCTCCCTGTCCCCTCCCCCGAGGGCACCAGAATGCCGATGCTGCCTTGGCACTTTGTGATAAACAAGTGGGTTTTGGCTTGCGGTTTGGGCACTCGGTCTCTAAAAGTTTTGCCACCACTGACCAATACCATCTCAGACAGGTGAATGTCCAGTCTCTTCTTAAAAACCTCCAGTGATGGAGCACTCTTGATTTCTGGTGGCAAGCTGTTCCACTGGGCAGCTGAGAGAAAGGGGCGGCAGAAGCTGCATCCCCCGAAAGAAGTCTTCGCCGAGAAAATGGGCGCTGAGACGCCTCATTCTCTCGCTCAGCGGAGACTTCTTTCGCGAGATCCAGCCTCTGCCGTGCTGCACCGAGAGAACAGCAAGCCGCCCCATTCTCTCGGCGGAGCACTCCACCGCCCCATTCTCTCGGCGGCTTGCCACCCCGTTCTCTCATCTCAGCAGAGACGTCTTTCGGGGGATCCAGCCTCCAGCTGCTGCATTTCCCAGCCTCGGCTTATACTCGAGTCAATAACTTTTTCCAGTTTTGGGGGGTAAAATTGGGGTCTCGGCTTATACTCGAGTCGGCTTATACTCAAGTATATACGGTATATAAAAATAGTTTAGGAATTATAGACAGTCAAGTACCTAATGGACATTTACTGGTCAATGATGTCATCTTTTGATTAGGGATGCATGCTCCGTAGAGATAATATAAGATTTTTTAGGCTTTCAGGAATTGGAAATGTATCGAATCAATGGAAAAATGAGAATTGCCTATGAAAAATTGCCAATTTTCTTGGCCAAAAGTTATATATTTGAATTTCAGAAAAACAGATTATCTTGCAATGTAGAATGCAATTCAGACAATTTGCAAAAGTTTGAAATTTTGTGTATACTACTTCCTCTCCATGTTATGCCCCTATCAAACAGAATGATAGAAGAATCATGCAGCTTGCAAAGAGAATGTTAGAAAAGTCAAACGAGGATGGTTCTGAATTTTATCTGGAACGTTCTGATTGTAGAAATACTCTCGAGTTTGTTTTATAAACAAAAATAGCAGACCTACACTACAGCGCTCAATTTATGCACTCTTTATGAGCTTCCTGGAAGCATCCTGTTGGCTGTTGTGGAAAGCAAATATAGAATGTCAGTTCTGATGCAATGTGGCTCATCTTATAGTGTAGCAAATCTTACAGGACAATCAACTGTACCATTTATATTTCCAATGAACCATGTTGTAATCAAGATCCAGGGAAGACCTAAAGTTGCTAAAACCGTGAAAGTAAAACAAAGTGGAACACATTAGCTTACCCTGTGCTGCCATTCTTCAACCTCAGTCTCTTTACGCTTCCTTGCCTCTTCCAGAAGAGAAATTTTGGCTGTATATTCTGCGAGTTCTGCGGCCTTTTTTTTAAGGGGAAAAAAGGGAAATTACATTAGATAGAAGTACTTTGGGTCAGTAAGAGAACTGCTCCCTATTCCTAGAGCCTCCGGTTTTAGATAGGGTAGGACATTCAGATTCTGCTCCTGGGCCAGAAAACGACATGGTAGCAGCTACAAAAAACTAGAACATAGGGGTGTGTGTGTGTCAAACTTTAGTTATGGGAAGACTAGACTACTAACATCCAACTTTATTAAGTTTGCCTTAAGAGAACTTTCACAAATTTTATTAAATATCGCCGGAATAAAATTTGCCAGTACCAACACTAAGAAACCCATATGTCTATTCCTGGAATATCAACAGTGGCTATTTTATTTCTAGCTGCAAGTTAGAACATTAAAAAATAGTTTACAGCCAATATAACTTAAGCAAGCTGTTTCCAAACTGGTACCTTCCAGATATGATGGATCTGCAACTATTAGCATCCTGAGCCAGATTTTACCCATAATGCCTGGAAAGTCTGGGAGCTTAATGCAAAATTTCATGAAGGCACAAGTGATGGGAAAAGACAGTTTCTTTCTATAAGATATCACTGACCCCTGCTCATCCACTTTCTCTATAGCAGCACTAGATTGTAGAAATCCCTGTTCTGTAAAAACTGTTGTGCCCTTAAATTTTATTTTGTCATCATGCATTTGATTCAGGAAATATTTGTGGCTTGTGCTGTTTATTTTCTGTACTGTATCCATTTTAGGCAAGATTTTATCATCTTTACATATTTTGAAACTACTTTGAAAATACACTGTAGATTGCCATGAAGACTTTGAGAACCAAAGGCAAGATTTAAAAAGCTATAAACACTGATGATGCTTGAGGAGCTTCCGAAATGCCTCCGATCCATACCAGCTGCTCCTGACTCTTCATTTGGTCAACAGCCTGCTTCTCCAGCTCTTCCTTCGCTTGCAGAGCCATCAAACGCTCATTCTCCAGACGCTCTGCTTCCTCCTGGGCCCTTGTTCTTTCTTCCTCCAGCTGCCTGGCTTTTTCGATCTGGTCTGAGAGCTCTGGCAAAAAGGAAAAAACAAACAAACCAGTCACATATTACTTTAAATGCTGATTTTTTTTAAACAACAACAACAACCACAACCCACTCTTCAGAAATTGCATCAGTCTGGCTTCTTGTGGAATGAGGCAGTGTTCTGTACCAGCCTACTACCGGCCCTGCAGATAAGGCAGGGACAACCCCTTTACAAGAAGGCAAGAGGCTGGAACTAAGCCTGCCAAATTTATGGACACAAAAGCAAACAGAGCAAAAACAAGACACGAACCATGAAACAGGAGCTATTCAAACGGTTGCCTTCAGCAAACCAGCCCTCCCACGCATTCCCCTTTTAAACAGTTCAGGGCGTGGCTTCTCTCTGCCTCCTTCCAAGGTGCCCCATTGCCTTCCTCTGTTTACTCCTGATTGACTGCCTCCTGCGTCGGGCGTCCTTGAACAGGGCCAGCTGTGGGTCATCTTCATCCACGCTGTCAGGCTCACACAGCTGGGTCTGCGTCGTGACCAGGTGGGAGGGGCCTGGCTGAGCACTCTGTGGAGCCTCAAGGCCATCATCAGCAAGCTCTCCAACACCCTCATCAAGCTCTCCAACACCCCCCTCCTCCTCCTCTGAATCGTCCGACCCAACTGCCGAACCCACAGGCTGACCCTGAATCACAACAGGCAGTAATATTTGTGGAGACGTAGGACAGTTCCTTCACCTTATCATTTTATGGCTAAATATGACATGCAACTAAGACCTCATGCTTTTGGAATGCTAGTCCTTGTTTTATGCTTAGAATATTCTTTGAAGATAAATAGTTACAGCTTTAGTCACCACAGTTGACAGCACTGGCCGACTTGCAGGAAGTCCCCAGGCTGTTGACTAAGAATGGAAAACATCTTAGAAGAAATGTCTATTCTCATATTGTGATTATAACTATATCTATCAGACCAACTCCAACCAAATCACATACCTGCCAAGATAAATCAGTGATGATTACTTCTGATTTCATTGCATTTGACACCACACAAACATTACTTCAGTGGTTAATTTTTTCAGTCAACCAAACTATTAACATAGGAGGCTGATATTTTGGGGCTACGCAATAGCCCTGCCAAACACTGCATCTTGATGGCAACAGCACATCATGATTCCCCGTTACTGCAGGTGAAGTGAAGCCTCCTCCAGCTCCCCACTCTCTTCCTCAGAGCAAGGTCCTGGGAGTTCATTAGGGCGAGACTACTCTCCTCTCAGAAGGATGTTTACCTGTATATGTAGTTCTATTAATTAGGAAATTCAATCCATAGTACTACTACAATGACATTTTAGGTTGCTATTGCTTGTTAAAGACACTGCTTATCAGATCAGAAGTGGGGAACATAGAAAGATGGACGTGGGTTTCGGCAACTGCTGCCAACACAATGCAAGGCAGTACCTTTTTCTGCTTTTTGTGTCTTCACTTCATACTCCTGCAGCCTCATCATCAGCTCTTCTTTCTCTCGCATCATCTGCTCTTTTTCCTTCTCAATTGTCTCTCTTTTCTTCTTCTCATTCTCCAACATCTCCCTTTAGATATAAAATTAAATTAGCTTTAGAACTGAACAGACTACAACTTACTTCACTTTCTAGAAACGTTTTCCACTTTTCTGATTTTTTTTCGTAATAACCAGGACAGAACAATGTGAAAGTATCTGAACACGTGTTTAAATCAAGAGTAGTACTTATTATGTAATGATTGCATTTCTAGTCACTCACGATTGCATTTCTAGTCACTCATGACCTAAACTTTTCTATTAAGGAACCGTGAAGGAAGTAAAGAGGATATAAAGATCTCAAGCAACTCAACCTCTTACCAATCCATACTCACTCTAGATTTAATTTTTGGTAACCCTATGATTGCCACGTACGCTATGGTATGGTAAGGCTATCAATATATCTACAGCAGAATGATCACACTTAATGTAGGGGCCTAATTGAGTTATACCATGTTGCAGTTCCTATGCTCCTGCACACACCTTTCTAGCTCTTTCTGGTGCTTCTCTTCACGGGCCTGAGCTTTCATTTGCTGGACCTCAATGGTATCTGGTTTCCTACGGCGCATATACAGCTCATGATTTCCCATGCATAGCTGCAGGATTCTCTTGTTGATTCTTAGGCGAGGAGCATAAAATATAAAGTCCTGGCAAGAAGAGATGAAAAGGTTAAAAAGACACCCATGCACAGGCACACTTGCAGTGCCCTACTTTACAGTTTTGTGTCAAACTTTTCACTGGCTCCCTAATTCTTTGTAATGGAAAATCCAAGCAGTAACAAATTAACCCATTTCATCATTTAGGGCAGGGGTAGGCAACCTCAGCTCTTTTATGACTCATGGACTTCAACTCCCAGAATTCCTGAGTCAGCATAGCTGATATAGGGGTTAGGGCTTCTCCCGCGATTGGCCTATGATTGCTAATTTCAGCACTAAAAATACATTAATAATTTCTGAGCCCGACCAATTTAATAACTGCTATAACAATGCTTCTCTAATAGCATCTTTTGTAATATTCATTGGGCTTTGTGCATGGGTTAGATAAGTAATGGTATGGACATCACCCAGATTCAAAACTTCTGTCCCTAAATTCTTAATAGCCAAGTATCAGAGCAAGTTCATTTGTGGGGTGGAACAAAGACAGAAGGGAAATTATGAAATAATGGATGGAGAAAATGAGGCTAACATTAAGAAAAAGAACACAATAAAGTTATTCATAATCCCAGGGCTCCAGTGAATATTTGGAACACAAAATTTCAATATGGTTAATGGCTAAATGACTAAATTTTCTCTTTACCTTCAAAGAATAATTTCTCGTAATCAAATATTTAAAGGGGAGGAAGTCATTTCTGAAATTTAAGCAATTTCTGGCGAGACCCATTTATATTATAAAGGAAGGCAAAATAAGACATTTCTTCAATATACCAACCTCTTAAAAAACTTTACAGAAAGGTTATTTCAAAATTATCAGGAAAATTAAATTTTACAATGCAATGATAGAAGATGTTACAGAATAAGGAAATATTCCTATGGTAATTTTTTTTAAAAGTTATCATTTTAAGACTCCAATTTTAAGACTCCAATTTTGTGCAATATAAGAGGAAGAAAGTGATGCCCATAATATTAATATTCAATAAATACAATAAGATGATTCAACAAACATTCTAACATATTGATGTGGACATGATGAAAGGAAGGGAGAATTCCACATTCTGTTGAAGTAATTTCAATCATTAAGCAGATTTATTTTATAGAAACCAGGGTTTCCACTATTATTCAACTACCAAATGGGCATGCAAATTCATTCTAAGATTTATGCAAATTAACAGGTAGGTCTTTAAAAAATAACAGATAAATAACCATATTCTCTTTCATTAGGAGCAACACTAATTATCAGTTATACTCACTGGTGATTTCTTGTCAATTGGTTTTATAACAAACTTCTTATCATTGAAAGATATGTTTCGAATTTCACTCCAAGGGAAGCCAATTTTAGGGGTTAATCTGGAAACACCAAAGCAGATACAGATAAGGAAACAATATCTACAACACAGATCAAGAAGTTTGGCTCTATTACACTCCAGCTAGTTGAGGTAGTCCTCAGTTTATGACCACAATTACTGGAATTTTGGTCATTAAACAAATCATCATGTGGTGGGACTTAATTCTGCAATATTTTTTACTGTGGTTGTTAAACAAATCACATAGTCATTAAGTGAATTATGCAGTTGTTAAGCAAATCTGGCTTCTCCAATTGACTTTGCTTGTCAGAAGCTGGCTGAGAAGGTTGAAATTGGGATCATGTGACCACAAGACACCGAATCATTGTCAATGCGAGCAGGTTGCCAAGTGCCTGAGTTGCGACCACGTGACTGTGGGAGTTGTTGCAACGGCAATAACTTTTGAGGATGGACATGTCACATTTTCCAAGGCCATTGTAACTTCAAACTGTCATTAAATGAACTGACATAAGTCAAGGATTAAATTGTACTGTGATGCTGAAGCTACCTCCCTGTCTCATTAGATCTTTACAGCAGAACTGGGAGTAAAATAGATCTGGTTCCAGATTTCTGCAATAAGTTGAACAATTGGCATCTAACAAAAGTTACTTCAACCTTCATAAACAGCAGAATATGGCTTTTACAGGAAGGATGCCAAGCAAAAAAAAAAAAGACTGATTATTGGACTTAATGTGGTCAAAGAGGCATCGTGACAATATGTGTTTCCCCAAACACAGTTTTGTATCTGGCCTACTAAATAACATTTTTGAGCACACAAGCTGCATGACTGCCCATCCCCTTCTCTACAGCATCCAATTATCAGATCAATCTGGGATAGAAAAAAAAATAATAAATGAAAATCTCTCTCTTTGTACCCTTAAAGTTCTAACACCTGTATTCTTCTTTATATCACAGTTTTTAAAGTGAAACTCTGCCACCTCCCAGAGAGAAAAAGTTCTTCCCCATAAAGGTTTCATCCATTTTAAATATCCTTTATAATATGTAGGTAAATGTTATCTCGTAGAGATTCATGTTATATTTAGAGCAGAGCTTGCATAAGAACTTACCGTATATACTTGAGTATAAGCCGAATTTTTCAGCCCACTTTTTGGGCTGAAAAATTCCACTTCGGCTTATACTCCAGTCAACAAAAAAACTTACCGAGGACTTGTGCGCGGCCGAGGCTTTGGTACTTCCGGGATCGCGCGCACCTCTCCCAAGCCACCGCCGTCCGAGACCTGCCGAAGTTTGGGGAGGTTTGGGGAGGTGCGCGCGCACCTCCCCAAACCTCCCCAAACGTCGGCAGGTCTCCGTTCCTCCGCGCCCTGCCTGCCTGCTTCTTTCTGCAGCGGAAAGAAGCAGGCAGGCAGGGCGTGGAGGAACGGAGACCTGCCGACGTTTGGGGAGGTTTGGGCGCCTCCCCAAACGTCGGCAGGTCTCCGTTCCTCCTGCCGACGTTTGGGGAGGTTTGGGCGCCTCCCCAAACCTCCCCAGGTCTCCGTTCCTCCTGCCGACGTTTGGGGAGGTTTGGGCACCTCCCCAAACCTCCCCAGGTCTCCGTTCCTCCGCGCAGACCTGCCGACGTTTGGGGAGGTTTGGGCGCCTCCCCAAACCTCCCCAGGTCTCCGTTCCTCCTGCCGACGTTTGGGGAGGTTTGGGCGCCTCCCCAAACCTCCCCAGGTCTCCGTTCCTCCTGCCGACGTTTGGGGAGGTTTGGGCACCTCCCCAAACCTCCCCAGGTCTCCGTTCCTCCGCGCAGACCTGCCGACGTTTGGGGAGGTTTGGGCGCCTCCCCAAACCTCCCCAGGTCTCCGTTCCTCCTGCCGACGTTTGGGGAGGTTTGGGCGCCTCCCCAAACCTCCCCAGGTCTCCGTTCCTCCGCGCAGACCTGCCGACGTTTGGGGAGGTTTGGGCGCCTCCCCAAACCTCCCCAAACGTCGGCAGGTCTCCGTTCCTCCTGCCGACGTTTGGGGAGGTTTGGGCACCTCCCCAAACCTCCCCAGGTCTCCGTTCCTCCGCGCAGACCTGCCGACGTTTGGGGAGGTTTGGGCGCCTCCCCAAACCTCCCCAGGTCTCCGTTCCTCCTGCCGACGTTTGGGGAGGTTTGGGCACCACCCCAAACCTCCCCAGGTCTCCGTTCCTCCGCGCAGACCTGCCGACGTTTGGGGAGGTTTGGGCGCCTCCCCAAACCTCCCCAGGTCTCCGTTCCTCCTGCCGACGTTTGGGGAGGTTTGGGCGCCTCCCCAAACCTCCCCAGGTCTCCGTTCCTCCGCGCAGACCTGCCGACGTTTGGGGAGGTTTGGGCGCCTCCCCAAACCTCCCCAAACGTCGGCAGGTCTCCGTTCCTCCTGCCGACGTTTGGGGAGGTTTGGGCACCTCCCCAAACCTCCCCAGGTCTCCGTTCCTCCGCGCAGACCTGCCGACGTTTGGGGAGGTTTGGGCGCCTCCCCAAACCTCCCCAGGTCTCCGTTCCTCCTGCCGACGTTTGGGGAGGTTTGGGCACCTCCCCAAACCTCCCCAGGTCTCCGTTCCTCCGCGCAGACCTGCCGACGTTTGGGGAGGTTTGGGCGCCTCCCCAAACCTCCCCAGGTCTCCGTTCCTCCTGCCGACGTTTGGGGAGGTTTGGGCGCCTCCCCAAACCTCCCCAGGTCTCCGTTCCTCCGCGCAGACCTGCCGACGTTTGGGGAGGTTTGGGCGCCTCCCCAAACCTCCCCAAACGTCGGCAGGTCTCCGTTCCTCCTGCCGACGTTTGGGGAGGTTTGGGCACCTCCCCAAACCTCCCCAGGTCTCCGTTCCTCCGCGCAGACCTGCCGACGTTTGGGGAGGTTTGGGCGCCTCCCCAAACCTCCCCAGGTCTCCGTTCCTCCTGCCGACGTTTGGGGAGGTTTGGGCACCACCCCAAACCTCCCCAGGTCTCCGTTCCTCCGCGCAGACCTGCCGACGTTTGGGGAGGTTTGGGCGCCTCCCCAAACCTCCCCAAACGTCGGCAGGTCTGTGCGGAGGAACGGAGACCTGGGGAGGTTTGGGGAGGTGCCCAAACCTCCCCAAACGTCGGCAGGAGGAACGGAGACCTGGGGAGGTTTGGGGAGGCGCCCAAACCTCCCCAAACGTCGGCAGGTCTGCGCGGAGGAACGGAGACCTGGGGAGGTTTGGGGAGGTGCCCAAACCTCCCCAAACGTCGGCAGGAGGAACGGAGACCTGCCGACGTTTGGGGAGGTTTGGGGAGGCACCCAAACCTCCCCAAACGTCGGCAGGTCTGCGCGGAGGAACGGAGACCTGCCGACGTTTGGGGAGGTGCGCGCGCACCTCCCCAAACCTCCCCAAACTTCGGCAGGTCTCCGGACGGCGGCGGCTTGGGAGAGGTGCGCGCGATCCTGGAAGCACCGAAGCCTCGGCCGCGCGCAAGTCCTCGGTAAGCTCCGGGCGGTCACTTGCTTCGCGTCTCCTGAGGGAAGGGGGGGCGACTGGAGCGGGCGTGTTTCCTCGCCCGCTGGGCGCCGCAATTTGCCCGGGGAACGCGCGGGCCCCGAATGGCAGCGTGGAGCGAGGAAGCGGACAGCCAGGGCTTCCCCGAGAGCCGCGGCCACACAGGGTATTCCTGTGTATTCAGGCTTGCAAAATGGCGGATCGAGCCTCTGCTGGCGGCAGAGGCTTGCAGAGCGCGGATCCAGCCTCCGCCGGCGGCGGAGGCTTGCAGAGCGCGGATCCAGCCTCCGCCGGCGGCGGAGGCTTGCAGAACGGTGGATCGGCTTATACTCGAGTCAACAACTTTTCCTAGTTTTTGGGGGTGAAATTGGGGGTCTCGGCTTATACTCGAGTCGGCTTATACTCAAGTATATACGGTAAAATCTGGGCAAAGATAATACTCCTCATATAAAGAAACACATGAGCATGGGAGCTGTTGCTTTGATCTCCGAACTTGGCATCCATCTTGGAGTTCCATCTCCATTCCGTGGGGGGTGAACATCTTCAATGGGCTTTGAATTGTGGGTTAGGGTTGCACAATTCAAAGCGCACTGAAGATGTCCCCCCTGAATGGAGATGAAACATTTACAGCCAAATCGTCAAGCTCAGAGATCAGACTATCAGCTCAATACTAGTGGTGGGATTCAGCCGGTTTGCACCACTTCGGCAGAACTGGAAGCTAATTTTTTGTTGCCCAGAACAGATTTCCGGAAGCGGCATCCACACAGAGAACCGGTTGTTCACATATTTGAATCCCACCACTGCCAACTCGAGCTACTAATATTCAAACAAATCTCAAACACAAGTATATAACTCACACAGAATATTATAACTAGAGCATTGTGCGTTAATGCTTCTCAATATATACAACTACTGTTTTAAAGATATTGATGCAGTAATTAAGTGTTGGAGATTCAAAGGTAGCTTTCATAATGAAAAATAGAAGTGCTGTTATTTATATGCTAAACTCAATATTAGCCATAGGTGTGCCTTACCATATTCCATCCTCCAGCAATTTCTATGCATTCAAGTTGTATTAAAAAAAGGGAAGGGGGAAGCAGCAAGTTAACTTCCATATTATGAAGATTCCATTATGAATCATTAGATGTGCCAATGCTTAATTTACTTTGCACATCCCCCGTCCCAGATTTTCTTTCAGAAGCAAATGTTTCTTCCTGCAGGCTTTATATAGCTTGTAAAACCAGTTTGAATGACTGTGGCTACACAAAGAGACCTGTCATTCAAGAATCTAGAAGTAGTTTCACTCATGCAATCCTTAAGAGTGACACTCCTTATTTTCTAGGTGTGATAGGTTTGCTAGAAAATTTTTTAGACTTCTTTGGTGATCTTGGTATAATTTTGATTAAAAACGGCAAGGAAGACCTGGCATATAGCCTTTTTCCAATGTTTGCAGCCAATTTCTCCTGTTTGAATGTTTGTACGGCTTAAAGCATGCCTTGGAAACAAATATAAAGCCAAGTTACTATTTATAAATAATCTACTATGCTTCAAAATAAATTCAAGTTAATTTATGAACTTGTACTTTCTTGGTGTATTGAACAAGTATTATATGAACAGGAACCATTCCTTTTTACATAGTATCATTCAGTTTGTTCTGTCTCATTTCCAGATTACCACTATGCTGTTTCTTCCTCAAATCTCTTCCTTAATAAGGAACTCTAAAGCTACTGCCTTAAAATAACAAAGATTGTCAGTCTGGTATTCCAAGAATTCAACTTAACTTTACCTGAGCAGTTTCCAGATAAAAGCCAACCTGTTCGCTAAGAATAATTTCACACTAATGGTTCCTAGCATGGAATAAACGATTATAAAAAGCTCTCAACTGAGCATAATGGAGAGTCTCCATTGAGGAGAAAGTTGAGTGAGAATCCTAAATGATTAAGCAAGGTTTCTTACATGGTGGCGATCCTGTGAATATGTTTTGCTCAGACTTGGTTACTCTAATGGAACACAGCTCTCAGAACAGATTCTCCTAGCCTTAACCAAAGATTGTTGTTGTTCTTAGTTGCAAAGTCGTGTCCTACCCATCGTGACCCTATGGACAACGTTCCTCCAGGCCTTCCTGTCCTCTACCGTCTTCTGGAGTCCATTTAAGCTCACGCCTACTGCTTCAGTGACTCCATCCACCCACCTCATTCTCTGTCGTCCCCTTCTTCTATTGCCCTCAATCTTTCCCAGTATTAGGCTCTTCTCCAGTGAGTCCTTCCTTCTCATTAGGTGGCCAAGTATTTGAGTTTTAGCTTCAGGATCTGGCCTTCTAAAGAGCAGTCAGGGTTGATCTCCTCTAGGACTGACCGGTTTGATCGCCTTGCAGTCCAAGGGACTTGCAGGAGTCTTCTCCAGCACCATAGTTCAAAGAACCAAAGATTACTGGGATTGAATCTGAGGCTTTCCACACGCAAAATGTGCATTCTTCCCTGACTGTGTAATACATGCACATACAATAAATAACAGGTTATTAAGACTATAACATATGTATCTGTTTGATACTTTGTAATCTTCAATTTGGTGACACAATGCATCACAGGCATCCCAAAGATGCTTTTTCACGAGGAAACTGGACTTTCTTGTTTTTCTTTGAGGACGTTTCACTTCTCATCCAAGAAGCTTCTTCAGCTCTGACTGGACGGCGGGGCTGAAGAAGCTGAAGAAACTTCTTGGATGAGAAGCAAAACGTCTTCAAAGAAAAACATGAAAGTCCAGTTGCCTCGTGAAAATGCATCTTTGGGATAATTATGACCAGGGTGATTGAGAATCTCCATAGACAATGCATCATAAGGCAACAATTTTGGAATCAACATATCTTAACGTATCTCAGGCTAATTTACAAAATGCATCCAAAAATGGGGACCCATGATTAAAATTTGGCAGAGTTGTGGCCGATGCAGCATGTCTTTTGACTATACTTTCCAGAAACTCTTAAGTTATTTGGCACAAGGAAAAATGGGAGGACTTTACCCCCCCCATCTCCCTTTGGCTCGTGTTCCCAATTGGTTGGCAGTAAGGACTGGCAGGTTGCTTTGGAACGGAGGCTGAAATCTTAAATCTCTTTTAACAGTGGTGGCCGATAAGGGGAGAATGAGTGAGTCAGATGCTTGCTGGTAGAGTAGGTCTGGCTGGGGTGTGTTGATGATCAAAGGGTGAGCACTCTTCCTCACTGGAGGGAAGGGTCTTTTGGAGACATGCCAGAATAGGGAGTGTGGGGTGTGGGGTGGGGTGCAGTATCCCTTGTAGCCTGTCACTCCCTTTGTTCCTCCCTCCCCCAACAAAATGGAAGGAAGTTCTGTGGGTCAGCTGAAGTGGTGGAGGAAGTAATTTCATCAGAGCATTCCTGAAGTTTGTGAGGGGAATGCAAACACCACGAGCCTATATTATATATGGAAAGAAAAATGTCCCAACAGGTCATGGATTGTCTACAGTATCCTTTGGCTCATATCTCAATCCTAGTTCCTGAAGATGATTGTTCTTGCTTCTGTCCAATACTTTAACAAGTGAAAAATCGACTTGGCTTCTGATTTTTTTTCTACAAGTATCAATAAGGTATGATACATAATAAAGATAAGCCATGCAGTAATTGTTCCCTGTAGCCCCTTCCTGTCCTTCTGAAACCACATGCCTGTACATGAGCTTAAGGAGAAAAGAGCGCAGTTAAGGGATAAAGCAAGGCAAGTGACATTGAAGTCATATGTACCCCAGCACAATATTATTTAGCATATATTCTGAAAGGCAAGGTGACCTTAGCAGATATGATTGCTATAAAAGTACATATCACAGATGAGATAATTCTTTGGCACAAGAACAGCTCTTTAGTCTGACAAAGGATTATAAATATCTCCACTTACTTGTCGTCCTTTTCATAAATGTTGAGCCCAAGTGCATCTACTCCCAACCAAAGTTCTGTTCCTTTCTTGTTTTTTATTTCAAAATAGTTGATTCCATACATTTCAAGATCCTGAGCAATCTTCAAATATTCCAGCATGGCATTTTCTCTGGTTAATACAAAATAGGAAATGTTAAGACTTGTTTTCAAGACTGATGCAGAACTTTGAGGTGCTGGGAAAATAAAATACTCAGACTGCTAGGTATAACAGAAAAGATCTAATATATAGGACACTTCAAAATAACTAAAACCAATTTTTAAAAGTCAATAAAAAATTCAATGAAATAACTCACTTAAGCATTCCACCATGTTCAGCATGCCATACTTGAATTCGTTCTTCCCACTGTTCTCTGGATAGCTTATGTTGATCCATTACTCTAAAATATAAAGATATATGAGATTTAAATTTCAATGTTTTATTTACAAAAATGTCATATACTAGCAAAATTGGGTATATGGAAAAGATGGCACAGAACATTTAAAGTAAAAAAGTTACTTTTTTGAGATTTTTAAAAACATGAATCTTGAACAAGTTCCAACACTAGTCTTTTAATGATTAAACTCTAGCTTTACTACAGTTATTCTTTAAGGATGTGCAAATGTCTGAAAAGATCCCTGTCCCATGAAGTTTGTACCCAAGAGCTCCATGGGTACAAAGTAATGTCTTAAGGCAGTAGTAAGTAGCAGCAATTTTTTAGTTTGTTAACTGAAACCAGAAGTGAATGGAGAAATAATATACCTATTCAACTGACACTCTATGTCAGGGGTCTTCAAACTTGGCTCTTTTATGACTTGTGGACTTCAACTCCCAGAATTCCTCAGCCAGCGTGCCTGCTCTATGTTGATAATATTTTCCCATTTGTTTGTTCCAACTTTCATTAGGTTTAGATCACATTTTACTTTAGGACCTCAAAGTGGTACACTTAGCTTCTTTAATTTTCCCTATAACAACCATCCTTTTGGGAAGAGAGATAGCAATTGACTCAAAACCTTAAGTATTAGCTTCACTACCATGTTTAGTTGCTAAATATTATGTGCAATACTAGGACCCCATAAGTAATGAGCATCCCTAATATTCTAAAATAATTTTTAAATCTCAAATTCTGCTAAATTTTATGAAAATTACAACATACTGTAGTTCTTTTGTATTACTGGTATTTCAGCTTTATTTTGAAAAACAAACATTTTGTAAAACAAAACTCATGACTTTTCATTTTATGGTGTCACTCTTTTCTTAATGGATTGGCTATCAGTTGTAACAATTGCAAAATCTGTTCTAGTGTCTTTTACACATCCCACATTCTCATCTGGAAGTTCATTCAATAGAATTGGGGCCTCAGGGTTTCAACAGAAGTGCTTACCGCTGGGGGACCAGGCGTTCAGAACTGAGATACCCAGCCTTGTGCAGTTCTTTATTATAATCTCCAAATTTGGCTTGCACAGCATAAGATCCAAGAAGGACAGCGGTTTCAGGTGGGCAATAGATCTCATCACTAAGGATTCCTTCTTTCACTTGCAAGAAGAACAGCTTCTGTGTGATGTCCTGGATCAACTCTACAGACACATCTTCAGGAAAAAACTTGGCCCGGAATTTGAACTGGAGTGGGTTCTCTTTCCTGATTTCTTGAGCAGAGACCTAAACAGCGATAAAGTATCAGTAAATTATGAAAATACTAACTTGTTGAATGCAAGATGTTTGTTTATTCAATTTTGATGCTGCCCAACTCCAATCAATAATAAAATTTTATTGTCAAGTTATTAGATATCTTTGAACTTATATGATTGTTTCCAGCTCCAAAAAAAAATCAACTTATTTAAAATCTGTAAAAAGGAACAGCCCCTACTTAAAGTATAAAAAGCTATTCTGTACCTAAAATACCAACGTTAAAACAACTATTTCATTTGCCTTTCTGCTTCCTATCACTTGAGCAATAGTGCTGTTCAGTAATTGTTAGGAAGGCCACGGGAGGTCTTTGGTGCTCTCTGAGCTTGGTTGTTTTCTTCCAGATGTTTCATTACCCAAACTCAATAGCATTATCAGTGCTCCTGAGGATCTTACTTAGTTTGGGAAATGAAACATCTGCAAGGGAATAACCAGGCTCAGAGACCACTAAGGACCCTTCAGTTCAACCCCGAGCTATTAATATTCTCCTTTATTTGTAATATGGCTCATATTATAACATGGCTACATCTATGCATGGGGGGAAGGGTTGTTTGAGCAAGGAAATTTCTACATTTCTGAGGTTGTTTTTTTTCCCTTATGACTCAGCAAACATCAGGATTTGATAAGCCTAGAAACAGGATGTTTGCACTGTCAGGAGATGTTTAACTTTCAGTGAGCATGAATGTATATTCTCATTCTCATTCTCTCTCTCTCTCTCTCTCTCTCTCTCTCTCTTTCTCTCTCTCTCCCACACACACACACACACACAGAAAGAGAGAGAGAGAGAGAGAGAGAGAGAGAGAGAGAGAGAGAGAGAGAGAGAGAGAGAGAGAGAGAAAGAGACAGACAGACATTTTGCACAGAAGAAAAGGAAATTGCTTTAGTACTTAACAGAAGTGAAATGTCTTTTCAAAAAACCAAAAAGGCTGCTATTTACACATTTGGCTTTGTGGTAAGGAAAGCTAGAGACAATTCCTAATATTTAGTCCCTCCATGTGTCAATCAGAGTATGCTTGTTCTTTTTTTTATTTGCTTAATAAGGGCCCATCATTATAACTCATCTGGATTACAATAATGAAAAATAAAATGGTGTTGGTATTTTAAACATTATCTTGCTTAGATTATGTGTTCCTGACTGCTTGCAATTTCTCTATCTCAGTATCACAACATAACCTGAGTTTACAGATATGTATAGTCCCTTTAAATTGCTTTTCCTGCATCAGCATTCCTATTATGCACAAAATAAACTGTGTTAAGTATATATTATTAGCAATTTTAAACAGCATCTATTAACTTTGATAGTTGACATAGTTGTTTCAATTGTCAGTTCAATTGAACTGACTGCAAAAACTATAATTATACAGTTTTATAAAATTAAGGGGAGGGAGATGGAAACTGAGCACAATCTGGAAAGATTAGTGAAAGACTAATACACACAGTATGCACGCACACACTGTGAATGCACACTCAGTTTGCCAGCTCACTGGTGCCCACCAGACAGCCAATAATCTTTATTTATACATTTTTTAAAAATGAAATTCCTATACAAGAGGGTATATAAAAACCTGACAGTTACAACATCAACTGCTAGATGTACTGAAAATCTGTTTTAGATGGCTGCTAAGTGCACTTCAAGATATAAATGTCTTCTTGTCCTACATTCCATTGCAGACTATTATTGTCCTAGCACATAGACTTAAGTATGATGTCTGTAGCACATGCCCTTATTATTCAAGTGGGATAGCTGACGCATAACTGTGATTAGCTCTTATTTTACTTTATTTTTTTTATTTTAATTCCATTTATATCCTGCCCTTCTCCGAAGACTCAGGGCAGCTTTACAAACTTAGCAGTAGCCTTCATTCTATGTATATGCCTGCTTCTTAGGGCTTTCACACACCCCCCCAAGCGGCATTATTACAAAGTCAGCTTAATTGCCCCCAACAATCTGGGTCCTCATTTTACCTACCTCGGAAGGATGGAAGGCTGAGTCAACCTTGAGACTGGTGGGATGCGAACCTGCACTAATTGCAGGCAGCTGGTGTTACTTAAGGAGGCATTAGCCCACTGCTCCACCAAGGCTCTTCTTATCAATACCCAAGCCTAAACATCATCTCAACAAATTGCTTTACTTTAATAGCACTGGATCCTAAAGAAAGTGGCTAGGGCTAAGGGAATTGTCAAATATCCCATTTTGCTGGTCAATATTTCAACAATTATTTCAGAGCCCTGGTGGTGCAGTGGTTAGGGTGCAGTATCACAGGCTAATTCTGCTGACTGGCAGCAGTTTGATTCTGAGTGGCTCAAGGTTGACTCGACCTACCATCTTACCACAACTTTTTGCATATGGCCCCTTTCACTGCCATTATCATCTACTTGCTTGCTTATAAATAAATAGACTTAAGTATGATGTCTGTAGCACATGCCCTTATTATTCAAGTGGGATAGCTGACGCATAACTGTGATTAGCTCTTATTTTACTTTATTTTTTTTATTTTAATTCCATTTATATCCTGCCCTTCTCCGAAGACTCAGGGCAGCTTTACAAACTTAGCAGTAGCCTTCATTCTATGTATATGCCTGCTTCTTAGGGCTTTCACACACCCCCCCCAAGCGGCATTATTACAAAGTCAGCTTAATTGCCCCCAACAATCTGGGTCCTCATTTTACCTACCTCGGAAGGATGGAAGGCTGAGTCAACCTTGAGACTGGTGGGATGCGAACCTGCACTAATTGCAGGCAGCTGGTGTTACTTAAGGAGGCATTAGCCCACTGCTCCACCAAGGCTCTTCTTATCAATACCCAAGCCTAAACATCATCTCAACAAATTGCTTTACTTTAATAGCACTGGATCCTAAAGAAAGTGGCTAGGGCTAAGGGAATTGTCAAATATCCCATTTTGCTGGTCAATATTTCAACAATTATTTCAGAGCCCTGGTGGTGCAGTGGTTAGGGTGCAGTATCACAGGCTAATTCTGCTGACTGGCAGCAGTTTGATTCTGAGTGGCTCAAGGTTGACTCGACCTACCATCTTACCACAACTTTTTGCATATGGCCCCTTTCACTGCCATTATCATCTACTTGCTTGCTTATAAATAAATAGTAATTTTTGCACTGCTTTTGAACTGCTTTGTAGGATTATTTTAAAAGATTTAAATACAAATAAAGCAGTAATAGCAAATAATAATAGCAAATAATAAACACGTTATTTTTCTCTGAAATGTCTGTGATTTGACTTAAAAGATTTAGATGGATCCGATTATCAGTTAAATAGTGCATACCTATGTTTGGACGTTTAACAATCAAAGTTCGCTTATTTCATTACCTTTTTCTCAAGTTTCAGCCAGGTTGGGAAACCTTTATTATCTGTACATTGAAGACCAAAGTACCATACTTCGCGCAAGCCTATGGTTTTCACCACCTGAAAAATTAGGAAAGGTTAAAGCTGAATTTAAAGATGTATTACTTCCTAAGACAATTCATACAGGAAATATTAAATTATTAAAGTTTTGCCATGTCAAGCAAATGACAAAAAGTGTTGCATTGATGCTTAACTTTGTAAACACAGCTGAGAAAAAAAGAACTGGTTCAAAGACTGACAGATTAACATAAAAAATTATTTAGAATTGCATTCAAAATGTTAAAGTAACTAAAATCTAATTGCTGCTTGAAATAAGATCATTTACAACTGTATTGTTATACTATTTATAACAGTAACCCCATTAGGCTTAGAATCTTGCCCAAGAAAAATTCAGTTAGGACCCATACTGTATTTTTAAATAATGACACCAGCATTTCTATCATGGAATAAATGGTATATTTGGATGGATAAAAGATTAAAGAAATGAGGGTGGCTTGGAGGTTGGTAAAAAATGAAGTGATATAGTCTTTGTTAATGAATAAGCTTTGGAGTTGAATGGTTATAAGAGACTTAATGAGTGGAATATAATTGCTAGTTTAGAAGTAGATATAATGTGAAATTTTTGAAATGTTTTTCAATTTTTCGATTTCTTCGTTTTTTGTATATTGTAAATGTTTTTTTGTCTTTGTTGGTGTATGGTGTGTTTTTAACACGAAATGTAAATAAAGATTCATTTATTAAAAAAAATAATGATAACACTTTAATAAAAAACCCCAAAAAACAGCAACATTGTATGAAGACATCTTTTATAAATCAATGAAGACTAATGCATTATAATTAAATCTGCAAGGTAGAAGATTATTTCGAATGTCAAAAGTTATATTTCTTCATTATGGTTGCTTATTTTCTATATAAACAATGCCTTTTCCTGAACACAGGTTTAGGAAAATATGTGCTTGAATTAAAGCAGTATTAAGGCAGCAGCAACAGAGGGCAAGCACATGTTGTTGCTTATTCATCAAACTCAAACATATAGCTTCCTGACATTGTGTAGCTGTGTGGCCTAAAAAAAAAAGTATGGCTTCCGATGTTCCATAGTTTAAAATTTGGGGGGGGGGGGAATTAACTGGGGCTCCTAACCAGCAACCTAATTCTATAAGAAATTGAAGGAACCTGGTGAAATTGCTATTAACTATTTATATGGGTAGTCCTCAATTTACAACCATTTAAAGTTATGATGGCACTAAAAAGTGACTTATGATTGGCCTTGTCAACAGAAGCAGGAAAATACTGTTCTGTAAGTGGAGGATTTGTGATTGGGTGTATGTGAATGACGCTGCGTGTTCCCACCTTCTAGAAATGGTCACCCATAGCAATTTGGCAAGAAATAGAGATGTACATAACTGAGGAACACAGAACTCTTGACCAGAATGCCTCAGAATGAGTCATAAGCATTATTCAAAGAAAAGGAAGAAGAGTGAAGCAGCTTAGCTTTCCTGAAAACAGCCAAAATATAAAGGAGATATTTGTGTGATAGAAGAATGATTCATATTTGTAGAATCTGAAGAATGACAGTAGTGGTGGGATACAAGCAAGAGAGATTTTATATACTGATATGAAAACCTTTGGGGGACTCTTCCTACCTTGAGAAATCAATGGGTACCAGGCTAAAGCAGAAAATCAGGTTCAAAAGAATACATTTCTTTTTTTATTTATTACTAAATTTATATGCTGTCTGTCTTGCTGTTGAAGTTTTATTTTAGCATTATCCATTTATTTTTGTATCAAATGAATATTTGATTGCATTGACAAATGTTCTGACTGCTTACAGTTCATGACAAATGCTTGGCAATTTCTTTTTTCTGACTTGTTCACCCATTTGAAGAAATTGTAGGCTATTGATAGAAAGCTTGACTAACTTGCCTCTAGCGAAATAATAAGTCAGTAGCTGTAGTTTCCCTCTGGTTACTGCATTTAATTTAAGATAAAGTCTCTTCGAACTTCTAAATAGCAGTAATCATCATAAAACAACTATGCAACATGAAGCTATCATGATCCCCATATGTGATAACATGAAAAAGTGCATCGTTTGGTTTCATTTCATGTAGGAAACAGAAAATGATATAAGGAAGGTAAAAATGACTTTATACTGATGTAGAGAAACTAAGTAAAATTACTGGGCATATTTCCTTACAGCAGTAAGATATAAGATATATAGAAGCTTGAATTCCCAAATAAAGATTGTAAAAATTAATGAAAAATAAAATGTTGGGAACTGCTTCCTTAATAGACACATTTCAGGGATAGGTATGATGAACTTGTATGACTTCTCTGATTGTTATTTACTTGGGCTGGAAAATAAATGCACCAGAATTAAAACACTGAGGAAAAGTAGGAAGCTCAGGATAATAAAAATAGTAATTAAACACCCCCATCCCCCCAAATCCTGCTGAATTTCAAATAGGGGAAGTAAGGCAATTTTTCTAGTTATTGCACTAGCAAGGAAAACCTGTTGTAAAAGAATCTGTAGCAGGTGTTAGTCAGGAAAAGCAGGAAAAATGCAAAAAATAAGGCTGGAAGCTGTGCATATATAACTAATTTAACTTTGCCTGTTTTTGTGGGTGCACACATGTGTATATAAAGAATACGTATGTATACCTAGAAAGGCAAGCAATTGGCCAGACTGGCTTTCCTGAAACCAAACAGTGGGAAAGCATAGCACCAGAATTGTCCAACAGAGAACATGATAGTAGTCTAGACTGAACATCTTGCAAATTGTTGTTAAAGAATCTTAGTCTGGGAAGGATTTGTTGAATCCATTTCAGAGCCAAGCTGCCATGAATACAAGAACTGGGCAGATAACTAAAAACAAGATGTATCAATGTGCAGAATTGCCAATTATATCAGAAATAAAGAAACAGGAAATAACAATGTAACTACTCAATCTTTCCATTCACAAAGTTGAATATAGTCCACAGAATTCATATCCACCTTTATTCTCTAGCAAAGCACCTTTCCTCAAGATATTTGTATCAAACTATCAATTTAATATGTTGTGGAGAATCATCATTCCTGCTCTATCCTAGCATGCCTGATTGATTGTCTACTTTAGATATTGTCCAGTTATCTGGAAACGTGTTCTATAAGCTTCTTTTAAACAAGCCTGTAAAGTGATTTGTCTACTCATTTCCCTTTATCATTCTGGAACATTTTAGATTGCGTCCACTGGAATTGATTTATTTCCTAACATCTAATAAAATAAACTTGCATTGCTCCGATTACAAAAGAAGAATTATGTGACAGAGATTAATAGCAATCAAATAGCAAATTTGATTAATCATCAAATATAACACTTAGTACCTACTCATGTAATCTTCAACCTCACACTAGTGTTTTATTATCCTTATACCAAGGGTGACAAGTTCAATGCTACTATTTAACAGGGAAAAAAAACCTTGAAAGAAGTTTATTAGGGCTAATATCACCAATAATCAATCTGGAGTATTTAATGTCATTGCTATGTCAATATAATTAGAATTCCAAGGAAGAGCATTAGGATTTCTTTCTCAGAATTTTAATCCAGTATTTTCAAACAGACTTAGTAAACATCCAGTAAACATGCTATCCCACCCCAATGGTGGGAAAAGCTAATGCACTATTTTGTAGCAAGAGAATACAGGCAACCAGTGGACTGCATATGGTTCCCAATTCCTTCTACCTTAGTCAAAAATATCAAGAAATAGTGAATATAAGAAAAAAATGAGATACAATTTGAGGTTTGGAAAAATTACAGGAAAATATATAGCTAAGTTAAAGATATTAATGAAGAAGACATGAAAGTGATCTAATAGAAACAAAAGCAAAAAAAAAAACCCCTCCATGGTACTATTTTTTTTAATTAAACAAATTTTTGCTTAAGATCCTATGAAGAATAATGAAGTTGTATATGGAATAAACAGACAAGTTTCCAAAAATGCAGAGGTATACATGATCAGATAACTAATGTAAGATAGGTAATAAGAAGAACACAAGATATTAAGAGGTTTAAATTTGTTCTGTTCAGTATAACAAAGCCTTTAATTTGCAAAATATTACCAGAATATTGGTTATATTCAGGCTAACAGATGTGTCATAACACATCTGTGTTATGTGTTCTGAGGAACCTTTACAATGAATAAAAAATTGCTACAAGAAATGAGTCTAGAAAAATGAAATGCTTCAGAATAGGAAGGGGAATAAGACAAGGAGATGTCTTTTTATCTATAAGAAATGTATTAAAGGGCATGGCAGAACTTTTGTTAGCTAATAGTAAGAAATGAAAATAAAATGAAAAGTCAAAAATCTAGTTTAATGTTAAATAGAACGACAAATGAAATGTCAACTACCACATTTATTGAACTTGCAGCTGACAGCAGTGTAAGTGGTACTTTTGTTTTCTTTAGCTTAAGAATATTTATATTTATATATTTATATTTATTAAATTTTTATACCGCCCTTCTCCCGAAGGACTCAGGGCGGTGTACAGGGCAATAAATATTAAAAAACAAAGTACAAAAGTTAAAAAACAATTAAATATTATGCCCGATAGGTAGAGATGGCCAGTGTGCTGTAGAGATAAAGAGGAGATGAATGCTAATCTGTGGTATTCATGGTTTCAAGTTTTTCTGTTTAATCAGAAATCAAATTCGCACCTGCAATTTCTTTTTTAAAAAAAAATCCATGCATGCTTATACTAACCTGGTCAAACAGTTGTTTCCCTGTAGTATTAGGCTGGATGGCAAACTCTAGTTCTGCATCCATTGTGGTAACTCGAACATTGACCTAGAGGAAAAGATTAAAACAATGTATAAGGAAATAATAGATCCAATAATTTCCCAATTTAGTAGATAATTACAGGAAAGTATGTTAATTTGAAAAGCCAAGCTATAGTTTGTTAGTTTCATACAGCCACTTATCTCTAGCAAATGACTCTGGCTAAAAAATCAATGCATTAGCAAAATATTAAAATTGATAATTCTAAGTTCAAAATATACGATTTTTAGAATATTGAATAGTATTTAGTACTGACTAGTGCATATATAAAACAATTAGTCCAAACATTGAAAAACTGTTGCCAGGTTTCTTACCTATTCGGAAGCCAACAGTAACTTCACATTTACTGAAAATATTGTTATGAAATCAAGGAAGAATGATTGCCATGAAAACAATTAACAATTCCACTGTACAAAACAAATGACTGCCAATTTGTATTGGTCTTTTGTTCTATTATTAGTTATTAATACTGTTGACTGTTTATAACAAAGGACACTGCATAAATTCCACTGCATGTTAACTTTAACTTATTATTTTTTACAATTTTCAATGTTTCTTTCAAACATTATCAACTATAACGTTTAGCCACTTAAAATTATGGGTCTAGTAAAAGATCAATAGATTTACATCAGGACAGCTACATCTTTATCTTTTGATCTGATATATATGGATAATGTGAAAATGTTACTTTGGACATATCCATTTTTTTCCTATTCTCACTCTGTGAAAAACATACTTTAGAATGATTTGTTCAAAGTTCTTTAATTTCAAGAAGATTGAGGTCTGCTCTTCTATAAATTTAAATGTGCTAGTGGGTGCATAATTAATATATAAGAATGGCCTTTTAAATGCCTCACAATACTACTGGATTACAACTTCCTGTTGGCTAGTAGATGATTAGAGCTCACCAACACATTTTAAGGGCACTAGGTCATTGAAGACTGCATTAAAGGTCACAGAAAGAAATTTTTCATGGCTACCAACATGATAGAGAACATAGCACTGAAAATATAAAACAACAATTAGTGTTGTTGGCAGAGTACAATTATACTTGTCATTGAAAGACTTTTATACTAGTACACAGAAGGATGAGAATATTGTACAGTAGTCCTTGATTTATGACCAAATTGACCCTGGGATTTGGGCTGTAGGTTTTGTAGTCATACGTTGGGTCACCATGTGACTGGACTCAATTTTACAATTGTTTTTACAATGTCTGTTAAAGTGAATCACTGGGTTGTTAAATGAACCGCATGGTTGTAAGTCTGAATCCAACTTATCATTGGAAAATGGAAAAAAATAAAATAAAATTCCAAAATGTGATCATGTAATCATGGGACACTGCAACCCATTGTAAATGTGAGCTGCTTGCCAAACATCTGAAATGTGATCATGTGACTGCTGGGGTGGTATGGCAGTCATAACTTCAAGAATGGATTGTAACTAACTTTTTTCAAGTCAAGTCAAGTTTGAACAGTTGTTAAGTCACTGGCAAGTCAAAGACTACCTGTAATACTTTCTTATCATTGCCAGCTTCTTGTATGCTTGTACGCAACTCACAAATCCATGAATGCAGGCAGTTATTAACAAAAACCTGGGGAGCACAAAATAGCAGCTTCCAGTTCTGATTTCCTGGAAACTGACCCAAGCCGGATAACAATTGTGGAAAAGCAAACACTATTATATAAATCAGGGGTCCCCAACCACCGGTCCATGGACCAGCACTGGGCCGTGACATGCCAGAAACTGGGCTGCACCAACAAGAGAAGCCCCATCCACAGGATGCAGGCAGCACACAAAATCACGCCTCCTCCAGTGTATGGAAAAACCTCTCTTCAGGGAACTGGTCCCTGAGGCCCAAAAGGTTGGGGGCCACTGATATAAATGTATATACATATAATATCATATAATACTGGACAATGAAAATTGAACGACCACTTGTCTGAAATAGGCTCAAGGTTGACTCAGCCTTCCATCCTTCCAAGGTAGGTAAAATGAGGACCCAGATTGTTGGGGGCAATTAAGCTGACTTTGTAATAATGCCGCTTGGGGTGTGTGTGAAAGCCCTAATAAGCAGGCATATACATAGAATGAAGGCTACTGCTAAGCTTGTAAGCCGCCCTGAGTCTTCGGAGAAGGGCGGGATATAAATGGAATTAAAATAAAAAATAAAATAAATAAATCTCCTGCTTGAGCAGGTGGGTTGGACTAGAAAACCTCCAAGGTCCCTTCCAGCTCTGTTATTCTATTCTGAAAATACATGCACGTAACACTCATTAGCCATAACACAAAACAGTTCCTCCCTCTTATTAGCTTCGATTAATAATACAAATTATGTAATTGCTCCATTGGAAGTCCACTACATCTGCCATACTTTTTTTCTTTGCTGAAATTAATTTCTTGGAAAAGAAACAAAATATTTTGCCAGTTAAAACACAAAAGAATTACAAGTTCTTTTCTATTTCTTTGTCTTTATTTCCCCCCCCCCCTATTCTTCGTGATTCAAAATTTGTACTGGTTTTATTGTATTGAAAACTTATTTAACAAAGATTATATAGGCAAAAAAGAAAAGAAACTATTTTCCATTTGAAACACAAAAGATTAATAAATCATAAACTTTAGTATTCCTGGCAAATAGATGGGGAAGAAATGGAGGTAGTGACAGATTTTATTTTCCTGGGCTCCAAGATCACTGCAGATGGGGACTGTAGCCAAGAAATTAAAAGATGCTAGCTCCTGGGGAGGAAAGCCATGGCAAATCTAGACAGCACACTAAAAAGCAGAGACATCACCCTGCCAGCAAAAGTGCCTATAGTCAAGGCTATGGTCTTCCCAGTTGCAATGTATGGCAGTGAAAGCTGGACCATAAAAAAGGCTGAGCGCAAAAGAATTGAGGCCTTTGAACTATGGTGCTGGAGAAGACTCCTGCGAGTCCCTTGGACTGCAAGGCGATCAAACTGGTCAGTCCTAGAAGAGATCAACCCTGACTGCTCTTTAGAAGGCCAGATCCTGAAGCTAAAACTTAAATACATTGGCCACCTAATGAGAAGGAAGGACTCACTGGAGAAGAGCCTAATGCTGGGAAAGATTGAGGGCAATAGAAGAAGGGGACGACAGAGAATGAGGTGGGTGGATGGAGTCACTGAAGCAGTAGGCGTGAGCTTAAATGGACTCCAGAAGATGGTAGAGGACAGGAAGGCCTGGAGGAACATTGTCCATAGGGTCGCGATGGGTCGGACACGACTTTGTAACTAACAACAAACTTTAGTATTAGCACCATTGCAAAGTAGTAAATAGAAAGTCATTTGCAGTGGACACTTGTGAGTTATTATGCAATTTTCCATGTAGCCCATGTGGACTGGCACTGTGCTGCAGCATGCCAGAAACTGGGCCGCATAAACAACCAAAGCCCCATCTGTGGGATGCAGGCAGCACACATAACCACGCCCCCTCCGGTCTATGGAAAAACCTTTCTCTACAGAACCGGTCCCTGTTGCCCAAAAGGTTGGGGGACTCTGGTCTAGCCTACAGCTCGTGGATTTCCTAATAATTCCCTCCGGCAGGCTCTAAGCTGGTCTATACAACCCTATCAAATTTGGGGCAACAAGCCAAGTAGCTTAGATGCTGTTATGTACAGAAATCTTTCCAGTCATATGCAACTAAAAATAATTACTTTCCACTCGTGTATTTATAACACATATCCACTTCTACTAGATTAAACATTACACAATTTTAGAGATCTAGTAGTTGCGCGTAAGACTTTCAAGGATTGCACAGGATTCTGGGATAACAGATTGTTCTCTACTATCAAATCTTACCACAGATAATATAATGGCTGTAAAGCTATTTCATCCCAACAGTGCTTTAAATTCCAAGAATTTGGAGAACTGTGGAGAAAAGGAATAAAATGGTCTAGACTAAGTAGACTCTAACAAGTCATCTGAACACTAGAGTTAAGTGTAGCTACCATATATAAACGTTCTGTGCAAATTTTATACTTGAGGAGAATATTCTCTTTATTTTCACTGAGAATTCCATCTTTATATATTTTATGCACCTTTACTATGCTACTTGTGATCAGTTCACAATCTCATGATTTCATATGTTTAATCATATGAAGTAATACAAAATTTTAAGAGGAATCATAAAAATATAACCTTGCTGCTTGAGAGTATTTTAATAATCTAAATCTTTTAGCTGCAGAAGTATTACTTGTATGCTGTGTTCTGTTGTCAGCAGAAAACAAGCCATACGAGTGTAAAGTCACAAAATACAGTTTGAACTTTGATCTTTATAGCTTAAAAACCCTGGTGTTATTTAGCCCTAGGCAACCAAAGCTGTTTAAACCTTTTACATTTCATATACATTATAACTTAAACTATCATAACTAAAATCTAGAAAATGTTACACACTGTATAATTTCAAGGTGTATTATTTTAATCTTTTAAAAAAGCAAACAGCCTGAAAAACAAAAACAAAAAACTGTGAACTATAAGAATTGGACCAAAATATCTGCACGGCAAGGCAACAGATTGTGGAAGATTGGCTTAAGGCTATATTTAAAGTATTACTACTGTATGTAATAATTTCCACAATGCAATTAAAAATGTATTTTTATTTCCCTATCTTTAATTTTTTTCATCTTAAAGAAGCTGCTTGCTTCTTTCTAACAGCTCCTATCAAGTTTTCTACTTCCTCTCAGCAAAGTCTTGATGTGCCTCAATTAATTCCTCAATTTATTATTTGACTTACTTTTACCAAGTAGCAGCTGTAGCATTTGGGGCCATTTTGATAAGGATAGGACAGAGGAGATCTTAAAGAGTCCCCCCACTTTTTAAAATTGTTGTTGACATTGTACTATTTCAGATAATGAGCTACATCCAACATCACATCCTTATGACAGAATAATTTCTCTCATTAGTTTATCCTCCAATTCTTTGGGGCGAGGTTTGGGTGCTTTTGGTTATTGGGCCTTGATTCATAAAGTAGGGCAAGACAGGTTGCAGAACTCACCACAGAATATAAGCAATTAAAGTAATCATGGTTGAATTATGCTGCATATATTTACGCTGATTGGGTTATCACTGTCCAATTAGGGTGACAAATGATTCATGTTTCTATGTCGCAGAGACTGAAAAGGACAAAGAGAAAAGCAGCAGTTGTACCACGTCTTCCCAAGCAGATTGCTTTTCTTTTAACAGCTGTATGCAAATTGGCACTTAAGGTATTTTTTAATGATAATGGTACAAAACAGTTGCTCAGCCTCAATAGTTCTAAGTTCCAAAAGCTTACCTACTTGTTTCTAAATCAGGAAGAAAGGAGAGCAATGTCTGTATCTACTGAATATGGAAATAGGCCAAAGGAATTCATTTTTTGGGTGACACTCAAAGAAAAACAATGAACTGTCTTTTTATGAGTGATCATTTCCAGAAATATAATTGTGTTACTATACAAGCTAAGGATCATATTTAAAATATCACATTTTATCCCAAGGTTCCCCTCCCATCTTTGATCTGAATTCACAGAATAGGGCCTACTTCATGAAATCAGCAAAAAGATGATTAGACCATAGTGAAGTGAATAGAGCTTACTTGTGTAACTGACATACTGGAAATAGTATTAATTTTCACATATTGTACTAAACAAGCCATAGCAGTTTGGCTTACGCCCACATATTTTATACACACACATTATATGTATATATCTCATGGTCTACAAGCTACAATGTACACATGCTAAATCCAAGGTAAACCAACTGCATGAATATAAATTGTTAGAAATTTCCTCTCTCTTCCAGCTAACTCTGGTGATTTTCTTCTACCTATCCCAACAATGCAATTTTAATACTCAGGGGGAAGGAATATCACAATAAATTTGAGACTGATGGCAAAAATAATGTTAAGAAATATGTTGATATTTTTATATTTGTCTCATTCACAATATCATGCAATAACCAATTAGTATGATAAGTCAAATGCTAGAGGGCCTGATCCAGAATAAAGTCTGGATTTTTCTAGTGGCATGAAAATTTTAAACTTTGCTCTTACTATGTTAATTTAAACTGGAATTAATTAGATTACTATTCAAATTAATGAAATAATTTTTTCTATTAATAATTCTATGAACTTTTGTATCTTTGGTAGCTTAGCCCTTCATCCTACTTAGATTTGCTGAATTAATAATACACTACAAGTTGAATTGGCCAGCAGGACTGATTAATAAGATTTCCTATCCAATTTCAACTTGCTATTTGTTTCAAAGCAATAGTAACTTAGTGTACATGCACGTGAAGATACACATGACCAATCTATAACAATGTAATCATGCTCCAGCACAAGTCCCAAAAACAAAGCAAGAGAAAAAAAATGCCTTTTCTACATTCTTATGAAAAAAATTACCCCTTTCCTGTTTCTCTTTTATCTGCAATTCAGTTATCACCCGACATCTAAGGATATAAATAGGATTGAATGCAAGCCACAATTCTCTAGAAATGTAGAAAACACTTGTATTATTTTGAATATCATTATTTCTCGACTCAAAAAACTCTTTCATATTCTAAAAGTAAAACTGTTTTCTCTTATGTGTATTCTTAATAACAACCAAAACTCAAAAATTTTAAGTAGCTATATGTAAACAATTGGCCTGTGAAGCATACTGTAAGAGTTCTTGTTACATCCTCGACTAGCAAAATAATTTCTGCAAAACAAGAGATCACACACATCCCCCAATTTCCATAATTTATAAAGAATGCAAATTCTGTGTTATAGAAGCTTGGTGCAAACTTCCGCCATTCCATTTCTCTGTATAATATTCTACCTTCAGTTCCTAAAAGAAAGACAAGATAGTAAAAGAATAGTTTGCAATTTTTGGAAAAAATAGGAAAACCATGTAATGACCATATACAGCAGACATGTCAAACTTGACGTCACGTGACGTCGTGCAACATATTGGGACAGTTTTACCATTGCTGGCAATGGGGTGGGCGTGGCTTCCGGAAGACACGTCTGGCCCGTGGGCCGGGAGTTTGACACCCCTGATATACAGGTTTCATTTTTTTTGTCACAATTAGTTTTAAATCTGACTATTTAGACAAAATTTAAAGCTATTCAATAAGAACTGAATATATTCAATCATTAATGACTATCTTTTAAAGACAACCAAGAATTTGTTTTTAAGAGTACCTAAGCTGGAATCAGTAACCCTGGGATAGGTACCACAGAGCTGGAAGAAAAAGATAAATTATCCCCATCTTCTCTCTGCTGAAACTAGTAGATGACTAATATGTTTGATCCCCTATGATGGTTCTTTTCCTTTTCTAATTATCCTGTCAAAGAACTGCTTAATTACTAGGTATGTAGAAAGCTGAAGCTGGACAGCACGGAAGTTCTCAGCTATGCTTCCAAATCTTAGTACTATCCTCACTATCAGAATAAAAAAAATCAGTGCCTCTAAGTTCTCTTTTTACATTTCAAACCACGTCAGCATTTCGGCTTTCCAGCATTAATTAGCAGCAGAAAGGGGAGGAAAAAAAGACGAAAAAAAAACTTTTTTCTAAATGTCAGGTGACAAATATAACTCAGGCAGAGTTAAGAACATACTTTAAGCAGCTTTTGTTGATTAGATGAAGGAACTTTTCCTCAGCCCACAGAACATTCTTGTGTAACTTAGACATAAGTCCAGGAGGTCATATTGAAAGAGAACCCTATCACAGCGCCTGATTAGCAAATTCACTGTACTGCTTTATGCTGCTTGATTGGGTAGTGTAGAAAGCCTCAGAATGCAGAAGAGGGTTGTTCTTTTTTAATCAGCGCAGACTATTCAGGATCAAGAGGTGAAGGAGCAGTGGAAATATATGATGGCAGCAGAAAACAGCAAGAGTATATTTAAAGGTGCAGCAACTGAACTTGAGAAAGTATGAATAAAGATACTGAATTCAACATTGACTTGAATTACGGTTATAAAAAACATCAAAATAAATTACTCCTAGTTCACATTTCAGCCTAGGAAAATAACATCTACTTACTATACTACAGTAAATAGTAAGAAAAATACACCAATTATAAACTTTTCTATAAATTTATTGGAGGCCCACGAGAGTTCACCTACAGATGAGAAAATGAAAGCTGTATTCTGGACCAGAGCAAAGATCTATCTAATCCAGTAACCTATTTTTCACAATGATTTCTCACAATGATCAGCTGAATCAACTGAAGGTTTATAAAGAATATGTTCATACAAAAAGTTAACTATATGTTGTCTTAAGTACTTCTGTTTGTCAATCATTCAGCCTTATGAAAACCTTAAGTAGATTCCACATCTAGTATTTTGAGAAAGCAAACCTCTCTAACCGCTTTATCCACAACATGAATAATTTTGAAGAGTTTTATATTATGACCCTTATCATTCCCCCCACCAAATAAAATCCACATGTGTTACATTTTCCCTGTTGTGAAGAATATATGTAACTCAATGCTAGCTCTTGGTATTCTCAATTAGTTTCTCTTTCTGCTGCATTTCATTCCTAGGCTAGATGATATCAACATCATGAGTTCCAATTTTACCAGTTTGATAAATTCGATAAAAGTTGCTTGATAAATTTGATTTTTCTTTGTAACTTTTATCCAGATGCACAATACTCATAAAGGTTTAACAATCAGAAGTCTACATAATACTCCTAATCATTGCAACAAGTAGACCACAGCATTACAGAACTGGCAAAGTTAGTTTTGATTTCAAAACTAATGAACTTAAGGATAATATCTAATGTCATAACTTGGGTATGTTGGTTGGCTTCCTATGTTCTATTGTCTTTTAAAACCATGGTTTGCTTAATATCACACAACATTCTAACTACGAATTCATTTCTAAACTACAATCGCAAAAAAAGATCCCTTTGTTAACTGATTACCTTGTGTAATATGGAAATAAAGATTCCTAGAAGATTGCTTAAGAAATAAAACTTACTATGTACTTTAGACTTGGGAATAAAATTAGAGCTTTACGAAAATTGACAAATACAAGATTTAAAAAAGGAAAAAAACACAAATGGAATCCTTAGGCATTCTAAAAAATAAAATGTAAAAAATTGAGCACCTTAACTTTTTTTGTCTCTCAAAGTTAAGGTTCTAACTTGCTAACTATCTATAAAATAACTTCTATGGGTGGAAACACAAAAAGCAGCAGTTGTGCAAGCATATTAATCTTTTTTCTCAAGTCATAGCTTTAATTATTACAATCTCCACAGGCCCAGCTTACTGAATCTGTGGATCTATGCTGTACCTATAAAAAACCCTATAACCAGGGCTTTTTTTCTCATAGAACGCTCAGAACGGAGTTCCGGCACCTTTTTTAGATGGAACCTTGTAGGACAGGCAAGGTGGGTTGTATGACGTGTGTGAGTTCCGGCACCTTTTTCTTATACAAAAAAAGTACTGCCCATAACAGTGGGCTTCCACTGTTATGGACTTCCTAGCAGCCTTCTGTGGCTCGCTGGTGTTTTTAAAAGTCCCTGCCACTAAACACAGTTGCTGCCAGAAGAATCTGCTGCCACCTCTGTCCCAAAAGATAAACTGCTGAGCACCTGCCATGCCTCCAGGCTTCATTGACTTGGCCAGCTCCATTGCTACCCATTGAATAAGCTGATCAGTGCACCAGGTGTTCCTTTGTAGCTCATGATTATTTTTAAGGTATCAATCTGATCCTTTTCCCTCCATGAGTTGTGCTGGCCTTTTGGTTTGCTAACACAAATATAGTTAATAGGTTTTCAGAGTTACTTATAAGTAGTGTGCTTCTAAGAAGTAAACGTTTCACAATGATTTCTTGAAAAAGCAACAAATACTCAGGAATAAACTTTTCAACACTGGAATTCTAGTTTGCTTATGGTCTAATCTTTTTTTTTTTTGCTTTTTAAACTTCCCACTAAATTTAATGTGGCTATAGAAAACCGAAGCCAAGGAAGAAGAGAGTGTTCTGTAGGTTTGTCATAGAGAGGAAAGTTTATAATAATCCCAGAACAGGATAACCAGAACTGCAGTTTGAGCAGCACGATATTTGATATCGAGACTCGTCTCTCTAAACAAGCTGACTAGAATAAAAGAAACTATGGAATGTTAATAGAGTTTTCCGGCAATCCATTGCACAGCAAGATATTGTGTCTATGCAATGCAGCTCCTTTAAGCCTTAACCACCCAGATGAATTACAGCAATATCTTCTTGGAAGAAACCTACTTTTGTGAAGGTAATGAACTCTGCCATCTTTCCAAATTCCAAGTTCATTATTAAACAGCTTTTTAGATACCGATTTTGCTGGAGAAGCACATTCTTTGCTTCCATGTGACTTGGGGAAAAGTGATTCAGAACATCAGCCATTCAGTGCAAATGCACAGTTCAAGGTCATACGTGGAATGACAGCAGACACTCCTTTTAATCTGCACATATATAAAAAAGTTTACAACTTGAACTATAGGATGAAAAATGTGAAGAACCTACCTTCCAGGGTTTTTTTTAACAGGTTGTCTTTGACTTGCAACCATTTGAGGTTACGAGGGATCTAACGGGGCTACTTATAACCTGGATTTAAAGTTCAATGGCCGCCTCCCCGGTGGTATTCTTGGGTCTCGGCATCACAGCCACACTTACGGTCATTTACAATATCCTGCAGTTACATGATCACATTTTACGATGGTTTCTCTGAAAATAGGCACTTCTGGGTTTTTTTTTGAAAACTACACCAATAGTAAAGGATTTAACTACTGCGGCATTCGCTTAATGACCACAGTGAACACTTTACAACTGCTGTGTTCATGTAATAACCATTACAAAAAGGTCATAAAATTGGGCCATGTGACCAACTCATTTTAAGACTAACATGACTTTTGACTGTGATGGGCAGGCTCCATTACAGTCATAAATTGAGGATTATCTGTAGTAGGAATGTTCAAAACAATCTGCTCTGGAGATCAAACTTCTGAGGAATTTACAGAATGTTCCATACTTCCTCTTCCTCCATGACAATCCAGCCATTCCTGGTTAGACTGGCAACCTTCTGGAAGTTAATCTTTCAGGACAAGAAATGTACTAGTACATTAGTGTACTAGACATGGAACAGACTATTTTGCACATTATTACTTTCTACTTTTTGTCTGTAAAAGCATCGTGTAAAATTTTTAAACGAAAAGTCAGTTATTAATTGCTTTGTTTTCTGACTTAAGCTAGAATTCTAAAAGCAGCTATTCATGAATCCTATTAAATGAAATAATTTCTTAAAAAATCATATTGCATGACATTTCATGCACAGAAGACGTATGTATTTCAGTGCATATGGCTGGATTGAAAAGAAACACTTGAATAGTTGAAGCCTTGGTAAGCGTATTATTTGATGTCATCTAGAGAGCTCAAGATAAGTCTTTAAATGTTAATTCTGGGGAAAAGATGGGACTCCCTCCCCAAACATTTTCAAAATAAACAGAGAAAAACATAGTCAAAGGAACAAAGGGTCTTCTTTCCTGTCAGTCAATAAAGAACAATAGCTAATGCCACTGATACTTAGGAAGGAGCATGCCAGATACAATTAGTGTAAATTAGTGGAACTGGGCGGGCACTGGAGAGAGAAAGCAAGGTCCAGATTTTTTCAGAGGAATCCATTATTGCATAATTAGTCTTGGGTCCAAAGAATGAACCATATGACATGAACAACCACACCAAAGACAAAGGAAAAAGCATTCTAATATAGAGAGAAGAATTACAGAAGAAACTGATGAACACATGAAATGTTCTTCAGAATTTCTCAATTTGTTACCTGGAAACAGTGGACTACTTTCACATCAACTTTTTTTTTTAAAAAAAATCCAAGTTTAGTTTTCTTAAGAAATTTACACAACCTAGGTGCAAGATTTGAACATGCATAAAAGCTATGCAGATTTCAGGATAATTATATGATATGGTGTCCTTATGTTTCTTTACATTTCAACAAGTCAACAGGAAGCCGGACAACAATATATTATAGCTACAATAAGCAGCGCACATATGGACAACCATAGGCGAGAATATCCATGTTGTAATAAACTAAAAAATTAAAACTACACATTAGTCAAATCATAGTATGAAGAAAATTGACTGGAGAAATAAGGAACATATACTTCAAGTGTAGTCTGCAAAATGGTGCTAACAGTGACACTCAAGGAATTGGAAGTTGAGGGAAAAGATTAATAAGAAAGCCAAAAGTGTGCCACTCCTTTTTACTGTATCAAAGCACTGCAGCCAGCCTGTGTAGGAACTACTAGTAATTATTGTCAAAATCCTGAAGAATCCAAAACTGTACATTTTACCTCCATGTTATTTGTCAGAGCCTCAATCATTAATAACAACACAAGAGATTTAGATCTCATAAAACATTAGTTTTACTTAGGACCATCAAAATCTAAATTCAACTTTTTTCAAGCCAGAAAATATACAAGTACGAAGTGTGTCAGATTTATATAAAATTTGTTGCATTTGTATAGTTTAATTTATTTAGTCTCATATCTACATTATGCCATCCAAATCTTTCTCTCTTTCCCTAGATTTCTTCCCAGGAAAAAAAAAACATAGCTTTTTGCTATGATGATAATTTTTATAGCTGTCACTTCAGGGTTGTTTTAATAACGTTAAGGAGGTTTACTCCAATTAAAATGGAACAGATTCAGAATCAGAAGTCAAAAATCCATGACTAATAGTATAATTTCATTAAATATTAATCAAAGATTATAAATTTCTTTGCATCTTTAGACTCAGAAGACACCTAAAGAACATCTTACATGTAGGTACAGATTTATAAACGACAATTTCTACAACTCATATACTAAAGGGAACAAGCGTAAAACAAGTAAACTTTTGTTTTACTTACCGGCTTCGGCATTTTTGCTTCCTGAGGTTTTCCTGTCGATCCAAGACCAAATATTCATACAGCAGTTTATGGATCTTCCTCTTCGCTTCCAGGAGACCTGGTAGAATGGTTTACAGGGAAGACCAACTCAGACGCATGACATAGTTAAGGAGCTTTAGGCAGAGTTAAGCAAGCAAAAATGATTCACCCATGACCAATAATTACTTAGTAACACCACCACTTGACAAAGAAACAGAACCAGCAGCCTCACCCAGTAGGAAAAAAAAAAAGAGTCCAATTGTAAGTAGAGAAGGTCATTTTGCCAGCCACACCCATAAGAGCAGCTATAATTTCAAGATTCTTGAGAGAGAGAGAGAAAGAGGGAGAGACTCTGACTCTCTGGGGGTGGTATCTAAAGCCAGTATCCCAGCAACAAGAGAATCAACGAAACCCCTCAAAAGGAGAAAAAAACACAATTGTGCTAAGCCTCTCAGGCCACCAGTTGATACCGGTAGCTCGTATTTCTCAAACTCTGCTCCCTTGAAGAAGACAATGGCTGCAATCTGATTAGGACTACATTCCGCGATAAGCAAGCTGCAGGCGCCCATTCTACATAGGGCCTAAAGCCCACAGAGCAGGGGTCTTCAAACTTGGCCCTTTTATGACTTGTGGACTTCAACTCCCAGAATTCCTCAGCCAGGCATGCTAGCTGAGGAATTCTGGGAGTTGAAGTCCACAAGGCTAAGTTTGAAGACCCCTGCCACAGAGGGTCGATCTTAACCCTGGGGAAGGCGGGGGGGGGAAATCGGTAATTGCTCTCTGGTGGACTTCGAGGCTACCGTGAACAAGGAAGGAGACATTTTTGATCCGTTCGAAAGGAAAGCCTTTTCTGCGACTCAAAATGTCTTGGGGGAAAGCCTCTTTTGTTCAACGCCGCCCCCCACCCCACCCCACCCCCGGGACGCAAATGGCTTCCTTTTGTACCGGAGGGGCCACCTTTTACTTTCACGTCCGTGGAGTTAAGAACGTCCTTAATTTGTTTTTTCTCCTCACTCCCGCACGAGAAAGGGGTGGTTAAGTTCTTTTTAGCAACTTCGTCCTTCAGTTTTAGCAGCCCGCCCCAAGCGGGCGATGGCTTTTGCTCGCCTACTGTTCGCCTCGTCTTCCGCAAAACGGACCCGAAGAGGAGCGCGATGCCGCCCACGCCTAAATAAACAGGGGCTTTGTCGCGCGAGGAAAAAAAACAACCAAACCCCAAAAACGAACGTCGTGGCACCAGAGACGTCAGGAAGCGCCAATCTTTCGCACGCTTCCTGGGGTTAAAAAAAAGTTTCGTTGAATTCCGCGGAACTCGGAGAGAGAGAGAGGGCGGGAGGGAGGGAAAGACTTCCACTCTCCGCAAACCCGGAAAGCCAAGCGCGAAGTTTGTGCCGAAGGCCCCAAAAGAGGCTGAGGGAGAGGAAAAAAAAGAAGGCGCAAATCCCCGCCCCGAGAAAGCCCCAATTCCCTGTGAGAGAAACACAGCGTGGGAATCCCCCGCCTCGGCACCTGTGGCCGAAGCCTTGTCCGCCCCCGGCGCTTCTTCTTCTTTTTCCCGCCTCGAAGGCGAGAGCCTGCCGAAGCTGTTTCGGGTCCTCCGGGGCCCCACCTGCTTTCCGTTTCCCGCCAACGCTGGCAACCCGAGGAGAGAAGGTTCGCTCGGCGGGCCTTACCTCGTTGGCGCGTCCTCTCTCCTCAAGCGAGTCGAGCGGCTTTTGGTGGGGCGCGACTGCTCCAGCCGCTTTGGCTCTTTCCCTGGGCGTGCCCTTCCCGGGCCCTCCCCGGGTGGCCGCCTCAACATGGCTGACGGCGTCGAGAGCCAGAGCGCAGCCGGTCGCTCGCCTCGCTGCCTAAGCCCCTCAGCCGACGGGCTGGGGAAACCCAGAAACCCAGCCGGCAACGTGCGAAGGCTGCTGCGGCCTCTCGGGTGCTTGTTAATCCGAGGAAAGAAGAACTGGAGGAGAGAGATTTAACACGCCCGCAAGCAGGTGGAAGCCTGGCCAAGTCCTGTGATTTGCAAAGCGCCTGGACAATTATTATTATTATTATTATTATTATTATTATTTATTATTATTATTATTATTATTATTATTAATAATAATAATAATAATAATAATAATAATAATAATAATAATAATAATAATAATAATAATAATAATAATATTTTTCTGAATCGTTAGGGAAGGAAAGAAGGATGCCCGGTCCGTTTTGGGCATCCTCCCTCGCTCAGAGTCACCAGGAGCTTTTTGTCCTGACGCAGCCTAAAAAGTTACTTTGCTGGCTTGTGCCTTCTTGAAGGAAAGTGCAGCAATGGTGGTGAAGTAATGGGAAGGTTCTTGAGAAACTAGGACACAAAGCAGCTTGAAGTCGGAATAGGTCCTGGGTACCTGGGAAAGGAACTCATTAGTTTGATAACCCTAAACTAGGGGTGTCCAACCTTGACCACTTTAGGATTTGTGGACTTCAACTCCCAGAATTCCCCAGCCAGCATGGCTAGGGGATTCTGGGAGTTGAAGTCCGCAGATCTTAATGTAACCAAGGTTGGACATCCCTGACTTAAACCATTAGTATCACTGCCACCCCGATGAGGGTGTCCGTCTTAGTCCATTGATCCTCTCCATTGAGGAAAGAAATTCATTTAATGAAACGTGACCAAAGAAGTGTAGCCTGTAGAAGCCTTTAAACTTCCTGAAGCAAAAATGGATCACCTGAGAGAAGCAGGTAGCAGTAAAAAAGGAAGCCCAAGCCACAACCACAGGGAAGCAAAAGATGGAAGAAAAAGTAGCATTTTTCTTTCTTTTATTCACTGCCTTGCCCTTAAAAGGTAAAGGTTCCCCTGCACATGCGTGCTAGTCGTTTCCAACTCTAGGGGCCAGTGCTCATCTCCGTTTCAAAGCCGAAGAGCCAGCGCTTGTCCGAGGACGTCTCCGTGGTCATGTGGCCGGCATGACTAGACGCCAAAGGCGCACGGAACGCTGTTACCTTCCCACCGCAGTGGTCCCTATTTTTCTACTTGCATTTTTACGTGCTTTCGAACTGCTAGGTTGGCAGAAGCTGGGACGAGTAACAGGCGCTCACTCTGTTACGCGGCACTCGGGATTCAACCCGCCAAACTGCAGACCTTCTGATCGACAAGCTCAGCGTCCTAACCCACTGATCCACCACGTCCCTTATGAATGTGAAAATGTGCCTCCTACATAATGGGTTTGGTTTGGTTTGAAAAATACACATTATTTTACAAATGCAGCAATAATGTGCTACAAAGCATCTGGTGATATTTTAAAACATTGAGAAAATGGTTATCACATGACTTTCATGAATTACCAATTTCCAGATCAGTAGTGTAGCCATGGGCATTTGCACAGTATCACAATTCAGTATAATGATATATACACGGGCAGCAATTGATTAAAACAATAACTCCTGATAGTACTGAAGCCTATCTGAGATTCATTGAAGACATTCATATTACTTGGACTTGGATCAAGATAAAATCTTGACCTGAGCTCTTTGATGCTTGGGTCCAATTTGTGTGTGTTTCAACACTATGAAAGTAATTTGCTGGTACCTTTATTCTCCATCTAATTACAGCTGTAAGATTACTTCCTGGTCTAGAAATATTCACTATGTATGGTGACGCTTAACTTTTTGACATTAATACTTTAATCTTACTAATACTGTCAGCTATGGAAAAGCTCACTCAGGGCTCTATTCGTCCCAAGACAGTTCTATTCCTTGGTTGTATTTCTACCTAAACCAGGGGTGTCAAACTCAATTTCATTGAGGGCCGCATCAGCATTGCAGTTGCCCTCAAGGGGCCAGGTGGGTATGGCCAGGGTGGGCGTGGCCTACTGGGTGGGCGTGGCTACAGTGCGTATGGCCTACTGGGTGGGCGTGGCCAGCTCTACATCGTTCACATCAGTGGGTGCCTATGGGGGCCTGGGCAGGAGTGGGACAGATCTGAGGGTCTCTGGCAGAAGGAGGGTCTCTAGGCCAGGGCCAAGGCAGTGGGGGCCGTTTCCTCACTGTTTCCAGGATGGCTTCGCGGGCCACATGAAACCACTTTGCGGGCCACATCCAGCCCCCGGGCCTTGTGTTTGACATGTCTGACCTAAACAGTAACTGAATACAATAGCTTTGTGGCACTTTAATTCTGGAGACATTGTAGCCTCTGCACTCCCGATGAAATCAGGAAGGAGAGTCAGAGAGTTTATCTGAATTTTGGAAGAATCTTTTTAAAGCAGATGGTGCCCTAATATTGGTGTGTTGATGTGGACATCTTATTTATGTTTGACATGCAAATTATTAGTGGGAAAGAAACAGTGAGACAGTAAGCAACCCCTGGCCTAACACAATGTTACTGATATTCTGAAAATGCTTTATTACTTGTGCTGGTTGGATACCTTGACACGGGTTATTCATTAATATAATCTCTCTTTTTCTTTGCTTTATCTAGTGTCCTAGCAGAAGAGTGGGCAGCTCAAAGAAGAAATGGACAAATAATTGAAAAGTTCATTGATATATATAGCTCCCAATTGTTGCTTTGCTATGTAAATCAAGGGAATGGGACAGCAAATTCTTTGAAGCATGTTTATAATTCCAGCTCTAACTTAAAGCATCTTGTGTTGTAGGCAGCAGATGGCACATGGCACATATCTTCATCAAATGACTCCCATAGACATGATTACACATTCAGACAATGGTTGTAATATGCCAATCATGAAATACCCATTTTATGCAAAATGCTGCAGTCCTCCTCTATGTTTTCTAATCTTATAGGATGTTTACTACTGTACTGCCTCCTTTTGCCTTTTTATTTGGGGGAGAGGGGCAGGCATGTGTTCATCCTGGCAAACAAAGCATTGAGCTGCAATGACCCACCATTTTAATTTTCTTAAAATGCTTGTATGGTAGGCCAGAGACATGCAATCAATGCTAGATGTTTGGGTTTTATTGGATAGCAAGCTGACTTCTCATTTAATTCTTTTTAAAATAACTTTGAAAGAGTGAGGTGGGGCAGAACTAAGGAAAAGATTTGTTGACACACCTGAGCCTTGTTGCCTGTCACTAGAGTTCATGCTTTTGGAGCTTACAATTGTATCCATGTTCTCTGGCTATAAGAAAGGGTGTTTTTGAGACAGGGCATAAGATGCTTGCAGGAAACCAATAAGTGGAAAAACAAATGGTAAGACCTCTTTCAGCCATACTAAAAAGAAATCCTGAAAATAGCAGATGAAGGAAAGATTAGTGTTAAGGGATCAGATAGAGAGAAAAAGAAAAAGACACGGGCTGTTACACACACACCCCATGTGTTTTTTATATGCGTTGTTCAAAAAACCAAGTTTTCTAGGACAACATACAAATGCTAAAAATAGTTACAAATCAAAATTTCTCTCCTTATTTGGGGAAGGAATTCTGGCATACACAGAGCTTGCTTTATAGTGCTTTCAATGTGAGGTTGTACAATTTGCATTGACCTAGGCCAGTGTATCTCAACCTTGACAATTTTAAGATTAATGGACTTCAGTTCCCAGAATTCCCCAGCCCACAATGTGGAAATTGTCAAGATTGAGAAAACCCTGAACTAGGTATTATGAGGATTCTTCAGTCTATCCAATCATGAATACAGTTTCATGTATTGGTGTCTGGTGGGCATGCTACTCAAGATTAGTGTTTACATCCATGCACTTTTTTTTTAGCATTTCACCTAGGAGGAAATCTAGGTTTACTTATTCTGAGAAGTGAACAAAATACACAGATGATTTCATAATGATTTAATCATGAATTTCCATATATAGACATAAGTAAGATAAGTTTCCTGAGGGGGGAAAGACCTTTCAGTTTCCATATTCCACTTCACTGATAATTGGCTGAAAGGGGCAGAGGAATCCTGGTTGTGATGGCTTGCTTGTTTGTTTCATAAATGGAATGAGAGGAAGTGTAATGCAGAATCAGCTTGCAATGCTTAATTAGGACTAGAGATCAAAAGAAGATGGAGTGGCCTAGATTTTCTGATAAAATAATCCGTGTCAAAGTAGGGACTTAAGTATTTCCAGGAATCAATATTTATGATTCAGAGTCAATATATAACTAGTTTAAATCTAATAACATTTATTGTGGTGTAGGATTTCATAGATTCCAATTTAGAAGTGAATAGCCTGGTGAATCTATTTTGGTTTTTTCTTCACAGAACTCTGACATTTGGCAAACACACCCAGTCTGTTTGGATGTGAATGTGATGAAGAATGGAGGAGGGATAGTTACAGTGTTTACTGCCATACGCATTCTGTGTTAGTAGAAAGTATGATCCATTATGAAGGAAGTTATTCCTTATATTGAAAATGATGCTATTGGCTGCTCTCGGTGTGGATGCCATCATTGTGATTGTGATATTGTGTCCTAGAAGGGGGGCAGGACTGTGACCTAAATCCATTCTGTTGAGTTTGGAAAGCATTGCAGGCACAGATTAATAATTGCAGTATGAAGACAGCAGACAGAAGAGAAAGAAAAATCACAAAAATGCCTACATATAGAACAATTGTGGCAAAAGCCTTGGTGGAGCAGTGGGCTAATGCCTCCTTAAGTAACACCAGCTGCCTGCAATTAGTGCAGGTTCGCATCCCACCAGGCTCAAGGTTGACTCAGCCTTCCATCCTTCCGAGGTAGGTAAAATGAGGACCCAGATTGTTGGGGGCAATTAAGCTGACTTTGTAATAATGCCGCTTGGGGTGTGTGTGTGAAAGCCCTAACAAGCAGGTGTATACATAGAATGAAGGCTACTGCTAAGCTTGTAAGCCGCCCTGAGTCTTCAGAGAAGGGCGGGATATAAATGTAATTAAAAAATAAAAAATAAATAAAAAAAGAAAGCAAAGATTGCAATAGTAATAGGTACAAGACTGGGTGAGATTGGCTCCAATCCAGTGGTGGGATTCAGCCAGTTCGCCCCACTGTGTCCAAACTGGTAGCTAATTTTTTGTTGCCCAGGCCTAGAACGGACTTCCAGAAGTGGCATTCACACAGAGAACGGGTTGTTCACATATTTGAATCCCACCACTGCTCCAATCTCCAAACACTTGGGATTGGCCAATGCCATCAACATTGTCAAAATCACCATTGGTCAATTGCAGAAGGATTTGATAGGTGGATAAAATTCAGTCTAAAAACCTAGCTGACTATGCAACCCACCATAAATTACTGTATATGGCCAACCATAATAATAATTCCAGGTCCTATAGAGGGACTTGATAGATGGACAAAAATGCCAAATCCAGTCTGGATGACATCTGGATGATTGTGAGACTAACCATAATAATTTAAGCTTGTATGCCACCTGACTTTCAATGACTTGGGGAAGCTATATGTATACATAGCCTATATTTTCATGATCAGCTTCAATTCCAAGCTCACTAAATCTTTTACATTATTAATTTCCTCCAAATATTTTAGCTACTTAATTTATACAGTTCTTTTAGCTGTTTAGTGATTCCCACTGGGAATCACAAATTGCTGCTGATATATGATAAATCACTTAAAGAACTACACTGGATCTTTATCTTCTGCCCATTTTGTGCATTCCTGCCCACAAAAGCACAATCTGATCGTTTTCAAGCAGCCACAAAACTCCTGTTACTTACCTTTCTAGAAATTCATTACAGTGTTCTTTTCATTGTACATCCCACGCCTTTCAACTTTTCTACACAAGGTTTCCTGTGCCCCATGAAATCTTTAATACTCATTCTTCCATGCATAGCGCCTTGGCAGGCATAGTAATTCCATTGTGCTGGTGTTATTACTGAATAATGAATGCATATGTTAAGCCACAAGATATTTAAAATTAAATTTGCTTAGTTCAGTTTTAACTCAACTGAAATTTTAACCTCGAACTGAGGCTGCTTTCAGAGAAGTGGCTCCTGATGTTACCAATAAAAAGTCAGTGTGCAGGATACCGGAACAGGAAAAATGCAGAAAAGACCAATGCAAGTACATGGGAGGTCACAAAGTTAATGGGTTACAATTAAACAGTAATTGACCCACTTTTGAGTCAGCAAAACACTGTACTGGAATGAACTTTGCTGTCCCTCTTGCCAATGCCTACTCTGCCTTTAGAGCATTGGTCCATTATCTGCACTAAATGGTTACCAGCATCAAATTTCTGGGTGTGCAGTTAATGAGTAGGCTGGCTTGGTCACTCAACAGCGAGACACTGGTGAAGCGGGCACAGTAGCGCCTGCACTTTCTGCATCGCATGAGAAAAGCTCATCTTCCTTCCCCTGTCCTGACCACTTTCTACAGGGGGACGATCAAGAGCATCCTGTCATACAGCATCACAGTCTGGTTTGGAAGCATCCCTGCTTCAGACAGGAAGGCGGTGCAGAGAGTGGTGAGGATAGCAAAAAAGATTATTGGCAGTTCAGTGCTTTCTACCCAGGACATACCATATAAATGATGGTTGAGCAGGGTCTGCAGGATTGTCTGGGATGCTACACCTCCTCCTCACGACCTTTTTTCCTTGTTACCTTCTGGGAGGCAGCTTCGTGGTATCCGAAGCAGAACATCCAGATTCAGTCACAGTTTTGTTCCATACAGTATTAACCTTGTGAACTCTCAAGATTCCTCCTTCCATTATATATTCAAGATGGACAGTGTTTAATGTTTATATGTGATTTATATGTAAGGGTGTAGGTTTATATGTATGTTGTATATTTATTTATTTATTTATTTTATTACATTTATATACCGCCCTTTCCCGAAGGACTCAGGGCGGTTTACAGGGTAATTAAAAACCAAGATACAAAAGTTAAAAACAAGTTTAAAAAAATTATATTTGTCCCTGTATAAATAAAACCCCAGTTAAAATTAAGATTAATCCTCAGCCGCTGAGAGATCTAATAGGACCAGGACAGAGGAGCAACCCCTGTCCCGAGCCCTCCAGAGATCATTCACCAGCGCGACCAATGCCGTCTCCGTGCTGTATCCGGGCCTGAAACCCGATTGGTACGGGTCCAGATAATCAGTTTCCTCCAGGAACAGAGGAAGCTGATGCGCCACCACACTCTCAACAACCTTCGCCAAAAAGCGAAGGTTGGAGACTGGATGATAGTTATTTAAAACAGCCGGGTGCAGGGCAGGCTTCTTGAGGAGGGGTCTCACCACCGCCTCCTTCAAGGCGGCAGGGAAGACACCCTCCTTCAAAGAAGCAGTTATTACTGCGTGGAACCAGCCTCGTGTCCCCTCCCGGGCCGCATAAGCTAGCCAGGAGGGGCACGGATCCAACAAACAGGTGGTGGTGCTCAGCCTCCCCATGATCCTGTCCACATCATCATCACATATGTCCTGTATGTGTGCACTATAGAGACCAAGAAACAAAATTTCATTTTTAATGTGTGCCAATGTGCCCACAGTAAAAAAAATGACAATAAAGATTATCTATCTGCATGTGCTAACCACAGATCAAGGACTTTTAATCAGGATATCTGATCAGTAGATTTCCATTTGGGTAGATCCTGTTTTGTATTGAAACTGGGCAGCTGCAGTTTTGTTTGGCCTAAATAAGATATGCACATTCTTTTTTGAAAAGTCTTCACTGAATTCACTGTTTATTTGTATTTGTTAACTAATGTAGATGTTAGGTAGAGACAAGCTATTTTCACTGGTAGTAAGTACAGATTGCATTTCCAATCAAGAATTTTCTTCAGCAATCATCCTGTCTGATTGAAAAATTGTCTCTCACATTGTGCTTCGGTTGTCAATGGGCTATGATGGATTTTTTTTTTAAGTTGCTTCTTCCATTTTCCTCCTTACACAAACAAAAAATGCTCAAGGAGCAAAAAAGAGTTTCTTGTTTAGTAAAACTAGGAGCTGCTTCTTTGGAAGCACTACATAGAGAAGACAGTTCTAGAGAGAGCCTTACAGTAGACAATTTAACTGTGTTCTATCTTTCTAACTTGAAAATTGCACTGATTTTTAAAAACAGACCTCTCATATCTTTAGGAAACATAGAACAGGGAATAGAAGTTAAATTGGGTAAAATGTTGGTCTGTACAGCATTAACTCCGAACAGCCAGGTTGCTGCTAATGGTTACACAGTATTCATCCTTTCCTTAATTAATAACAACAGATTTGGAAGGGACCTAAGAGGTCTTGTAGTCCAACCCCCTGCTTAAGCAGAAGACCCTATACCACGAGTGTCAAACTAGCGACGTCACTTGACGTGTTGCGACGTATTGTGACTTTTTCCCCATTGCCGGCAATGGGGTGGACATGGTTATGGTGTGACGCATCTGGCCTGCAGGCCGGCAGTTTGACACCCCTGCCCTATACCATTTCAGACAAATGGTTGTCCAATCTCTTCTTTAAAATCTCCACATTTACTGGAGGCAAGCTGTTTCACTGATTGATTGTTCTATTAAGAAATTTCTCCTTAATTCTGGTTTGGTTCGGTCTTTGATTGCTTCTTGTCCTGCCTTTAGGTGCTTTGGAGAATAGGTTGACTCCCTCTTCTTTATGGCAGCCCCTTAGATATTGGAATGCTGCTATGATGTCATCCTTTTTTCTTTTCATTAGACTAGACATACCCAATTCCTGCAACTGTTCTTCATATGTTTCAACCTCCAGTCCCTTAATCATGTTTGTTGCTCTTCTCTGCACTTTTTCTAGAGCCTCAACATCTTTTTTTTGTGGTAACCAAAACTGGATGTAATATTCCATGTCTTACCAAAGCATTATAAAGTGGTACTAAACTTTCATGTGATGTTGATTCTTTTCCTCTGTTAATGCACCCTAAGACTGTCCTGGCTTTTTTAGTGGCTGCAGCACACTGCTGGCTCATGTTTAAGGGGTTGTCCACTAACATTCCAAGATCCTTCTCACAATTCTACTATTGAGCCAGGTACATCTAATCTATACTTGTCATTTTGTTTTTCTTGCCTAAATATAGAACCTTGGTTTTCTTACCATTGAATTTCATTATGTTAAATAAGACCTTAGATCTCATAAATTCCTTCGGGGCAACACAATGTTCAAGTCTGTTGAGAACCATCTGGATCTTGAGTTTATCTTCTGTAATGTTGGCTGTTCCTGCCAGCTTGATCTTGGTCAGCCAGTTATGAATCCATCTGGTGGTGATGCTGTCTAACTCACATTCTTCTATATTTTATCAAGTAATAGGTTGTGGTTTACTTTATCAAATGTCTTACTGAAGTCCAGGTAAATTATATCTACACATTTCTCTGGCCCACTAATTTTGTTACTTTGTCAAAGAATGCAGTAAGATTTTTTGGCATGATCTGTTTTTGACAAACCCATGTTGGCCTCTGGTCATGACGTTGCTTGCCTCTAGGTGTTTGCAGATTTGTTGTTTGATTATCTTTTCCAGAATCTTCCCAGGTATTGATGTCAGGATGATAGGTCTGTAGTTTCCTGGATACATTTCCCCCCTTTTTTGAAGATAGAAACCATATCAGCCCCTTTCCACTCATCTGGTAGTTTTCTGGTGCTCCAGGATCTTTGAAAGATATGATTCAGTGGTTCTCTTTCTCTCTACCCACCCACCCACACCCACCCATACCTGCACACTCCCAACCTACACACACTTTGTATAGTGGAGGGGGATATGTTAAAACAAATATGCTATCACTATTGCCATTATATAAAAATAGCTGTAAGCCAGCGCAGAATGGTAGCTGAGATGTGAATAGTAGAACATCTTCACAGCTGTAAAGGATGCATCTGAATATTGGTCATAGACAACTATGAACACTATGAGATTTTAAAGACTATAGATCAGGGGTCTTCAAACTTGGCCCTTTTATGACTTGTGCAGCTCCCAGAATTCATCAGCCAGTGTGCCTGGCTGAGGAATTCTGGGAGTTGAAGTACACAAGTCATAAAAGGGCCAAGTTTGAAGATCCCTGCTATAGATGAAAGCAAAGGAGAAAAATACTATTGCACACAGGAACGATAATAGCATTGGCTCCCTTGGTACGTGCCACAATTACTAACACATTGCCAATGAAAAATCAGAGCACATCAGAACACAACCAGAGCATATGTTTGCCACTAAGTCCAGTTAATGGGCTTCTTAGTCTGTATACGTCCCATTTTATGATTTTTTTAGAACAGTGTTTAGATTTTTATAACTTTATTTTTTTTCAATCTATTAGACAATTCTTTTAACTTTTGATATATGCTTTAGGCGTTTGCCTCATTAATTTGTAGCTAGGATATAAATTCCTTCAATTTGGTTTACCTAATGTTGTATTTTCACAGTTCAGGTAGGAGAAAGCATGCATTTAACCAAACGAAACAAAATATTGCAGTGGTGAACTGAGAACTAAGTAGTTTGTGCAGAGTGATCCCAGCCTAATGGATTAATTTTTCAATCCACTGTTTGGGCCAGTGATGCTATATTCTCCAAGTTTGCTTTGCCTGTGCACTAAGTATAGTATTATTGAAGAGAAAATGGTGCCAAAGATAACTTGGATCAATTCATAGTTCAGTGTGTTGCAGAAATATTTTCTACATAAAATTGTAGGTTTGAATAAGAAAGAGCTCTGGAAAATGTCACCCTTATTCACAAATAATTTTTCCTTTAAGGTTAAAAAAAGGAAAGTTTCCTTTCTTCTTCCAGAGACTCCACATGTGGATTCTAATTTTCCACTATAGGAAATCAGAAACCTGGTACCTGAGCTCTATGAGTGTGTGTATGTATTTGTGGGACTTAGCATAGCAAGAAGAAAATGTTTGTGTGCATGCATATAGGTGGGTAAATGAATGTTAAACTGGAACTTTATTTGCTTCTTTCATCACCATCCTAACATTTTTCCTGCAGCTGCAGGGTCTACTTTTTAAGTCAACAAGTGCCATCTTGCATGATCAAATACAGCATCCTGATCCAACCAGATATGTTCACATTCATGTTCATGTTCACGTTCATGTTCACATTCACATTCACATTCATCTTGCTATCTATCAACTCTACAATGAACCTGGCTGCAGCCATTTTCTTCATTCTAAGTTGCCACAAGATTGGGAGGGGGATGGAGGATTTTTATTAGTTTAAACATTTTATTGTCCCATGGGAACCAAGGTCATTTCTGTCAGTTAGATAGAGGTGGGAGCATTTAGTTAGAAAGCCCGCCAAAGTCTTTTATTGGGGAACATAGCTAATTGCATAGCACTGGGGTGGGAAGTTTAACTTTGTAATATTGTTGTTCTCTGAAGGGATCTTCAGACTTGGTTTCACTTTTGACCGTGCTGATACTATGTAATCAATAAGCATGTTCTTTGAGGAAATCTCAAGCCTCAGAGTTCCAATTTATTTGGACTTGTTCATCAGAACCATGACACTATCTTTGCTTCAGCCTTCCATGTGCGCCCTTGCCATCTGTAGTAAAGTAGAAGGCAATGAGGTGCTGCTAATAGAACATGGCGTTACCACTCTAGGCATTTCTCCTGTATTTTCTCTGATATTGGCATCATGTCCATTTTCTTCTGAACTGTGTCATTGCTGACATGGTTGGGGAGAGAAACCCTAACGAGCCATGAAGCATGCGCATCTCCATGATGTGTAAAATGCGGTCAAAGCATTTGGTGACTTTACATGTTTTTGTAATTTGCTAAAATAAATTGCATATATTGTTAGAATAATAGCTGAAATCATTATTGCCCTTCATCATTTCATCTGTAGATACTTTATAGCTGGGAAGCAAAGATGGAGGAAAGGAAAGTACCTACCAAGCTTGTATGAAACAAGCCTTAACATTTATTGCATATAATTTCCATCAGATTGCCTTCCATGTATATGCTTTTTATTCACACATTGTTCAATCTGAGAATTAATTGCAATGTGATTCAGTAGGGATGCTTCCTGTGACTTAAATGGGCAAAGATTAACAAATTATTTTAGCCTATTATTGAAATGAATAAGATTAAGTGTAATTTAATCCCAGATTAATTAATTTAGGATTAATTTAGATTTTGAGAATACTATTCTTGGCCTAAAAGGCCAATGGTCATCAAACGGGAAAATTCTTTTTGGGAAGCAGAAACTCAACTGCACGTGTGTAAACATGGTGGGTAAACCATTATTTTCCTACAGCCTTTTCAATAGATGTCATGCAGCGCTGGCACTAGAACATACCATTGTTATCTGTGGTGAAAAATGATCATAATAGTTTATTTATGTTTAGAACATTTGCAATTTATTAAATTCTGCACAATGATAATACCGCTATCCCAACTTGTCAGCCTGAGACCAGTCTAAATAACTTCGTAAGCAAGATGACATGGGCCAGGAAACACATTCTTGGTCCAGGCTATTACTTGCAAGCCTCCCTACGGAAGCCTATTTTTTTAAAAAAAAAATTGGACCAGCCTAAGAGTTTAGTGGGGAAGTTCTCTTGGGATATTGAATAGTGAACAGTGGCACTGAGAACTAAAGTTTCTGAGCACAAAGGTTGGCGATTACCTTGAAAGCCATAAATGGCTTAGGTCCAAAGTGCTTAAGCCAGAATAGGGAACTTAATATGATTTGAGGGCTAGATCCAGTCCCTCATTTCCTCTAACAGGCTGGATAGTCAGGGGCTTGGAATTTAGGAAGAGGAAGCCCAACCCCTGACCCTTGCATTTTTCTTGTAGAAGGCAGGAGTGAATGACAGTTCCCTGCCGTCCCCCTGCATGAAGGAAACCTTACTCATAAACAGACTGCTGCCCTCAAGCTGGAGCAAAGCAAACCGGGTTCTCCTTTGGCCGACCTTTCTTTTTTTGAATGGGGCAGCCGTGGTTTGGGTGAAAGAACTGTGCTTCCTCACAGTCTACTGGGATAACTGCACATTGTGCTCTCAGTGGTCTTCTGCCGTACTGTGTCTTCTGCTGATGGTGTAGCACAGCTGAGAAGAGAGTAGATGTTCTTCTATTTGGAGGGTAGCTTTTTGCAATCTCAACTTCTCCTTTGATTTATTTATTTTTTATTTTATTTATTAATTTATATACCACCCATTTTCCTATCCAGAATAGCTTTTAGGGAATATATCAAGACTGAGCCATGCTTGAAGATATATCTCATGGGTTTGGGGAATAGATTTCACTAGGTAAACCGGATTTGTGGGCCAGATGCGTCTCCAGACCAAATGTTCTCCACATGTTACTTAAGGGGACACCACAAGTATCAGCTGCTTACTTCATAGGTTATGATAGGGATATATATACAATATGTAGTGAAGGCACGAATGAGATTAAAAGACTTAATGGCCATCCTCAGATGGAGGACTCCTTTGATCCGATTCCAAGAAATTGTCCATTTACTTGTTAGCTTCTATCATTGCTGCACTGTTAGAGGTAGTTTTTGTTTTCAGGAAGATGGTGATTTCTGCAGTGGCTCCTTGTAAATTTATTTGCTAATTCCATTTTCAGTTTTGGATTGTTTCTTTTGATTTTTGTAAACTGCTCTAAGCAGTGTAAATATTTTGGAATGATCGGATACAAGCGTTTTGAATAATCAAGAAATGTATTAATGTTTATTAAAAAATTCAAGATAGGCACGTTAAGTTTTATCATGCATGTTTAATATGCAAGGGATATGTAATATTGATGATTTGAACTCATATCTCTCCAGTTAGCCCCAGACTTCATTGGATAATCTTTGGACATTTGCCATTCCCACGATTTGATATGGAAATCAAATGAGAAATAAATTACATGATTTGCTTTCAACTTCTTGGAGGAAAAGGGGGTTCCTTTGAAACATATAAATATTATATTGCAGGCAGCCAGCAAATGCTTGAGGTGTAAGTAAAACTGGAGGTTTATTTTCAGTTAGTTAATTATACAAAGGCAGAGGAGTTCCCTTGTGTCATAATTATTATTTTTGTAAACCAAAAGCCCTTTGGAGAGAGGAGGTGTTATTTATATGTTTATAAAATAGGTAGCGATTGTAAATGGCTAACCCTTCCAACTCGATTGAATATTTAAGCAGAAGCAACACTAATCAGATGCCTAAGTTCTTATGCAAATCAATGGGAAAAGGTGATAATGACATAAGTATTCCTGAGTGTTTGAAAAGATTTATCCACTGCATATTAAGGAGACTGCCCAGTTTTAACTTTATCTTAATACTGGAAGTTTGTTTGTTTGTTTTCTATGCCGGCCATCTCACTGTTACTGCGATTCTGCATTGCTAGAAATAGAGGAAAGATTATGAAAAATAGCTTTATATAGCAAAGTATCTTGAAGCAGTGTTCCAATATCTCAGGGGCTGCCACAAAGTAGAGGGGTCAACCTCTTCTCCAAAGCGCCTGAAAGCAGAACAGGAAGCAATGGATGGAAACTAAACAAGGAGAGAACCAACTTAGAACTAAGGAGAAATTTCCTGACAGTTAGAACAATTAATCAATGGAATAACTTGCTTCATCACTGGAGATTTTAAAGAAGAGGTTGGACAGCCATTCCTCTGCAATGGTATAGGGTTTCCTGCTTGAGCAGGGGGTTGGGCTAGAAGACCTCCGAGGTCCCTTCCAACTCTTATTCTGTTATTCTGACAGCTTAGATAGTTTCCAATTTAGAATAACCAAAGCTTGCTGGGAGTGACAAGGGTGGGGATAGAGATTGGTTTGGATTGAAAAAGAGCCATATACAGTGGAAAAACTGCAGGCTGCATAAATGAGGAAGCTGTTAACAATATCCCATTTGCTTTCAATTATTTGTTCAGACACACAAATCTTTTAAACTACTGTAAAAGACATTTATGAAGCTCAGGAAAAAAGTTTAGAAGAAAGTAAGTTGCTAATTTTTTTTAGGTCTATCTGCCTGTGTCTGCTTGTTGCTGTCTGCTAACCATTTTACACTGAAACTTAGCATTTACCTCTTCCCATTATGCAAGCAAACTGCAAACTTCCTGAGTCCAGATTTAAGAGTCAGTGCATTTTACAAGTATGAGCAATTAGAGAAATATTTCACCTCATTTTAAAAATACAGAGAGTACTTTGTACTGAGTAATTGCTTTGGAGAAGAACTGAATTAACTTATGCAATTAAAAGTACTGTAACAATGCTTTAAAAAAACTTAGGTCAAATCTTGCATTCTTAGTTGGGTCAAACATACTGTTGTTCACTAGCCAGGTATTCTCACATGAGTTGGTTAGATCACATGTTAAATGCACATGCTATGCTAAGCCTCCATACAATTTACTATGCAATTCATGGAATTGGGAAGAGAATTGAATTAGAAGCAGAGTAGCATAACTTCATATCTGTGCAGAAATAACTTTTGGTGACAAGCACACTAGTGTAATAATATCTTAAGCCAACTCAAGCTGTCTTTAAATGATCTCAATAGTTCATGTCAGCTTCAATCAGGACTCCAAAATTTATCAGAAATTAAGAAAATTACTTCAAAGATGACATTTTAAGAAAAATAGCTATTTGGAAATCACCAGCAAGAGGGGGGTAAGGATTTATCTATGTGTGAGTTGGGCAGCTATGTAAATTTCTTAAATAAATAAAAAATGTTCCTCCTATGCATACAAAGAATTCAGCAGATTATTTCTAATGAAATAATCAAATGACATAGAAGTGAAATAAAAAGGTATAGGAAATATGAAGCCAACAAGCTTACTTTTTTAAAAGCTTTTTTTAAAGCTGACTCCCACTCAGTTTGCCATCAGATCTTTGTGTTATGGGAAATAATACCTAGGCATGTATGATGTATTGCATCTATGGGAGTTCCACACTGGTTTTTCATTAGGAGTTTACTACTCTCTGATCAAAGAGTATTAAAGGAGGAGCAGGAATCCAAAAACACACATACCTTAAAGACACTCTATTTGTTGTGCAATACCACATGCTTGCTAAATTTAGGCCTGGTGCAAGCAAGGGCAGTGTTAGTGAAACACTGACTTTCAATGTACACTTTTGGCATACTCCTCTCTGAAACTGATCCAGTTTCTCTACAGCTCTTAGAGTAGTTTTCTCAATTTGATGTCCTCCATACCACTCCCATCACTTTATCTCAAGGACAGGTAACTTGGGTTGAACTTCCAAGCTCTTGAATTAGAACTCCCACCAACTCAATTGTCATGACAAATGCCATGGGTGCATGGGAGTTATAGTTAAAAAAAAGTTGGAGGAAACTGGATACCTATCCTTTTACAAAGGAACCTTGTCCATGTTGCACATGGAGGAAAATAGTGTAGATATGGAGAGTATTGATACAAGAAGCCTGTCATGAGATACCAACAGGATATATCCCAACCATTATAAGGTTTTGAGAAAAAGTTAAAAAGGACAATGTAATAGTTCACTTCCATTCTAAAGCATTTTCAAATATGACCTAAGGTGGTCTGAGAAGCTTGTGAATAGGTTTTTTTCTCCATGGGAGGGAAGTCCTAGCTGTCTCTTCTGGTTCCTGAGCTTCTCCTGCCCTGGCAGGCCCTGTAAATATAGTAAAATGCTAACTTGTCAGTTTCTTATTTCTCTCCTGTAGCCCAATCTAAATAAGCAGAGATGAAAAGGACCATCTCTTTCAATCAGGCACATATGTTCCAGTATGCAAAACATGTGGAGCAGCTCGGAGTAATTATTTCTGGTTCTTATTCTCAGTTGTGAGAGACTGTCAGAAGCAGACAGGATCCTGATGCATTGTTTTCAAAATGTTTTGCAGAGGTTCAGAAGTGGAAGCCTCTTGCTATGTAAATGTCTTCAGATGCCTTCAAGGTAGAACCAAGTTTGAGATCAGAGATACAGTACACAAGAAAACAATGAATCTGCCATTCTCCTAGATCCGGACTGCAACTCCATGGTTACTTTTAACTTCTAAAATCTCCAGCCACAGATCTCCGCCATTAGGCGTGAAGCATAAAGAAAATGACCTCCTCTGTTTTATTGCTTTATTATATAATCTTCATTTTTAAAATCCAGGTATCTAACTTCAGCAGTTCTATTCTTCATTAAAGAATTCCAGCTTCCTTGCGCGTTTCACCTGGGTGCTTTCCCCCCCCCCCCATAACCCCAGTGTTGGACTGATTCCTGACTATCAAAATACTGAAGAAAAGATGGATTTTTATTAGTTTTAGGAATACCATGTATTCCCCCCCCCACCATGTCATATTGCTAGACATGCAGACATTAAGCCACAGAATATTTTTCTGCTTGAAGAGAAAGACTATCTTCTGAATTTCTGCATAACAGGCTGCTTTTGAGACTTAAGTTAAAGCTAAATGTATAAGAACCAGCTGAAATATTAAAAAAGTTCAATATTTAGCTGTTTGAATTGGCCCCTATAAACCTGCACAGTCAGGCTTCAACACACTGTATTGTCTACCTAAGGAATTCAGGAAGCAGATAATTTGTTGTAGAACTCCTTCCTTATCTAGTCAACCTCTGGGACTTTGGGAGTCGAATTTCAGAAGCAAATGAAGCATTATGGAGCCTCAGTGAACTTTGTGGGAGGGAGATTGAAGGAAAAGGCAAAGTCAAGTCTCTCTCTCTCTCACCTGGCAACATGGAGCACTGAAGTCATCGAAAATGGATGGTTTATTCAGTCTCTCCTTATGACACACCTAGCCTGAGGAACTCCACTGTGGAGGAATTAGCAATGATTCACAAGCAGAACAGTAAACAAAAGATGTTTATTAGCAACTCCTGTCAAAACATTCTGCTAAACCACATTCTGACAGTGACTTCCTTTTCTTGTCTCAATTTCTTTTGGTATTTTAACACATTTTTAATTTGTATTAAAATGCTAATCTTATTCTTAATGTTAATGCATGATACCTTGAATTGCAACTAAGCTGCTTTAAGAACTACACGATATCTGTTGATCTGGAGAATCAATCCTTTCTGAAAGATTTGCATATAGTCCCCAGGACTATCTGATTTGGCTGCAAAAATGTAGATGTCCATTAGATGGTAATAAACTTTAGAGGTTTTTGGTTTGTCTTAGTTGCTATCTAGTAGTTGCCTATATTTTTTGCAGGGCTTAATAAGTCAAGGAAGTATATTATTAGGTAGGTAGCCACCTTGTTTGAATACATTTTCCTTCCTTCCTTCCTTCCTGCCTTCTCAGCTATGAGACCAAAGTTGTTTCTGAAAATAACAGTTTAAGAATGGATTGCTGATCAACCTAGTGTGGCCTGGTTTATGCAGCACACTAAGTCAAATCAGGCAAAGTCATATTATGTCCTACTTGACATATGAAGACAATTCAGCTATCTGCTCAACTGCAAAAATCCAGATGACCACTGGATGACAGGCAAGAGACACAAAGTAGATAATGCTATTATTACATGGAGAACTGGCTGATCCATTTTACACAGTGAATTTTATCCAATGGATGGATGAATTTAGTCAATGGCTCTGTACCCAGCTGGGAAGAAGTGCCACGCCTGTATTATTCAACACTTTCATGCATGACTTTGTTGATTGGGGCAAGGGTTCAATTATTAGATCTGCAGCTGATGTAATAAACTAAAATGGCAAACTCTTTAGAGAACACAGTCAAAATTTAGGAGCATTTTGACAAGCTAGAACAGAAAATATAGTCCTCCAATGAATTTCAACAGGGATAAGTGCAAAGTCCTATACTGAGTAGAAAAAATTAAAGGTATGAATGTAGGAGTGAGTGAGGTGGGGATAAGGAAATCATATTGAGCAGCATTACGTGCAAAAAAAAAAGACCTGGGTGTTTTTATAGATCACATGCCACACGAGCCAATGGTGTGACATGACTGTAATGAAGCAACTTCAATCCCAGTCTGCATCAACCAAAGTAACAATCTGAGGATGGAGAGAAGTTATTGTTCTTCTCTATTCTGCACAGTACAGCCTACAGTATTGGGTTCAAACTTGTGGGAAAAGTTTAGGAAGCAGATTGACAAACTAAAGCATATTCATAGGAAAGTAACCAGGATGACAAGGACCTTGAAAGGAAACTCTTCTGAGGAATAGCTAAAATCGTTGATTATATTTAATTGGGGGGGGGAAGACAGGCCGAAGGTATAATAGCTACTTTCAAGAATCCAAAGGGCTTCCAAGTACATGCTGAATTAGAATTATTCAGAGTTGTTCCAGAAAGTGAGTAAATTAAATTACAAGGAAGTATATTTTAGTTGGACAGTGGGAAACATTTCCTAAAGTCTAGTTTAATAATAGAACAGACTGCCTTGGAAATTGGTAGTCTATTCTTTGCTGGATATGTTTAAGCAGAGGCTAGATGACCATTTGTTAGGCATTCTGAAAAAGTGGCTTCTTGCACAAGGGTTACAGCAGGGGTCTGCAACCTTGACAACTTTTAAGACTTGTGGACTTCAGCTCCCAGAATTCTTCAGCCAGCATAGCTGAAGTCCACAAGTCTTAAAAGTTGTCAAAGTTGCAGAGCCCTGGGTTACAGGGTTGGACTGTACGATCTCCAAGATATTTCTCAATCAGACTGGAAATGTATCTTATTATATACAAAGTTTCAAAGTCTTGGCTTAGTGGCACAGTTTAATCATACATTGTTTACAATCCATGTTTTATGGTTTAGCATGTTATGTGAACCCAGCCAAATGTAGCTTATTCAATAAGTCATGACTGAACAAACTGCCTTAATTGAATCTGTGCAGACTAAGTCACTGTCAGCTGAAATCCATTCCTTTTTTCAGGTTCACAATGCCTTTGGGCTATAAAGATTAGAGAAATAGTATATCCAACAGGGCACATTTAATGATGTGAAGTACATCACATTTCATCAGCCTACTCCTATGCCATAAGGAGATAGGACTGATGGCTAATGATTGGAAGCTAGCCTTTTACTGGGGTGTTAGAAAACAGTGCTGCCTAATTCTGCAGGCACACTGTGTGTGATCTGTCACTAAACTTTATTCTTTCTCATTCTGGGTAGTCAGTCCCTTCCAAGAGAATGCCCCAAAATGAAGTGTGCGACGTTTTCCAAAGCAGTTCCCCAGGCCTGTGTTAGCATCATTGTTGCCCAAAGTACAGAAAAGGCTCAATTTCTCCTCAAAGTGTTTACATACATGTGCTTACATGCATGCACATATACTGGATACAGAACAGATTTGGAAGGGACCTTGGAGGTCTTCTACTCCTACCCCCTGCTTAGGCAGGAAACTATACCATTTCAGACAAAGGGTTGCCCAATCTCTTCTTTAAAACTTGCAGTGTTTTGGAGCATTCACAACCTCTGGAGGCAGGGCGTTGCACTGATTAAATTGTTCTAACTCCCAGGAAGTTTCTCCTTAGTTCTAGGTTGCTTCTCTCCTTGATTAGTTTCCATCCGTTGCTTCTTGTCCTGCTTTCAGGTGCTTTGGAGAATAGCTTGGCTCCCTCTTCTTTGTGGCAACCTGTTATAGATGTTGATGGGAACAGAGAAGTGGAAAAAAAGGAAGATTGAGAAAATAATGTATCCTTAAAAAAAGCAGTGCTTTTCCCTACTGAACTGGATCTGATAGAAAATGAAACAGGGTTGCAGAACTGACAACTTCTCCATAGCTACAATTACTGGCAGTGATACTGATACCACAACACAAACAAAATACTTTTTCCTCTGGAAAATAAGGTAGAGAAAATATATCATTTCATTTTTGAGATCTTCTGTACCATCCAACCCTATTAACTTAATTAACAATTAATTATTTAACTCTAGTTAACCCTTAATTAACTCTAGTGAGGGGAAGGAACTAGAGAATAATTAGCAGAAGGGCTGGTTCTGCCATAGCAAATATGCGGTAATATGATTGTACTAGAATGGAGACCTTTATACCAGAGGAAGAAAAATTAAACCATTGCATAACTTCTCTGTTCAAGAAATAGTTCAAATTAAAATTTCAGAGCAGAGCAGAGCCCCCACCCCCATGGCTCAAAGCCAATCGACAGTTGGAATTTCAATAACGGTTGTTCAGTCATTACCTATATTCTAGAAGTGAGAAACTTAAGGACAGTTACTTTCCAAGACGCCCCATTGGATTATATGAACTATTTAAGAAGACAGAAAAGATTTCTGATCTGTGCTGCCTGTGCAGCTATGATAGCATATAAGAAATTACCACGAGAAACAATTTTTAAGTCACAGTGTCTTGTTATGGGAATTGAATATATCTTTCAACACACCTTTTTTATTTGGTATTCTACTCAGGATGAACGTAAATTGAAAAGTCCCTGATTTAAAAAAAATGTGGTTGGCTTTATGATGAGGCTTAAAACCCTTGGCATCTAACAGAAAATGTGCTGTTACAATTTTATTCATTTCTACAACACTTGCCCAACTGTATATACTTGCTTGAGTCTGCACCATGAAAGCAACTCCTACTCGAAACAGTGACACTACTTGTTGCATCATTGTTACACAATACCTGCAAGGCTGGCTTCACATCCCGTTTTTGTGAAGCATATCAAGTTCTGATACGTTGAATCCGGATTTGCCTAAATGAAAACTTACAGGCATCTGCTTGCTTTTTCCTCCCAGGAACTCTTGGGCAAGTTCTTATCTCACCTACATCCTCTCCTGCATTTGATAAATCCTAATTTGCATGGCTGAAGGAGATCTTCCATCCAAAGAGATACCAAATTGGCACCAACTTGGATTACCCACTCCCTTTTTTCCTTCACCTTCCTAACTAACTTGCCAGAGGAAAAGTTCTTGAAACCGAATGCCTACACTGGTATTTGTACAATTTTACTGGGCCTCAGAAAGGTATGGCCTTGGGGTCTTCAAACTTGGCCCTTTTATGACTTGTGGACTTCAACTCCCAGAATTCCTCAGCCAGGCACCCTGGGTGAGGAATTCTGGGAGTTGAAGTCCATAAGTCATAAAAGGGCCAAGTTTGAAGACCCCCCCCCTGCTCTAGAGATCTCGGAATCCCCAAGAATCAAGAACCGTTGCAGATAAAGGCGCCAGGCTGTTTTCACGTGGAACATCTCTTTACCACAGCGGCTTCTCTTGTTCTGTGGATTATTTTGCAACCCGGATACTTTGCAGGAAAATTCTTAACCGCGCGCTCTAAAGTATTCCTACTCAGTGGGACTCCCCCCAAGCCCCAAGTCTTGTTGCATCGGTCCCTTCCGTTTTACCCAGACCGAAAAGATCACTGAATCTTCAAATCGACCAAGGCGGGGGAAGTTCCGGGATTAAAACTCCCGACTCAAAATATATTCCGGAAAAGGAAAGCGGAGGCGAGGGGGTGGTGGTGGTGGTGGTGGTCAGTTTGGACCTTCCCCCTCCGATTTCTTCTAGGCCGCCGCCAACTCCTCGGAGACCTCAGGGACGGAACTCCTAAACCAGGGGTCTTCAAACTTGGCCCTTTTATGACTTGTGGACTTCAACTCCCAGAATTCCTCAGCCAGCAAAGCTGGCTGAGGAATTCTGGGAGTTGAAGTCCACAAGTCATAAAAGGGCCAAGTTTGAAGACCCCTGTCCTAAACCATCTTGTCCTTGCTCCACGTTGTCAGAGGTGGTGGCGACGGCGACGCTTGCTGCAAATGCCAAGCCTAGCAGTCGATCAGATTAAGTATCTGTACATAAAAAGAATCGCAGACGGAAACTTCCGCCTCTGTAAAACCGATCGCCTACCTCTCCCCGCCTAAGTTTCGTTCTCTCGGGCTGTGTGTGTGTGTGTGTGTGTGTGGTGTGTGTGTGGGGGAGAAACGAAGGGCGGGCGGTGGAACTTTGCCCTGAGCGCGATTGTGCTGTCATAAAGATCGGCAACCAATGAACGGGAGAGGTTAAAATAGAGCCTTATATATAGTTGAGCTGGCCGGGCCGTGAAGGCGACACGGGGCGTAGTTACCTATCACGTACATCCTGCGGATGGCTGTAAAACTTCACTGGGTCTCTTGATCCGGAAGGCTGCCCCGAATGCATTATGCCTTCAGTCATTATAAAAGGAAGGCTCTAGAGCAGGGGTCTTCAAACTTGCCCCTTTTATGACTTGTGGACTTCAACTCCCAGAATTCCTCAGCCAGCAAAGCTGGCTGAGGAATTCTGGGAGTTGAAGTCCACAAGTCATAAAAGGGGCAAGTTTGAAGACCCCTGCTCTAGAAGTTTGCTAAACTCTTGTCCTCGATATTTCCATTTTACCGTAATAGCCCAGGGTTTAATGTGGATAAGAGTACGCCTTTGCAAAGGTGGTTTGGTCAGTAACGAGTTTCATCTAGTTTGTTTTTCTCCTGCCGAGTTGTGACCGAATTTTATTAAGTGGCCTTGGTTTAAATATTTGGAATGTTCTCAAATTATTTTTCCGATTGGCATCCATTATATTTCCTAGCTTTGGTTTGTAGACTGACTTTTTCTTCTCCGTTAAAGTGTAACTTGCATTCTCCGTTAAGTAGGCATTTAAGATTTCAAGAAAAAACAAAGTGAATTCCCCTTTGCTGTCTTTCTGTAGCTCTGGATAATTTACAACAGCTTAAAAACAGGAAGACCACAATCAAACTACTGTATAATGGGGGGGGGGGGGAAACAGACCTCTTTTCTGAATACATGAAACATTTTTTTTGAAATGAAAGTGGGTTTTTTTGTCAAACAGTGCAGGAATAACAGTTGATCTGATGCTGAACTAGTGATCTGCCTTTGAAAAGATTTTTTTAAACAATAAAAGTATTGTGGAATTGCTATCTGTAGCAATTTGTGGTGTTTCTTGTATATTTATATTTTATTGGTCAATGTAAGAAGCATACATGAAACTGCCAAACTCATCTCACTCACATAGCAGTCATATCACAAGACTGCTATGGTTTACCAAGTTTATGCATTGTACCAAGTTATATTGTGGCTTAGGATGCATGAACTAAAGTTATCCCAAATCTGACCTGCAAAAAACCAGACCAGATGACAGCAAAGGAAAGGAGATTTTTGTTTCTTTTTCTTGCTATCAAGTGGCTGCCTAGATTTTTGCTGCCAGATCTACTAACTCTAGAGTAAACTCAGATGTTATAGCTTGTATGTGATGCTTTCTGGCTTAACCTTATTGCCTGGGTTAATAATCACAAACCATTATTTATGAACCACATTGGCTAGGTTAAAATGTGAAGTCAAATAACTCGTACTCTTATTAAGTCCAATATGAGAATCAGGTCACTGTGTTAATGGTAATGAGATACATAATTCTATTTTCTGCTCACTGAAGGTTTCAATCATCAAGAAAGACAATTGATGACCAGCAGATATAGTTAAAAAAAACATAGTATCCATGAGAGAGATGGTATAAACATCTTTCTAAAGTAGAACAAGCAATTGTCAAAATACAGGTTTTAATCACGTTTGCCTAATTCCATTTGGGATGTGCTAGCTTTTGAATTTGGAACATTTTGTCAAATAATTTTTTTAAAAATAAAATGTTCATGATATTCCTGGATTGAAGTCAGTACAAATGTGTTAATCATACTTTGCTGAACAAACCATAACTGGCTAAGATGCAAAACATGGTTTACTAACCACAGAATTTTTAGAATATTACAGAAGAAAATCTTTTCACTATTTCACTATTTCACTATTTCACTATTAGAATTAGATGGAAATGTACTCTAGATAGCTTACTAATCTAGTTGTATGAAAGCATATATTACCTTCCTTATATGAAGTATAAATTTCAGGAGGATTTTTTTTATTTATCCTCTGTGCAAAGTAGGCACACTTCTTGAAGGCATGTTAGATACTGGGCATACAGTCAAGAAGAACATATAAATCTTTGAGAAAAAAATAATCACCAGTAAATTCCCACCAACAATACACTGTTGGTTTCTGCCCAAAGTATGGTAATACTAGGTTAAGCCCAGATCATATGAGTTAATGTACATCATTTACAGTAAGATAATTGCAACCACTCACTAGGTTTCCTCTAAGGATTCATTTGCACAAATAAAATTTTATGTTGTGTTAACTTTTTACAATCAAAAGAAATAATGCCCATTTTGAAAGACATTTTTACTTGTATACAAACTGGATAACATGCATCAGTGAATAAATTGACAAGAAACACTCTAAAGTAATGTAAGTTTTTTAAAAATCTGTGAAGGTCTTTAAAACCGTTCTGTTAGAATTAAGTTGATTTAAAGTAAAACAATCATGAAAAATCTTCTTTACCCACAACATAGACTTAACTAGCCATTCTTAAAGTTTGGTTGTCCCATAATATACATTTTTTATTTGATAAAGGATCATTACCTGTGTGACCCATTATTGTCCTGTGTATTTTGCAGCATTTAGTGCAACTATTGTAACCAGTGCTTTTTTTGTAAAAAAAAAAAAAGGTGCCGGAACTCACACATGTCATACAACCCGCCTTGCCTACCCTACAAGGTTCCATCCAAAAAAGGTGCCGGAACTCCGTTCTGAGCGTTCTATGACAAAAAAGCCCTGATTGTAACCAAATCTTCAATAAACAAGGATCCCAATATAGTTCTGCCAAAATTTCAGTGGAGTCAAATACTTTAGTCACTTTCAAAGTGAGCTGAAAAAGGAACTGAATTCTGATGTTTCTTATTCCACCTAAAAGGCCAACAGTAGGCCTAAAAGTGTGGAAATTTATATCGTTGTAGGTGGTGCAACCAGAATTTCAAAAGTTGTTTTAAAAGTGTAGATTCATGTAATATGGGGCTGCCCTTGAGGACCACTCAGAGGCTTCAACTGGTGCAGAATGCAGCCGCGCGAGTTGTTATGGGAGTTTCCCAATACTCCCGTGTAACACCTCTTCTCCGTGAGCTGCATTGGCTTCCGGTTGCTCTCCGGGTGAGATTCAAGGTGCTGGTAATGACCTATAAAGCTCTAAATGGCTTGGGTCCGGATTATCTAAGGGAACACCTGCTGCCGGCATCAACTTCCCATCGTCCTGTGCGCTCCCACAGGGAGGGCCTTCTCAGGGTACCGCCAGTTAAGGAATGCCAGTGGGTTATTCCCAGGGGAAGGGCGTTCTCTGTGGGTGCGACGGCCCTATGGAACCAACTTCCCACGGAACTCAGGACTGCCCCTGACCTTCGCTCATTTCGCTGGGACTTGAAAACCTGGTTCTTCGAGCTGTTTGGCCCAGACTGAGGGGTTTTAACTAATTTAATTTAATTGGGTTTTAGTTTAACTTCAGGGACTGTAATTTAATCATAGTTTTAACTGATTTTAATTTGTATGTTATGTATTTTAATTTTCCCTGTAAACCGCCCTGAGTCCTATAGGAATAGGGCGGTATATAAATTTAAATAATAAATAAAATAAATAAATAAATATAATGTGAAGAAATTAAAAAAAGCACAGAATCTTGCTAAATTATGTGGCTTGCAGTTTTAGATGGTTCAATAGTTTATTTAACTGAAATTAGTGCTATTTCAGTGACTGATAGCAGGCATCAGATGAATTAAAATTTCCCTTAATTGCAGTTATTGAAGAAAGTGGGTTTTAGAGGAAACATTTTATATTTGTTATAGATTGAAATACCAGTGCTAAATATGACTAGGGTACAACGAAAATGTGATTTTGAAATTTGATTGTAATGATATCTTTAGCACACAAAACTCAGACATGATCTGCTCTTATTCTTTATAAAATCAGTGTGTAAGTAATATATGTATTCCTGAGACATAATCATATATGGACTAAAATGCAAATAATATCCCCTTCCCACTTTCTCTTAATGTTGTACTGGTTAACATTATAAGAACTCATTTTACATAAACGAAGAAATGAATGGGCGGCTCTCCCATTGTGTTTTGGGTTAAAGACAAATACAGATCTCTTCCTTTGTTCTCATAGTTTCTTGTGAATTACCAAGGTGTTTTTATGAACAATAAATTCCTGTTTTACAGATTTATCATGATCATTACTTTTCATAAAACAGAAATGGAAAAGTTGAGCAATTCAGTTTAAATGCCATTTGTGTATTTTTGGAATCTATACACTACTAAAACTCTCATCATGAGCTTTAACTGGGTGAAAGAGTGCATCACAGGGCAACAGTTTTTGAACCAAGGTACTAAAAAAGGGCTAATTACAGAATGTGTCCAAAATCCAGGACCCATGGCTCCCTTGGGAATGAAACTTGGCAAGGTTGTTACTGCTTCAGTGCTGGTTGCTGCTGCTTCAGTCATGTGATCTTCATTTTCAATATTCCATGACAGTTTCCCAGCCAGTTTTGCAATCCACTGCTTTATCCCCCAGCAGTATCAGCCACTTCTGGAAAGGAAAGGGAATGGGGAAAGCAGGTAGGCAGGCAGGCAGGCAGGCTTTCCAATGCTCCCTGCCAGATTCCCACAAGGAAACTATGGGGAAACCGGCAGGAAGTCAGAAGTCACTCCTGTTCCCACTACTTTTCTTCCCACCCGTGCTCATCCCATTTCTCTGTTTGAGGAAATATCTCTGAAATGTTCACCCAACCGGTTGTCGAGTTATTTATAAATTGTGTGCCGATCTTCAAAGGGGCACTTAGCTTCACTAAGCTTGGTTCAAAGTGTTCCTTCAAAGTAAGGCAATGCCCTGTTTATCTTCATAGAGGCAGAACAGCTGTACTGCTTTGCTCAGTGATTGTGATTTGTGAAGAACATCAGCAGCATCACCTCAGCTCTTCCTAGAGGTGAACCAATGCAGCACACTGAGATAGAGCCATAAGGCAATCTTCATGCTTCTTAAATTTTATATGGCTGACATCTATTCTTGGCTTTCTAGCATTTGGTTGGAAGGCTTCTATGTATCATTGTGGGTGGGGTTATTTTTGGTGGGGCTTCGTGATAAAATTTGACAAGATCCCAAATCCAGGCATTTTATCAAGCATGACAATGCAGGGAAAAGCCGGTTTGCAGACCAAAAGAAGATTATCCTTCAAACAATTATAAAATCCTTTGCAGATCAATAATTTGCACACGAGTCAGACAGCTACAAAGATAAATTTGTCCTATGCAACTGCTACTTCTTCTGATGAGTTTAGATAAATAATTCTGTTACCTCTATTATGTAAGTTATATTTTCACAAGGATGCACTGTTCTCATGGCATTAGAAACACACCCTTTGCATGCAGCATTTTTTCCTTTCCTGAAATGTTTGTTCTGCACAGAAGATTAATGTTGTGATTTTTCTCAGGGTTCAGGTTATTCACCCAGAGGTTAACCCTTTACCATGGTTTAGAAGAAGGAAAGCAAATTAAGAAAACATTATCAACATCTGTTCTCTTTCATTTTAGCAGTTAAATAAGGGCAAAGAAAACTTAGATCAAAATAATGCTATTGGGGGAATTGAGTCCCAGCAAAAACAAGATGGCCAAAAAGTAAGCAATATCTACAATCACACTTTTTTAATTAATGGTGTCTCCCTGATGATTTTCCCCTTTTCTCTCAATACTATTTGCCTGGTTAGGGAAAATTACATGCAGGGAGTGTAAAGAAATTAAATGTATAAATAAGTAGAGAAATGGCAATCTTTTAAAAAAAATCTCTGTATTCCATCTTTTCCCACACCTTATTACTGCATTAAAACTCAGTATTGAACATAACTATCCAGAAATGATGTCTAGCATAACTTGGAGAATTCTGGAATATGGATCCCTAACAACTCAGGTTTACCACGTAGTTATAAAAAACAGGGTCTTCCCTAAACTAGTATTATCTATATGCAACTTCTTTCAAAACAAGTTCATTCTAGATGAACTGGCCAGTTCATTCTAGATATTTAATGGATGATGGAAAGATTAAGTAATTGTTTAGACTATATTTTTCCAACTTAGTGCCTATGTTGTGATTTTGGACTGGAATGTCCAAAACAGGCAATTATAATTTAGATGTTTTTTACACTGCTGACAATGTTTTTGGAACTGATTTTCTGTACCACTCCTGTTATTCCAATGCTTTAACTGAAATACAGATTTACATTTAAAAGCTTTTTAAATAATTATCTCTGGGGATTTACAGATTGGTGACTCACTGTGGAGTAACAATACAAGAAGAAAAATAAGTCAGATCTCTTTGAACACACAAAGAATTATTTTATATCGTGCTTCTTTTAGCAACACTGCATTCCATATGAATGAACTATTAACAGTGCTCAAAAACTATTCAAATATAATACAAATAGTATAATACAAATAGTCCTCGATTTACAACAGTTCATTTTGAGACCATTCAAAGTTACAACAGCACTGAAAAAGTGACTTATGACTATTTTTCACACTTATGACTGGTGCAGAATCCCTATGGTCACATGATCAAAATTCAGACAGTTGGCAACTGACTCATATTTGTGATGGTCACAGTGTCCTGGGACCATGTGGTCCCTTTTGCAACCTTCTGACAAGCAAAGTCAATGGGGAAGCCAGTTTCACTTAACAGCCATGTTACTGACTTAGCAACTGCAGTGATTCACTTAACAACTGTGGCAAGAAAGGTCATAAAATGGGGCGAAACTCATTTAATAAAATCTCTCACTTAGCAACTGAAATTTTGAGCTCAATTGTGTTGTAAGTCAAGGACTTTCTGTATCCCCTTTTTAAAATATTGGATGTTCACTAGCCAGCAGATCATAAAACATGCACCATTTGAAACCAGGTTGAAAACCTGTCAAGAGAATTTTTATCATCAGAAAACGTTTACCTCATACACCCCGTCACATCATATTTGTTTTTACTGAAGTAATCTGAAAAGTGCAGATAGGATTGCAAACTTAATAAGATTTGTAAATATAAAAGCAACAGAAATGTCCTAGTATCAAAAACATGACCTTGTGGGAATCAAGAGTAGGCTATACTTTTTAGAACCGGTCAAACAGCCATTTTTTTTTGTTTTTCCAAGGTCTTGACTTTATATCAAAAAGATAAGCCAAGGGGCATGTCCTGATGTCAAAAAGGAGCTATGGACACTGATGACATGCACCTCTTCTTGATGTTCCAGGTGTCGTAAATGAAATACTGTATATAATATTATGTAATTGCACTCAGTGCATTGCAAGGAATTTGGTTTGACCTGAAACTGTTCCATCAAATGTTTATTCCAGCTGGGGCCAAACAGAGCTAATTTTTTAGTATTAGAGTTTTCAGCATGTCTGCATGCTTTATTTCCCGCATTTATGAAGGATCCCTCATTTCTCATTTATCATTTTTGTTACAATTTTCACACAATTGGGCAAGCGACCTTGAAATGCTAATGGGAAGTCGGCAGAATAATCCATCTAAATCTTGTTTTTTCTTTCTAACTGACCTTTTGAAAAACAAACCAGCAAACACAGAACCATTGTTGTATTTTCTATAAATATGTGCATACAGTCCACAATTGAATAAAAAATAATAGAAAAAAGTGATGTGAAAATAATTTATTTTACAATAGAAGCATATGCCATAGTATAGCTACAAGCATGTAGTAGATGGCTATCAGTCCATTAGAAAGGAAGATAGCAGTTTTCAGAATAACGTTTAAATGCAATTTAGCTTCATTACAGGATAAAGGCTATATAATCAAGTGAATATTTTTCTCCAGTATATTTTTTTATAAAAATGGACTCAAACAAAATAAATTAGAATATAATTATTAAAATCAGTAACAGATAAAAATAGTATACTGTATTGAAAGATTAGTATAGATCCAGTGGAAAACATGAGACATAACTAATTAAGCTAATTTAAATTTAGGTCATTTTGATTTTAATCGGTATAATTTAATAGGGCCAACCCCAAATTTCCTCCACATATTGGAAAAGACTTTTTTTTTACAGGAATAGTACACTGTGTTCCTATATTTCTCTCTCAGTTACAGAAGATTATTATAGAAATTATAACTATAATGACAAGAGTTTAAAACAAAATGCCCAGTTTGAAAACAAATGAAAAATAGCATTCAATTTAATGCTTGCCAAGATAACCGCTTTCTTCACAAGTATTCAGTAGATTCTTCCAAATGATTATATAAAATCTTCTTAGATTCTGTGGAGACATAAAACAAACAAAAAGATGATTTAACATTGGGCATTATCTATTTCATCTAACAATCTTTTTTTAAAAAAAAAACAACTATACTTTTTGGGTTACAGTGCAAATAAGGTTTCTGTGGTTTTAATCACTGTTTAAAAGTTCATTATTTAGTTGTTTCTAAACTCTTGAGTTTATATAGTTGGTTAAGAACAAATTAATAGAAAATGACACCAGAACACATTTATTTATTTATTTATTAAACTTATATATCTCCCTTCTCCCATAGGACTCAGGGCGGTTCACAAGGTTCACATAATTAACAGTGCGCTCTCTCTCTCTCTCTCTCTCTCTGTGTGTGTGTGTGTATGTGTGTGTGTGTGTGTATATATATATATATATATATATATATATATATATATATATATATATATACATACATATATACATATATATATATACACACACACACACACACACACACACACACACATACATACACACACATATGTATATATATAAAACCATCCATCCATCCATCCAAACGTCGACAAGATTTTCACTGAGCTCTGTGAAAAAAAGTTAAGTGCTAATTTCTCCTTTAAAAGTTATGTTACAAATTCCTTAACTTTGTCCCGACAGTACTCATATATTATATTGTTTTTACAGAAATATTTATTGGGTAAACATCCCAAACTACTTTATTAAACAGAGACAGGATTATTATGGCTGCTGACTATCAAGTAGATTGATGGCTAACAGTTCAAAATGAAGGTTTATGCTTTATTAAGGTGTCCGTGATGGTTATATATGAACTATTAATAACTGAGAAACAGTTTTAGGATTGGACAGACAAAACAAACCAGTAATACCTTATCTGGCAAATGGACACCCATATGAATTAACTTTAAAAACACTAACATAAATAGCAATATTGCAGTGTGATGGATTTTCTATCCAGGGTTCAGACTGTTTCATTCAGTGGCTTCCATGAACTGTTTATAATTTTCTGCCCATTAGCCTGCTCAATCACTGCTAAGCTGTTTACTTTTCTTCCTCTTAAATGGTTCTTTTAAAATTCCTGCAAGGGCCGAATGGAATTTTCCCCTTGCTGTTCTCTCACTTGGCTGGGCGGTTCTTTTTTGACTATTGAAGTTAGTTTGTCCTCAGCCTTCATCCTAAGGTAGAGGAAAAAGGTTCCCATTTGGAGAAGAAGGGTGGGCCTGCAGAGTCAGCAAAAACAAAAATTTGAAGACTGAAATGGAAAGAATGTGGAGAGCTTCTGGCTATATTTAGTTGCAAGAGGCTAATGGTATCCAACTTTCTAGTAGAGAAGAAGCTGTAAAAGATACTTTTCAGGATTTCAAAGGCAGGAAATCTGTTGGCTTCCAATATATTCATCCTACATATTTGTAAATAACGCAAATATTACAAATCTTGCATCTCTTTCTCAGTGACAACCTGACTGGCTGAATTCCTATATCATGTTAAACAATGGTTTGTTTAAAACGGCTTGTATATAGTGTGCTAGTATAATACTAGTAGTAAAGCAGAAAACTCCACCTGGAAACCAAATGTACATAGAAACAGCAAGCTCTCGGGTAGTATACATATGACGTATGTATAGTAATTAATTTTTAATAATTCACTTTCAGACTTTGGTTTATTAATAGTTAGCAAATTACTCAGAGAGTAGCCTTAGTTGGCATACGAGGTTGAACAAGATGGGACTGTTCATAAGTAGTTAACTATTAAACTATTTTCCTGCAGTGGAATGTAGCCATGTTCTTTTAAGTAGCTATGTTCTTCTTGAACTGCTGGCCTGCCTAGGCATTAGAGCAGTGGCCCCCAACCTTTTGGGCACCAGGGACTGATTCCATGGAGAGACGTTTTTCCGTGGACTGGAAGGGGTGTGGTTTCGTGGATGGGGCTTCGCTTGTTTGCGCTGACTGGTTTCTGGCATGCTGTGCCCAGTGTCGGTCCAAAGGCTACACATAAGAGATTCATATATGTGTATGCAGTTCAGCACTAAGCTCTTATTACTACATGCTACCCACGGAGCTATAGATGCTACTTATATCTTACGTTACCCATATACTATTTTCTCGGTATAACATATAAACAGTATGCTCTAGCTTTATGCCGTTCTGGTGTTTTGTAGTACATCCCTGTTAACTAGCCGATGTGGCCTTTGATTACATTAATTGATGATGGTACTTAGTGCCAGGTCACGGATTACAACCAGAGTTGGTGGTACTCTGAAAATCCACTCAAAATAAAATAAGAGAATTGCATATTCTACCACCTTTCATGAAAGTTGTCCATTCATTTTCAGCTAATCCCACCAATGGCGATGCAGGATTTTGGGGGAGGTGGGAGTTGCAATGCAATTAGATTGGTTTTACTTCTGAAAGAAACACACATTGCTCAAAATAGATTTCAGGTAATAATATCAAATGACCAGTACTAAAAGATATTAAGGCTATGTTCCCATAGATTCATGGGACTTGAGTGAGTCTTCTTGGTCTTTGTGAGTAGCTGTGCCTAATACATGCATGCTTAAAAATTTATTGCATGCTTAAGAATGTAGAACTATAGTTTGCTTCTAATAATTTTACTGACATCTAGTGGTAACACTTGCAGAAACTCTGAGAAATTATTAATTTAGAATTAGAATTTCATGAAAGGCAAGTTCCAGTCATGATTAAAAAACACTAAAATACATTCATTCTTATTCTGTCCCTGCAATACCTTGGATGTTTGCTAAATATCTTAACTTTGTTTCTTCTGTTACTTCTTGATTTTTTCAAATTTTAGTTTTAAAAGTCTATCATATATAATCCTCCATTGTTAGCTGCGAAGTCGTGTCCGACCCATCGCGACCCTATGGACAATGTTCCTCCAGGCCTTCCTGTCCTCTACCATCTTCTGGAGTCCATTTAAGCTCACGCCTACTGCTTCAGTGACTCCATCCAGCCACCTCATTCTCTGTCGTCCCCTTCTTCTCTTGCCCTCAATCTTTCCCAGCATTAGACTCTTCTCCAGTGAGTCCTTCCTTCTCATTAGGTGGCCAAAGTATTTGAGTTTTAGCTTCAGGATCTGGCCTTCTAAAGAGCAGTCAGGGTTGATCTCCTTTAGGACTGACCGGTTTGATCGCCTTGCAGTCCAAGGGACTCACAGGAGTCTTCTCCAGCACCATAGTTCAAAGGCTTCAATTCTTTGGTGCTCAGCCTTTTTTATGGTCCAGCTTTCACTGCCATACATTGCAACTGGGAAGACCATAGCCTTGACTATACGCACTTTTGTTGACAGGGTGTTGTCTCTGCTTTTTAGTGTGCTGTCTAGATTTGCCATGGCTTTCCTCCCCAGGAGCAATCGTCTTTTAATTTCTTGGCTACAGTCGCCATCTGCAGTGATCTTGGAGCCCAGGAAAATAAAATCTGTCACTCCCTCCATTTCTTCCTGTAGTGTATGCTCTTAAGCATACACGGAATGTCAGCACAGCAGGGGGCTGGACAGCTCCAGGCTACAACCGCTTTTGGCGGGAAAGCCTGAATAGAGCAAGCTGTTGACAGCCCCAGGGCATGGTCAGCTCTAGTGGGAAGCCAGGGTTTAAATCCATTGGCCACCTGCACTGGTGGGAAGCCCAGGTTTGAATCTATTGGTTGCGATTCACCTGGGCAAGTATAAAGAGACGCCAGGTAACCCCTTAGCCCTAGCTTCATTCCTGATCCAATAAAGAAGTTACTACCCAGCTCCAGTGTCCGTCTCTCTGTGTGACCACGCGACATTGCACTTCCCCATCTATTTGCCAGGAATTGAGAGGGCCGGATGCCATGATCTTGGTTTTCTTAATGTTAAGTTTCAACCCAAGTTTTGCACTCTCCTTCTTCACCCGCAACAAGAGGCTCTTTAGTTCTTCTTCACTTTCTGCCATTAGAGTGGTATCATCTGCATCTCTTAGGCTGTTGATATCTCTTCCGGCAATCTTAATTCCAACTTTTGATTCATCTAGCCCTGCCTTTCTCATGATGTGCTCTGCATATAAATTAAATAGGCAAGGCGACAGTATACAGCCTTGCCGGACTCCTTTCCCAATTTTGAACCAATCAGTGGTTCCGTGTCCAGTTCTCACTGTTGCTTCTTGGCCCACATATAGGTTTCTCAAGAGACAAATAAGATGGTCTGGTACGCCCATCTCTTTAAGAACTTGCCACAGTTTGTTTTGATCCACACAATCAAATCCTCCGTAGCAAATACAATTGGAGGCAGCAAAACTGATCAAGATGAAACATATGAAAGTGTATATGTAGTTTTTGACTTATGACCACTATACAGCTCAGAATTTTGGTCATAAGTCACTGCAGTCATTAAGTTGAGGCACCACATGAGAGGACTTGATTTGACAAACATTTTAATAATGGTCGTAAAATGAGTCATTGTGGTCCACATGCTTATTAAGCACATCCATTCTTCTGAATGGGCGTGGTTTTTTTTTTCCTGGGAACTGGCAAAAAATATCATAAGTTGTGGTCATGTTGGTCATGTGACCGCAGAACACTGCAACTGGTTGTCAATGCGAGTCAGTTGCCAAGCACCCAAAATGTGATCACGTGACACAGAATAGTGGCGGCCATAATTTCAAGGATGACTTGTAAGCAGCTTTTTTGAAATCATCATAACTTCGAATGGTCTTTAGCAATAAGTTGTAAGTTGAGGACTATTAGTAGCATTTTACTGATCTTTCCTTTGTCAGGTTTTCATTTTAATGTCTCAATCGGGGCAGAAATTGCACATACACCCATATCCTTCTGTCTGAAACAGTACCAGATCAAGTTGAAATGTGCCCATACAAGAGATTTTCTTTCCCATCAAATCTAATCAGTATTTTACCTTTTATGAGTTACAAACAAGTGAATTGATTGGATACAAACTTCTAAACCATTTTTTTGTCCCAGGGGTCCTTTCTGGGAGGGCCACTATTGTTACCATGTAGGACAGACATGTCAAACACAAGGCCCGGGGACCAGATCCAGCCCGTGAAGTGGTATCATGTGGCCCACGAAGCCATCCTGGAAACTGAGGGAACGGCCCCCACTGCCTTGGCCCTGGCCCAGAGACCCTCCTTCTGCCAGAGACCCTCAGATCTGTCCCACTCCTGCCCAGGCCCTCATAGGCACCCTTGATGCCAATGATGTAGAGCTGGCCATGCCCACCCAGTAGGCCATAGGCACTCTAGCCACGCCCACCCAGTAGGCCACGCCCACCCAGGCCATACCCACCCGGCCCCCTGAGGGCAACTGCAATGCTGATGCGGCCCTCAATGAAATTGAGTTTGACACCCCTGATGTAGGACATGCTCTGGATCAGGATAAGAAAAACAGTTAGTGGTAGCAGTATAAAAGGGAAGTCGGTTGAAATTAGGGAAGCAAATTTGGGTTTCAGATCAGATGTTGTAGGGGCTTCATCACTGGAGGTTTTTAGGAAAAGACTGGACAGACACCTATCTGAAATGGTATAGGGGAGGGGTCTGCAACCTTGACAACTTTAAAACTTGTGGACTTCAGCTATGCTGGCTGAGGAATTCTGGGAGCTGAATTCCACAAGTCTTAAAGTTGTCAAGGTTGCAGACCCCTGGTATAGGGTCCCCTGCTTGAGCAGGGGGTTGGACTAGAAGACCTCCAAGGTCCCTTCCAGCTCTAGTCTCATTGATTGATTGGGTGAAAAAAAAATCCCACAAAATTATATATAGAGAATTCTTAAGTCTTTGCTGCCATCTGAAGATTATCTGGATTTTTACACTCCAGATCTGGCTGTCCTAATTTAAAAATTCTCAGTTCCATCTTCCAGCAAGGAAAAAGAGTTGGGACCCACCTCACTCTGCATATGAAAAAGCATTTGCAATAATGACATCTGGCTATTAATAAGGACCATGTGAACAATATGCGATTCCCCCAGCCCAGTTCATTGGCAGCACAAAACTGTTTCTGTTGTGTCTCCAGTTCATTATTTTAGTTGTACTACAGGTAATCTTTGACTTTCAACCATAACTGAGTTCCAAATTTTTGTTGCTAAGCGAGATAATCGTTAAATGAATTTTTCCCCAATTTATGACCTTTCTTGCCACAGTTCTTAAGTGAATCGTTGCAGCTGTTAAGTTAGTGACCCAGTTCTTAAATAAATTTGGCTTCCCCAGTGACTGCTCGTCAGAAGATTGCAAATGGTGATCACATGATCCTGGGACATGGCAACTGTCATAAATGTAAACTCAGCTGTCACACATCTGAAATTTGATCCTGTGACCATGGGGATGTTGCAATGGTCATAAGCGAGAAAAACAGTCATAAATCAGGTTTGTTTCCAGTGCCATTGTAAGTTTAAATGGTCCCTAAATGAAGTGTTGTAAGTCAAGGACTAGCTGTGCTTTGTCTGAAATGGATGGTTTTTCATTCCAAATAGTTCAGCAAGATCTCTGTATGGATCCTTCACCAGATAAAACCCCAAGTTCCAATAACCAGGTTCCACAGAGAGGGTCCAGTTGATTTCCAGAGAGCATTAATTTAATATTCCTTTATTACATCCCTGGCTGTGATCAACATTTGTTGTTGTTAGCTGCAAAGTCGTGTCCAACTCATCGCGACCCTATGGACAACGTTCCTCCAGGCCTTCCTGTCTTCCACCATCTTCTGGAGTCCATTTAAGCTCACGCCTACTGCTTCAGTGACTCCATCCAGCCACCTCATTCTCTGTCGTCCCCTTCTTCTATTGCCCTCGATCTTTCCCAGCATTAGGCTCTTCTCCAGTGAGTCCTTCCTTCTCATTAGGTGGCCAAAGTATTTGAGTTTTAGCTTCAGGATCTGGCCTTCTAAAGAGCAGTCAGGATTGATCTCCTCTAGGACTGACCGGTTTGATCGCCTTGCAGTCCAAGGGACTCGCAGGAGTCTTCTCCAGCACCACAGTTCAAAGGCCTCAATTCTTTGGCGCTCAGCCTTTCTTATGGTCCAACTTTCACAGCCATACATTGCAACTGGGAAGACCATAGCCTTGACTATACGCACTTTTGTTGACAGGGTGACATCTCTGCTTTTAGTGTGCTGTCTAGATTTGCCATGGCTTTCCTTCCCAGGAGCAAGCGTCTTTTAATTTCTTGGCTACAGTCCCCATCTGCAGTGATCTTGGAGCCCAGGAAAACAAAATCTGTCACTACCTCCATTTCTTCCCCATCTATTTGCCAGGAATTGAGAGGGCCAGATGCCATGATCTTGGTTTTCTTAATGTTAAGTTTCAACCCAAGTTTTGCACTCTCCTTCTTCACCCGCAACAAGAGGCTCTTTAGTTCTTCTTCACTTTCTGCCATTAGAGTGGTATCATCTGCGTATCTTAGGTTGTTGATATTTCTTCCAGCAATCTTAATTCCAACTTTTGATTCATCTAGCCCTGCCTTTCTCATGATGTGCTCTGCATATAAGTTAAATAGGCAGGGCGACAGTATACAGCCTTGCCGGACTCCTTTCCCAATTTTGAACCAATCAGTGGTTCCGTGTCCAGTTCTCACTGTTGCTTCTTGACCCGCATATAGGTTTCTCAAGAGACAAATAAGATGGTCTGGTACTCCCATCTCTTTAAGAACTTGCCACAGTTTGTTATGATCCACACAATCAAAGGCTTTAGCATAGTCAATGAAGCAGAAGTAGATGTTTTTCTGGAACTCCCTAGCTTTCTCCATGATCCAGCGTATGTTGGCAATTTGATCTCTAGTTCCTCTGCCTCTTCGAAATCCTGCCTGTACTTCTGGTAGTTCTCGATCCACATACTGCTGAAGTCTAGCTTGTAGAATTTTAAGCATGACTTTACTAGCATGAGAAATGAGTGCAATGGTGCGATAGTTTGAACATTCTTTGGCACTGCCTTTCTTTGGAATTGGAATGTAAACTGATCTTTTCCAATCCTGTGGCCACTGTTGAGTTTTCCAAATTTGCTGGCAAATTGAGTGTAGCACTTTTACTGCATCGTCTTTTAAGATTTTGAATAGCTCAGCTGGAATACTGTCACCTCCACTAGCTTTGTTGTTGCTCAGCTTTTCTAAGGCCCACTTCACTTCACATTCTAGGATGTCTGGCTCGAGGTCAGTGACCACCTCATTGTGATTATCTGGGACGTTAAGCTCATTCTTGTATAGTTCTTCTGTGTAATTTTGCCACCTCTTCTTAATCTCTTCTGCCTCTGTTAGGTCCCTGCCATTTTGGTCCTTTATCATGCCCATTTTTGCATGGAATGTTCCCTTCATCTCTCCAATTTTCTTGAAAAGATCTCTGGTCCTCCCTATTCTATTGTTTTCTTCTATTTCTTTGCACTGTTCATTTAAGAAGGCATTCTTATCTCTTCTAGCTATTCTCTGGAATTCTGCATTCAATTGGGCATATCTATGTTTTTCTCCCTTGCCTTTCGCTTTCCTCCTTTCCTCAGCTATTTGCAAAGCTTCCTCAGACAGCCATTTTGCTTTCTTGCATTTCTTTTTCTTTTGGATGGTTTTGGTTGCTACCTGTTGTACAATGTCGCGAACCTCTGTCCATAGTTCTTCAGGCACTCTGTCTATCAGATCTAATTCCTTAAATCTATTTGTCACCTCTACTGTATATTCAACAGGGATATGATTTAATTCATACCTGAGTGGCCTAGTGCTTTTCCCTACTTTCTTCAGTTTAAGCCTAAACTTTGCAAGGAGAAGCTCATGGTCTGAGCCACAGTCAGCTCCTGGTCTTGTTTTTACCGACTGTATAGAGCTTCTCCATCTTTGGCTGCAGAGCATATAGTCGATCTGATTTCTGTGTTGACCGTCTGGTGATGTCCATGTGTAGAGCCGTCTCTTGGGTTGTTGGAAAAGAGTGTTTGCTATGACCATCGTATTCTCTTGACAAAATTCTATCAGCCTGTGCCCTGCTTCATTTTGTACTCCAAGGCCAAACTTGCCTGTTATTCCGGTTATCTTTTGGCTTCCTACTTTAGCATTCCAATCCCCCATGATGATAAGGACATCATTTTTTGGTGTTACTTCTATAAGGTGCTGTAGGGTTTCATAGAACCGGTCAATTTCATCCTCTTCAGCACTGGTTGTTGGGGCATAGACTTGGACTACTGTGATATTGAATGGTTTCCCTTGGATTCGAACTGAGATCATTCTGTCATTTTGAGGATTGTATCCCAGTATTGATTTTCCTACTCTTTTATTGACTATGAAGGCTACTCCATTTCTTCTGAGGGATTCTTGCCCGCAGTAGTATACCTGATGGTCATCTGAATTAAATTCACCCATTCCTGTCCATTTTAGTTCGCTGATACCTAAGATGTCGATGTTCAGTCTTGACATCTCTTGTTTGACCACGTCCAGCTTTCCTTGATTCATGGATCTTACATTCCAGGTTCCTATGGAGAGAAAATCTTTACAGCATCGGACTTTCCTTTCACCACCAGACACATCCACAGCTGAGCGTCCTTTCGGCTTTGGCCCAGTCGCTTCATTCTTTCTGGCGCTACTAGTACTAGCCCTCTGCTCTTCCCCAGTAGCATATTGGACGCCTTCCGACCTGAGGGGCTCATCTTCCAGCATCATATCATTTTGCCTTTTGGTACTGTCCATAGGGTTTTCATGGCAAAAGATACTGGAGTGGGTTGCCATTTCCTTCTCCAGTGGATCACGTTTTGTCAGAACTCTCAGCTATGACCTGTCCGTCTTGGGTGGCCCTGCACGGCATAGCTCATAGCTTCATTGAATTACGCAAGCCCCTTCGCCACGACAAGGCAGTAATCCATGAAGGGGGTGATCAACATAATAAGCAGAAAAAAATGAATCGAGAATTCATATAAGAGTAAGTCAGAAGTTCCAATGTCTTGTTTTGCTTAGACGCAGGGATAAGCAACCTTGGCTCTTTTATGACTCGTGGACTTCAGCTCCCAGATTTCCTGAGCCAGAGTGGGAGTTGAAGTCCATGAGTCATAAAAGAGCCAAGGTTGCCTACTCCTGGCTTAGAGCATAGCTGGCTGGGGGATTATGGGAGTTGAAGTCCACCTGTCTTAAAGTGGCCAAGGTTGGGAAAGAAGTGACTTGGAGAATTATGTGTGTTTTGAGAATGACTTACTGTTTTTATTCTCTTTTTAACTGTTAGCTGCCCAGAATTATGCATAGGAGATGGGTGTCCATGCCAAAACAAATAAACTTATTAGCCAGAATATCCATGTAATCTTTCAGCTTGTCTTATTTTGCTAAATATGTAAGGTGGTATTTTTGTCTTAACAGTCTGAAAATACTTCATTTTTTCACATTTCTGTGTGGCCTACCTTCCTCAAAGTGTAAGGCACTGAAGTGTTAACTAGGTAAAGCAACAATTATAGTGCTACATTTTACCAAATAAACAACATGGTTTATATAATTTCTTGGTCATAAGAATGGAATAGCTAATCTAACGATACCCATCCAAAGGGGGCTAATTTGCGGATAGGGCAGCCTTTCATATAATATAGTGAAGTGACTGCTTCAAGTTTTTTTTATAGAGATAGTAACTGTTTGAACGATGTAGCCCTTCTTGATGGAGGGGTAGTATTGCTTTTGGCTAGCCAGCAGTGCACCAAAGGAGTTCACTGACCCTAGTCAGACTTGGGTGGTGACAGAGAGTATTGAAAGAAATTGATGTTCTTTAACCCCTCGATCTTGTGCAAAGATATGGGAGTTTTAAAATGAAAAAGTAGAGCTTCAAGTGAGCTTGTCAGGACTACAGTATAAACTGGGGTATCCAACCTCGACTACTTTAAGACTTGTGGACTTCAACTCCCAGAATTCCCCATTCCTCAGCATCACTGGCTAAGGAATTCTGGGAGTTGAAGTCCACAAGTCTTAAAGTAGTCAAGGTTGGACACTCCTGGTCTAAACTGTGCAAAATCTTCACTAAGGTGATAGCCAAGAAGTATACAGTGGGAAGGGAAGGATACCTTGGTAGGACTATTATTTTTTCTAATTACCTGAATCGTAGACATCCTCCTTACTGTCTCTCCAAAGGTCTTTTGAAATTAGAGCAAGACTTTTGCAGTGATTGATTTTTCTCGTAGCTCTCCAATCTCTTTTTGATGGTCTCATTAATTATGTCTGCAAAAGTAATTACCTTAAGTTAACATTTACCTGAGTAGATCATCTCTTAGCTATAGAAATAGCTTTAGTTTTGAGATTGCATTTTGTTTCATCATCACAGAATACATACACATCATTAAGGAAGACGATAGAACTGAATAAAAAAAAGAAGACAAGGACATAATTTGAATGCAACCAGGATAGCTGGTTAATGTTGAAGTGTATATTCAGAAAGGAGTAGATCAGGGGTGTCAAACTCAATTTCATTGAGGGCCACATCAGCATTGTGGTTGCCCTCAAGGGGCCAGGTGGGTATGGCCAGGGTGGGCGTGGCCTACTGGGTGGGCATGGCTAGAGTGCTTATGGCCTACTGGGTGGGTGTGGCCAGCTCTACATCGTTCGCATCAAGGGTGCCTATCAGTGGTGTAGCGTGGGGGGTGCAGGGGGGGCCGGCCACACCGGGCGCAACATCTGGGGGGGCGCACTCGCACTCGCAGCTCTCTGTCCCTGCCTGGCTCACTCACTCTCTCTCACTGCAGTGCTGGCTGTGCGAATCCAATCCGAGCCGCCGGGTCGCCGCCCACTGTGGAGGGGGGTTGCCAGGTGTGCGGTTAGGGGGCGCAAATTACTTGCCTTGCCTCGGGTGCTGACAACCCACGCTAGGCCACTGGTGCATATGGGGGCCTGGGCAGGAGTGGGACAGATCTGAGGATCTCTGGCAGAAGGAGGGTCTCTGGGCCAGGGCCAAGGCAGTTGGGGCCGTTCCCTAACTGTTTCCAGGATGGCTTCGCGGGCCACATGAAACCACTTCGTGGGCCGGATCCGGCCCCCGGGCCTTGTGTTTGACATGTCTGGAGTAGATAGATGGAAGCTAAATTTGTTGCTCTTGCATCTTCGGGTTCTTTTGTGTTTTCTGAGCAGCGTCACAATAGAGATGTGTAGAATATCTGGCAAGAAGCTCCTTGGAGTTTCACATCACCATTTTCAATCTGGAGGTAACACATCATAAGCAGGCAAGAAACCAAAAACGTCACCTCAAATATGCCACCCGCCAGTTGTTTTACAGCTTCTTTTCCTGGAAAACAGCTTCTTTTCCGTACCTATTTCTCTGCATACAAAAGTCCTCTTTCTGACATTCTCATTCTCCCATGCTTTGATTTCTGTTGGAGTGGTTCAGGATTAGCCACTCTTCTTGCCTCTCAGATCATCATTCAGCCAGCAACAGTAACTGCACCTCAAGAAGTGCAATTAATGGGGGCAGTGTAGTGAAAAAGCAGGTTTATACATGGAACAGCTTGCAGATCACACCGGTTATGTTCACTAATAATAGCACTTATATATCGCTTCACAGTGCTTTACAACCCACTCTAAGCAGTTTACAGAGCCATCATATTGACCTTAACAATCTGGCTCCTTATTTTACCGGCCTTGGAAGAATGGAAGGCTGAGTCAACCTTGAGCCAGTCAGGATCGAATGCCTGGCAGTGAGCAGAGTTAGCCTGCAATACTGCATTCTAACCACTATACCACCACATCTCCTGGTTAATAATGTAAGAGAGGTTTAATAATGTAAGAGAGGTTTAATAATGTAAGAGAGCCAAGGACATCTTAATGCAGCATTTTATTTCTTACAGGGTGTGACCAAATGCCACAGAATCTTGCTGTTCTCATCAGAATGACAAACACAGCATAGCACCAAGCAGCATCATGCAGCAAAGTCTGGCCCTTTGGGGCATGCATGCAATGTGGTGACATATGTGGAAGGGCTTGCGCTGAGAAACTGCAGTGCCAATCAGTCTGACCACTGTCCCCTTGCTGCCCCTCAAGCAGAAGATGAAGAATTTAGATTGTTCTGTACAAAGAAAATTCTCCAGGTTCTTTGAAATACTTAGGAGCATGATTATGGTGCCTCTGTAAGCAGAGAGATTTTTTTTCCAGTCTCACCTGGATGCCTGAAAGAAAGATGCAGCTGCTTTAAAGAGATGTTATGTTATGTTCATGCATTCTGAAAATACACTTCTGAAACATTTTCAAAGCATGCAGTGTCTAGGAGAGAGACTGCTCTCCCACCATAGGTCCCCTGCAAGCGGTATTTGGTCGCATGCTTCCTGCCATACAGAGGGAACACTCAGACATCACTTCTAACAGTCTATTAAGCCTGCCTTCCATGGATGTAAAGGCAACTGAGTTAGTGGCCATTGCCATGTCTTGTGGAAATGAGTTTCACAGGTTAATTCTACACAATGCTTAGGTGTTGTTTCTTTCAGCTGTTCTAAATTTCCATCCATTCAGTTTTATTGGATAGTGCCTGATTCTTGTTTTTGAGAGATAAAGAAAAATTTATTTGGACTATTTTATTGATACTATGTATGATTCTATATACCGTATATACTTGAGTATAAGCCGACTCGAGTATAAGCCGAGACCCCCAATTTCACCCCCAAAAACTGGGAAAAGTTGTTGACTCGAGTATAAGCCGATCCGCCGTTCTGCATGCCTCGGAGGCTGGATCCGCGCTCTGCAAGCCTCTGGGATCCTGGGAGGCCTAATGCAAGCACCAGCCCGCCTGCCTCAGGTCTCCCCCACCCCCAGATACTGGGCTTCAGCACAGCTGGCTGTCTTGCCAAAGAGAAACATCTGGGAAGGAAAACCCTGTCTTACCTCTTTCCCAATTCTGCCTCTGCCCTTCCTCCTACCAAGGTGTTCTGGGACTAGTTCCCTAGCCTTTTGGAGCTTTTGGTGTTCGCCCATCAGCTGTCTACGGGGAGGCAACAAAGCTGCCTCTCTAGGCTTTGAGAAAAGGCCCCTTGCACAAAAGGCAGCTTCAGGACGAGCTTCCAAAAACCCTTTCCTTCCTTAACGCCCTCCCCACCTTCCCCCAGAAAGCCATATTTCTTTTTTTTTATTGAAAATTTTTATTGAAGTTACAATATTATCCCCTCCCCAACCCACCCCAGAACCCCTCCCCCTCCCCCATATTTCTTCAATAACAAAAACATAAAAAGCTGGTTGGGATGTACTCGCTGATTTCCCCCCCCCTTTTTTTAGATGCTAAAACTAAACTCTCCCTCTGCCTTCCAACCAATATCCCTTTTTAAAATCTTACCTTGGCTCCAGATGGAAGAGTAGAGGAACTAAGCTAGTAAGGAGAGAATTTTTTTCTGCAACTTTTTACTCCTGAAGTAGTAGTAGTAGTAATAGTAGTAGTAGGAATAATAATAATAAATCCCTAAAAGTTGTGCCAGAAAATGGAGGACGCTGGGTCTTTGCAAGTTTTAGCTGTCTGTCAGACTGCCTGAAAAGGGCGGCCTTCAGGCAGCCAGGCGGACAGCTAAAGCTTGCAAAGACCCAGCGTCCTCCATTTTCTGGCATAACCTTCGGAGATTACTTTAAAAAAAACAACAAAAAAAACCTTCAGAGGAAAAACAGCTGCAGAAACATTTTGTCTCCTTGCTGGCTTGGTTCATCTACTCTTCAGCCAGGAGGGAGTCCAAGGCCTAGAGAAGGAGAGCTTTGCAGCATCCCTATGGACAGCTGATGGGCAGACAGCTGAAAGAAGCAGGCAGGCAGGGCGCGGAGGAACGGAGACCTGCAGGTCTCGGACTGCGGTGGCTTGGGAGAGGTGCGCGCGATCCCGGAAGCACCAAAGCCTCGGCCGCGCACAAGTCCTCGGTAAGTTTTTTTGTTGACTGGAGTATAAGCCGAAGTGGAATTTTTCAGCCCAAAAAGTGGGCTGAAAAATTCGGCTTATACTCAAGTATATACGGTACTTTGGTCATCTCTCCTTTCAGGTGCCTTGTTTTGTATGTTAAAAAAAAATCTCAAATCTGCTTTTTTCACCTAAGGGGAATATTTGAGCCCCAGATCAGTTTGGTTACCGTCTTTTGTACATTTTCCAGCTCAAAAGCATCCTTTTTTCAAATGGGTAACCAGATTTGCACGCAGTATTCCTGATAAAAATATGCTGCAGATGAATATATGGGCATTACACTGTTGGCAGTTTTTCAATAAAAACAATATCATGCAACCCTTTGCACACCCTCTTGGTCTTTAGATCTTGCACATCTTACAGCCAGTTATAACATGACGTGGTTGTCTGCTACTGCTAGATAACCAAAAATTCACGTGTAAACTTTCAGCTATTTCAGATGGATGATTATTAAGTGGTATGCCACTGTCGATCAGAAGGTCGGCAGTTTGGCAGGTCGAATCCCGAGTGCTGTGTAACAGAGTGAGCACCTGTTACTCGTCCCAGCTTCTGCCAACCTAGCAGTTCGAAAGCATGTAAAAATGCAAGTAGAAAAATAGAGACCACTATGGTGGGAAGGTAACAGCGTTCTGTGCGCCTTGGCGTCTAGCCACATGACCACAGAGACATCCTCGGACAAGCGCTGGCTCTTCGGCTTTGAAACGGAGATGAGCACCGGCCCCTAGAGTCGGAAACGACTAGCACGCATGTGCGGGGGAACCTTTACCTTTACCTATGCCAAGGATTAAGTGTAATAAATAATAATTAAATCATGCAGTTTTGCCCAAATGAAATCAACTCAGGGCAGTTACTATGATGACCACATATGTGTTTAATACCTTCCCTTTTATGTCTTATTAAATGGATGACAAAAATATTGGATGGGATTGTGGAAGCTATGACCAAGCCTCTTGGTGGTTCACACAGTTGTGCCTTCCTGCATTAAAGCAAGCATTGAGTTCTGGCCATTATACTAGTGTGCTTTCCTCTGATTTTTGTATAATTCAGACGTTCAAAATGTTAAATGCTTGGGCATCATATTGGTTTGGCTATTCTCTGAGCGGCAGGAGAGAATCCTGGATAGACAGAGCATTTCTGCATACTTACAATCTGTCATTATTCTTCCTAGAAGCTTCTTCTGCAATCGATTTTCTACACGGCCCATCACATATGGAAGGAATCCTTTCTCAATATCTATGCAAAATACCAAACAAGCATTATACTGTGATTCTTAAATATATAAAAAACCTCCTGTGTCTGCTAAAGCAGGGCTTTTCAATCTTTTCACCAATTGTACCACTTTTAGGATATGGCAAGGATATGGCAATATTAGAGTACCACCTAGGAAGGTGTCAAAAACTTGATGACCAAAAAAAGGGAAAAAAGTGATAAAGTACAGTAGTCCTCGACTTACAACAATTCGCTTAGTGACTGTTGAAAGTTACAATGGCACTGAAGTGACTTATGACCATTTTTCACACTTATGACTGTTGCAGCATCCCCAGGGTCATGTGATTTATATTTGGATGTTTAGCAACTGATTCATATTTATGATGGTCACAGTGTTCCAGGGTCATGTGATCCCCTTTTGCAACCTTTTGAAAAGCAAAATCAATGATAGGGCTGCTGGTGGCGAAATGCTAAGGCGGGACTTCCTTTAGACCCTCCCTCCCTTTCATGCCAATCTCCCTCCCTCCTCTCTTCCTTCCTGTTTCCCTCCCTCCCTCCTTCCCTGCCTCCCTCTTTCTTATTCCCATCTCTTTCCTTCTGAAGGAAGAATTTGAAACACCCCCCGCCCCATATTTTCCCTCTTCCATATATTTATCAAACAAGGAAAAGCCTCCAGAGCCAGAAAAGACAAGCCGCTGAGGGAATTAGCTTAAAAAGGTGCATTCCCCTTTAAGAATTAGCTACTGTCTAGAAAGGAAAATTAAGGAGCGGCAGCACTTAAGGAAAAAAAATGTAGCAAGTACTGGCTGCTGGCTAAGGCAGCGTCCCCAAATGGCTCCATTGCTAGCTCCTTCCTTCCTTCCTCCCTCCCTCCGTGCCTCACCTCCAGCCGATGCTGCCTTTCTTCATTCCTCGTGGAGGGCGACCCTTCCCCCACTGCGTTTCTTGCCTTTTTTGTCACTGCCATCTGTGTGCACGCCTGGCACGGATGGCTGCCACAGAAGTTGTAGACCAGCTCCCGGCTGGCCTGTTTGATCTCTTCTCCTCTTCTCTCTTCCCTCCCTCTTCCTTTTTTCCCCTTTGGTGCAGCTCCAGCTGATTCCTCTTCCCAAGGCTGCATCTTTTTCTCTCTCTCTCCCTCTGATGCCCAAACTGCCTCCTTTTATAGCCTCTCCTGTCTTTGCCCCCCCTCCTCCTTTCTCTTCCAGGTGAGCTGGAAGTGCTGATCTTTGCCTCATCCCAGCCGCCCTGCAACTCCTGAGGACTCCCTCACAGCAAGTCCTGCACTGCACCGCTTTGGCTCGTTCTCTCCCCCGCTACGCTTGGCTGGGCAGGGCCGCGTACCACCTGCCGGGAGCCAACGTACCTATCAACACTGCTAACATTGGATGTTCCCGCTTTGACAACTGATGAAAATGCAGCCATTTTCTCTATTCCTTTAACATGCTTTTTCTTACTTTAGAAATTAGGTGCAGGAAAGAGAAGGGGGGATTGGAATGTAAGTTCAGCTAGCCATAACATAATGCTGTGGTGGGAACCCAAGGACAAGTTACTAACATTTTGGTGGGCTGTGGAGCTAAGGGGAAAGCCTGCGCTTTCAGCTAATTGGGAAATGTGATTTATGACAGTTTATTAGGGGTGGGAATTGCACTTTGTTACTTTATATCAGGGAGAAGGGAATTTAGTTTTGGGGTTCAGCTATGTAGTGTCGATACTTTGTTTCCCAAATAAAAAGATTCTTTAAGGTAAACAATGCCTCAAAGTTCTTTTGAAGGGTTTCATCTATCGGAACCATGACAGTACCACCAGTGGTATGTGTACCACTGGTTGAAAAGCCCTGTGCTAAAGTACAATGTCTGTCTCTTTAGAAATTATAATAAATAAGATTACTATTTAGCAGGTCGGCACTTTTTGTACATAAGGTAGATGATTTTATATGTGAAGCAAAGTAAGAAAAATGAAATATAGCACAACCCTGGATGTAATTACTGAGTGACACATCCATTCTGTTCCACAACATTCTTCCCAAATACATAAGAACTTTTCTAGGATTAGCTAACTATGCTGTGCTATTTCTTTATTTCCTTTTGCATATGTACTATCTTTTAAAACAATAAATAACTAGAAGAATTTAATGTTTTAAGGAACTTTTAATCTATCCAGAGAACTGACTTGGATTAAAAGTTTAATAGAGGAGCTACTTAATATATAATATTTTAAAAATAGGTTCAGAATCACTGTGGGTTTTTGTATTTATCAGCATAGTCCTTGCATTCAGAAAATATTTCTAACTGTAAAATACTAAGCACTCTTACTCTGAAAGAAGAGTTAAGCCTAGTACTGATTCACAAAACATGATTTTTGAAATAGGTCCTGTGGAACTCAGGCGTATTCTATATGGAACTAACATGGGGTTCTGTATGGAACTCTTGACTGAATTCTATAAGAAACTAATGGTTAAAAATAAGTCACTTAAACATAGCTTTTTCTTTGACTCTCAATCAGGGGTTCCAGAGTATTATTACTTTAAAAAAAATTAACAACAGGTATCACAGTCTGGAAACTTTGAAGTCCTTGCTTTAACAGACAATCCAGTTCTCTTATCAGGTCCTGCTCCCCCCAGCTTGGCCTAGGATATTTTCTATATCCATCTTGTCTCAGAGAGTTTGTGATTCCTCTCTGAACGTTTTGGGAAACCAACAGCTTTTTGTTTGATTTCTTCTTCTTTCCTTTCCCTTTTTTAATATGCAAAAGCAACAATATGTGGAGACTTTAGGATTAACTATTAAGACAGAAAGCTTCAGCATATGATAAATGTTTGTGGTTTATTCATGCCACACTCATCTTTAAATCTAAGTAACCTTATGCTTATCAAATGAATATTTCAGAAATCACGGTTAATATTGATTACAAACCTTTTATTTTTAATGGTTAATTGACTTTAAAATAATAATACTTAGTCAACATTGTGTAAATATCACTGTTGATTATGTGCCATCAAGTTGCTTGTGACTCCTAATAACCACATAGATAGATTTTCTCCATGGCAATCTAGTCAAATACCACTGTCTCCCAAAATAATAATAATAATAATAAAAATAATGGTTTTGGATCAAGCAATATAAATATTTTAACCATCTGAACCTGCTTGCTGCTTAAAAATAAATGACTGAGGCTCGTGGTACTGTACGGATTATCCTTCTCCAGAGATTAGGCAACATGATTAATGGAGTTTAAAGCTCCTTTCATAGGGAACTTTGGCTGCTGCTGTTTTTAGTGTTGTCTAAGTATCAGCTTAAGACACTTCGGCTTTCTCAACAGAGCTTAACCATCAAGGTTCTTGCGTAATTATATTACTTGCCAGTTTAAGCTACTCATTAATTCTTACTGTAGGGGGTTTTCTTTTAATCTCATCCACATTATAGAGTTTATCAGGATTGATTTTTTAACAAAAAACTCTACCCAAGATATTAAAAGGCAGTCATATCTGAACTTATCAAGCAAACACCACGTACAATTTTATTAGCCACCTTGAGAATTTTTTAAAATGTAAAAGAAAAAAAAATGAAGGAACACACAAACAAGAGAAATACCTTCCTAGCTAAGCCTTTTTAAACATGCTACACATTTGGGCTTGGCACATTTTGGGCGTCAGGTGTTATCACATAGGATAGGATGATTTAAGGGATTACCGATATGGATTTAAAAAATTTATTTTCAGTACAAATGACACTTACCACTTTGTACTTCATCATAGAAAAATCCTTTATTCCGAAGGCTAAAAAAGACTGAAGGAATCAGATCTGCCAGATATTGCAAAGCAAATGCCCGGGATGCCACTTTCTTAGATACCATTGCTCCCTTTGCTTGTATTTCGTATTCCTTTGCCATGCGACGTTCCTTTAAATAAACATCAAATTTTTCCATGTGACTTTTTTAACAGATATTTTTACATAATATATAAAACATGCAGACTTTTCCCCTTCCCCCTTATCTGTAAATATTGAACAATTCATTGATTCCAGAAAAAAAAGTAATAATTACCTTCTGCTGAAAGTGATTGTTGTATTATGACTGTCTTGTTAACATTTGTATGGATCCAGTTACAAGTCATTTCTCCTTTCACAAGTCAAGAAAAGCAAGGGTCTAACAAATAGATAGCTGGGTTACCTATCCCAACGAACCTGTCTACTTTCTCAAGAGCTACAGGACCAAATTCCTTCCAGGTAACCAATTATACTTCTGTCACCTTGACCCAATCTGCCTAGCTGGAATTAAATTCCAATTGAATATCAGCAACGTTGTTGGCTAGGTACTTGGCATATATTAAGAATATGTTGTATGGATAAAGCCATAAAAATCTATTTTTAACACTGAAGGCAGGACAAAAGGCAATGGATGGAAACTAACCAAGGAGGGAACCAACTAAGAAATGAAGAGAATTTTTTTGACAGAACAATTAATCAGTAGAACGACTTGCCTTCAGAAATTGTGGATGCTCCAACCCTGGAAGTTTTTAAGAAGAGACTGGACAGCCACTTGTCTGAAATGGTATAGGGTTTGCTGCCTGAGCAGGGGGTTGGACTAGATGACCTCCAAGGTCCCTTCCAACTCTGTTATTCTGTTATTTGATGTATTTATACTCCCTGATCCTCATATTTGTATTTAACAGTATCCGTTCGTCTTACTTTACTTGCTATAAAAGAAGCTGTCTTTTGGGGATGATATCTAATTTAAATAAAGTTATTAAATAATAACTTCAAGTCACTGAGAACCTGACTGATTAGAAACTAAGTATGTAAAAATCACTACTTTTTAGGGTGGGATGAAGACAGTTTGATGCTCGAGGCAAAGGACAAGATGCCACCCTGCCTCAATTCCCTGTTTAAAAAATGCTACAGCAAAATACAGAAGCATCAAAGCAAGCCACTAAGTAATGGTTTCTACAACAGTTCTACCTTCTCCTCCTTGTGTCGCCGCTCTTTTTCTTCGAGGCGTTGCACTTCAGCCAACTCTGCATTGCGCAGTTCCTGGAAGGCATATTGGTGTTCCCGAAGATTGCTAAGATCCTCTTCTTCCATGACTTCAAGCAAAGCTTGCTCCAAGGTTTTTCCTACCAACACCTCAAGCATTGGTTTAACTTCAATGTCAAAGTTAAAGAGCTGAGGATTAAAAAAGAAGCGAATGAATGCTGTTCAGTATCATTCCAATCCAGGACAGGAAACAAGAAAATATATTCTTCTGATCGGGTCATTGACAAGCTTTTCATTTGTCAAAAGGAGACAATCATTCTTATAAAGGAGAACATTTGTAATTCAGGGTTGAAGTGAAGGGGCCTTGGTGCTGTATGAGCTTGATTGTTTCCTTGCAGATGGTTCATTACCTAAACTAGGTAAGGTCATCAGTGCGACCAATTCTAGCAATGAGTGTGGGCACAATTAGGGCAAGCAGCCCTTCAGTCATTGTATCTGAGCATACTCAGATGCTTTAAACATGCTGAGAATGTAAATCCAGCAAATGTTGTTAAGAAAGCAACAATGATTTTTTCTGGAGCATCTGCTAGATGCCTCTTGGTCGTATTGTGCCACATGCTGCTTTCCTTGCTTTACTGGATGATTGTTAGGACCTAGAGACAGGTCTTTATGGGCACATCACTGCCCCCTCCAAATTAGCTGACTCCTATTTTCTTGCAAGCACCTCAGTTGAAAAAAAAATAGAAGTGGGGTTCAGAATATCTGGTGTGGTGTTTCACAGTTCCCATACAGTATTGAAGTTTAGCATGCTTGAAAGAACAGAGTATTACAAAATGTTTTAACTTTTAAAGCTTCTAAAATTAGAAGGTTTTAAAGATGTGTTTGGCGTTATCTCTTGGATTATCTAGAATAGTATTGAAATGTTGTCAGTACCTCTCCTTCTTCAATTTGTGTTGCTACGTCAACGCCAGTCTTCTGTGGGATGAACACTGGGCTGGGTAGCCTTTTTATAAAAACATCTGTTTGACACTCCATGTCAACTTCAATAATGCGATCTAAAATCTCTTCCAGGTACAATTCTGAAAAATGAAACACATGGAAGTCTGTCTAGAAAGACTTCATGTTCCTAGGCCAGGGGTAGGCAACCTTGGCTCTTTTATGACTTGTGGACTTGAACTCAGGAATTCTGGGAGTTGAAGTCCACGAGTCATAAAAGAGCCAAGGTTGCCTACCCCTGGCCTAGGCTCTATCTGTGGTTCCTAAAATAGCCACTGAAAAAAAATATAGATTTCTTTTTTATTTTACTTTATGCAGGGGTACTTGTGGATGACATTAAAACAACAAAAAATGGACCCTTGATCACACAGTCATGGTCACTAGCTAGATTTGTTTTAATTTCCTCCCTCTTGTGAATATCCATCTTTAGGACATGCTTCTTGCCCAGAATATATGACAATATAAGTCCAGTATTGGCAGTACTGTTGTTGGTCTAAGGTCATTTGTTCATTAAAAAGCAAGTACTGAAGCTATTATCATCATTATTATTATTAATAATAAAAAACAAGAACAAATAACATTGTGTATTGAATGTATCCTATAGTGCAGGGGTGTTAAACTGCTGGCCTGCAGGCCAGTTGCATCATGCAGAGGCCACGGTCACCCCAGCTCCGGCAATGCAAAAAAAGTCACGATATGTCACGACACGTCAAGTGACATGGTGAGTTTGACACACGTCCTATAGTGAATATGTTTAGGATGTCATCTTGAAAATGATATGCAGTATGTACAGTGGAGAGAATGCTAATAGGAAAGACAAAAACTTTAAACTGGATGGTCCCTGCAAGGTGTTAGAATGGGATGTGTAACAACATATGCCCTGGCAACATGCTCTTTTTATAATGACATGAGAAAAACACGAAAGTAGAAAATGTAAGGGGAAAAAAAGGAAAGTTGAAAAGAAAAAGGAAAAGTCCTTGATGGTCCATCGCTTGGGTGGGTATTTGTGCCCGACAGATTATCCTTTGTCTCAGGTCTAGAAGCCATTTGATAATTGGTTGATGTTCTCTGGTGCTTTACCTGTCTGCACATCACTGCGATTTTCAATATCCTTAATGTTGGGTGCACGGACCTCATTCTCTTTCTTTCTTTGGTTCTGTTCAAGCATTTTCTTGTGAGCTTCATGTTGCTTCTTGATTTTAGCAGGAGCAGGTTCTGGACTCTGGAGAGGAAGGAGAAGAATTCTCTGCTATTTTACATGGTGTTCTTTCTTATTTTCTTATGTGTAGCTTGCTTTTCATTCAAGAGATCACGGGGGCATAGACCATGCTCCCATCTCCTATCTTCCCCATAATCACAACCCTCAGAGGTAGGTTGGGTTGAGTTAGGGAGTGTTAAAGTCTCCCAGGGCTGAGAGTGGACCTGAACCTTGATCCCCTTGCTCCTAATTCAACTACATCACACTGACTCTCATTGGAGACTGAAAACCTTACAGTATAGTCCCCAAGAAACTCTTCAAGTTGCTGACAGTAATATTTTATTGTTTCTTCTTGAACTATCCTACCCTCATTCCTCAGTTGATAACTACTTGAAGTCCAGTCTGTGCTCAACCAAAAATGGCCCTTCATCCAGCCTCCCTTGCTGGCATTTAGCAGGCAATACTGTCCTCTGTGATTTTCCCAAGCAAAGCAAAGGTGCTGGGCAGCTGCTTTTCCACAGATGGGAGAGGAACAACAAGTCACAGATGACTGATAGAATAAGCCAAAGAAAACTAAGCTTTTTCAAACTGGGTGGAGAGCAATGGGACACATAGTGTAAAGCATGTCTGCAAAGAATTAAACCTTGCAGAATTCTTTGGGAGTTATACTTGAGTAAATAAGGCCTTTGAGACTGAAATACAATCACCTTCAAACTATATCCCTTATTTACAGAACATTAGTGACGTCCAGCAAAAGTCAGGGCAGATAAGGCCACCAGGTTTTTATCTTGCTTCATTCATGCATCCATAAATATCCAATCTATCAGATACTGCACTCTTCTCTCAGTCCTCAGGAATGGAATGACTTTCTAGAGCAGAGGTACCCAACCTTTTGGGCATCAGGGACTGGTTTTGTGGAGAAAGGTTTTTCCGCAGACCGGAGAGTGCGTGGTTTTGTGTGCTGCCTGCATCCCACGGATGGGGCTTTGCTTGTTTGTGCAGATTGGTTGCTGGCATGCTGCAGCCCGGTACCAGTCCACAGACTGGGGATTTGGGACCCCTGTTCTAAAGTATGAATATCATAGTATTATTTGGGATCATGGACAATGTTAGAAGGCCTCATTGCACATTACATTGATTGGACTGAAACAGGGTGGATGCTTTGCATATTAACACAATTTTCATGTTCGTATTCCTTCATTAACTGTCTTAGCCATGTCTACTCGCAAGTACCAAGAAGACCCATGAATTCTGAGAATTGATAGGACAAGAGCTTTAGGATATTTCATGCACTGGTTATGTTAGGATTATTGTCATGACACATATCTTGAGCATAAATGGGCATTTATTTCAGAATTAAAGTCTCCCTTCTCCTGGGATCTGAATTTGACCTTTAATTCATGAGTTGCTGACTCCTGAAGTACATCTAATGCATAAGCATGACATTGCTAGTTAAGTTGCTTTATTGCAGATAAAGTAGAACATATATAGCATGTGCGCGCACACACACACAGACACACACACACACACACACACACAGAGAGAGAGAGAGAGAGAGAGAGAGAGAGAGAGAGAGAGAGAGAGAGAGAGAGAGAGAGAGAGATCAAGCTATATACATATGTCTGCCTCAGCTTTCAAACTCTAGTCTTTTCCTCCTATCTGCTTTTGAATCAATGGACATTCCTCACCTGGAGTTGGGAGATATATTCCAACTTTACACAGTAGTTCTGTGTAGTATGAAAAAGTTGTTTCTCAACTTTAGTCCTTATGGAGAACTTTTGAGCACAACCATGCAGGATATTTTGGGCAGTATTACGACAGTAGTTTGCCATTACCAGTTTCTGGAATATTTTTCAACTTCTCAGTCTAGTATACTGAGATTCTCACTAAGAAACCTGACTTTTCTTAGAGGGGTTCAGACAAGTCATCTGAGCACTATCATCTGAAGAGATATTTTGCAATACAAATGTCCTAACTATAATACTCCATTGCATAAACTTTCCATTAGCTATCCAATTTTTATTTCTTTTCTAACATCATGAGTATGCTAACCATATGATCATGAAGGCTATTTCCTACAGTGTGCTTTTATAAATCATTTATGAAGATATTGAAAAGTACTGGGCCTAAAACTGAACCTTGGGCACCCCACTAGTTACTTCCCTCCATGTGGATGTAATTCTGTTGAGGACTACACATTGAATATGGCTTGTCAGCCAGTTACAAATCCATCTGGTGATGATGCTGTCTATCCCACATTTTTCTGTCTTACCAAAAAGTAGGTTGTGGTCTACTGTGTCGAATACCTTATTGAAGTCTAAGTATACTATATCTGTGGCGTTTTGCTGATCTACTAATTTAGTTACTTTGTCAAAGAATGAAATAAGATTTGTTTGGCATGATCTGTGTTTGATGAACCCATGTTGGATACTGATTATAATTTTTTTTCTAGGTATCTAGAAAGCCAGATATGTATTTGTTTCTAGACCATTTTGATATTATTATAATGATTATATTTAGATATTTGTTTCTGGATATTTGTTTCTAGGTTTCTAAGAAAGCTGGATATTTGAGGATGGAAATGTATTTCTTCAGTGATAAATCTATGCATGAACATCACTCACTGAGCAGCACATGTGAATTAGGTATCACTACACCCTCATAAATAAGTATATTTCACCAATAACATTCCAGCCTTCCCATAATTAAAAAAGGTAAAAATATTTATAAGAAAGGGAACCTACCGAGGATAACAGCTGCATAGCATACGTGTTTCCTCGAACCACTCTACGATCATACATGAGGTTCCCGTAGTTAAGTGGCCCTTCTCTGTAATTCATAAAATTAAGAAGGGAATATATCAACGTCTCAAAAATACTGCCAATCAGGGATTTATGAAAGAGACACAAAAAATATAGACATTTGATCCCATAAATAGAGCTGTGGGATATTGCTAATTGTTTTATGAAATGGGAGTCATTTTAAAATGTAGAATATAGACGGGCTTTGCATCCATTCAGTTTTAGATTGTCTACTTTGACTGTATGTCTTCCTGATCTCAGATGGCAACTTTCCCCACATCTGGATACTGTACCTGGTATTTTCAGAAAAACAGAGATGGAAGAGTGATTTGGGGATCTTCTGCTTGCGAAGCAGCTGCTCTAAACCAAGCTTTGGTACCTCCTATGGAAACAAATTGTAACTTTGGGTTTTAGTGATGGTGGTGTTTCACTTGGTATTTTGCTTCCAAATAAAAAGATTACACTGGCACAACTCAATAGAATGACTGAGTAACTGGGCAGTGTGGTTTATGAGTGTGGTTTACAAATTCGTCTTGCTAGCAGCAGAAAAGGCACAGACACATTCCCTTTCAAGGATGTGCTCACCTGTAATGCACAATAGGATACATTCGTTAAACGTAACATGAATAAGAGCTAGGTCAATAGAACCCATTGTCCTTTCTTCGGTTTGCAATGCACTGTCCCAAATGATATTTTTTTTTCAGTAATAAGAAAGACATAAAGACATAAATAAAATTATCAATTGTATAGTGCAGCTGTTATCTGGAATAAGCATTCCAATAAAAGAAAGGATCTGATAATTTTATATACAGTCAAGAGCACTTTAGCAGGATAGATTTAATGCTCATGTGAATGCAAGGTTAGAGTTGGAAAACAGAAGGTAGCCAATTGGAAAGGGGATGGGGGGATAGAGAAAGAATATAAACTTGATCAGGCTGAGTCAGATTTGTAATGGGGTTAGACGTTGAGTGCAAAACTGTAAAGTTAAGTGTCATTACTCACTGCACATTGTTTTCATAATGTTCTTGGTACCGCTTTCTGTTAGGTAGCACTCGGGGATGGCTGCTGTAGGTATAGATTTCTGTAGATGCTCTTGCATCCTCCTGGTTGAGAACCACTGAGGTCATTCTGGGTCTAGGCTACCATGGGTTCCAAGAGAGATTACAAAGCCTTAGTGGCATTGTTGAACAGTCTACCCCACCTACTGTTGTTATGCGATGAGGAATTCCATCCTAACAACAGTTGTCAAGGTAAACTGATCCCAGATCAGGAAGTTGGGTTGATTCACTGGAACTGTTTGAATGTTCCCAATATATATGTTTTCCCGGCATAAAAAGAGCCAGGAGATATTCCATTCCAAAAGGATTTCACTTGACTTAGTCAAGTTGTGGTGCTTGTGGAATTCACATCATGTCTTATGTAGCACCAAGGAATTATAACTTGTATCTAAACTAAGCTTCCAGAAATAGAAAAATCATATTTCATGCAGAGATAGCAGAGAATTGGACAATGACCAATTGTGATAGTGGAAGGGACGCCAGCTGAGAAAGTGTCCAAACTTGGTAAAACTTTTCCCAAGTAGGAGGACAATATCAGATAATATTCCCAGTACCTCATAAGATGATGTGGTGGTGGTAGCAGTAGTATGATTCTTGTCCTCTCCACCTTCCTTTTGTCTTTCAAATCCTTCAGATATTCTACTTAAATTTCTGATTTTATATCATAAAGTGCCGGAATGTTTCATAAGACACTCATTTTAAATATCTGCTGCTTTTAATTTTTTTTATTGTTATTTTCAAATGCTGTTTTTAATGAACAAGCCTGCTTTGATGGTCATACCAGTTAGGCAGAATGGACAGAAAAAAAATGAGATTATACTAGTGGTTGCATATAGATGGTTACTCATGAGAATTTAACCACAAGATGTCACTTCTGTCCTTGTTGGCATCATTGTCATGTGCCTTGGACTGCCAGCTTTAGATTGCAAGATGCTGAGAAGCAAACCACAGAGCAGATATTGTACTGAAACTGTCACTATATCTGCAAAATAGAAGCAGAAAAGTAAGGACTGTATGATTAACAGGAAAATCAGAATAATGTACAAAGCTTAGCAGTAGCAATATTAAACATAAAAAAAGCCTGCCATATTACTGGGAAGAAAAGTTTCAATGATGTCATTTCCTGTTAAGATCACATATCTTTTAAACTAGAGATGGGGAATTTATGGGCCAAAATGAAAACAGCCCTTTGGATAGTACAAGGGAGAGTGAAAGAGACTGAACTATAATGATAGAATAGAATAGAATAGAATAGAATAGAATAGAATAGAATAGAATAGAATAGAATAGAATAGAATAGAATAGAATAGAATAGAATAGAATAGAATAGAATAGAATAGAATAGCGCTGGAAGGGACCTTGGAGGTCTTTTAGTCCACCCCTCTGCTCAAGCAGGAGAACCTATACCATTTCAGACAAGTGACTGTCCAGTCTCTTCTTAAAAACCTCCAATGATGGAGTGCCCACGATTTCTGGAGGCAAGCTGTTCCACTGGTTAATTGTCCTCACTTTTAGGAAGTTTCTCCTTAATTCCAGATTGCTTCTCTCTTTGATCAGTTTCCAACCATTTTTTCTTGTCCTGCCCTCTGGCGCTTTGGAGAATAATTTGATCCCCTCTTCTTTGCGGCAGCCCCTCAAAGACTGGAAAGAAATAGGAATGGGGAGTAAAGAGGAGAAACTTCCCTTTGCAATTAATCAGTTCAATTCTTTGGGAAAAAGGACAAGAAAGATTCAGGAACTAAAATGGACAATGAAATCAAAGAAGGTTGAGTTGGAGAAGAAGACATCTGGTCAGTAGGGTTCTAGCTGGGTATATTACATATGTGGGTAATCAGTTTAGACAGCTTTTTCCCAAATACGAGGTGTATAATTTTTCTTATCAGATGACTTCAAAATATTTCTGAAATAGCAAATTCTCTTCATGGAGCTTGAATTCCGATGTGTAATTAGTGATCTCTTAGTTAACTTAAGACTGTTCATATCTGTAATCAGGGATACTCAAGAGTTCTGGTGCAAATAGCTGGAAGACTAGGTTGCCTAGTCTTCGTGTGGCATATACTGTATATGTTCAGAGTTTTGTGTTACTTTTTCTAAGTTTAGCAGAAAGGTTGCACATATTTATAGAAGAAGAAATGAATGAAGTGTAGGGTTAATGTTTTGGACCAGGACTTGTAACACATAGGTTCAAGGCCCATTAGACATAGAAATCAATTTATGAAAATTTGTTTTGGATTAGAAATAATCTATCCATTCATCTTGAATGTACTGGAGAGATTGAACACACAGGGAGGTAAATGCATGGATCGCATCTTGCCATTACTAAATCTTCTCCAAATATTGACTTGATTCTGATTGAATTACGCTGCTGAAAATAGACCTAAAGAAAAATTAACAGAAACCTCAATGATACGAATGATCCACAGAATTCTTTTATGGAATGAAGTTGCAAATTTCCATGCATGTTTTTGTTCATCTAGTTCATCTTTTCCTTTAGTTGATGTTATTCTGATCAGAAAATGGTGTAACTAATATCATATTGTAGTAGAAGACAACTTCACTTTATTCGTGGAAACAAAAGTTCAGAATTGATTGTACCCAACCTGACAGGCGTCATGAGTCATATCATGGCAACTTTGTTTACCTTAAACCCTCAGGAAAACACGGGGAAAGTCTCAAGATCTGTGAACAGATGGAAGCAGTGAGTCATTTTCCTAGAATATAATGGTTGTCATACAGGCACAACAAAACAGGCAAAGAAAATATCTGCTGATGAACCCAGAAACTTGCACAAAAAGCGGGGATAGAAATGGCCTGGTAAATAGAAACTGTCTTGTCCTCTGACAGTGAAGCTTAGGAACATCGATTAAGAACATCTAGATTTTAATCTTAATAAGATTAAGAACTCAAGTCCCTGATGAGAGAAAATGCTGACTGGATTTGGAAAAAACTCACCAGCAACAATCTGACTTTGATTTTTAGTTTCCATGTTAATGATTTGCTTTGCATGGAACATAAACAGCTGTGATTTCCAATGCCCCATCTTCTATAGTTTTTAAATGAAACTGTGTGTGTGTATGTTTTCCTCAGCCTGGTTAATAAATACATGTAATATCCATAGATTTCAGTCATATGGGTGGAAAAAGAATCAAACACAATGTATTAACCATACCAGATCCACCTAACTCATTCCCAAATAACCATTTACTTCCATTTAATAAACTATAAAAGGATGCACTGAACATATAGGACCTTGTGATGTTTTCTGCAACTGACCTTGTGAATATGGGGACCTGTGTGAGACTTTTATGCAAGCTGTATCTGGGCTTGCTAGTTGGATCATATCTTTCATCTGAAAGTATGAAGAACAAGAAGAACAACACCTCCTACTCCTTCTGGAAATATTCACTTTTTGGGTCCTTAAAAAGCATTCATGTAATATGATCTGGTGGTCACAGAGTCTGTGATCAAGCAGCCTCCCCAGCTAAAATCCTCATGGTTCATCTATCCTCATGGGGGATGGAACAGCATCCATTGCATTAACTTCAGGGCTAAATAATTTGTGTGGCTGCTTGAGGGATAGATCAGGAAGATAAGGACCTTAGGAGGTGGCAGAACCATTACATCACCCAGCATTCTTCAGGTACATCCTTGATAGGTCCTGTTTTGATCCCAATATTTCTGCCGAGTCCACAAACCACATTGAAGCCAAACAAATAAACCACATTATGGCATTATACAATGAGTAATATTTATAGTTGTTTGATATAATAAAGTTTATATTCAACACCTTTGATCTGACTTCTGGAATTATGAGGAAACATCAAGCTACACAATGTTGATCTACATGAATATTCAGTCAGGGTTTCTTCAATTTGGCATTTTCCAGATGAGTTAGGGCATCCTTCTGAATTCCCAGATTACACAGCTGAGATTTGCCATTTCAACATTTCTGAAATGTATGAAGTTGGGGAAGACTAAAATAATTTAGAAAGGCTTTCTTATACAGTACATTCAGACTATTTCTCTCATGCTCACCCCGGTCCCAGTGCGATATGTTCCAGAAGGAAACTTAGATTATTAGAATTTTCAGGGATAGTATCATGAAACAGAAAGTCTCACTGTTTCTACTGCAAGAACCATTTCACAACATTGAGGTTTAGTTCAGTTGGAAATTCTTTACAAATAGGAAGTGGTGGTGGAAGAAACTGTATCACTTGAGAAACGCAAAACCAGACGAAACAGCAGAGCCAGGTCTGTTGAAAACTATACTTTTCCTTGGTCATATGATAGAGATTGGCTCAAGATCTCTGCAGCATTTCCCCATATCTTTTACTTCTCTATTTCTGTTTATATTGGATCCCTGTCTAGACTTTTAACAGAAAAAGAAGAAATCACTAATTCAGGGGAACAAAGTGAATAAAGCTAAAAGGACGTATTACATTGGTTTTAAAATGTGCTTTTACGTTCATGGGAATAGCCAAGCCCAGATTAGGACATAATTATTTTGTACAAAATGGGCCAAAAAGCAAAACACATTACACAGGTTGCTAGACAAAAAATACAATTTTATGGAAAGTTGGATTTATATCTGCTTAGGCAATAATGTTTGGCAAAAGTCTTGCTTCCGTGCCCAGTATGAAATATATACATTTCTAATGAAATGAGAAAATTAAGTTAAACATAGGATTCTTTTGCACGTTGTAAGTGCTCAAAAGTTATCTGATTGTTCTGTAGTGTCACATATTCTTGTTTGTTCTTTTGATATGACCCAGACATGGTCCTGAGACGGTACACTTGAGGAGTCAGAGGCAAATTTGCCCGTGAATGTATTCCAATAACAAAATCCACAACTGGTGTTTGGTCCTGGGAGTCATTGACCAAAGAGTGTCTATCCTTAAAATGGTTCTCATTTGCTTTGTTTGTGATCTCTTTCTTGAGCCTCAGACATTGAGATGCAGAATCCTGAGGAACCTTGGTAAGCCTCAGAGAATGAGCTCTTAAATTGTTGTGTGAGGAAAATCTATCAGGAGAAAAGTGTTTGGTTGCTTCTTCATAGGAAGGAGGCCTTCTAGGTTTATTTTGATCTACAAGTCGGAACACTTCAACCGCTGACATAAAACGGGATCTTAGTAGACAGCCTGAGGGTTCTGGACTGGGAACAGTCTCATGAGTTGCTTGAACAATTTGACAGGAAAATGGTCTTTCTTTTCTTGGCCCCTTTTTGGCCAGCATCTTCTTGCGGGTTGCCACAGAAAATGACATGGAGTGTTTCTTGAGCTCTGAGACACCACTGTCACTTCCATTTGAAGTTTTGGTAGAGAAGGACCGTGGCCGAGTTAAGACATTGTTCTTGAAGATGGCAGGTGACGAGAGTGGTGAGCTAGTGAAGACAGAAGAGTCCGAGACCGAGGAGGCACTGTCTAGTGAACTGGAAGAAGATGCACTGAGTAAGGAATCACTTGATAATTCTGAGGGTAAGTTGGCTTTGATCCTGAGATTTGATGGTTTTTTGCTCCTGTAGAGACCTGAAGGATGGGATTCTTCAACTGTCTGGGTTCCCATTCTCAGCTCTCTACCCTTCAGTCCCAATTCCTTCTGCAGAATAAAATTCTCTTCACTTTTGGAAAGTTTTGGAAGTTTCACACAGCCTTTTTGGCAATTCTTGGAAGACTGCAATTCTGGTTCTGAGGACCTCCTCTCAAGTTTCTTCATTGTTGTTTTAAAACGGGCCAGGGACAAGCCAGAAGGGATCTGGGTCCATGGCTGTTTGGGGTACAGTTCTGTACTGCTTGGCCTGCTAGTGTGGAATGAGCCCTTGTGTTGAAGGTCACTGAGACTGCATTCCCCTTCAAGGTCTGTGCTGTCGTAAGCAGAATCACGATGCTGGTTTGGTGCTGACATTTCTGGAAGAAGGAAAGGAAATGTTGAGACTAATGGACAGAACCACAAATAAGTCAGTGGTCACTAACAGCTATAAAGTATGTGAACATCACTTGCAATTGAGGAATAAAGGCTTCCTGCCCAACATAGTGAAAAGGATTTAAAAAAAAAAGAGGATACAAAACTTTAAGGATCAAGTTACATAAAAATAACAAAACTAATAACAAAACTAAACTAAATTGTCCATGAAAAGAAAAATGATAAAAAACAGAAAGAGGAACAAAAAACGAACCATATTTATATGAAACTTAGAAATAATCAGTGGTTTTACCAAAAATACCCTATAATGCTATATAATAATTTGATACCTACACATTGGACCCAGTCTCTCTGATAAATCTTCCCAAAACTTTACATATATTATTTCTGTTTCTCTACCCTGGTTTGAAAGGAACCTCAATGATAGGCAATTCTCTTGTGAAACTCTTAAGATATACTGTGGTTAACATTTAGAAATGGCTTACTGTTCTTACTGGTTGGTTATTTTTTGCCACTTCCTTAGTAACTAGAATCAAACATTGTTAAATAGTACTTTCAATGTAATCTAAGCATATTCAGAGAAAAATGATTAGCCAGCCTCTGTTTTAAATATACACTTCAAAGCCATGCAAAATCAGGGTACCTGTCATATCGAGGGAATTATCACTATTCCTACAGAGCAGTGAGTAGATTTCTTCTCCAAATATATCTGAACAATTATTAATGAGGAATTCCACCAGTGCCTTCACCTAAGCAAGCCAAACAAAGAATGTAAATCAGAGATTAACTTGGAGTCATTTCAACATTAAATTATTAGTGGAATCTACAGTATATACGAAGAACTATATATTAAGAATATCTTGATAGGAAATCCACATGTAAATTCCGGCCTTGAAGAGTACAAGCATAAAAACAACACACAGAATTATTGCCTTTTCCTGCCTTGCTTTCCAGTAAGAATAAAATACTTCTGGAGAAAAAACAGTCAAAGACAAAAGACAATGTGGAACAGGTGAAAAGAAGACGAAGGTACCTTAATAGCCAATTCTTTTTGGATTTCAAGTGGCAGGCTTTTGTCACAATTTGGACTCAACATTGTTGGTCCAAAACAGATGGCGAGGTTACTAGAATCCATTTTGTTGACTTTTGAGTTTTTGCTGATGTGGTGAAGAAGAGAAAGCAAGTATTTGAGCAAATGAAGATTTAGCTGTGGCAATTTGCTTGCAACCCTGCAAAAATGAACATAAGGGGAGGGGGGGGAGTCATCCTCAGATTGTAGCTTCTGGTTTTTTTATTTTTAAGATAAACTTTGCATTCACTTATATGAGTAATACTTCCTCTAAAATGTGGAAGTATTGATTTAAAGTGGTTACCCAAAGTTCCCATTCAAAAGTCCCAGTGAGTGAATTCATTGTGAGTTTCTCTGTGCAGGAGATGGGCAGTTCCAAAGCTACTAGCTAGCTAGCTAGATAAATTCATAGCAGGTAGACATAAATGCCTGAGTAGACACCAAGCAGAAATTGTTTTGTCTCCTGGGAAATTATGGGGTAAAATGCTCTTGAATTTATAATTAAATTTGTATAAGATTTGTATAATATGCACATCTGTTTTTTTCATTAGGTGATATTCCTTATTCATCAGCTGAGATATTACAGGTATTCCTTGTTTAGCAACACCATTGGGACTGACAATTTGGTTGTTAAAGTAAAGCAGTTGCTAAGTAAAACCATGACTTTCCTTTGCTTTACAGAATTGTGAAAGTCATAAATGTGAGGACTGGTCGCAAAGTTACATTTTCATCACCATTGTAACTGCAAACAGTCACTGAAAGAAGAGGTTGCTAAATAAGGACTATCCATATTCACTGGTTTGATTCATGGGACCCTCTCATTCTATGTATGTAGGTATGTAGGAATGTAAGCATAGTCAGAGTTAAGCACATTTTATTCCTTGCATTGTATTTTGGCATAGCTTCAAATCTGAAATGATTTGATGGCATTGTGTTGTCATGAAGTCAGTCAGATTTGATTATGGGATGATATTACTGCTCTCCCCCACTCATGTTCTCCCAGCCTTTGAAATGGAAGGAAGGGAAAAATGGCATTATTGCAAAAGCCATTTATGTTTTTACTCTCCCCATTGCTAGTGTGTGCCTCAGAGATTCATTCTTCCTCCTGTTTGCCCACTATGAATAGTTCCCCAACTTTCAATAAAGATGAATAAAAAATATGGAATCCCACACATGTCTAGTCACAAGAAAGTATCTGAAACTGCAACAAAACACAAATCTAACCATGTTTTTTGGGGAAGAAGTTCTATTGAATTCAATGAGAATGACAGACAGAGTGAAAATTGTAGGAGATCTTTTGGTTGGCTACACTATTAGCCAAGCTTACTTGACAGCATGACCCATTAAAAATTAGTGTCATTTTAAGCAGGCAGAGGGTTTCACTTCAATACAGCTTTTTCAATTTTATTTCACTTCAGAATAGATAGGAGATGTTGTAAAACAGGGGTGTCAAACTTGCAATGTCATGTGACATGTCACAATGTATTGCGACTTTTTTTCCATTGCCGGCAATGGGATGGGTGTGGTTTCAGTATGATGTATCCGGCCCATGGGCCGGTAGTTTGACACCCCTGTTGTAAAACTTTAATCTGAAGTGTATAGTCTTAGATATCATTTCCTCTGGCATCATTCAACTTTTCCAGATAAAACTTTTACCCTGCTTTGCTTCATTGATGAGATTTTTTTTGCGGGGGGGGGGCGTGGGGAGCAGAATGTGGAAAGGAACTGATTATGTCATTTCCCATTCATAATTCTCTCCCATAGCTTTTTTGTTACATGAGTGGGACTAAAGAGGGAATCATGTAATGCTTCCTGATTTCTTGAGTTAAGAGCTATTTGTCTGCAAGCATCCAAGTAAGGATTTCAGAATCTGTATCTATTTGGGTTGCTTATTACAGAACAACAAAAAGCCACCCTTGGAGAGAGGTCCACTTACTCTTTCATGGCTTCAATTTTCTCTTGATGATTCATTTTTTCTAATGCTGTCATCCACTCATTGTAAAGCTCAGTCAGCAACAATTTGTGGGGAATGCTTCGGAGGAAATCCTGCAAGAAACAACCTTTAGTTAAGCCATGGTAGGCAACTTACAGCCAACATGCATCTTGGAACTCTTTCAGTTTGGTTCATACCACAGTTTCCTGGGATTGTGTATCCCAAAGTCAGAGACAGATCATAAGAACAGCAGCTCTGTCTCCTACCATTTTCCATTGGAGGCTAAATACATAAAATGCAACAATAGCAGAATTTATTTCCTAACTGCACTGGTTTTAGGAATATCTCTTCCTAATACTTGAGAAACTGGAACCTATAATAAGAAACCAAATTAACAGATGTATACCTTAAAAACCACCGCTAGCAGATAAACAGATTTTTTCCCTAAGGCAACGTTGTCTCCAGCATTTAATTCCTCTCTCAGCTCCTTGCGTGCCTTCTCATTGGCAGCTTTTCGAAATATCCCTTCAGTAAATGGTCCTTTCTGGAAGAGTATTGTAAGGATGTCCTACAATGTGAACAGGAATAAAAATAATTTCACATGTGTTAAGTTCCAGACAGAGAACTGAACTCCATCATTATTCTATGCTCACCTTTTCAGTGACATGTACTGTATTTGGCAGGACAACATTTATATACATTATGATACTGACTTCCTGAGTTACATACAACTGTTCCCTTTCCTTCCTTAATCATTTTTTCCCTCCCCATATTTTCCCTAGCTTTTAGACTGTTTGCTTTTTAGCTATCCCAGACTTAAGTAGAAATTCCTTTCTCCCTTCAGAAGCAAAATTCTTGACACAATATTGTAAAACTTCAGTAATATGCTGTACAACTCATGATTCAGCTTAGCCTTAGAGAAGAGTTTGCTTGGCATAGATTTGAATTATTTTAAATAACATGTTTAATCGTAATTCAACTTCTTCCATATATGACTAGTAGGAGGAAGAAAATCCTCCTGTTGCTTATGTTAGGGATTATCTTATGCAGACAAAGCGCAGAACACTATTCATATAAGATAGATACAATACCCTACTGCTTATTTACCTGTATAGATTTGGGCAGCGTATCTTCAGCACCGCAAATAAGTGACAGAGGGAAATCAAACAGAGGTGGTTTCAACTCAGATTCTGATTCATGGGTAGACCGTCTGAACATAAATGGCAAAGATATTACATTCTTTCTTTTCCTGTGACGATCTGTTGGAAGAACAAAAGGAGTAGGAATAATGTGCAACCAATGAGTGACAGCAGCACTGGATACATGAATATAGGGCTATAGAATTATATGAATCACCTATTATCAACAAAATTATCTTTGGATGCTTTAGACCAGGGGTGTCAAACTGCCGGCCCGCAGGCTGGATGCATCATAGCGAAACTGCGCCCACCCCATTGCTGGCAATGGCAAAAAAGTCGCAATACATTGCGACTCATCACGTGACGTAGCGAGTTTGACACTCCTGCTTTAGACTGTAGCTCCTATTCTGACTAATTGCCAAACTAATTGCCAATCACCCTCTGGGCGGGTGATCCCCAGAGGGAGGGCATTTTCTCTGGGTGCGCCTGCCCTTTGGAATGATTTACCTGTGGAACTCTGGACCGCCCCCGATCTGCGTTCATTTCGCCGGGACCTGAAAACCTGGCTTTTCAATCTATCAGGCCTGGACTGAAGGGGTTTTAGCTTTTTAATATTGTTTAATTGTTGGGCTTTAATTAATTTAATTCATTTTCATTTTATATTATCTTTTTATATTGTCTTTTATATGCTGCCCTGTAAACCGCCATGAGTCCTTCGGGAATAGGGCGGTATAGAAAACTAATAAAATAAAATAAAATAAACTGGCTAAACATGGACTGGGGGTAATGAGCTTTGTAGTCTATTGCAAATTGGGAAAAGTTGCTATAGTTATACTCCTTATTAAGCATCCAGCAATGCTAGAAGGAACGACCAGATCAATTGAATCTAAACAAATGCAGTTTGCAAAACTGTAAATTAGTAGCAAAAAAGGCCGGCCCAGTTGTTCTTGGTATCAGAGGTAAAAATTGGTTTCTTGTCAAAAGTGATTGAGAATGTTCATTGTGGCAAATATATCACTTTTGAACTGATCCCAAACCTAGCTTAATTAAAATGGGACTTCTGTTCTACTATCAACCCAGTTGTAAATTCTCCACCTCTAACTCTGTTCTTGCTGGAACCATGCATTTTGTATCACTTGCAGATTTACATTTTATCCACAATCCCCTTTTTAAGGAAATCAGCCTGTGTTTCAACCATCAGTGGTGGCAGTTAACCTGTCATCCTATGGTTTGTCCTAGAATAGCCAGCCAGCCAGCCAACCAACCAGTTTACAGCTCTAGACATTTTAGATGTATATATATTGCCACCAGGGGGCAATTTAGAGTTATAAGTTATGATTTAAACCTGAGAACCCACCAGCCTGTGACTACTACATAAAAAATGTGGCCATCCTCAGTGCCAGAAGGATAGTCAACTATCCAATCCCTTGACCAAGACAGAGCTTGGGACTCATCCTGTCACTTCCTGCATCATCCAAAAGAGCAGGATAAATGCCTCTCACTTGTAGAGAACAAAGTTCAAGGTACGTTGGGCTTAGCAGAATCCCACTGTTCCTGTTCCTGCACACATACCGATCAGCTGACATGACTCATCTTCATTATCACATGTCATGAAGAAATGACGTTTTTTGAGATCCTCCTGAAATTTAAAAAAGTCAGTAAAAATCATCAATCCATCGTGTAGCAGAGATTCTTATAAAGCTGTAAAACATCACGTTGCTCAGTTCCTCAAAACAAACAGACAAAACCCACACCCTCATTACAGGAAAGGATGCATTCAGTTGCAACACTGAATTGCATGGCACTTAACCAAACATTAAACAGAAGCAACAATAAATATTAAAACTGTCCTCAACTATCCTGTTTACTTTGCTGAAAGGAATCCTTAGTGAGCTCTGGAAATAATATAAATCCAAAACATGATAACAAGCAAAACATGGTTGGTTTCAAACCATTGGCCACGGTTACTATTGACATCAATGGGTCTTTTATTATTCAGGACTAACTAGATGTCTACCGATGTCAATGGATTTATTCTAAATTTGAGTGAGTAATGAGGGCCTGCAGGGAAAGGTGGGTGGGTGAGAAGAAAAGTTAAACAGATACATTTCAGACAGGAATTAATGTGTGATAGAGAGGATTGCAGCCAGGAATCTCCCAGGGCAAATGCGAGCTGTTTTATGCGAGCTGCTCTTTGGATGTCAGCCATACATCCAAGTAAGGCTATAAAGTGATTGCTAACTGCACTGGAAACAGGCTCACTGAAATTAATAGGTTTTTGAAGTAACAGGTGTTTAGAATTTGGACATTATAATCCAGACTGCAGCCTTACATATTTCTGTTCTGTACTCTATTATGAGCACAAATCTTGTTCCTTTGGCTTGAACTGTAGCAGGGAGCATAACACACTCATTCATGTTTAAACAGACTTCCTAAAATTACTAATGAGTGTGGATGGCAGTTCAAGAGTTTTCATTTCATTCAGTCTTTAAGGTGATTTGAATTCAGTAAGGATGAAGACGCAAGCAAAAGATTAAGTGTACTATCATAAAACATTGGCTAGAATTAAAGTTCTATTAAAAATAACTCCATTTTTTCCCCTCATAAGCTAAAGCTTAGCAGGAATGATTGACCATGACGTTACAAAAGCATAGCATGTGCTCTACAACTCTGAGTGAGTTTACTCAGAAGTAAGTCTCACGGAGCCCCATAAGAAGTACGCTTACAATCACAAACTCTAATACATAGAAACAGCAAAGGGCTTTATGTGTGTTTACCTCTGATGAGTGTGCAGTTAAAGCCTCCATCTCTTTTGCATTTAAACTTTTGGGCTGTAAAGTAAAACAAAGGAAAAATACAATCAGAAATCTAGTTTCAGCAGCACTCATTTGCAGCACTTCTAGAGAGAGGAATATGAAGAGAAAAGGTACTCACTGCATGGCAACTGTTTAGCACCTTCATCAGTAACCAAACTGTTACACCTTTAATGATCTTGCTTTCCTGGGTTTCTCTTTTTTGCCTGTTTCAGAGGACAAGAATGATATTAGCAATATCTGCTAAAGCACACAACTGTACCTTTTCATGTTGCAAAATTAAACTCGATACAGACTAAGTAATTTAAGATGGCCTAAGTAATTCATTTTTTTCTGTTTATTGTCTTTGATTTCTGATTTTTAAAAATGCCCCAAACAAAAAGGAGGCTTGACCGCTCTATAAACAGCAATTCTACTCTCTGGAGAGAGAAAAAAAAGATTGTAACTTGCCGAAACAAATCTGAATGAGCAAATCCTACAGATAATCCTTCATAGCACGATGTTATAGCAGCTCTGAAAACCACTTGTTAATCACATGCTAAGCTGAACGAATATTCTATGGTTTGAAACAGCAAGGGAGGACATGAATAACTCACTAAAATAAATCAAGTCATACAGTATATGCTAAGAATTTATCAATCAGTCAAGCCTTATCCCAGAGTTCATAATGAACAAGCATTTTGTCAGCAGTACAAGGTAGCTAAGCTGGCTGGGGGATTGGGCTGCAAGCTATCTGAAATCTTTTTTTCTGATTCAACCCCCCCCCCCCAAAGTACAGGACTGTCCTGATCATTTCCATATGCTTATCTTGCAAACTTACCAGGAAAGGGTCTCTGCCCGAGTTTTTTCACCTTACGCAAACTGCAGAGGAGGAGAGAAGCAGCATAACCGCTTGGCTGTAACCACTGTAACTTGCTGGAGAGAACTGAGGACTCAGCCACTCAGCCCCACATGTGCTGCTGCATTCGGAATGACTGCTGGTGGTTGTAGTGGAGGAGGCAGGTGGAAAGTCACAACGTCAGAACAACAGGAAAAAGCATCACGGAGGGCAGAGCTAAGCGAAGCATTCACTGGCAGATGCCTGCCAGCTCATGGGTTTCCTCTTCCTTTTAGGGCAACTGTTGTAAGAGAAGAATTTTTCCCACTTCTTACAAAAAAAAAAAAAAGTCCAGTGTGGTCACTGATAGAATCGTGATGGAACAGATGAGGTGTGTTGCAGGCAGAAGTTCCAAATTACAAGGAGAATCAGGTGGGATGTGTGAAAAACTCTAGTGCTCTCTGTAGGTGGGCTTAAGTGGGCCTACACAGCAATAAAGGGCAACATACATCCAGACAGAAATTTCTTATCAAAAGAATGTATCTTTTACATATGATTAGTCTGAAGATATCAAATATGACCACAAGTAAACCTCAGTGGCTTTAAAAGTACAAGTTTAAATCCTCAATTAACCTTTTAAAAAGCACCCGTGCTGTGCACTGAGAGGTGTCGACAAATACATCACATTCCTCTTCTCAAATTTATTATCGTTTTATTGTTTTGATTGTTTCTTTACTTTGGGGATGGCATTTCAATAAAATAGTGGTATTGTATAATGATCAGATTCTTTGTTAAGTTTGCTCCAGTATGCACAGTATACATCTAAAGATTGACATTCCCTCCCTCCCTCTCTCTCTCTCATTCTCTCTCTTTCTCTGTAAAATATAGGCGCAATTGTTACATGTGTGATTTTCCAGAATGGTTCTTTGTACTCAGAAGATTTGGGCATCACAGACTTGAATATTCTGAGCTATGCACTCTTAAAGTAAACATTAAACATTCCCTAAGTGTACCACATATAGATCTACTGTCCTATTTTGCAAAGCAACCAGATCACTGTTTTAAAAAAGAAATGCCAGATTAGGAAACAACCTCTATTGAAGTCCCATAAAGTGTAACAGAAATCCACCAAGCTAGTGGAGCAGCTGGTGGCAGGCAGACAGCACCTGGTGGGATTGGGGGGCGGGGGGGGGGAGAGAGATAAAAATGCTCAGTGGCCTGAAATGAACAATGGGCTGGTTGCAGCTGCTGGGGTGGGGTATGCCTTTTGTAAAGACATAGAATCGCTAAACTGGTTTTGCATCTTATAGTGACAGATGGCACACCCAGAGAGGCTTGAAGCCCTACTTCAGCTGCTGAAAGGTTGGGATTCTCTCTTGTTTGAAGACCAAGAAAACTTCAGAAGCTACCAGGGTGGGGGTGGAATTCCCTCATAGGCTTGGCATGTTCTCAGGCAGCCTGATTCCAGAGATTTGGGGAAATGAGATGATTTGAAGAAAAGGGACATGGTAATCAAGCAGCCTCTTGGTGTGTCCCTTTTCTATATAAGAAAAAAAATTCTTTCCTTTTTTTCAGGCCAACTTACTTGCACATTTGGAAAGTAGCTTTGGATAAATGTTCCCTTATAAAACTCCCTGATTTTCTTTATGGCCAAATTCATTGGTTATTTTGATTCCTGAAAAGGGAACCTCTTGGCATCAGTACAGAGATGCCACTATCTGCCTGTGTGTGTGTGTGTGTTTATCATATTTCAAACTGAAATTCAGGGAATTCTTAGTCAATATTAAGAATAATTAAAACCTACCAAAATATACTGTGCTACAGAGAAGAGAGGGCAAAGACAAGTAAAAGGGATCATGGAAATCAAAAGCTACAGAGGCAAACTGCAGATTTGTTTTTTCTCTCTTCCTCAAGAAGCATACAAATTTGTGTGTTTGTGTGTGTGTGTGTGTGTGCGCGCGTTCTTCTATGAAACCACGAGAGGGAAAATCCCAAGCATCACAAATGTTAGTCTGTTTTCAACGGAGTTTTAATCAACTGATGACCGTTGCAGACGGGGGTTGCCCGTGAGGAAATGGTGACCAATCTGTGTTTGTTACAGTGTCATGCTAATGAGAAAATGGTAAAGGTTCAGAATGGTTATAGGGACGATAGAATGCCGCTCAGCCAAGGAGCTTTTTCAAGCTGAGTGCACAATGGAGGAAAATAACGGGAGTCTGGAGTGGGCCTCTGGATATTCATATATAGAGTGGATTCCAGCTTTGTCAGAGTTGGCACATTCATCTTCTCCAGGGAAACCACGGAAACACTGGATAAATAGAAAGGGTGCCATTATGTAACCCATGGACAGCAGGCTTTCTTCTCTTTTGTTTTTTTTTTTTAAATATTTTGTTCTGCTTAGCCTTTCCAGTAGATCTTTAAAAAAACATCCTCTGGTTCCCTCTCCCACGTGGTGTTTTTGACATTCAGAAAGGGGTCTCAAAGAGGAATTAAGGTCCATCATGTAGCTTGATTAGTTTGTCATTTTCAGTTGGCACAGTTTGGAATGGGAGGACGTGCACCAGGTTATCCCTAGACATTTTGCAAGGGAGGACTGCACCCCTTCCATAAAAGCAATCAAATACCAACCCTTACACATAGGAAAGCCTGACGTTCTGTAGACAGCCAGCCACTGATAATGAGTAAGCTTCACCTCCAGCCAGTGCTGGCAGGGAATAACAGTGCTGGCACCGAGTGACCACGGAGTTGTATTGTGGCCTCATGATTTCCAGCTCCCAGAAGCACTCTTTGAAAAGCCAAGTTTCGCCTTAGATATGAATGAGTGCTGTTTGATTGTTGGAGTAATGTGCAGGTAATCCTTGACTTACGACCACAACTGAGCCCCAAATCTATGTTGCTAAGTGAGGCATTTGTTAAGTGAGTTTTGCCCCAACTTACGACCTTACTTGCCACAGTTGTTAACCAGACCACTGCAGTTGTTAAGTCAGTACCACAGCTGTTAGCTGACTCTGCTTCCCTCACTGACTTTGCTTGTCAGAAGTTCGCAACAGGTGATCACATAACTCTGCGACACTGGAACCGTCATAAACACGAACCAGTTACCAAGCACCTGAATTTTGCTAATAGGGCCATGGGATTGCTGCAGCAGTCATAAGCATGAAACCAGTCATAAATTTTCAGTGCCATTGTAAATTTAAATGGTCACTAAATGAGAAGCTGCAAGTTGCTGTTTTTAATTTTGGAAAGCTTTTCGGGCTTGTTTGGAATAGGTGGCCTACAAACACAGCAAATAGTTTTAGATGTACATAATTATTATTTGCCTCTACATAATAATGTTCCTCATTAACATGTCACTTGGTGCCACCAAAGCTGGTATAGAGTGAGCAAAATGTCCCCTGGTCCTCCGGGAACATAGGTAGTATGGTGCTTTTCATAAAGAGCCATAGAAACTACAGCTGCAGGAGACTGATACTGAGCGATCAGTTTGATCCTCCAGTCAACGTGTTCTCGTGTGCATATCCTTGGAAATAAACAGAAAACAATAAAAAGACTAGAAAGTACAGCCACATCTCACTCACTGTTGTCAGAAGCTAGGAAAACCCTATAATTCATTCAGTGGTGAGGAACTAGCAACATATTGCAGGCAGAATCCAGTTGCCTTTTGATTGCTTTTCTAGTTTAAATGGACCTTTTATGCAGCACAGGGTTTGGGCTCTTTCACAAAAAGGGCTAAACCTGTGTTTAAAAAGTAGATCTCATGTTCTTTCAAATAAGCCTAAACTCATGTCTGTGAGAAATGTATAAGCTCTAAACAGTGCTGGTGAGCCGTAATGTAGGCAAATGCCTTGCAGAAGTCAGGTGTGTGGTCTCTGCTAGACACAATCCAAAGTGGCAACAGAAGAAAATTCACGAGGAAAAATGGTGTGCCTTCAGCAACTTAAGTGTCCAGTAAAATCCTTGACTATATCAGCAATCAAATGTCAGTGCAACTTGCCAGATTGTGTCCATAGCAAAACTTGTGTTGAGAGAAGAGGGAAAACAGATCTGGAAAACTGGAACAGTTAATGTGACATCATAGCAGTATTCCAATATTTGAGGGAAAGAAGAGAGAGTCAACCTATTCTCCAAGGCACCTGAAGGCAGGACAAGAAGCGACAGATGGAAACTAATCAAGGAGAGAAGCAACCTAGAAATAAGGAGAAATTTCTTAACAGAAAACAGAGCAATTGTTAGAACAATTAAACAATGGAATGACTTGCCTTCAGAAGTCGTGAGGTTCCATCACTGGAGATTTTAAAGAAGAGATTAGACAACTACTTATCTGAAAGGGTATATAGGGTCTTCTAGAGAAGGGGGTTGGACTAGAATACCTCCAAGGTCACTTCCAATTCTGTTAATTCTCTGTTAAAGCTTAATTTTAAGCTGCTTCAAAGATGGAATGGGTGAGACAAAGACAACATAGATGTAATAGGACATATGCATCTGTTATTATCAGACCAGTGTGATACTGTGCAGGTGGCCAAATCCTGCTGCACCATTTATAAAAGCAGCCACACCTTGATTGCATCGATGATCAAGTCATAAACTGTTTTATTTTGTTCTGTTTGTTGGATTCTGGTTGGTGAGTGTGGTAAGAATATGTATAGGTATATGTAGGTCATGGCAGAAAAAGTGAGTAAATCTGGATAGGTTTGAGGAGTCATTAAGAGCAACAGAAAAAAACAAACACAACCTTGCAGAACAGAGTCCAAGATGCCGTGTGAGGTAAGAGTTGCTCAAAGAATTCATGAGTCAGACCCATGACAAGCTGTCCTGAACCAGATTTTTTTTTTTAAAAAGATCAATTTTAGTATTGACTCTGATTATTTGCAATCATAAATAAGTTGACTCAGATTTCCAAAGCAAATGATAGTGCACGAAATCACACTGGCAGGAAGCTGAATGTGGAGTGGTCCAAAAACCTTGTGTGGAAGTGTTCGCTATGAATCTGGCTGAAGGAGCCGCATTTTGTGCATATACAAGAGCTCGATGCTGTTAAAAGAAGAAAATAAAAAAGGAGAAAATAAATCCATTAACTCACCGTATGGGACCATTAAAGGATGAATTTCAAAAGGAAGAGCTGGGAAGCCAAACTGTTCCAAATCCTCCTGGGAAGATAGGGGATCTGAGACCTGGATATGCTGCTAATGGAGGTGTGTGAGACATTGAAAACTGACACAATTAGGTTTTTAAATTATCTCTGGGCATTTTTGAATGTTCAGACAATTAATGGACTTGCTGAGCAAACATACAGTCAGCATTTGAGACCTGAAACAACAGAACCATTAAGAAGCAACCTTTTGAAGTCCCCCCCACAAGGCTACAGTAGGTATTTGTGCTTGATGTCCATGCTTCAAACAGATTAATTGAGTGTGATGCTTGGGTGGCAACTGTGTTTGAAGAGATACTACTGCTATGGCATTGCCTTCTACAGAGAAGAGGCTGCACTGACAGTCCTATTCTGTAGCCCGAGGAAACATCACCCAACCTGTTTTTACTGTGTATTTCTTTTCTCCCAGTGTACTATGAGTTCGAATGCACTTTTCTCCTTGAAAGGTGAAAAACCAGAATTATCTTATTTCCTCCCTCCCCCAATTTGGGGGAAAAAAAAGTCCCAAATCAATTCCCCAACTACTGTATGCAAAGCAAACTCATTAAATTTGTAAAAGTGACCAGAATGCAAAAGTTTGGCAGCTGTGTGTAAGAGGTTTCCAGAGAGAATGAATTTTTGTACAGTGTGTAATGTATTGGGATTTTACTTGAACTGTTTCACCTGTCTGTTTGAATGCTGCTTAAGGTTGGTGTGTCTGTGTTGCAGTCACTGACTAGCCAGACTTGCTGTCTCCAAGAGGATCATTGGATGATTTGGGGAGGGAATGGGTTCCTTTAAACCTATTGGCCACCACCTAGTGGCCAACTGTATAAGTAGCTGCGCAGAAGCCTCTGTTCTCAGTTCTGTTCTGTTCTCAATAAAGCAAAGTTCCTGTTTGCAACCTCTCATCTCGCTTATTGCCAGCAAAGAACTTACTACACAACACAGTGTATATGATATTCTATAAACCTGATTATCATAAATTTTAGTTATCTTTCTTATAATCTTCCTTCTCCAAGACCTAACTTGCACAACTAGTACAAAGGTTGCCATGTTTTCTTGGCTAGCTATGACTTGCAGATGTTGGATGAAATCCTCTCCTTGTAATTGTTTCAGGTTTTCTTTTTCCCTCCTGCATTTTAAATTTTGCATTTATGTTTTATTGAGGCTTTTGCATTTGAAATTGTGAATATGGGTAGTTGCATGATTGAAGCCATTTATTTATTTACTTATTTATTTGTATCCTGCCTTTATTATTTTTACAAATAAGTCAAGACAGCAAACCTCTCCAACACACCTTCCTCCTCCTATTTTCCCTGCTACAACAACAACCCTGTGAGGTGGGTTGGGACGAGAGAGAATGACTGGCCCAAAGTCCCCCAGCTGGCTTTCATGGCTAAGGCGGGACTTGAACTCAACGTTTTCATGCTTTCTAGCCTAGTGCCTTAACTATTAGACCAAACTGGCTCTCTTTATGTGTCATTGATGAACCTACAACAGCACAGGGCTTCAATCAAGCCATCCTGACTTTTTCGAGCCCTTGTTCCCAAGCCCCTCCAGCCAAAGGAATTTCTGGCCTACTTGCTGTACTTCGCTCTGTCCTGCACAAAAACTTTCATTCAACTGTGCAGTGAGGCTCCCTGCATCTGCCCCCCAGCCTCCCTCTCGCTTGTCAATGCTCATTTCATGCTGGATGCCTGCACAGATGGTTGGACCGTTGTTGTTGTCATTGATGGTGGTGGTGAGGATTGTTTTGTTTGTAGACTCAATAGTGGAAGTGTGACCGTTTGTCTATTTGGTTTTTTCTTTTAACAGGGGGAATTTGAAAATAATTTTGCTCTGTTTCTGCTTCTATCCCAGGTGACAAGGAGAACTGTTGAACTGTGATTTGCTGTTTTAAAAACCAATAGTGAAATGCTGGCTATCATAAATACAATTTTATTTTATTTATTTTATTTTATTTTATTTTATTTTATTTTATTTTATTTTATTTTATTTTATTTTATTTTATTTTATTATTTTATTTTATTTTATTTTATTTTATTTTATTTTATTTTATTATTTTATTTTATTTTATTTTATTTTATTATTTTATTTTATTATATTTTATTATTTTTTTATTATTTTATTTTATTTTATTTTATTTTTTGCATTTCTCCCTTCTCCCTCAGTGAGGGACTCTGGGCCGTGCATCATAAAATATCAGAATATAACAGAAGCATATAAAAATTAAAATGTTAAAATCAAAATTTCAAAGTTAAAATTTTTTTTAGAGAGAGGCAAGCATAGGTAATTAAGCTCTGTTAAAAATAGAAGTGAAAAGGTGAATTTTGAAATTTATGGAAATCCCCTCTTCTCACTCAAGAGAGAGGAAGAAGAGTAAAAATATCATTCCCACCCACCCACCCAACCCCCCGCTTCCAAAAAGATAAGCCTTTGGAGTGGAAAGCCATTGAAAGTTGCTTTCCAGGTTGGAGGGCATCAAGGAAGGAGCAGTGGAATCCGCCCATCAAGGGCAGATTAGGCAAAACACCAAGGCTCAACATCCCTGTGACCAGAACCAAGGAAAAGACTGAAATTTGGAAGAGGGATTTCTTCAGTTGGCTTCATTTCCAGCCAGACTCCAGTGAGCTTAAGCATGCTTAGGTCAATATTAGTTTGCACTTTTGCTAGAAACACATTTGGCCTGAGAAAATATGGGACAAAATGTTCTGAAGTAAGAAGATCTCAGCATTCAGATAAATCATGCAGACAAACAAAAACTAAGCATTTTTTAAAAAAATGATATCTATATGCTGTGTTACTGCTGTTAGCCACCAGTACTGTTCCTTTATTGCTTTTTAACAAACTCTCCATTTTTTTTTTAAAAATGTCTTTGTTGTGGTCCTTGCAAGGTTATTTGGGTTCTTCATACTGCACGGACTTTGTGACAAGCAGAGAAGCCCAACTTGGGGTCCAAGAGATAGTCCACAAAGATGTAGTAGAAAAGATAGTTCAAGATGCCCTGGACGATAAGCACCCCATTTTATCTTGTGGTGTTTTGGGTTTTTTGTTTTTTTTGAAAACTTCTCGTTTTTTAAAAAAAATGCGTATTGTCTGTCTTCATTAAATTTTCTGTTATTTTTAATTACATGTATAAGGCTGCCCAACTGTACAGTGATTCTGGATGGTATATAGTAACAACAATCCAAAATAAAAGAAAATAAAATACATAAAAACTAAAATGTCTAGAACAGAGGTGGAGAACAATGGCCCTTTTATGATTTGTGGGCTTCAACTCCCAGAGCAGGCTGGCTCAGGAATTCTGGGAGTTGAAGTCTACAAGTCATAAAAGGACCATCGTTCCCCACCCCTGGTCTAGAAGAACAACAACCATTAAAATCTAGCCAAGGATTGTCATCTCTTCTAGTTCAAAGCCTGGGAAAAGATCCATGTTTGCAGAGCCCCTTTAAACCCTGCCAGGATAGGGGAATTTGATTCCAGATAACAGGAACTATGACAGAGAAGGCCTGGTTCCTAGGTCTCATCAAGTGATACTGGCTAATGGATGGATTTGGAGCATGCCAGCTGTGCCTGATTATACAGGCTGGGCAGAGTCCAGGCAGTCAGTCCTTTAAGTTATCAGGCCCTCTGCCATGAAGAACTTTATCAGTGATCACCAGCACCTTGAAAAGCCTACTGACAACCAGCCAGGTCATGCAACAAAGGTGATGAGGAGGCCTACTCATAATTGCCTGTGTCAACTCTAGTTTTCCAATATTTTCAAGGGCAGCTCCATGCATGGGTAAAAATGTTTTCAGAATTCCTGAGATGGATAAAACATAGTCCATATTGTCACTGAAGCACTATTGCCTTACCAAAAAAAACCAGTGTAAAGTTTTTGGTATAATAGCTGTGGTGGTGCAGTGGTTAGAATGCAGTATTGCAGATTAACTCTGCTCACTGCCAGAACGTCGATTCTTTCGATCCTGACTGGCTCAAGGTTGACTCATCCTTCCAGCCTTGCGAGGTCAGTAAAATGAGGGCCCAGATTGTTGGGGGGCAATATGCTGATCCTGTAAACCATTTAGAGAGGGCTGTAAAGCACTGTGAAGTGGTATGCAAGTGTGGGAAGTCAGCTCCCCAGAGAAGGAAATATTAAAAGGGCAGAAAAATATATTTCCTAAAAGATACTGAAGAACCAGGAAAGCATGCCCAGATTTCTTAATAGTCTCAGGTCTCCGTTCCCCAAGCAGAAAAACCAGTTCTATAGATATGCAAATGTGAACCATCAGGAAGGTTGGAGCTAGAACATTAAGAAGACAAAGACACCTAAAATCTACATACCCCAGCAGGACATGACCTTTGGACATAATAGGATCGACCCATCACCATCAGAATGCCAGAAGAGCACACTCAGACTCAGGTCCAAAGTTCATGACACAGGAAATAGCTTCAAACAGGAACAGGAAGCAACTCTAAACAAAAGGATCCAAAGGGTATAAAAACCTACTCCTTACATGTGGTCAGCCCTTCTTTTCTGCTGGAACCATCTTTCTGTCTGGCTTTCTTTTCCAATAAACTACAACCTTCTTCCCAAAGCAGTTGCCATGTTTATTCCCAGCTTGGATGAACCATAATGAAGACTTTTCTTACAACACAAGTTGAAGTGCTATTGCTATAAAGCACGGGTATCAAACTTGCCACGTCACGTGACGTGTCATGACGTATAGTGATTTTTTTTTTGCATTGCTGGAGTTGGGGTGGGCGCAACCTTCATATGATGCAACCGGTGGGCCAGCAGTTTGACACCCCTGCTATAAAGGATTGGCAAATGAACAATGTAGTTCAGCTATAGACATAGAACTATTGAGTTGCAAATGACTTTTAATACCCTGTTATCCAGACTTACTGTATTGCATTGCCATCAATGTCATTTACACTCTTGCAGATGTCTGAGACTTGTTTCAGATTTTAAGGCATTTTATTCTTTTCAGACAATGTCTATGCTTTCTTCCCTATGTCATGGCTTCCTGCATTTTCTACTCTTTTATGATGTCAACTGCTCAATTAGCCATAATAAAGATAATCAAGACTTGTAAAAGACTAGATAGGCGCTGAACTGAACTGCTCATTAACTCCAGGATCCAAATTCATGTCTTTCTAATCTTGGCTTGAAAACACACAGTGAAGGAAAGCTCATCATTTCTTTAGTTAACTGGTTCCACCAGAGTAGTAAAACACCCACATCTCTCAAGATAAACAAAGCTACAAACCACAAATGAAATACAGAGATAAAAAGATATTACTTTGGTTATTAAAACCAATCAAGAACATTTTATAATCTAGTGTTGGGATGTCATTGTGGTGGAAAACATCCCCTTGGAAGGTCCGCAAGTGCCTCAAGCATTCTGGATGCCCTGACATCAAAACATTCCTTCAGTAAGCTGTAGAACTTTTTCTGAAAAGGATTGGAAGGGGCAATGGACCATCAGTAGAAAGCACCACATGATTTAAGTTAAGAATATGTGTGTTCTAAAAGGATTATGTACGCTCATGGGTTTATGCATTCTTCAGGGGAAAAGGCACTGCTTACACTAAATATAATTTAGAACACTTTTTTGCTCATAGGAACTAGAGTGAGTCTGTTTAACCACAGCAAAAAGATCGGCGTGTTAAAAATTCCAAACATCTTTTCCTTTTAAAGAACCATTTTGGCTTTTCCTTTCTTCATTTATCATATGAATAAATTAAATTGAGACAATTTTCTCCAAGAACAATGATAGCATGTTCCCTTATAAACAGAACCTTATTTGGTATCTGGTTGAAAGTTTCCATAATGGAGATCTTTACCTTCAGATCTTTCCAAAATATTTAGGAAATCCATACATAAGAGAAGGTATCATTCAGAAGACAACTAAAGTTCAGGTTCAGTTTATAGCTTCCAACTTGAATGGTTTTGCAGTTGCAAAGTAACATGGTTTACAAGCTACTCTAGCTCAGCTGCAACATTGTTATGTACTAAACTATGGTATTAAGATTGGAAAGAAGAGCCATATTAGTTCAGACTAATTTACTCCTGCACTCTTTTTATACAGTGGCCAAACAGTTGCCTTTAAGAAGCCCATTAGCATTAGGTAAAGGTAAAGGTTCCCCCGCACATGCGTGCTAGTCATTTCTGACTCTAGGGGCCGGTGCTCATCTCCGTTTCAAAGCCGAAGAGCCAGCGCTTGTCCGAGGACGTTTCCGTGGTCATGTGGCTGGCATGACTAGATGCCAAAGGCGCACAGAACGCTGTTACCTTCCCACCATAGTGGTCCCTATTTTTCTACTTGCATTTTTACGTGCTTTCGAACTGCTAGGTTGGCAGAAGCTGGGACGAGTAACAGGCGCTCACTCTGTTACGCGGCACTCAGGATTTGACCCGCCAAACTGCCGACCTTCTGATTGACAAGCTCAGTGTCCTAACCCACTGAGCCACCGCACCCCTTTTCCATTAGCATTACTTGAGGGCAATAATATTTTACAGTGTTCTCTGGAAATGCACATTGGATGCCTTTGACTCAGGAAATAGCATGTAATCTTTGCCCTCCTACATGAAACAGTGTAATGCCATTGTGGTGTAGCGGTTAAGATCCTGAACTAGGACTTGGGAGGCCCAGATTCAAGACCACCTACAGCCATGAAAGCTGACTGGTGACTTTGGGACAGTAATGAGGTTGCTCATTGTTGCTGAATGTAAAGATACCATAAGAAGAACCCTGAAGCCCAATACTTCCATATCCTTAAATGCTTCAAAAGATGAAACATATAATGGAAGCATTGGAAGGCATCTTGGAGATCATCTAATCTAACCATCTACCCTGTGCATACCTGACAGAGGAACATTCACCTTCCATTTAAATACTTTTAGCAAAAGAGAATTGACTTTCTGAGTCACCATTCCATCGTTAACAAGGAAGTGAGAAATTCAGGATAACTCCTACAATTGAACTTTCCAAAGGTGTCCCATCAGCTAGGAAGATACTGGCCCATGAACAGCAGGACAGGCATGAAATCTCACCACCTCACTTGGAATGAACATCTTGCTTGAGTTCTTTGGGCTTCCAGTGCAATACACACTGAGGCTGGCCAGCTGAATGTACATAGCATTCTGCTTGACAGCAGTGAGAAGACACTGAAGGAAATGTTCATCCAGGTTGGAGGTGTATATGACATTACTCATTGTTGGCTGTTTGTGGATACCTTTTATATCACAGAAAGGGCTTGTGCCTAGATCGGCAGTTCAGAGAGCATCAAAACACTCAGGGAGGGATCCAACCTAGAACTAAGGAGAATTTTCCTGACAGTTAGAAAATTAACAATTAATCAGGCAATTAATTGCCATCAGAAGTTGTGGGTGCCCCAACACTGAGGTTTTAAAGAAGAGATTGGACAAGCATTTGTCTGGAATGGTATGAGATCTCCTGCTTGAGCAGGGGGTTGGACTAAATAGAAGACCTCCAAGATCCCTTCCATCTCTGTTATTCTGGAAGTTGTACTGCCCTCTGCCCTCTTATTTATTAAATTTATATGCTGCCCATCTCACTGTTGAAGTGACTGTTGAAATGGCTGTTGAAGTGGCTGTTGAGGCTGGGTGCACCAGCATTCATCTGGGAGAAACCAGGTTTCTTCCAGCTCTCAGAGGATGAGGCCAGGGCAGATGCACCTCAAGCAGAGAAGACAGAGTTCCTAGCCTGGCCAGAAGGTCTGGCCTACTTCTGTCAAACTGATTTTCAAACCCTTTTGTGGCTTTTCCCTTTGTCTACCTTTTCTAATAAACAGTCTGATGGCCCTACCTTTGGGAAGCGCTGATTGTTCCAAGCCTCTTATCTTGACAATGGTTCGATCTGTTATCATCCTGATTTTCTCTGATTGAATGGGAACTGACTCTCATAGTGATGTTGGTTGGGAAAGAAAGGAAAGCCAGGGAATCCATCAAGTGCCACCCTCAAACTGTCTTGCATGAAATCTGTAAGGATAACACCATTTGCTGGCGGTGTTGATGAGGCACAGTGAAGTTTGGCCATATGATATTGATCTACTTTGGAATAAGGATGGCTCAATCTAGAACAGGATCACGTTTTTTAAAATCTCAAATGCTCTGCCAAAAAGCAAAATGGAGGAGGAGGAGGAGGAGAATGAAAAGGGAAAAGGGAAAGGGAAAGGGAAAGGGAAAAGGGAAGGGAATAGGTTGGGGCAGTGCTTTTTTTGTAAAAGAAAAAGGTGCCGGAACCACACATGTCATACAACCCGCCTTGCTTACCCTACAAGGTTCCATCCAAAAAAGGTGCCGGAACTCCGTTCTGAGCATTCTATGAGAAAAAAAGCCCTGGGTTGGGGTGCTGAAAGACTGCTACATGGGTCTGCTGAACAAGCTGCCAAAATTCTGACATACTACATGAACCAGAGTGATTCAGTAGTTAGCAGTTCTATTTGTTCCATCAAAGATGTTTACTGTGAGCTAACAAAATGTTTCAGTCTCAGCTGGGATATCAGAAAAAGGAACTTCTTGACATGAGAGAAATTGGAGCAGGGGAACGACTTATTTATTTAAATATAATTACCTTAATTTGTCTTAATTACATTAAGGAAGGCATTGAGTTCTGTAGGTAAGGCCAGGCTTCTATTAAACATTAAGGAAAAACATCATGAGAAAATTCCACCCATGAGGCCTTTCCATAAAGAGGAATTTTGTCAGTTCTTAAGGACAAGGCCATAATTAAGAGATTTAGTGAGTGTTTTCTTTTCTTTGACGAATTTGGAAAAAAACATCCTCTGTGTAAGTAAGAGCCCTATACAAGATTCAAAGATTTATTTTGGGGAATTGAAGGCAAAAGTTAATGCATTCCACCTAAGTATCACCTTTATGCTAAAATCTAACTTACCCAGGGGTATGAAACTGGCAGTCCATGGGGCAGATGTGTCACGTGTGGGCCACTCCCCCCTGGGTCCACAAAGACAAAAAACTTCACAAAACATCACAATACTTCACATGTTGCGATCAAGTTTGACACCCGTGAACTTACCTCATCTTGTTTTATATGTTATGGTGGATAGAGTGGTATTTTTTAATGCTTCAACTGATTTCTAAATTTGACTGCTATTTATTCTCTATAATGGAGTGTATTTTTTAACTGACATGATCTGATAGTAGATCTACCCTTCTGGGAATAGCTTTTCTTTCCCTGAAATTAAGCAACAATTTGGGAAAGGTGCGTGACACAATGCTAACAGTTTTTCTAATAAAGAGGAAGAGTAAATAGCCTGCATATCTCTGGTGCAGTGACTCAGATAAGTGTTTCACAAATAATAGAATTTAAGAACAATCGGATCTTTTGAAAACTCTTGGGTGTGAGGGCTTTTTTTCAATATTGGGATTCTTAAGAATTATTATAACAGGCATTTTGAGTTTATGAGTCCATGACAAAGCTTTTTAATTAAGAATCTTATCCCTTCTTAACCCAAAAGGGAACTCATTATTAAGCAAACGTATATGGATATTCCATTGAAGCCAGGTTTAAGCAGTTGCTTTTTAAATTATCTTTTCTTTAATAAGCCATGATGGGATCACATATTAAGCCATCGTTTCCAAGCTAAAATAGTTGGTTGGCATATTACATAAACCTAAACCCAACAAATCACATTCTGGCTTATTCCAATAACTTAGTCAATATTGTCACAGTGTACATAAGTAGTAAGACCTCTAGTTTGCATTTTGTCAAGATAAACTCATTCTTAATTGGTACTAGAGATAAATTTTTCACAATTCAACCTTGGCTTAGTGTTCCATGGAACTGTTGTGATTCAGGGTCAGCCTGTGGGTTCGGCAGTTGGGTCGGACGATTCAGAGGAGGAGGAGGGGGGTGTTGGAGAGCTTGCTGAGGATAGCCTTGAGGCTCCGCAGAGCCCTCAGCCAGGCCCCTCCCATCTGGTTACAATGCAGACCCAGCTGTGTGAGCCTGACAGCGTGGATGAAGATGACCCACAGCTGGCCCTGTTCAAGGACATCTGATGCAGGAGGCAGTCAAGCAGGAGTAAACAGAGGAAGGCAATGGGGCACCTCGGAAGGAGGCAGAGAGAAGCCATGCCTTGAACTGTTTAAAAGGGGAATGTGTGGGAGGGCTGGTTTGCTGAAGGCAACCGTTTGAATAGCTCCTGTTTCATGGTTTGTGTTTTGTTTTGCTCTGTTTGCTTTTGTGTCCATAAATTTGGCAGGCTTAGTTCCAGCCTCTTGCCTTCTTGTAAAGGGGTTGTCCCTGCCTTTTCTGCAGGGCCGGTAGTAGGCTGGTACAGAACAGGAACAATGAAATTCCATCAAATGTTATGGGATAAACTTCAGTAAGCAAATTGTTTACATGCTAAAAGAAGCTCTTTTAAACGTTGAGCGTATGTACCACTTCCTTCTTCTTTCTGTGTGGGTTGAAAAGAACTCCCAACCCTAATTCTTCTCCTAAATTAGGACTTGTGAAGTTGTCTGGATCAAGGATCATGATTCATAACAGATTCTGGTCAGTTTCCAAAGATTGATTGCAGGCACTGGCAATCAATGATGCTGTAAGGTAGAGTTAAGCAGAATTTGTTACAATCCCTCCCAAGCTGTAGTTTCAAGAAAACAGAACTAAGAGCAATAAGAGAGGGAAGAAAAGAGGAAGGCAGATGAGTTCAAGGCTCAGAAAACTTTTCCACCTGATTTTTAATGTAATACTTTATTTAGTCATGTGATATGTCCCACTAATCTTGTATACTGGGGTTTGAGATGAAAGGTAAAAAAATTCACACTTGCTAGCAATCAGATGCAGTTTCACACTAACCCTTTAAACATTTTATTAATGTTTTTCCTTCCCCCCCTAAGCAGGACTCTCTCAATTTGCCTCAAATATTTGTTCTAAAAGAAACTCTATAATTACTTAGAGATGTATATGAACTCTTCCAGGTTGACTAATTTTACTCTTCATCATCCTTCTTCTTTCAGGTGTATATGTTACATTAGGCTCATTCTTAATGGGTGGGCAATTAGTGCATATTTGTGAGAAGAAATACTCTTTCCTTGGACTGCTATTTCAAAGTTATTTCTTGGTATACTTTTGATATGTTTTGGTAACCAGGAGTCTTCGATATTTATCTTGGAATATGAGACACTGTGAGGCAGTATAGCAATGAAGTTATAGGAATAAGGACACCCAAGTGCAAGTTGACCCTCAACTACAAATGTTCACCAATGACCTTGGGCCAGTCATTCTCTTTCGGCCTAAACTACTTCACAGGGTAAGAAGAGAAGGAAAGGATGCTATGCACATCATCTTCAATTCCTGAATTATGGGTGGGATAAAAATCTATCAAATATATAAATAAATACAGAATGTGTATCAGTTCATCCTCAAAATATGACGGCGAGGATGCAGTAAGAATTTGATCCAGCTTTGTTATCTAATTTTTTTTTCTTTTAACAACGCTGTAATCTCTTGTATAGGGGTGGAGTTGGGGTGACTAAATGGAGCTGAACATGTATTAGGCAGATGCCCTTCCTGATGCCTATGTGCAGCTCACAGCAAGATATTTTTCCTTTGTGCCCAGAGAAAAAAATATCTGCCGCTACCTTGGATCAAACTCACAAGCCTCCTGATTGTTAGGCGAGAGTTCCACCTCTAGGCCACCATGCCATTCTCTCTTTTTTTTTTATTAAAGAGTTTTACAAAAACAAAATTTTACAATATATCCCCAAATCCCTCCCACCCCAAACCCACCCACTTCCCCCCCCACTTCCCAGAGCTAAATACAGGGTTATAGTTACAATAATCATATTCTAAATAAAAATTATGCATAATATACAATTAACCAAATTCATAATGTGCTTTAACTCCCCTTTAACATAACTACAAACAAAGTACCAATAACAATATCCCACTAAAATCTACTCATAAGCTAAATGGAACTTTTTAGTCCCATATTTGTTCTGAATATATCTAGATATATTATATCTCATTATCTAGAATAGTTAAGAGGGCTATATCTATAGCAGCTCCCTTCTCCAGTGCCCGAAAGTTGTAAAGGAAAAAGGAAGCACATTCTGTTCTGAAAATAGATTGTTCTTCATGAAAATATCTCCAGCAGTCACTGATTTTTGTTGAGGACACAGTAAGGCTGCTTAAAGCAGGGGTGTTAAAGTTCTGGCCCGCGGGCTGGATGCGTCATAAGGAAACTGCTCCCACCCCATTGCTGGCAATGGGGAAAAAGTTCCAATACGTCGCATGACGTCACATGACGTTGCAAGTTTGACATGTCTGGCTTAGAGTCTTCTCACAGAGCTCACTGTAGTGCAATGGCGTATGTATTATTTTTTTTAAAAAAAAATGTAATTCCCGGTCATCGTAGAAGTTCCAGATTAGGAAGGTTATTTTTAAAAGGCTGTCATTTTATACATCTTGGAAACTGTATTAAAGTGACAAATATATTCCTGATGGTGATGCATAATCTATCCTGACAAAATTGCAGTTAATTTCTTTAGTGGAAGAATTGCTAAACGAGAAAATAAGGTTTTTCTTTATATTCTTAGTACAAATTCCTGCAGTTCAGCCAATCTCAATGTATACATGGTTGTACTTTTGACAATAAAGGTTCATTCATTCATTATTTTAATGCTTAGTGATCTAATTCAGCTTGGTGCTTGAACGTTTTTGACTTACTGCATTTTTTTTTGCTTTTTTTTCAGTTGATTAGAAGGATGCTATACAGGTATTCCTTGACTTACAACCCTATGTTTGGTGATCATCCAAAGAGCACTGAAAAATGACCATTTTTCACACTTACGACTGCTGCAGCATCACTATGATCAGTTGATCAAAATTTGCAAACTTGGCAACTGGCATGTGTTTATGATGGTTCTGCGGTCATGTGATTGCCCTCTGTGACATTCTGACAACCAAAGTCAATGGGGAAGCCAGATTCACTTAAAAGCCATCTTACTAACTTAACAACTGCAGCGATTCACTTGATAACTGTGGCAAGAAAAGTTGTAAAATGGGGGAAAACTTGCTTAACAACGGTCTTGCTTAGCAACAGAAATTTTGGGTTCAGTTGTGGTCATAGATCAAGGATTACTTATATATGGTTTCTCTTGCTGGTATTTTACTTCTTTTAATGAAGATTGGCCTGAGAATAGGCAACTGGTTTAAGCCTCACAAAACACAGTTTGTTTTACAGCTGACTGTAGATCTGAAATTTTCATTCCTGTTCAACATTTTAGATCTGCCATCTCCAATTCACGTAACAGCCAAATGGATCAAATGTTGGCTATACTGGATGAGAATAGCAATAGAAATGCCACTTTTGCACAACACTGGCATGACTTATATACCGCTTCACAGTGCTTTACAGCCCTCTCTACATGGTTTTACAGAGTCAGTATATTGCCCCCAACAATCTGGGTCCTCATTTTACCGACCTTGGTAAAATGGAAGGCTGAGTCAACCTTGAGCTGGTCAGAATCGAACTGCTGGCAGTCAGCAGAATTAGCTTGCAATATTGCATTCTAAGCACTGCACCACCACAACTACAAAACTTTTCATCTGTAGAAAACTTGGATGGAGAAGGCTGCTCTAATCACTGTGGCAACAATCCTAGGAGAAATCCTTCCCGATGTTAAGAGACTTTTGTCAGAGCATGGTTTTAGGATTATGCTGTATAACATGATTTTATGCCACATCTGTTGAGTTCTATTCTTTAGTTTCCCCCAGTTTGTTACAAACCTCCATTCCAGAGGTCTACTAAGGAAGATACTTTCTTATCAAAGACAAGCAGCAGAAATTTACTTGCTAGAAATACAGCTCGGTTCTGCAAAGTAACATTATAAGCTAATGGATTCAAATGACTGCTCTGGAGCAGTCACATTTTGGCTTAATTGAGGAGGTTTCTTGTGAAACTTAGTGTTCTTCTAAAAGCATATAACAATTTCTTATCTTCCATGAACTCTTCCTCTTTTGTTATCCACAATGAATAAGAACCTTTCCAGAATTGTGCATGCTATAAATAGAATATATCCTAAATCAGGAATATATTTTGGAGGGTTATATTCTATATTGGCCTTTGAGGGAGACAGAGGCTGTGGTACAAGAAATATATACATGCAGGAAAAGCAGTGAGCATGGACAGAATTTTTTTTTAAAAAACCCCAAATTTGATTTGATGTGCATGTACAATGTACATGGAGTTAACAATATGCTATATAAATAGTTAATATAATTGCGGTGGCAGTGATTGACTGATTACGTCTACCAGATGCTCTCAAACTGCCAAGGATTCATTTCCCCATCCCATCACTCAGATGTTGACTAAATCCAAACACATCTGGAGGACATCATACTTGATATTCAATTTATCCTCCTTCTTTCTTCCTCTGACCCCATTGCTCCATTTTTAATGCTGTTTTTATTGGGCTTGTAAAACATTTTAGGATGGTGAATTTGGGCCAGTCAGTCTCTCTCAGCCCAGCCTACCTGGCAGGGTTGTTTTTTGTCATGGGGAAAATAGGAGGAAGATCTGTTAAATACATTTGCCACCTTATTTTAAAAAAATAATAAAGGGATGATAAATAATAGAGATAAACAAACGAACAAACGAACAAACAAATAAATAAATTCTTTGTAATAAGAAGCAAAACAGAAACCCCTGTAACAAAATTAATAATAAACCATAGAGGACTAACTATGGTACCTTGCTCACTTGTTTGTCTTACTGGGTTAATTTGTTTGTTTTCCTACTGTATAAGACTATCTTACCTATGTTTTTTTAATAAGCAGAATTCATTCAAATGACCCAAGCCTGGAAGGTTTATAATCCAGTAGATGGTTATATGAAACTTGAAAGTTCTCTTTTTTTTGTGAAAGCAAAACTCCCAGCATTTTGGAACTTCCCATTTCTGACCATTTTAGACACATCACAAAACTTTCTTGCCGGTTTTTTTAAAGTTTTTTTAAAAAAGCTAAATAATGAGTAAAATAATGTGGCAGTACAAGTCCAGATTGTAATTGAATTTAGTGTAATTTATTCCTTAGAAAACAGAAATTTCATCATTGATGTTTAATTTCTATGAGGCCTTTTTCTTCTCATTAAACTTATTGACCCATCTTGTAGAACAACCAATTTCCTTTGTAATAATTAAGATGTATCACAGAGCTACTGAAATTATTCCAGGAAAATTAGTTTCTGGAAGAAAATGGAGAAATTATAAAGTCAGAATAGAATTCTGAATATCTCTAGTATAGATTCCAGAGCCCTTGATGCAGGTCTTTTGTATTTTATATTTTATATTATTGTGTAGTGGAGTTGGGGTGAAAATGGGGCCAGCTGAGAGGCTTTGCAGTAGCCCTGCTGATTAGTCAGGAAGATGAGGAACTCCGGCAGCTGCCATGAGTCTGGCGGTGGGGCGTGGCTCGGAGGAGGGAATTAAAAGGAGGAGAAAGCCAATGGGAGGAAGAGTGAAGGCTTGGTGGAGCTTGCCATTCTGAGCCAACTGATCAAAGATAGAGTAAGAAACTGGGGTTTTCGTGTTTGCTTTTTTTGCTTCCTTTCAGGCAAGTCGGATGAAAGGGGGAGGGATAGAGAGAGTAAGAGTAGTTGCTGGAGTTGATTGCTTGAAGCAGGCCAGAAAGGGAGGGATAGAGGGTGAGAGTAGTTGCTGGAGCCATTTGCTGGAAGCAGGCTAGGCAGAGAGAGAGCTTGCTAGAGCTGTTTACCTAAAGCAGGCCAGACAGAGAGAGGGGGGGTGAGAGTGGCTGGTTGGAGCTGTTTGCTTGAAGCAGGCCAGGCACAGAGAGAGACGGAGGGTGAGAGTGGCTGGTTGGAGCTGTTTGCTTGAAGCAGGCCAGGCAGAGAGAGAGAGAGAGAAAGGGAAGGGTGGGGAAAGGTGAAGTTTTATTGTTTCTTTCTCTTTTGTTACAGGCAGGCCAGACAAAGAGAGGGAGAGAGGGGGAGAGGGTAGTTTGGGGAGTTTTAATTCCTTTTCCTCATTGGAGTAAGTGAGGCAGAGGGCGAGTTAGGGAAGAGTTTGACATACATCTTTTAATGGGAGGTAAGGGTTTTTTTCTTTATAGGATCAGCTGGGGGAGATAAAAAAGGGGTTACATGGAGTGAGGTCAGAGAGGGGCAAGGAGACCAGACAAGGGAGCCCTCTGCTAGATTGGTTGCCATTGTCCTGGGCAAGTTGTTGCCACCAGAGACTGGCTACCATTGCTTTAGGCAAGTTGCTGTCACCAGAGACTGACCGCCATCATTCTAGGCAAGTTGCCATCACCAGAGGCTGATTAACATCATTCTGGGCAAGTTGTTGTCATTAGAGATTGACTACCATCTTCCCTGTAAGTTCTTATTGCCTGAGATCAACCACCATCATCCCAAGTGAGTCACCATTGAGAGCGACCATCACCACCCCATGCCGATCGTGACTGAATACCACCATTATACATGCCCTGTTAGGCAGAAGCACCAATGTGAGAGACCTCTTTGGGCTGGTGGCCATTTGGAGGGGAGGTTAGAGGGCCCGGATTTAGGCAGTCCCTACGGGGGTGGCACTACATGTGGGGACTCATTGGGATGTCTTGTCTGGCCTTCCCCTTTGGAGGAGGGGGGCAGGTGGTCTCACGTAAGGATATGAGCCAGGTAAGCAAAATGGACCCCACCACCATTACTAAGTGGTGTGAGGACCAGAATAGTGAGGTTAAAGTCGAGTGTAGTAATTGATGTCCCTGGTGATGTTTGGCCAGAAGAGCGAATTTCTACAGACATTGAGGACTCTTGTCCTGGACCAGAGGGTATATGTGGTGAACATAAGGGTGGACCAGGACACTGCCCATTTCTATGTTCTGTTGTAGTGGAAGAAAAGTGTTCCGGAGTGCTTTCAGGTAGAGAGCCTTCAATGGACTGAGGATATTAGGGCAGGGGTGATATTCCTGGCTGTATGGACCACGTTCTTGGCTAAACCATTGGGGCAGAAAAGGGAAACACGTGCTTAGTTTAAAGTAGGGGCACCAGAGGCAGAGTTTGTACAGTGTAGGGGAAGTCTGACCTCCATACAAAACTTGACTGGCAGTTATTGTGTGGGGGCTGGATATAAGAAACTACGTATTTTCTCAGGGATGCAACCAGTACCAGAGGCGGAGGAAGAATATGAAACCTGGATGGAGCAGGCAGTACAAGCAGTCGAAGAGTGAGATATACCAGGTGTGCAAAAAATGCTGAGAGTCAGAGAAAGTTTAAAGGGCCCTGCTGCAGAAGCTATCAGAAGTCTAACATTGAGCCTAGGGCATTTTACTGTGCACGACTACCTCTCCCTTTTGCATGACAAAATTGGGTTTGCTGAAACAGTTTCCAGCTTACTGTTTCGCTTTGAGCATATGTATCAAAAGAGAGGTGAAAGGCTGTCTGAGTATATAAGACGATTGAACAAATTATTATATCAGGTTGTGGAAAGGGGTGGGCTGGATCCAACTGAAATGAAGCAAGCCCAGATGGAACAACTTTTCCGGGGTGCTTTAGCCTTGGATCCAGTCCGGAATCAAATAAAGACCGAAGCCAAAGGGAACATCTGGCGGTATCATGGTCAGTAGGTCTTATGTGATGGAGAGGTCGTGTCAGATGAGATGTTATCTCCCCATCACAAGTCCTACTGACCACACAAAGTCCTAATAAGCAGAAGAATACTGACACTGACATGCCCTAAACTCTACTGAAGATGTTACCCAGCCTGGTAACAAAACCTTTGGAAACCAACCCACAAGCTCAGAGAACGAACCTCCACCCTCATCTTCCACCCGAACTACAGATATTCACCACTATCACAATATTATAAGAAGATTTACTGAAGTTCATTTAAAGAATCTCAAATGGGAGAAGGAAATAGAGTGGTATAGTTATGGGCAATCTATAGTAGAATGGCATGTTTTCATTGAGAAAAAGTACAGTAATGCACCTTTCCATCAGTAGGTAAAGATTAAAAATGTACTGTATGTGAGAAAGAGTCAGACCTCCTTAATGCAAGCATGTGTTTTCCTAGGATTGTATAGCACCGTAGTGGAGAACCTATGGCATGCGTGCCGCAGGTGGCACACAGAGCCCTCTCTGTAGGCACGCATACCCTCACCCCAGTCCTAGGCCTTCAGCTGGGTTTTATAAAACTTTTTCGCTTTAGGCCTCCGCCGCCATGTGCAAAAAAAAGGTTCAATTAATTAATCAATTTCAACTTCTCACAGGAAGAAAAAAAGATCTCGCAAAGTTGGAATTGATTGAACTTTTTTGTCCCACCCAGTCTGCCGTTACCACCACAGACATGCCTGCCCAATGAGCCACACACACACACACACACACATTTGGCCACACCCACCCAATGGGCCACACCCACCCGGCACCCAATGATACATAAGTGGGTTTTGGGTTGCAGTTTGGGCACTCAGTGTCCAAAAGGTTCGCCATCACTGGTATACCACCTTTAGAGACAGATGCCCAAGTGCAATGTGTACCCACACTTGATGTGAAGCACCTTTGGATTTAAAGCACAGCACATTCCTTTTAATCAGAAATTATAGCTATTAAGCCTAATGTCAACCAACTCACGATATAAAATTAAACATTATTTAAATTCATGGAAGTTGGGGCTCTTGATGTGTTTAATTACAAATTCCGTCATGAACACATAGCAGAGTGGCTGAGGATTCTGGGAATTATACTTTAGTACATCTGAAGAGCTTCAACATACCAGAGATTGTGCTAATCTACAAACATTACAGGCCACATATAATCCTGTTTTTAGTGTCCACCATACTATCCTAGTAAAATTAGTAGTAGTGATGAAAAACAAGTCTTGGGATTACTAAAGCAAATACTGAAATCAAGACTGATATAACAGCAATGAAATCCACTTTCCAAAGCATATTAAAGTCATACAATAAAGCTTTTCTGGTAAGTAATCAATAGAATGCTGCACTACTTTACTAGAAGCGTGTAGGAGGAACAGTAAAGGTTAAAATTGTATTAGTGGGCTTGTTGCCCAGAAGAGAATTGCAGTATCTGCTTGTACAGCTTATATGTGGGAGAAAGTATGAAAAAAAATGAACCACTGCAACAAAGCTGGAAATTTGGGGAAGTTTTGTTTTGCTTATTATAAAAAGCAAATGATAAAGAAAAAGTAATAATTGCACTCCTTCTTTATATTCCCAGAATGATATAATCTACTTGTTGGGAATTAATGGCAGAGCCAGAGATGATACAGAAGACCTTTTACTTCCAGAGAGAAGAGTAGTTGGTGAGAAATCGGGCAGCATATGCCCTTTGGAACTGCAGCATGAGGTGGTTAACATTTTCAGCAGAGAGACCAGATAAGAATTCAACTGATCTTAGGATTGGGTAGGAAAGAGTGTTCTGGATGAGAAAGCATGGAAAAAATGACTGCAGGAGCCATACTGGTAATTGGAAAAGCCACTGCTCAGATTGAATGGGAGCTGTGTCTTAAGCAACTTAAATGAAGCACCAGGTAGCTAGATCCAGATATAATTAAATTGTAGAGGCCTGCAATGGGGGGGGGGGGCAGAATCTGCAGATGGAAACTTATCAAAGAGAGGTCCAACCTAGAACTAAGGAGAAATTTCCTGACAGTGAAAACAAGTCACTATTTTGCCTTCAGAAGTTGTGGATGCTCCAACACTGGAGGTTTTTTTTTTATTAAAGAGTTTTACAAAAACAAAGTTTTACAATATATCCCCAAATCCCCCCCACCCCAAACCCGCCCACTCCCCCCCCCACTTCCCAGAGCTAAATACAGGATTATAGTTACAATAATCATATTCTAAATAAAAATTATGCATAATATACAATTAACCAAATTCATAATGTGCTTTAACTCCCCTTTAACATAACTACAAACAAAGTACCAATAACAATATCCCACTAAAATCTACTCATAAGCTAAATGGAACTTTTTAGTCCCACTGGAGGTTTTTAAGAAGAGATTGGATAGCCAGAATGGTATAGAGTCTCCTGCTTGGGCAGGGGGTTGGACTAGAAGACCTCCAAGGTCCCTTCCAACTCTGTTATTCTGTAAGAGTACACATTGTTGAATTACAGTAGATGAAGTAGTTTTGGATATGGACCATCCAACTTCCCAAGTGACAGTCAGGGGACACAGCGGACTGCCCTCTGTCTAGAGTGAGCAGAGAGGCAGGCATGTTCCTGCCCTAATTGAGACTCATTCCATGGGCTGCATAAAACCCCTGTCATCTTTTGTAGTCCTCATAGCCATCTAAATATATAGGAGCATGTAATGGATATAGTCCAGTGGTGGGATTCAGCCACTTCGCACCAGTTTGGCAGAACCAGTATCTATTTTTTTTCTCCTTGCCCAGAATGGACTTCCGAAAGCGGCATCCACACAGAGAACCTGTTGTTCACATATTTGAATCCCACCACTGATATAGTCGTATTTCTCAAGTCGTCCAGAAGCTTCCTCTACTATAACATGTAACACACACAGGGATTGGAATAAATCTTTGTAGATCAAGCCATCACACGGAAACCCCCTTTAAGTCATCAATGAAACAGTTAATTTTTTCAAAAACAAATTGCTGGGTTTCAACAACTTCTCTTTTTTTCCAGTATGAGAAGAAATGAGTGCTGAGCTGAAATTCTTTTTTAAAGAGAACTATTTTTAGCAACTCTACACATTTCCTTATACTCTGTGATATCACTGTATAGCCACAGTTGGATTGGCTATACATGATTCCTTTTTTTAATATAATATTTTATTAATTTTCCAATTTCACATTTAAGTATTTAAAAAGCAACGTGGTGGTTGGGTTAATCAATAGTTCGATAACAAAATCTTTAGTACAAATCTCAAGTTACAACATCAAATATTTCCTCTCTGTTTCCCTTAACATTTACTGTCTCGTATTTAAGCTAATACAGTTCTTATTATATCAACTCAGTAAAAAGATCATTATTACATTTATCAATAATTTTTTAGCTTATACGTATCTTAATTATTTTTTTACATTCAATCTTCATAAAAATCCATATCCTGTTATTAATTTTTCCCCAATTTTTAGTTTCCCATAAATATTCCAATTTAAGCTTTGATATTTATAATTTTCAGGCTTTAGGTAACCAAGATTTCCCTTATCTCAATTCATAATAGAATCTAATATCCAAAATACACATTTTATCTATTTGAATATAATCTTGTTTTATTTCCTAAAAGTTATCTATTTCCCACCACCTGAAAGCAGGACAAGAAGCAATGGATGGAAACCAGTCAAGGAGAGAAGCAACCTAGAACTAAGGAGAAACTTCCTGACAGTTAGAACAATTAACCAGTGGAACAACCTACCTCCAGAGGTGGTGAATGCTCCAACACTGGAAGTTTTTAAGAAGAGACTGGACAGCCACTTGTCTGAAATGGTATAGGGTTTCCTGCCTGAGCAGGGGGTTGGACTAGATGACCTCCAAGGTCCCTTCCAACATTATTATTATTATTATTATTATTATTATTATTATTATTATTATTATTGTTGTTGTTGTTGTTGTTGTTGTTGTTATTATTATTGTTATTGTTATTTAATACAATATCCCCTTTAATAAATCAAAACCATTGTATGTATTACCTGGCTTAATCAATAAATCAAACATATTCATAATAATTATTTTTTTTCCTTTTAGGTCTAATTTTTAAATATTAAACAGATAAAATCCTTATTTTCAACTAATTTCCAAATATTTTAAATCTAATGACCAGAATTTTCCTTATCTCAACTTCTCCCTTTAACCCTCTAATTAATAATATGAAATCCCCTCTAATAAATCAAAACCCCAATTTTCTTCAGCCTTATTCTGGCTTTCTTTCTTTGCCAACTAGGCTTCCATATCAGTGCTTTTAGATCATCAAATAGATCTCCCTCTATTATTATACATGTTATTTGAAATAAAGGAGACCATTTAATTGCCATTTTTTGAAAGGACTAGCCCATTTGTATTCATTAAGTTGTCTCCCTATTATTCCAATTCCCCATGATTGCCCTGAAATGTTTATCTTCCATTCAATCTGTTCTTCTTTCTCAAATTTCTTCTGATTTATATAGAAAGTCTTTTCCATTTTCAGTGTTGTCACTCCCTTTTCTGGATTTTCCATTAACTGTATTTGTTGGTCAATTGAGTCCTCTGTTTGATTGTTTGATTTGATTGTTCTACTTCTTCTGCTATCTTCTGCGTTGTTAGTTATTTGGTTGTAGTCAAAGTTTGGGTTTGTGTATCTAAGTTGGCGTCTTGATCTTTTATGTTAGGTCTTATTTTATCACAAGCTGAAAGAATGGTTTCATGTATTGCTTTCAACATGGAAAGGATCTTTTCCTGGTCTTCATCCATCTCTTTCATGTGTTTATAAATAGTCTTTATAGTAGAAGTCATTTGTCAAGCAAGAGTTTATAGTCCAAGGTATTTCATCATCCCATATAGTAATCAATATTCCTCAAATAAAGAGATAGGAAGGCAATTCCCCACATATAACTCTGAAAGTCAGTAAAGGTTTACATTCACATTTTAAGTAGGCCAGTTATGCCGCCCAGCTGTGGTCTTACAGCTGAGTTTCTCACAGATGGTGCCAAGGTCAAAAGAGTCTTATCTAAGGTCTGAGCTTCGAGCTAAGTCTCTGTTAGGAAATAACAAGTTGTAATACCAAACGTCATCACAAGATGTCACTCATGCTGTTTAAGGTTTTCTAAGTCCAAAATTATTATAATCCTTTTTCCAATTTTATTTCTTTTTTGTAGATAAAAGCAAAAGTCTTCAATAAAAATAGGAAAATTTTTGGTCCCCAAGTTTCAGGAACATATAAATCCAATTAGATTAAAGTTGTTCTTTTAATGCTTTAATTCCCCTGGGTAATCAGTCGCCGCTATTCTTAGAGGGTGGGATAGAAATTCCCTTCCCTCTCTCCTCACAGGGGGAAAGATACTTCAGGCAGCTTTTACAGGAAAAGAAAGTACTTAAGGTAAAGAGAAGAGCAGATCTCACCCAGTTCCATCTGCGTTGCTTTCGAAGTGCTTGGTGGTAAGTAATATGCAACCTAGTGATGGGTCATATTACTATGGCCAGGTCTTTCCTCTGCTGGTTTGGAGGGCTGCCCCAGATCAAGCGGAAGGGCTGTCGCCCTCCCACGATCAAGTGGAGTTCCCTTCCTTGCTCGTCACCCCTAGAGGGCAACTTTTGACCCTTTCCAGGGTCCCCCAGTGGAGTGAAACCGACCACGGAAGATGGAGCTTGCCTTCCAGGATCTGTCGAATTACTGTATAACTAGTCTGAGATGCACAAAGGCAATGCACCCAAGAGAGAAATGGCACCAAGGCAGATACAGACTTAGAGAAACAATTGTTCGTCATAGAGTTGAGCAGATTTCTTCCCAATTCCCAGTTGGTCTGCAGATTTATAGTAGTTGAAATCAAATATATCTGAAGTGATATGGCTGGAGAAATAAAGGAGTAATAGAGGAAAAATTGAATATTCACACATATTAAGGCTTACTTGGAATTCTTTTCCTGGGAAGTAAGGTAAAGTTAAAGGTTCCCCCGCACATGCGTGCTAGTCGTTTCCAACTCTAGGGGGCAGTGCTCATCTCCATTTCAAAGCCGAAGAGCCAACGTTTGTCCAAGGACGTCTCCGTGGTCATGTGGCCAGCATGACTAGACGCCAAAGGCGCACAGAACGCTGTTACCTTCCCACCGTAGTGGTCCCTATTTTTCTACTTGCATTTTTAGATGCTTTCGAACTGCTAGGTTGGCAGAAGCTGGGACGAATAACAGGCGCTCACTCTGTTACGTGGCACTCGGGATTCAACCAGCCAAACTGCCAACCTTCTGATCGACAAGCTCAGCGTCCTAACCCACTGAGCCACTGCCTCCCTTTCCTGGGAAGTATTTGTCCCCAAATCAGAATGTGCAACTTTAGTAATAATAAAGTTTCTCAGCTTTGTTTCTGGGAAGAGTAAACAAAAACATCTATACATGATTCATGTATTATATTCTAAATAAAGCAGTAGCAAGTTTTATTTTCATTTTGCTTTTTTTAAAAAAAAATCTTCAGAGGAATAGTTTTGCCAGAGTTGATTAACTACAGGAGTTTCCCTGTTTACAAGTACGAAGCTTATAAAAGGTTTTTTGTTACATCTGTAAGAATTATGATGAAATGCTCAAGATGATCAGTTTCAACATGTATTTTGCAAAATGCAAGTATATTACTATTTGTTATAGCTGAATAACAATAAAATGAAAATATATATTTAAAATGGTTTTTTTTTACTCTCAACAATTCATGTTGGCAATATTTAGCTAAGTGCTCTGATTTAAGATTCATTTTTTATTAAGGTAATTAATTATTATTGTTAAATAAATTGATTTTTAAAAATCAACCAGCATCTGATCCTCACAATTTTATTTCCAGAAATGACCAGCTGCAGGATGAGATCTTAAATGTTAGAAAGCTAAGGAAAAATATATCCAGTTTGATTTTTGCAAGGCATAATATTTATACATTGTAATCAATACATTCAAATTTATTTATTAATAACATTTATATGCTGCTCATCTCACTCTGCAAAGTGACTCTTTTATTTTTACTAGAATTATATAGCAACAGAATATGTGGCTTATTTGGGGGTTCAACATGTATTCAGATTTTTTTTCATAAACTTGCCAATGCTAGAGAAGAGATCATAAACAATAAGCACATTTTCTAAGATCAGCATGAATTTTGTGCAGGACCTTTTAAGCTACAAATGAAAACAATCATAGATTGTAGATATTTTATGGAAACTTTCAAAAATAAATGGTAGAATCAGTAGAACAGTCTCATGTTACAAATAAAATGTGCTATATTTTATTTATAATGTAATTGTTGCCACAGTGGATTGAGTTAAAAGAAAGGTAGTCAGGCCTTAATTGTTGAAGCCAACACAAGAGGATCACAACTAAGTTTTGAGTCACCAAAGATTTTGAGTCACCATGATATTAGGAATATGGTCTAGTTTCTAACCATTGGATCCAACCCAGTAGTACTAAAATAATTACAAGTGATAAGAACAATGCAGCTCTATGAATAACAAATCACAACTACTTTTATGACTTTAGCTCCCTTTGAACATACACTTGAGAACAAATGGTAGGATGGGAGATATCTGAATCAATACTAGCTTGGGAAAAAGTACAGAAAACTCCCTGATTTGTCTCATAATAGCTTTTCTTCTTAGCAACATGCAAATTTCAAAATAAGATTTCTATTACTTAATCAAGAAATATCTACACATCCTATGTCCAAAATACCTGAAATTACATGATTGGGAAAAAAACCCCACCCATTTCAACATTTATGTGTGTTGGGCATCTGAAAATGGTTCTTCTAGATCTTCTTCAGATATATTTAAATCATAACTCTATGATTCTGATAAAAAAGGGTTGGAGTACTATTTGGATTTATGTTGTGGGCTTCCCTGAATACTATAATCTTCAGAAAGATAGCATTAAGTGGTTGGATTTGTCAAAAATAAGGACAGTAGAAAAGATCTTGCTTGTGCAGCTAATGAAGTTGCATTTCATTTACATAAATCAGGCACAAAATTTAAATCCGTATTTCGTAAGGGACTGCTTTTCATAAGAATATGAGAAATAGCCCTACTAGATCAAGATCAAGCACCAATATAGTTCTGCATCTTGCATACTAAAATGGCTAACGAGATGTCTCTGAGTAGCCTATTGTATCCATGCCTGAAGGGCAGAAAAAACATTTCATCAAACGTGCTCAGTAACATTTCAAAGCTTCTAAATTTCTTGTAAGTTTGAGCTATATGGCAGTTGGTTTGCTTTGGCCACCATGGAAGACATGTTCCCGCAGAAGATCTAAGGTACACATTTCATGTGGTGAATCTCACGAGATGAGATGAGATGAGCAGGTTTCTGCCACAAATTGTATGCAAATGGTATCTTGAAATATTTTAATTCTACTTGGGGCAGAAAATGGTAGCGATGGGGAATTCTATAACAATTTCTGCATCCTTCCTGATGCCCCAGATCCAATTGGTTATTGTGGAAAAGGAAGTTGACACTGTCTCCCTCTCTCCCTCCCTCCCTCCCTCCCCTATATATATGTTTTGGTTTCTTGCCTGGATGACCTCAAAGGGCTCACATCAAGTAAACCGTGTGTGTGTGTGTGTGTGTGTGTGTGTGTGTGTGTGTGTTTTCAATAATTTGGTCCATCACTAGCTGTATTGTTGGGGGGGGGGGAAAAACTGCACTTGATAGACTTCTGTTTCATGATGTCATCAGAATCATGATGACACAATCATATAACAAAGTTGCTGCTTTGTTATATGATGTCATCATATAACAAAGCAGCAACTTTGTTGAAGAGAGGACTACATTTAATGTTAAAAAGTACAAGCTTTGACACATTTTGAAAATATCACAGAGTGATAAATCCATCTCAGGGAACCCTACCAGGGGATACCACGGTGATAAAATACAAAACATAGGGCATATATTTATAGACTTACCTGTATCAATAAATTGCAGCCATTATTTCATTACTATCATCTGTAGCTGATCTACTTTATCAATTCTGCAAAGCACTGAGTAATTGGAGCCATGTGTTTATCTTTCCATTGCTAAACAGGAAGGGGTTTGGGGTTTTTTTGGCCACAAGTCCATTTTCTTTGTCCAGATGTCAATTCTCTTTTAATAGGGATAAACTTCAAAGAATATGTTAAATTGTTTCTAAATTTTCATCAATCATGTTTTGCACGAAAGGACCTTGTTTTACAGGAACTGGGTTATACAAGTTGTCTCTGGACAATAAAATAGTAATGTTAATCCATTCATGTCCAATAGTCAGCCTGGGAGGTAAAAGCCTGTTCCAGAAAAGTCAAGGGAAATAGTATAATTACAATGGGTGATGTAGTAGAGGAAATTAAAGTTTTATTTTGGTTTTTTTTTTAAAAAGTAGGGGTATATGCAGACAGTTTCTCAAAATTATGCATTCTATGTTAATAAAGAAATGATGGGAGGAAGGAAATAGATTTTTGGGTGGGGGAAAGGTAGCTCTCATAATGTCTTTTTTTCTTTTTGTTTATTCTTTTATTTTTTAAATTTATTTGCTGCTTGTCTTATCATGGGGCTACTCTCCCTTTCTTTCCGCCCTGAGTCTTCGGAGAAGGGCGGGATATAAATGGAATTAAAATAAAATAAAATAAAATAAATAAAAGTATTGTCCGCATAGAAATCCTTTGGTAGACAAAGCTGAAGGCTACAATTAATCACATTATCTTTTAACTATTCAAGTTTTATTTTTTTTAAAAAAATCTTTCCAATCTATGTAATAATGAATAGAATAGCAATCTATACCTAGCTATAACAGAAATATGCTCCTTCAAATTCCTATATACGGGTAGTCCTCAACCTATGACCACAACTGGTCAGAAGGTCACAAAAAAGATCGCGTGATCCCAGGACACTGCAGCCGTCATGAGTCAGTTGCCAAGCGTCTGAATTTTGATCATGTGACCCTGGGGATGCTGCAACAGTCATAAGTGTGAGAAATGGTCATAAGACACTTTTTCAGTGCTGTTGTAACTTTGAACAGTCACTAAATGAACTGTTTTAAGTTGAGGACTACATTTATTCATTTTGATTTTAAATATTCCCCAGAATTATAAATACTTTCCCCCAACATAGTGGCAAATTTTATATAATCTGCCTCAGGCAGGTATCTCAAATGGCAAATGTCGAGACTCTAGAAAGGGTACAGAGAAGAGCAACAAAGATGATTGGGAGACTGGAGGCTAAAACATATAGGAAACGGTTGCTGGAATTGGGTATGTGTAGTTTAATGAAGAGAAGGGTGAGGGGTGACATGATAGCAGTGTGCCAATATCTCAGGGGCTGCCACAAAGAAGAGGGAGTCAAGCTATTCTCCAAAGCACCTGAAAGCAGGACAAGAAGCAATGGATGGAAACTAGTCAAGGAGAGAAGCAACCTAGAACTAAGGAGAAACTTCCTGACAGTTAGAACAACTAACCAGTGGAACAACCTGCCTCCAGAAGTGGTGAATGCTCCAACACTGGAAGTTTTTAAGAAGAGACTGGACAGCCATTTGTCTGAAATGGTATAGGGTTTCCTGCCTTAGCAGGGGGTTGGACTAGATGACCTCCAAGGTCCCTTCCAATTTCTTCTTCTTCTTCTTCTTCTTCTTCTTCTTCTTCTTCTTCTTCTTCTTCTTCTTCTTCTTCTTCTTCTTCTTCTTCTTCTTCTTCTTCTTCTTCTTCATCATCATCATCATCATCATCATCATCATCATCATCATCATTATTATTATTATTATTATTATTATTATTATTATTATTATTTAAATTCTGGGGATGGAACTGTCCCTCAGTGTTCTTATAGGCATGTCACACATACCTCATGAAGCAAATATATCCCTCGGACGAGACTGAGGGGGCTATTCCGTTATTAATGTTGCAATAACTTTAGTTCGGCAGGCAGAGGAAATGGCTGTGATACAATCTTTTGCCTTAAGGGGCAAAATGTCTTCCTCTGAACTGGACACAGCTTCTAAATTGGCACATTCAGCAAACATATAGCAAACTTTCTCTCTTTGAGACATGCAGGATTAGATGAACTCTCTCTGATGGAAAATTATGGATATATATAGCTTTGAATGTAGCTTCTAATCTCCACCTTTTTGGGAAGGGGGGGCCCTAATGTTTGATTGTTGCCTTTCCACCATCTTTTACTGTGTGTGCCTTTTGCAGGGATGAGTTGGCTAGGCTGGGCTATTTGCCCAATCAAACTGACTTGTTTCACTTATCTGGCCCTCCAAGAAGAAGAGTAAGAGAGAAATAGTAGCTGAAAAAACAAAAATCTCCCTTAGAAAAGTCTTCCAAAGCCTGACAAGAGACATGGCTCTTCCCAGTGACTAGAGCAGACCCTACTTCTCCTTGTGAATTGTCAGCCCTTTAAGGTAGGCCAGGTCAAGAAACAGGAATTTCAGGAATGCTACTTAATTGCTATAGCAGGATTGTACAGGTAATCCTCAATTTACAGCAGTTCACTTAGTGACAGTTCAAAGTTACAACAGCACTGAAAAAAGTGACTTATGACCATTTTCCCACATTTGCAACATCCACAAGGTCATGTGATCAAAATTCAAAGGCTCGGCAACTGGCTCATATTTATGACGGTTGCAGTGTCCCCGGGAGTCATGTGATCAACTTTGTGACCTGACAAGCAAAGTAAATGAGGAAGTCGGATTTATCTAGCAGCTGTGGTTACTAACTTAACAACTGCAATGATTCACTAATAACTGTGGCAAGAAAAGCTGTAAAATGGTGGGGAAAAATTCACTTAACAACTGTATCACTTAGCAACAGAAATTTTGGGCTCAGTTGCGTTTGTAAGTCAAGGACTACATGTATTGTAACAGGATCTTGAAAGTCAGTCAGTTTCTCCCTGCCTCATTTGTAGCAGAGATCCAGAGTGGGGTTATTTTGAATTTCTTTCTCACGCTTGTTTCAAACTCTAGACAAGGTTTGAGGGTTCTTTATACCTCCCCAAATAATCTGTCTGTCTGTCTGTCTGTCTGTCTGTCTGTCTGTCTGTCTGTCTATCTACTGTATCTATCTATCTATCATCTATCTATCAACTTCTATAGCCACCCATCTCAGCAAACAACTCTGATATAAATTTCTTTATATCATTGGAAAAGGAGCCGTGCCTGTACTCTCCTGATGCAAGGGTGCACAGGATACGATGAGGAAGTGGAAAGGCATTGTTTTGCATTCACAAATCTAAAATTCTGATGGAATTTGTATTCACACTGAGATGATTTTTGGCCCAGTTAGCATTTATTTATTTATTTATTTATTTATTTATTTATTTATTTATTTAAATTTGTATACCGCCCTTCTCCCGAAGGACTCAGGGCGGTGAACAGGGCAATAAATACTAAAATACAAAAATACAAAAATTAAGAAGAGATTAAACCATAATGCCCAATAAAACAGATAAATTTACATAAAAACATGATAAAATCCCAAAACCCATCAGACCAGGCTGGCTTGTTCAAACAAATAGGTCTTTAGATCACGTCTATATGCTGATAGAATTCCAATGAGATTTGACTGGATTAATGGTTGACCGTAAACAGGGCTAGATGCTAGTGCCAATAAGAGTTAAAAATACAAGAAAGTTTTTTTGGGGGGGTTTCGAAGAATTGAGGGAGAGAGGGGCGAGCAAGTGTGTGTGAGAGAGTGTATAGGGAGTATTACTGACTCATTACTAACACAATACTTAACAGGTCCTCCCATTGCTGTGCACTTGGGGCTGAGCCAAACCCAAACTCACCTACAGTTTCCAGTTTCAAGTGCAGAGTAGGCAGACTTTTTCATTGCATTATTAATTGCTAATACTGAAGAACTTACAAAAAGTACCAACTTTTGGTATTGTGTACTGTATACCATAGGATTTTAAAATCTTTAATTGGGTGATGCCTTTCCCAAGACCCGCTTCAATCTTACAACATCCATTCTTAACCAAACACATTCCATCCATAATTGTCAGAAGACCACTTCTAACTCCAATCATAGTAATAAAACTTCTCCACTTATATTTAACTTCTTCTGTCACCTCTATCTCTATATTAGATCATTCAGACAATTTGCCCAATTAAGAAATGTGCTATCAGACCTGAGGGAAAAGCACTAAGAGATTATTATCCTTTCATGTACCATTTTCTTTGTTCTACAGAGGCAGAGAATTTTTAATGTGTTTTTTTTTTTGCAACCGCAGGCCACTTTTAGAAGATAAATGAATGTTTACAAACACTGAATAATCTGAAGAGAAATATCCAAGCTTGCATTTGATATTTCTCCTTCTACTTTTGACTGCAGAGCTCTTGAAATGGACTCTATGTCAAAATGCATTTGGCAACTATAATAAAAAAAATTTAAAAAAATAATTTCAAAAGTTTCCATCTTTAGATTTTAAACAAACATGAAGAGTCTCTTTGAAGAGTCTGTTTCCTGACGTCATGGCAAATAAGTTTGGAGGAATAGTTGAAATTTAATGAATACCAACTGTCAGAATACTACAATTATTGCTCAAATTCAGTGAGAAATCACACCAACAAAGGCCACAGTTTGTTCATCTCTGCATCACAAAAGCCTAAGCAGGTCTGATAAATGTCATGCACCTCACAACTCTCCTTGTAGAATTAAATAACATAAAATATTTAAACCAGTATTGCTACTTTGCGGCATTTGCCTCATTCTGTCATGCTGCTCAGAAAGAATGCTAGTGAATGGATAAATCACCATCAAATCACATTACTGCCTTGAAAGAACGGGCAAAGTAAATGGAATCTGGTACATATTTTTCCTTGTTCATATTGCTGCCTCTCTACTTTAAAGAGGGAGAACCAGTTTGACATAGTGGTTAAAGGCACAAGAAATTGGGCTAGTAATTGGGAGAGTTTGAAGCTATTTTCCTTTCCTTTTCACAAAGCCCTTCAATAAGATTAATATTTAGCATTTCAGCCAAAAACATCTTCTCTTGTTGCCCACTTTAAACCCTTAAATGGTTCTTTTTTAAAAGGTACCCATCTATAAGGTAAATGTAAAGGTTCCCCCGCACATGCGTGCTAGTCGTTTCCAACTCTAGGGGCCGGTGCTCATCTCCGTTTCAAAGCCGAAGAGCCAGCACTTGTCCAAGGACATCTCCATGGTCATGTGGCCGGCATGGCTAGACGCCAAAGGCGCACGGAACGCTGTTACCTTCCCACCGTGGTGGTCCCTATTTTTCTACTTGCATTTTTACGTGCTTTCGAACTGCTAGGTTGGCATCTATACCCCTTCCAAATTCTAGGGAAGCTTCAGAGGTAGGATCCATGTTGGTTGGCAGAAATGCTGCTCCATTTTGGAAGGTCTCTGAATTAAGTCATTCTAGAAGATGACCTTTCCTGATCTTTACTGTATAACTTTACATAGGGTAATTTGTTAAATTTAGCACACGTAGCTTCACAAAGTCTTGCAAAGAGCACAAGTTCATAAAAACCGGATTACAAGTTATCTAATATTGTCTGGAAAGCCAGCTTGGTATACAGTAGTGGCCAAAATGGTGGAAACCTTTTGGGAAAAATGTACAGTAGAAATGCCACCTTTGGTTAAGTTTCCACCAGTTTTTCTTCTAATTTCTTTAAATTTCTTCTGTAGCCTTGTTCACTTAATAATACTATTTTACATCGTTTTCTGGGCAACCGGTCAACTCTTTGCACCATTGCTTTAATTTTATTATGTTTCACAAGCTCACTAAATGAAAGAACATAAAAAACCCCAACCAACTTGATAGCAATCACATAACACACTGACAAATGCCCTCCTCTCAGCTTCAATACATGACATCAATAACTGAATCCTACTGTGATCTGATTGGCTCATTGCCAAAACAAGGTGACACCTGATTGGCTCTCTAAACACTCGTGCCTAAGCAAGTTGTGCTTCCTTTTTCTGGTTATTTGGCTATAACTTTTCATAGAATACAGTACAGATAATCGAACAAACTTTGTTGCATTACATTCTTGATTAAATTATCTTTCCATTGATATATAATTTTATGGTATTACTCAAAAAAAAAGTGGTGCACTTTTCCCAAAAGGTTTCTACAATTTTGGCCACTACTGTACAGTTGTAGTTAAAAGCACCAAGTTAGAAACCAGGAGACAGTGAGTTCTAGTCTCTCTTTGGGCATAAAGCCAACTGGGTGACCTTGGGCCAGTCAATCTCTCTCAACCCCAAGAAGAAGGCAAGGGCAAATGACTTCCAAAATTTTGTGAAGAAACTTGCAGGAAATTGCCAGGAATGAACAGTGACTCAAAAGACAGGGAAGGAGGGAGGGAGGGAGAGAGGGAGAGGGAGGGGGGAGAAAGGGGCAGAGAGAGAGAGAGAGAGAGAGGGAGAGAGAGTGTTTTGAAGATGAATAAGGAGGAGGAGGAGGTGGTCCAGATGGCTGAAGCCGGGGGTGGGGGGGGTGGCTAGCAGAGGATTCCTGCTGAAAGGAACTCAGCCTAAGACTGTTTGGAAACAAAACTAATTTAATCTATTATAAAATGCTGTTGCCCTGAAACCATAAGATAGAATAAACTGGGGCTTAAAAATATGTGTATGGAAAAAGAGATAATGTGCACGCTTGAATCTTGAGTTTGCCAATCCATATCACAAATGAATCTTAAAGTAACAAGTAAAGAGTTAAATCCATTCCATGTACCACATCCTTTGTCATGACAGATGCATATAGGACAAACAGTTTATTCATTTGTCCTGGCACAGAAAGAGCATGTCCTGTCCAGTGAACCTCATCTGTCCAATTCCACAAGGTACCCATCTTCTTTAATTACCTTTGCTTTGATGCTCATGAAAAAAAGCTTTGAAGAAAATGTTGATTTCTAGCCAATATGTGTCCTTCTAGTTTACTTATTTTGCCAGTTCCAGGCCTCTTTGAAAAGCAGAGAAGAGAGAGACAAAAAAAATGAAGAGTCAGGAGAGGCTGATCAATTTGTATTCAAAGTGAGAATCGAGCAGCAGACATTGTACCAGGGCTTACAACTGAATATTGTGAAATGTTGATGTTCTCCTCCCTGCTGCCCCCCCCCATAAAAAAAATAACTCCTAGGGCTGCATATCATCCAGGCTTAGATTCCTGAAGCAGCATAACATTCTAAGGCAAACATGTCAAACTCGTGACACCATGTGACGTCACGCAATGTATCGGGACAATTTTGCCATTGCCGGCAATGGGGTGTGTGTGGCTTCTAGATGACACGTCCGTTCCGTGGGTCAGCAGTTTGATACACCTGTTCTAAGGCCAAGGTCTCAGACTGCCAAAATCTGGAAGAGTTACAAACTACTTGACTGCATTGTCCTACCAAACATCCAATGTTCTTCTGAAGTTCCTTCCTGAAGAAGGCAGGGTGACTTTGCGCAGTTCCCGGTCAGAGCATTTACTTCTCCTTCCACATATGCTTTTCACTTTTTCATCCTTGCAGCTCTTTTTTTTTTTAGGTTGGAAGCAAATTTTACCTGAGTTACTTGTGTCTCGACTCTTGTGATCTCAGCATCAGTGTCCTCCAGCTTCCCACTTGGAGGAAAGGATGATGTAAATGGCTATATTGATTAAGGATATGTTTGTGTGCTAGCCTGTCTGCTTCATCACAGGGAAGTGTTGCCAAGGCTGATTCTGTCTTCTGCAACTTATAGACATACTTTTGTCTTGATCAGGCAGAAGATTTTTCCTGAATTGTCTATGGATCGATCTGTTGCTTTGAACTTGCTGTAAGACTCTCAACATGATCGGTAGCATGAATAGAACAAAACTGTGGATGAGACTGTCATTTTTCTTAAATTTTCCTTTTCCTTTTTAGAAAGGTGAATCTATATGTGCTTTACATATATGTATCTATTGCAAAAAATGAATTAGGGGGCCACACCCGTGTTAAGTTTGAGCTTCACCTACTTTTTGCAAAAAAGACTTACCCATGCAAGATAATTCATCAGAGACAGTACATGTCTTTCACTAAGTTTAAATCAATTTGAATAAATATCAGCATTTTGGATTATTACTTATTTCTATCCACTGATACAGAATAGAATAGAGTATTCACTGATATTGTACTCTTGTAAATGGATTCTTTGTGATGATCATTGAAGTCTCCCCATTTTGAGACTTCAGATTAGGTATAGTATGAGTGATCTGTATAAGGAGTAGAGTTTACTAAATCAGGGCTCCCCAACCCCTGGTCCGTGGACCAGTACCGGGCTGCGGCATGCCAGCAACTGGTCCGCACAAACAAGCAAAACCTCATCCGCCGGATGCAGGCAACACACAAAACCACCCACCCTCTGGTCCGCGGAAAAACCTCTCTCCACGGAACCGGTCCCTGGTGCCCAAAAAGTTGGGGACCTCTGTACTAAGTCATGGCAAAGCTGGAACTGAATAGACAAGCTAATTGATTCCCCCTTCTATTTACAGCTTGATAAAGTATCTCTTGCTGATTTGAAAGCATAACAAGGCAAAGCTATTTTCCAGTGAAATATCTATTCTAACCGTATGCCATATAATCTGAAATCTGGAATCTCACTTTTCATTCAGCATCAGATCATATTATTCCACCATTTCCTTACTGTCCAAAATTAAATTTATTGTTTTATAACAAGCAGAAGATAAAAGCTACAAACATAGATACAAGGAAAATATAGATGAAGACCTTGTCGACTGAGTGTAGAGGCTAGTTACCAGGAGAGGTGAGGAGATGGATAGATTGCAGGTAAAAATAGCTTATTTACTCATTTAGCTTAGCTGACACAAATTAATCCTGCTGATCACATCTCCATATTGGAGGATCTCAAGATGTAAAGCATCCTGCAATCTCTTTGGATCACATTGAATTAGTTGGACTAAGTGACAAAGGATTTTAGGATTTAAGTAGCTGTCCTGGCTCAGTTACAGCCATTACTCTACATGGGAGAATTATAGGACAGATTAAAGAGTTTGAGTGACATGTAGACAAATAGGTAACTGGGACAAAACAACACTCAATGAAGTATTTTTAGTACCAATATGAACGTTGGTCTGCCACTGACTTCTCCCAGGATGTTTTGCAATGTCCCTGTCTAATCTACAGTCCTGGAACCCCTTGCAATTCTTCATCCAAGTATTGTACAATCTATGCTTGACTCTGCTTAATTTCTGAACACAGACAAAGTGAGGCTTGTACTTGCATCTGCTGTGGCAGAACAGAGGCAATTCATCTGTTGGTTACTGAGTCAATGGCCCAGGAGAAGATAGCAAAATTAGCAGCAACAAAAACTTGCACGTGGCTGAAATTAATTTATCCCTTCTTCTCATTGAAAGAAATGTTGATGTACAATGAACAACAAAGAAATTGTCCTTCTTAATACTATTGAAAAAAGTGCCAAGGGAACGAACATGAGGATGGGATTCATATTGCCTTAACAATGCCTTAGTGATGTGAGAACCTGGTATAAGTCACTACAGGAGAGGTATGTAGCTTCCATTTTAGGGAAGATTGTAATGGATGAAATTATAACAGATGGAGATGATCAGCAGACTGGAGGTTAAAACATATAAAGAACGGTTGCAGGAATTGAGTAAGTCTAGTTTAATGAAAAGAAGGACTAGGGGTGAAATGACAACAGTGTTCCAATATCTCAGGGGTTGCCACAAAGAAGGGTGTGTGTGCTTAACCTATTCTCCAAAGCACCTGAAGGCAGGACAAGAAGCAACGGATGGAAACTAATCAAAGAGAGAAGCAACCTAGAATTAAGGAGAAATTTCCTGACAGTTAGAACAATTAATCAGTGGAACCACCTGCCTCCAGAAGTTGTGAATGCTCCAACATTGGAAGTTTTTGGGAAGAAATTGGACAACCATTTGTCTGAAATTGTATAGGGTTTCCTGTCTGAGCAGGGGGTTGGACTAGATGGCCTCCAAGGTCCCTTCCAACTCTGTTATCCTGTAATAGAGATCATCTCTCTGCCTTGTATTATTCTAAGGGAAAGTTTGGAACATGATGAACTGCTGTGAGGTGGCCATTTTTTGCCCATGGGGAAAAAATGTTATAAAATAAAAATGTGTCTTGCCAACAAAACAATCCGCTCTTCTCCAGAAGAGAATGTCAAGTAGATGTTCCTAGTTTTGGTTCTCCTTTCCCAATCCTATCAATAAAACTCAAGGTCAAAGCTGCACATTTCAAGGTTGTATGAGTTTACCCTTCCCCGCCCCCTCATATTGTCCTGAATATCTACGAGATTATATATACAATACTAAAATTCATACTTTAAAAATAAAAAATAGAGGGTTCAGTTTACCTCTTTGTACATTCGATGGATAAATATGTCCTGTTTGCAACTGAAACAACAGACTCTCAGCAGATTCTCAAAAAAGGCGAATTAATTATCTTTGAGCATATATTTTTGGCATAAAGATAGGACGTGATACTATCTTCTTGTTTACAATAAATAACGATATGCAATCAATTTTTGTAGTCATTCATAAGTGAAGTAATTCGGGTAGCAAAATAACCCCACTCCAAGTCCTCTGGATCATGCAACTAGATTATTACGGGTTGTGGGAGGAGAACCACACATTCCTACTTCAGAGATAGAAATGAAATCCTAGGCTGGCCTCACAAAATGAGGGCATCTCATAAAGCTGTGCTTCACTTTTATTTTGCTTCTACATCCACATTATGTGTGAGTACATGTGAAAAAGTGATAGTGACAAGTCCTGTCAGGCTATCCTTGATTACACCAGGCTGATTGGGCCACTATTTTTTTTTAGACCCCCGATCCCAAACTTTGAGTGAAAGTACAAGTCAGATGTTCCACCTCTGGAAGTGTTATTCCTCACTACAACTACTCTTTGCTTGATTCCTCACTGCTCAATCTTTCCACTTTGGCTCACTGTTTAATGAAATTTGCTCCTCATTTTTGTATTTTTTTGTGTGGTCAGTTATTGTAATGTTTTCCTCTTATTGCTATTTCCTTTTGTTATCTGATCCTTTTTTTCCTTTCAGGAATGTTTTCACTGAAAAAAAACCTGTTCTTTTTAGCCCTCTGGCTGGACTTAGCATAACACAGTATGAGTCTGTCACTGCAGGTGGTGGATTTGCAGCACTATTAAGGAAAGGAAATTAAAAAATAGCTCAAATTGGCAGGTGGGGGAGGAACAGATTAGTGTAGGAGTGGGGAAGATAAATTTTCCCTCCACAAAGTAAACAACAGAGCAATTATTTTCTGTTTGTTCCTTCTCTGTATCTGCACATTGTCTTCTGACTATCTATTTTAAACAAGTTCATATTTCTTACCTGTCTTCATAAAATCTTAACTCATTATTATGGCCTTCATTTGTAAGAAATCTGCTTTTGTCCCTTCTCTCATTCTCATTATGTTTTTCTCTATGGTCCTTCAAGAACCTGAAGAAACTGTGAACTAGATCCTTCAAGCACATTCTGTCTCTTCCTGTCAACTTCTACTAGCTTCAAAACGTCTCCTACTGATTGCTTTTGTAAAGTTGTGGTACAATTTCCATACAACACTGTTCCACAGTGCTAAATATTTTGTGGTCATAGCTGCTGAAGCTCAAACATCTGAAGAGGAAGATAGCTCACTTTAAAAGTCTGCGTGTATTGTGTGGGACTTTGCATACACAGAGAGAGAGAGGGGGAAAGAGACAGATAAATTTAATCAAATTTGTTTGAAAAGTTATTTTTATTTATGTTTAGAACTCAATAGGAAAGTGCAATTTAATTTTCTAATCACCGTATCTTCATGGTTCTGGCTTTTCATGCTGGCTTCATAATCAGAAGAAGTTCTTGAGTCATTACAGTTTGGCCTCAAGGCCATTGGAATATGCGTTCTGTATATAGGATTTTGTATTATACATATATTTTATAACATAGCATATATATAAAATATATGATATATTTATACATTGTCTAGTATATAAATGGAACCACTGACTGAGCTATGAAGAATCACCCATTATTGCTCTATATCCTCAAACTCCAGGTAAATGTTTAATAGCCTTAGATTTTATCTGGATGTAGTAATAGATGGGTTTAGGATGAAAGCTGGATTAAAATCAAATAAAGCAAACTAATATAGGTCATTAAAAAGGTTGGCTTAGGAATTGAGAGTCAACCATTCTGGAAGAAGTAACACTACTCTATTGCCCTAAAAGATCAGATTTATAACTGGGGAATATTTATTATTTATTTATTAGTTGAATTTATATACCGCCCTATTCCCGAAGGACTCAGGGTGGTTCACAGGGCAATTAAAACAGTACAAAAAAGAATAAAATGGAATTAAATTAGTACAGGCCCACAATTCCTAATAACAATAAAATTTAAAATTTAAAATTAATTTAATATAATTTAATATAATTCAATATGTCCTTGATCAGATGCTATAGCTGAATTTTCAGGTAGCATTGGCAAGAAGGACTATTTCGACTATTTATACTTAACTTAATAGACAATGAAATAGTGTTGGTGAGAAAATCTAATTTGACAAAAGTTGTCCATTGATGCAGCAATGTTTTGCATGATGGATCTCTTCTCAAGATTGTTTGGAAGCTTTGGTTAATGCAAATATGGCAGTTGGCCAGACCAGACCAGATCAGTGAAAATACCACTGAAAGCTTTGTGTTTATTGTTTTCCAGACAAAATTGAAAATGCCTGCCTTTAAACTTTAAAAGAATTAGGATCTGACACTAAAGGATTGTCTTTTTCAGTACAAAACATTGGGATTTTAAGGTCTTCAGGAAATAATGTTCAGAGAATGCCCACATTACAGACCAGGTCTCTGGGAAAAGACTTTCTCCTGAATCAAACACAAATGAGGGAGACAACCTTCATTGGAGGTGCCAAAGTTCACCTTTGTTTTTGGAAAGTGTGTTATGAAAGATAGCTCAACTGCAACATGTGTAACTGTGAACACCAGGGTTCAGCTTTTTTTAATAGAATAGAATAGAATAGAATAGAATAGAATAGAATAGAATAGAATAGAATGGAATGGAATGGAATGGAATGGAATGGAATGGAATGGAATGGAATGGAACGGAACAGAACAGAATAGAATCTGGAAGAGACCTTGGAGGTCTTCTAGTCCAGCCCCTTGCTCAAGCAGGAGAACCTATACTATTTCAGATAAGTAACTGTCCAGTCTCTTCTTAAAAACCTCCAGTGATGGAGTGCCCACGATTTCTGAAGGCAAGCTGTTCCATTGGTTAATTGTCCTCACTGTTAGGAAGTTTCTCCTTAATTCCAGGTTGCTTCTCTCTTTGATCAGTTTCCAACCATTGTTCCTTGTCCTGCCTTCTGGTGCTTTGGAGAACCGTTTGACACCCTCTTCTTTGTCACAGCCCCTCAAATACTGGAATACTGCTATCATGTTGCCCCTGTTTTTTTCTTTTCGTTAGACTAGCCACACCCATGTCTGCATCCTTTCTTCATATGTTTTAGTCTCCAGGCCATTGATCATTTTAGTTGCTCTTCTCTGAACTTTTTCCTAAGTCTCAACATCTGTTTTGTAGCATGGTGACCAAAATTGGTCGCAGTATTCCAGGTGTGGTCTTCCTAGAGTTTTATATAGCGGTACTAATACTACAACCCAGGATTGTATTAGCTTTTTGGGTTGCTGCTGCACACTGCCGGCTCATAGTCAAGCGATCGTCAATTAAGACTCCAAGGTCCCTCTCACCATTATTGTTTTTGAGCCTGGTCTCACCTAATCTGTACTTATACCTTTGATTTTTCCTGCCTAAGTGTAAAGCTCCACATTGGATAGGGCCCATTGTTCAAGTTTGTCAAGATCTTTTTGGATCCTGAGCTTGTCTTCTGGGGTGTTGGCTATTCCTGCCAGTTCAGCGTCCTCTGAAAATTTGATGAGTTCCCCTTCTATTCCCTCATCTTTCAATCATGTATGATTTTCAGAGACTATCTAGAGAAGTCCCTGAGGTTTTCTTGGCAAGTTTTTTCCCCTTCTTAGAGCTGAAAGTGACCTTCTGCCGAAGTGGAACTAGAATTCATGGTCTCCCATTTTCCAGCCTGATGCTTTAACCACTACACCAAAATGACTCTCTTAGTGACTCCACTAGCTATGGGTAAAAACATACTGTATCTTTTTCAAGATAGCCCTTGATAGCCTTTAATATTACTTCCTATGGAAAATGATATCCTTCAATTTACTTGTAAAATAAGCTGCCCAAACTTCAGATGAAATCTGTGCTTCTATTATTACTTTGATTTCTTTCTGGCCTTGGGAAACTAGTTCTCAGAATTTTATATCATTATTTTATAAACATGACATTCTTAATTCTTGCCACTAACTGTAATCTTGTTTGCCCCTCTTTAACCGTGCGTGATATTTCCGGCATTTATCCCTCACTGCCTCAACACTGTCAAATGATTTATCCCTCTTAATTTGTCTGACTATTGTAGCTTGTTCCTTTCTTTCATGTCTGCATTTGTGGTTGAACCACGAAATTCTGGTTCCAGTAATTTTCACTTGCCATGATTTAGCTAGGGACTTCACTAGGGGTTTGAGATTGCTAACCACTTCCTCATACATGGTATGTGCATTTTCTGGATTTTGAATAAGTACAGCTCTCCACTGTGGTATTGTTGGACTATATAATGTTAATCTAACAGCTTTGGCCAAAGGGGCTCTCCACTTCAGTAATTTGTGATTTTTTTATGATGCCTTTTATATTATGGCTCTCTTATGCTACTTTATTTCCACATATCCACATTAGGTCCAAGCCAAGTGGTAAGTAATCACTCTCTGGACTGCCTATAACACTAAAACACTGTACTAATGGAATCCATGAGGGTGATATGAATCAACAACAGCTCCTCCTCTATGGCTGACTGATGTATAAGAACTCCTAGATTGATTTTGCTGTGATCCATGTAAACCAGACCTAGGCTTTTTATGGCCCCCGGGTCACATACAGCTCTTTGGCTGTCCCTGTCTAGTCTGTGTGAGGTCAATCAGAAATTAGAAATCAAATGTAAATAAGACATAGCTTGTATTCTTACCAGTACTGTAGTAACTAATCAAAACCATATAATTTACTGCTTTTTATAAAGCGATAGAATTCATATTGAGCAGAATTACATTCAGCCTATTGGTTCAACCCTCCAGAACAGTCCCAGTGTCTCATGTGGTCCCTTTCGAAAATTGCTCACCCTGATGTAAATTGATCATTTGTAATTTATACATCAATTTGGGTAGTTCTACTCTGTGCCTATTTTAGGTCTTATCATGAAATACATGTCCAAGAGGGAAGATGGCCTCCGATTCAAAAAAAAAGTATTGATACCAATTCTAGCATTAAATTCCCCACAAATAATTAAATCTACATTTATGGTTTGATGTAACAGGTTACAGATTAAGATTCCTCCCTTTAGATTTCAGCCTCATTATTTAAATTCCATCTATATCATAATTTCTCAGATTAATCTCTTCTATTCTCACATCAAGATGTACTGTGACTAGGCAGTACATTCTATAATTACATTATAAAAATATTCAGCAAGAAAGGATGTAAGGAAATAAAAATAACTAAGTGAAGATGCTTAGAACTGGGTTTCATAATTCAGTTTGGGGCATGCCTAAACCTTTCATAATCTTTTCCTCCATAATTTTACTTATGTGACACAGCAGGTGGTACCATCAATGTAATTAACTTTGGCTGATCTTAAAAAAGCTAGAGTGTTAGCACTGAGTGGGAGATCACCAGAACACCCCAAAACTGTAGACTACAATAAAAAATAAAAATAAAAAATCATAGAAGAAAGCAGGAAAACAGTATGAAGACCTCACTGTAGTTTATCAGAATCTGAATTTGACTCAAGAGATACATTCCATTTTTTAATTTTATAATTAGATGTTTCTGGATAGAGCCCCCCCACCCCCCAAAAACTGCCCTTGCTTTAATTAGAATCTCAAAAGCATTTACTATCTTCTTACCTTATAATCCTTTTCTTCGAGAAATGTCAGAGCCATTCATTTACCAAGGCTATTATTCTGGCCAAGAGCTGCAGGAATGTTGGAACATTTATAACATAAACATGCAAGTCTTGGACTATTACATCAGCTTACAAATCTGAAGGTTCTGCTTTAATAAACTGTATGAATGATAGATAAACCTTATGTCATATACTTTTATAGTAATATATCTGGATAAGCAATAGCGTTTTCAGACAGACATATACATATAAACCCTAGGCTGATGGAATTATTCCTTAAGTCATGGGTGTTGGACACTGGGATATCAGTGACGGGGAGCAGAATCCTGTACAGGATTCTATATAACAACTTACTCAATGGGACACAGGCAAACCCTTTATTTCTGCGCAGACAGGCACAATTTCTTTCATGTATTTATTTAGTTTAAGAGCTCATGTGGAAAGAAGCAAGCAAGCAAGCAAACCCTGGCATTTCTTTCCCAAAGTTATGTCTAAGATGTGCAGTCCCAGAATGCATCAATTATTACAGTTTTAGTATTTTATCTTATTACTCTGTGAGGTAGAACTTCTCCCGAATAAGTAAGGGGCTGATAACACAAGGAACCCACAATAAGACAGACTCCTTGCAAAATGTTTGCAGGGCATGATGTGTATGTCTTTTGGTCTATTGAATTTAAGAAAACATGTGTGCCATGCCATTTCAATTATCAGAAACAATGTGAGACCTAACAAAATTAGAAAAAAGAAAGAAGAAATAGGTCACCGCTTGCTTACGCTGACAGTTAATTGGCACTGACATGCCAATTCAAAGCAAACAGAATTTATTTTATTTCCTGAAGAGAGACAGAATCTTTTCACATTTATTTTGGTGCATGATAGCCCCTATAATAAATCGCAATCATTTGTTTTGGAGCAAATGGAAGCTTACATCAAATGAATGTAAGACTCACTGTCTTCTACATCTTTTCCTTCCTTCCTTCCTTCCTTCCTTCCTTCCTTCCTTCCTTCCTTCCTTCCTTCCTTCCTTCCTTCCTTCCTTCCTGTTTGTATTTACTATGTATTTACCTTTGGGGGCCAGTAATAGATCTAAAGCAAAAACACTGTTGTTAGCCAGGTTTGGCCTCATTAACTCAGCAACTGCTGGAATTAGAACACAAAGAAAGGCACAGAAAATTCAAGTTAGTATCACAATATCTTTTAAAAAAAGAAATAAGCAAAACTCTGACCTTCTCCCATCCTGCTGTTTTGTTTCCTAAAGGCCTTTTGCTAAATATGATTGCAGCTTTGCTCTGTAGTAAACTGAAGCTAAATAAATAAATAAATAAATAAATAAATAAATAAATAAATAAATAAATAAATAAATAAATAAATAAATAAAAAATAATACAGAGTAGCTGACTGAATAGAGCAGAAAGTCTGGCAAATGTAAGCGTCAGAAAGACAAAAGGAGGGAGAGATTAACTGTGTGTGGAGAGAGAGAGCAATTGAAAGCAGACATGTCTAAGTGAGAGAAGGCAAGGAATGGTATGTATAGTCCACTTTCCCTTAAGCTCTCAGAGATCTGTACAGATGTTACATTATGTGATGTCCCCATATACAAGGTTTTATATGACTTGCATCCTCCCCCTTGGACGGAATTTTATTGTTACAGTACACATCCTGTGTAAATTGCAAAATTACATTGATCACCTGGAGGCAGTATGTGGCTGGTTTCATCCTATTTGGGACTCTTCAGATGTACTGTACATAACCTGATGCTATTCAATGGGGTTTGAAACCCTCTGCTAGGAATTGAACTCATAGACTTACAGAAAGGTAATCTTATCTGAGCCTCTTTGGGGGAAGAGAAGCTGGGTGATAGGCTCTCATCTGAGGTAAGAGATCCTATTTAGATTTATTCTTTGGAAACTGCAGGTTGGGTACCTGTTCTTGAAGATACTCCATAACTCCTAAACTTATGAGGAAAGGTGTGGAACAATATAAACAAAGGTCAATATAAACAAATGGGTTGGGGGCCAGTTGCTTCAGAAAATGGTTTATGTGGGACTTAGGAATTTCTCCTGAGGGTCTTGGAGAGATAAAAAGAATCTATGAGTTCAGGTGTGTAGATTCCCCAGTAGTCCCTGCATGAAAGCCTTGCACAGAAGACAATCAAATGCTGGAAACAAGGTCAATGATAACTTCTCTTTATATAATAAGTCAGTTGGCTGGTTGGTTAGTCTTATTTAAAACATGTAGATCTCTAGATGGCTTACAACCAATTTGCAATTAGTTCAATTCAGGAGAATATGACATCCAATTTCATGTTTCAAATCTATTTATGTTCTCATTTTTTATTGCAATCATGACTATTTTATTTCAGTGAAGTAATATTTGTATAACATGATTAAAATTATTAACATTCTATTATATTAAAACCTTAAAATATTGAAAATAAAAAGACAAAAGTATGATTCCCATTGGTGCCTAAGTGCCATTAGGATTTTAGTGTTATAGGCACACAATTATATATCCCCTGTCCCCAAAACAGAGAGATAAATATACCCAAAACAGGTGTTAGTATCTTGCTAGAAAGGTTTTAGCAAACCCCCTGAGGAAAGAAAACCTGTGTGAAGGCACAGGCTGTAATCTGCAGAGTAGAAGGAGAGAAAATCCATTAACCTAATATTGCCATCAATTGACTTATTTATTTTTCCTGTCCTCTCACTGCAGCTGCAACAGAATGGGCCCTATTCTTCTTAACAAATAGACTAGGAAATTGCAGAGTGGTTAGAAAAGCATCAGATGTGGGTTTTGAAAAACATAATTTTCTTTAAAAATCAATTAAAATAATTATACATTTTTTATTTTTTGTGTATCGTTATTATTGAAGCCATCCAGGTGTCTTGGCTGCACTTGGATGATTTGATATGAACTACTGTTTTCCCCCTTTGCTTCTTTCCATGCATTCCAGAACATCCAAGCAGGGAGCCGGTAATTGATCACAGCTGATCTGAAGCAGGGAATTAAAATAATCAACTTCATTATGCACAAACTTTAATTATTTTACAATAGTTGGCACATTGTGAAACTCCTAAGAGCATGTTATGGGCATACACTTATAAAATGGCTACCCTAGTGAGCAAAGCAAGTCACAAAACACCTGTTCACTAGAAAACAAAGTGTGGGTGCTGGTCCCATCTCTCCTACCAAGATAGCTTCGGTTTCTTCAACTTGCTCCTGTCATTGTAGTGAAGGCTTTCCAGCAAAGCCCTAAGTTGCCCCATGTCATTTGTATTTATTGTCAATTCTCCTGGGTGTTGATAGCCTCCAAAAGTTCCCACTTGGTTTATCTCAAAAAGCTAAGATAGGTCAAAACTGGTTAACACTTGGATGGAAGACCATCAGGAAACACTTGAGGTTAGAGTGAGAATTAGGAAATATTCTGGATGAAGCCAGTGGCAAAATCACTCACATACTGTTGTCATAAAAACCACAGGACCATGTCCAAATAGTCACATGGAGCTGAGCTCATCTTGGAGGAGACTTTACTATTACTCTTTGAGGCTGGAATATTGCTTTGTAACATGCCAACTTCCCAATTTTTTAATTGAAAGAAGCCTTCAAGATTTCGTGGCTGTTTCAATATTTTGAGAAGGGATGCTTTGTCGGGTTCTTCTGGATTCTTTGCAGAGCCTTAACAACCATAGTTATCCAGTTAAAGCAAAGCCCATGGATAATCAGAAATTTCCTGGTTGACAATGCTTAGGCAATGAATCCATTTCTTTCACTATCTTTTGCCAATTCCACAATGTTCTTTTATTTTTGCAATTTCCCTTTCTCACCTTATCATAAATGATTGATGGATAAATTTATTTGGAACATTTCCTTTATATAGCAACCAAGAGTCATTCATTTCAATAGTTTGCAGTATATGCTGTCAAACTTAACAAAGACATTTAAAGTCTGTGCTAAACATTACTTGAGTCTTCCATTGTTTCCTTTCTATCTGGATTATTCTGCTGATTCAGCTCCAGAACTGAGACTTGGCTGTTAAGTTTTCCCCTTAATGTAACAGCATCAGCCAATAGAAAAAACAAAACATAATAATTGATGGAATTTTCTCTGAACAGTTCTATGTTCTTGAACTTATCCCAGCTGTTCATCTTGGATACTTGACTAGTTTAGGAACTGTATATCAGTTCATGGGCTTAACAGGAATGAAAACAATATTAAAACTTACCGACACATCAGTTTGGATCAGGCAGTCCAAATAAATTAAAGATATTGCCAATTGCATGATGCAAGTCAGAAACAAATGAAAAGTTTGGTTTGAATTCATCGAAGTCATAGACAATGCCAGAAAATTAAATCTGTACTTCAAGAAATAAAATTAGGCCTTAGCTCAGTGCTTTGAACTTTCGTTTGATTGCAGTCTGAAGGCTGCAGAAGTCTCTGTCAAGCAATAACATTCGACTAACTTGACAGTCTCTATGTACGCTTTCTCCATTTACCTGTTAGTTTTTACTGTTGGCAATTGGATGTTGCTATACTCTTACAGAAGAGTGAAAATATATTTCCCTGTAATTATTTTTAATGTATTCTTTTTTAAAAAAAATGTATTGCTGCACACAAAGCTTTCAATCTACTAGATAGATATTCATTTTAAAGTTAAAGGAATAGTTATCTACTCCTTTGTCAGGACAAGGTTGTGATAAGAAAGAGGCTTAATCGGACTGAGTGTTTCACGTTAGGGAAAAGGCTCTAATGCTGGAAAAGGCAGAATGAAGGAGAGGATGAGGCAAACCAGCAGCAAGGTGGATGGACTCAGTTTGCAATGTGGGCCCCATTGAAAGAAGGACCAAGCTGGGGACAGTTTCTCGTGGAGAAAATCTGTCTTTATGGTTACTAGGAGTAGACTGAATTGAAGGTACATCACCATCATCACTGCCTATATTCTATAAACGTGGATTGAAGCATGATATAAGTGCAGTCACTCAGCCAATCAATCAACCAACCAATAAATCAAAGCTGCTGCAGGAGACGCCAAGTACCTGGATCTGAATCTTGTCCTATTCTGGTCCAATACCAGAATATTGGGATTAAAATTCTCTAGTGAGGGCAACCTGCCTTGAAATTTGCTTGCCACCTTCCAGACCACAATTTGAGAAGTCTCCTTAACTACCAGACCACATTGGCTTTCTGCCTCCTGTCCCTCTCAGTTTTTGTCATTGAAACTCCTGAATTATAATGTAAATTTTGTGATGGAATTACAAAAGCAATATACGAGAAAACAAAATGAAGGATGAAATGTTGGTAAATATAAGCGCACTATGATAGCAATAAAGAAGTTAAATAATTCTATCTTTCTTTTTGGTAGTGAGAGTTTTTTTGATAAACTTTTTATTGCTGGCATGTATTTTTGTGCAATGAATTCTGGACTTATTTTATTGCCCATTTTTTTGTAGCCATCAGAGGGAATTATCGTCAGATTTCAGGAAATCTTTTATATTGGTTTTCTTTCTTTTAATAAGTGTCCTGCCAAACATTATGCCAAAAAATGAGAATAAATAAAGTTTATGTTTTAATTTATTTGGCTTCAGCAGTATTTTATACTAATTGATATAATTTCAATTGAGTTATTCATTATATTTATATACTGTTATAATCAGAAGTGACTTCCTGTTACTTTAACTGGGTACCCACCAATCATGTATCTGTCTGAAGACACATCTTGCGATACGGGGCCAAAGACTGTTTCCCAAATCTTTATGGTCTGATAAAAGGCATCCATGTCTTTTTTAGGCCAGTGTCAGCACTGTTCCTTGTTCTGTATTTTTTTATTCAAGGCCCTATTTATTTTTGCGGGTTGGAGTGTCCCCTAGTGACAAAGATGTATATGGTTGTTCTTTCTTTCTTTCTTTTAGATATGAATACATTCAGTGTCATCTCTGGGTATAAGCTGGAAAGGTAGTGAAGAGGAATTGAGAAAATGAAAAATATTGGGAAACTCTTAGAGGGTGCTAAGCACAGGTAGTCCTTGACTTACAAAAAAATGGGCAATAAAATAAGTCCAGAATTCATTGCACAAAAATACATGCCAGCAATAAAAAGTTTATCCAAAAAAATATGAGTCAGTTGCCAAGCATATGAATCTTGATCACGTGACGATGGAGATGCCACAATGGCCATAAGTGTGAAAAACGGTCATAAGTCCCTTTTTTCAGTGCCGTTGTAACTTCCAACGATTATTAAACAAACCATTGTAAGTTGAGGACAACCTGTACAGATCTTTAATCTATATCTCTTGGAATGAAGTGCCTCAGTTCCTGATATTAGCCAACTCTTTTTATTTCCAGATGAAACAGGTAGGTTTGCAGAATTGTGGCCTGAATATCCTTATAGGCTGGATAAGGGCTATTCCATTAAGTATTAATTCTGTTAATACTTAATTACCCAGATTGTTGGGGGCAATTAAGCTGACTTTGTAATAATGCCGCTTGGGGTGTGTGTGAAAGCCCTAATAAGCAGGCATATACATAGAATGAAGGCTACTGCTAAGCTTGTAAGCCGCCCTGAGTCTTCGGAGAAGGGCGGGATATAAATGGAATTAAAATAAAAAATAAATAAATGATGGTACTTCATTAATTATTTCACGCAGTTTGATGCTGCCTGACTCCAAGTGATTCTGGGCAGCTCACGAATCATCAAAACAATGTAAAAATAACAACAAAACCATTTCTAGCTTCACCACTGTCAGTTTTCTTGCTAATAGCTTCTGCACCACCAATCATTTCTGAATGGGGACTGAGTGGTTGTGGTCCTGTTGCTTATCTCAACGAAACCTTAACCCAAGTATGGCAATCAATTTCCCTCTTAGGAATGCAGACTCCTAAACTTTGCAGGAGAAGATTCAAAAATGAATCCTAAATAGGTCAATCACTTCTGGCTGTGGAATTCTGGGAACTGAAGTCCACACATCTTATAGTTGCCAAATTTGAGAAACACTGACCTATAGCAGAATCAAGAAATCTAGACATACTTATTTGTCAACTCCATGATTAAAGCTGTGGGGTTTTTTTTCCTGGTGTTGCAGCCTCCTTTTTTTGGCTTATTTATCATTTTTGGAGGTTGATGATTTTAGCTGATCTCAAGCTCTTACTTTTTGCTTTGCTGGCATCAACTTTGCAATGAGTTTAATGTGGCCGCTCACCAAGCAATTCAAAACTTGAAATTTTACATCTCTTTCTCCTGCCTATTCAACCTATCAAACTGAGATCTGGTTACTTTTCTGAGTCTTCGGAGAAGGGCGGGATATAAATGGAATAAAAAATAATAATAATAAAAAATAAAAACATTAAGACATTGTTTAGTGTTCTATCCCTGGCTTTCTGATCCTGCTGGTTCCAGCTCTCACATCTGTCCATTTATTATATTATTTATTTAAGGAAGATTATAACTGTCATGACTGATGTGAAGAATGGGCTAGGCATTCATGTTGTTAATATTTTCATAGGAATTGGCTGGATTTGGGAGCTGGAATGCAGTTTTCCTTTGTTTTTCACTTTTCTCTGATTTTGGCATGTTAAAAAGTGCAGGAAAAAAATCCATATTATTAGGGAGATTACAAAATACTAAGGAAAACAGGGAATAGAAAGGACATGAGTCACTACATAATTAAAACGCACATAATTTTTCATGTAAATTTTAATAAACAAACCCCAGAAATTACATAGGTGGGAAAGAAGTTATGGAAATGAAACAGATTTATTTACTTATTAAATAAATGAAACATTTATCTGTTTGAAGCATGTGCACACCAGCTGTATTATATCATAGGCAGATGAACCTGCATTCTGTGTGTTTCATCTGTTCCTCTTTTCCTATCCTGTGGCATCTGTCAGCCATTTCCATGGGTCATATGTATGTGTTCTTTCCATTTTTTCCCCATCAGTTCTTATTGCAAAGTTCATTGATCTCCTTTTATTATTAATTGCCAACATTTTTAAGAGTGAAACACCAATTTATATGCTCTGTGAAAACAATCTGAAAAAATGGTATTTTTTAAATTCATGTCACATTAGCAGGAGATTTCCTGTTAACGCTGAGGCATTGGCAAAAGACTGGTATTCTCCTGATTATTCTCTAATGGATATAATCCCTTAGTCAGCTCCATCAAGAATAGTTTAGTATGCATGCAATAAATTTACCAATTTGCTTTGTGGACAAATTGTAGCTTATAAACTGCAAGACATTTAGTTATTCTGAACTTTAAAGTTGGGCATTGTAACTTGCAAGGGATTTTTTTTAAGTCTGCCAATTGTTTTGTTTCATTTTTTAAAAAACTGCTATCTTAATAGGTAAGAGGTTTTTTTAAAGACCTTTTGTGGCACTCCTACTTATTTCTTAAATGGAAATTTGCTGAGGAGCCACTCTTTTGGCACAGATGTGCAGAATTGCACATTGTTTTCCACAGAACTTTCAGCAAATAACTGCTTTTTTATCATTCACCCAGAAATATAATTTACAGAAGACTTGGCATCAAACAGCATTGTGTTGCTGTTTTTTGTGTTTGGTTGGCAATTGCTGCAAATATGAACCATGCCTTTGGCCTCTGGATCTTCCAAGAATATTCCGTGGTGGAATTCATATAATACCAGACAAACCACTACTTTCCAATGCTGGATTATTTAAAACGTTTTGTCAATATATTGAACTACCATCGCTATATACTTGCAATGCTTCTTGAGTCCCATGTGGGCAGATTATAGCTCAAGACTTCAGACTTTGCAAAGAAACAATCCCATTTCAGACTCTGACATGATCTCCAGATAAGAAAGAGAGTATGCCCACCTATTCACTTTCCACTGACCCAGGAGTCATGACAAGCCCTTGCATCCTTACATTGCCTTTCTGGTTGTTGTTTTTTTAAAACCTTCTAGTTTCACTGTGGCACATGAGAAATCCCTGTGAAAATAATTCTGCAATCATAAAATGGGAGCTTGGGGCCAGTGATTCCCTATTGATGGGATATTGTTAGGTACAAAGAATCAGGGTCATTCGTAATGTTGCAGAATAGAAGATTTATTCAAGCCTCTACACAAGAATCTGGTCAATTAATGGTCAGCACTACACTGATGCTAGATAAAAGTCAATGAAATTCAAGAGGAAAGGTTGGATTTTGATATCTTGTGGCAATACAAGGATACTAAACTGATGGCATGTTTAACTCAGCTGCCCAACTCTGCCTCTCTTCTCTTACAGAGTTTTACCTTTGTCCAACCTCCTTAGCTACCCTTCTGCCAAGTTTATCTTAAGGTTTAAGCTGTTAAAATAAGTAGAGGGTCAACTTTCCACCTTACCTACACAATAAGTAAACTATTGTTATTCTTACATTCCCATGAAAACAAAAGCTGAACAAGATAGGAACCAAGATGGGGTTGCACTGGTTGGATCTAATTTAGGAGTAGGAGTTTCCCTATTGGTTGTCTAGAAAGAATTCAAGTTGCTCATCCAAAGATGGTGTTTTGCTACTACTGGCACTAAGGACAATTCGGAGAATTTCAAGCATGAAAACACCAACAGTACAGAATTATTCTGAGAATAGGTAGTTACTATTAATCAGGTAGTTACTATTAATTACTATTAATAGGTAGTTACTATTAATCAGACGCGGTGGCTCAGTGGGTTAGGACGCTGAGCTTGTCGATCAGAAGGTCGGCAGTTTGGCGGGTTGAATCCCAAGTGCTGTGTAACAGAGTGAGCGACTGTTACTCATCCCAGCTTCTGCCAACCTAGCAGTTCGAAAGCACGTAAAAATGCAAGTAGAAAAATAGGGACCACTACGGTGGGAAGGTAACAGCGTTCTGTGAGCCTTTGGCGTCTAGTTATGCCGGCCACATGACCACAGAGACGTCCTTGGACAAGCGCTGGCTCTTCGGCTTTGAAACGGAGATGAGCACCGGCCCCTAGAGTCGAAAACGACTAGCACGCATGTGCAGGGGAACCTTTACCTTTTTTACTATTAATCAGGCAATACTGAAGTGGGTGCACCCATCGTATAATAAAACAACTTCCTATGTGATTGGCAGTCATTCTGCAAGATTTCAGTCTCCCTTTCAGCCTGATGCCTTAACCATTACTCCAAAGTGGCTCTCATTTCTCAGAAGTAAGCCTCACCAAACCCAGTAAGGCTAATTTCCACAGAAGCAACTATAGAAAGCAGCCTTAGGACAGTAAATGCCATTTTGAGATACCTTTTAAGAGATGCTCAGCAATGAAATAAAAACTGCTTCAGGGGATGGTAGAATCTTCTTCTATGATGGTGCTGAAACAAAGAGTGGATAACCATCTCTCTGGGAGGTTTCAGTGGTAGATTCCTCTGCTAGGCAGGGGATGGATCCGTTGATTGGCAAGATCTGTTCCAAATCTTGCATTCTATGATCCTTGGAAAGAAAGAGAAAGCTCCCCCCCCCAAAAAAAGCTGTCAATGTTACATGTTAAAAAAAATCAAATAACTGTTTTTCTCCATTGTTAAGGCTAAATTTTCAGATAACCTGCTTCATTTTTTTACAGAAGAAGGTAGTAGCTTGTCCTTTGACCAAGCTGAAATATTTTGCACCAGCCCTAGGAAACTGCCTTGTCAGATCACTTAGCTCAATATCAGCTACACGACAGCAAGAAAAATTAAACAATGGAACCGCTAGCCCCCTGGAATTATGGATACTCCATTGCTGGAGGTTTTCAAGAAAAGTTTAGACAACCTTTTGTCTGTAATGGCATAAGGACTCCTCAATTGGGCAGGGCATTGGAATAGAAGACCTCCAAGGTCCCTTCCAGTTCTATGATTCTACATCAAACAGATGAATGGAGAGCTTTCTTAGATCTCCCTACCTGCCTGGAAGCTTCTCCAAGCATTAAGCTATGAACTATTATGGACTTTTAACTAAGCTTAGGATTCCCTGTCCAGACGAATTGTCTATACTTTGACCAGATGCAAGGCAATTTGATCAAGAGTAGGTGGTGATGCGGAACAAAATATTTTACAAGAAACAATGCCTGCATAATCAGATATGAAGAGAGAGACAAACCAGTAAGCAAAGACAGATCCCTCTTGGGACTATGGCCAGAATAACATCCAGAAGGAAGCAGATGTGATGCAAAAGATCAGTGCACGGGCCAAGTGTTACTGCCTAAGAGCATACATGAATTTCTGTTGGGGGAAAAAAAAGTGGAGCATTTTCACAGGCTCTAAAAATGTGATATGAGCAGCCATGTTAACAGAACTGGGATACTGTACTACTTACATTGCAATGATAAGCTTAGTTATGTACAGAATCAATAAAGAGGGGGGCCAGTAGAGCCAGAAAATAGTGCCAAAATGAGAATCCATCTTGGAGGTGATGCCAGTTTTAGATGAAGCATGTAAATTATGCATATACTTTGATGTTGTAACCTCCATCACCCCCCCCCCCCACCCTTTTGGCAAAAGTTAATGTAACAGAGCAAAACAGATTACACATAGCCACGGATACAAGTTTGGGCTTATTGAAACATTGCACACCATCTAATTTACTGTTTCCATTCTGTGAGGAATTCCATTTTTTCATTTTCCTTTCCCACATAAACGTTCCCTGAAGGTGCAAAGCTTGTAGAGATAAGCAGATGTAAAGGAACCCTGCAGCTCTTTTGTTTTCCACGGCCATTTGTTTCCTCGATACCTTTGCAGTTTCCTTTGAGAAATATCAAGGAAAAATATATATATATATTTCCAGTGCTTTTTTTGTAAAAGAAAAAGGTGCTGGAACTCACACATGTCATACAACCCACCTTGCCTACCCTACAAGGTTCCATCCAAAAAAGGTGCTGGAACTCCGTTCTGAGCGTTCTATGAGAAAAAAAGCCCTGTATATTTCATTTTCCTCTTTGCTCTGTCCAGCTCTTGTGGGGACAGAGAAGAAGAGGCTCGCTGGGGTGGAGAAAAAATATTGTGGTTCATCAGCCTGAATAACTCAAGAAGCAGCTCTTCTGTTGACTTCCACTACAATTTGGTCTGCCAGGTTGCAAGAATATCACATGCCTTAAGCAGATGGTCACAGGAATTTGGTCTCCCATAGTTAATTCTTAGCACTGTAATAATGAAGTTTTGCTTCCCACAAAAAAAGTCAGATTCCATAGACCTGCCCAATCAAAAAATAAAGAATGCATTCCTCCTCCTCCTCTTTTTTCCATCGTGATGAAGGAAGCCTCAGAGTTACTTGAGAGATGGGCAGCATATAAATTTAATAAACAAAGATAGAAGGAGGGGAAAAAGAAATGTCAAAGCCCAGCACAAAAACCTTACTGCAAACCCTCGAGTGGTTTATATTTTCTTTGGCCAAGCTATGCATCAGGAAAGAACTGGGTCAGAAGAACTGTTTTATTTTCATTTTCCAAAACCAACTATGGCTTGTCACTCCCTTTTTAATTTTATTTTTCATTGACTCCCAAAGAGTTTAGTGATGGAGCAGGAGCAAATGAACAGTTGGTGCTACTTGTCTCTATGGCTGAAGAACCTTGCTAGAGCAGCTCTTTCTCCCCCAATCAAATCTTGCAGTCCTCTGCAGTCACCTGCCACACAGCCCAGATTAACAGAATAACAGAATAACTGAGTTGTAAGGGACCTTGGAGGTCTTCTAGCCCAGGGGTCCCCAACCCCCTTGGGCCATGGCCTATTCAGTCTCCTGACTTCTAATCCAGTGCCTTAACTATTGGGCCGAACCAACTCTTACAGTAATAGTAATAGTAGGAGATGCTAATCGGGAGTTATTCCATAGCTCCTGTTATGCTAATCCTTTAATCTAGTCGTTACTCTAGCTGTGACTTGGCAACATGTTTTATTACAGGCCTAGGAACTCCAAACTACTTCCCAGGTAGTTTGCACAAATCCCTTTCACATAGAGAGAAGCTCAAGATTTTTGTAGCCCACTGAGAAAAATAACAAGACGAAGCCAACATAATCTACACAAACCATAATGACACCAAGCTGATGACATTTACACAGTGATGTCTTCACATGAATGCTGCTCTTGCATACTTTCATCCTGATGTCCGGCACTAATGCAGAAGTTGTGATGTTCGCACTATGACATTCTGCACATTCTTCATTTGCTTCCCTGGCCTGCCACTCATGGCCTGGATGGTGGCTTTTCTTAATTCTTTGTACAGAGACAAAAGAGCCAGAAGTCAACTCTTACCTCAATGCTGACAATAGGAAGGTGTCCAGTGCCACACTTATGGGGCAGCAAAATAGTCTTGAGGAGTGTTTTTCAAACTTGGCAACTTTAAGACATGTGGACTTCAACTCCTAGAATGCCTTGTGATGAATGATCATGCTGGTTGGGGGATTCTGGGAATTGACATCCACACATCTTAAAGTTGCCAAATTGAAAAACATTAGGTTAGACCAGGGGTGTCAAACTCAATTTCATTGAGGGCCGCATCAGCATTGCAGTTGCCTTCAGGAGGCTGGGTGGGTGTGGCCTGGGTGGGTGTGGCCTACTGGGTGGGTGTGGCTAAAATGCATATGGCCTACTGGGTGGGCATGGCCAGCACTACATCGTTCACATCAAGGGTGCCTATGGGGACCTGAGCAGGAGTGGGACAGATCTGAGGGTCTCTGGCAGAGGAGGGTCTCTGGGCCAGGGCCAAGGTAGTGGGGGCTGTTCCCTCACTGTTTCCAGGATGGCTTCGCGGGCCACATGAAACCACTTTGCGGGCTGGATTTGGCCCCCGGGCCTTGTGTTTGACATGTCTGGGTTAGACAGTGAAAGCCAAGCTGTCTAGCAAAAGCCTCTTTGCTCCTCTGAATACCTTGAAGGCATCATTGTAATGTCAATATGAGGCCATTTCCTCAGCTATGGTACAACGCTGGAAAAATTTCCTGTCATCTACAGGTCAGCCCATTAATAGGCTTATATATTTCCTGCTATGTAAGTGATACTTGAGGACTACCATTACAATTTTTACCTTTCTTACAAGGAAATGATTTTATCATGAATGAATAGTTGGGTTTACTCTCAGTGTGCAAGACATAATCTTCTGACAAGAGGTTGTACTGCTGCCTAGCACAGGGAAACATGAAGGGCAGCATGAGGGAATAAGTATGAGGGAACTTCAACTTCCCAAGGGCACTTTTACCTTACCTATGTCTTAATGACTGAAGACATTGCATTGATTAATAATGAACCTGGCTCAGATGCATGTACTACCTGGTATTCTAATGAAAAGGAAACTTATGGAGGAAGAGGAGGAGGAGGAGGAAGAAGAAGAAGAAGAAGAAGAAGAAGAAGAAGAAGAAGAAGAAGAAGAAGAAGAAGAAGAAGAAGAAGAAGACTTCATGAGCACTTGTAACTTATCATTCTTGTGCAAGATGGATGAGAAGAAATCAATAGGAAACCGCCTGGGTGAATAAAAGCCTTAAAACCTGTTTTCTGGGGTGGGGGTAGGGGAAGTAGGAAACCTCTGAAAGAAAAACTACCGTAAGCTACAAGACTTGGGAACCACTGGAGTCTGTGAGCTTCTGAGGGAGGATGCTGAACAGTCTGGGGAAAATTATTTGGTCTTTTTAAAGCAGAAGAGAACTTCAGACATTCATTCACCCTTAATAATTCCCAACCCTTCTGCCAATTCAATTGTGGTCACTCCCTTTTTGTAGTGTGCCATCAACAGTAGGATTAGCAGTGGCCATCCGGATTTAGGGAGCCCAAAAGAAAAATCTAGTTAAACTTGACGTGGACCCTGAACTCATCAAAAATTGCATATCTCTGGTTTAGCAGTATGTTTAATTATATGACATATGCAAATTCTATCCTTCTGTATCCCTTCTTAAAAAGAAACTCAAACCTGGAAACTTTTAGTTTACTATAACTTGAAGGGTGGTAGTAAAAATTACTACAGCCCTACATATTTGAATTTGCTAAACAACTAAGGCCATTCAGAAGAAAACAAAACAAGTCAACAACCAAGATTAAAACAAGTCAGGACTTGGTTTGATCTAGAAATTTAGCAGGTTCTTCTTGTCTTACATAGTGCTTCACAAGGTGGTTGTATGGATAAAAGTTTGGGCCTGTATGTCGACCTTTAAAAGAGGAGCGATAAAAATGCAATTAAATGAATCCCGGAACAGGGGAAAAAATGGGAATATAACCCTTCTGTCCCTCGGGTGTATTTTGTCTTTTACGTTGTTGTTTTTTTAAAAAAAAAAACTTTTGTCTTCAGATCTCTTACTTTCCTCGCCTGCCGTCTCAATCCGCCTAGCAGAGCCCGTGTTTCGGACGCTTCGTGTTTGGTCGATTTTGTGACGGAGATTCTCAGCGATCGCACAGGGCGGATCGACCTCCGGGCGAGCTGTCCCCAACGGAACCCATCCCGCCGCCGCCGCTGAGATCGGAGCGCCCGTTTCGTTTACTTCGAATCACGGAGCTTGCAATGACGCTCCCGGCCAGCAGGAGGAGACAGGAGGCCGGCTAGGCAGCCCCGCGGAGAGGAGCGGGGACCGCGCTGCAGAGCAGGGGCGAGCAAAGACGGCGCGGAGGCGAGGCTGAGCTCTGCTAAGTGTGGGGAAGTGCGGAGGAAGAGCGCGGTCTCTGCACCGTCCCGTCGGCGTCCACTCTCCCAGCCACCTTCTGCGGACACCCGCTTCCTACCCTCCCTTTGGCAGCTTTCGAGGCGCCCCCGGCCCTTGCGCCCACCGGCTCCATGGCTGCTTCGGCTTCGCGGACCTTCTTGCTCACCGTCGGGACGCTCCTGGTGCTCTTCGCTGCCCTGCTCCACTCCGCCTTCCCAGGTACAGCCCCCCCCCCCGGTTCGTTCTCTCGACGGCGCGCCCGCGGGCACCCTTGGAGAGACGGAGGGAACTCGGGAGACCCTGGGGTAGTTTGCAGAAGGGCTTGGGACGCCCTGCCCTCTCTCTCTCCCTCTCACCCGCCCCCCCCGCGGTTAAATTCATCAGCATGGCACCCCCGGGCGCGTGGGGCTACAGCTCGCCAGTTGGCTATGTTGGCAAAGGAAGACGGGAGTTTTCACTCTGGGTATCTGGAGGGCCCGCGCTCCAGAGAATCGCAACGCCAGCCACTTCCCCACCGTAGGAATGAATACCTGGCGGGAGAAATGCCGCGCTTGCCCCGCATAACTCTTATCTCCACCTGCTTTGCGGTCTGTGCAGCCAATTGAGCTTCCTGGCAAAGCAAACTTCTGCTAGCCTGGACTCTTTTTTTTTTTTTTTGCATCACACGTAGATAGATGCAAAAGTGATTGGCCAGCATTGTCTTCTTTTTCTTTTAAAAGAGGATTGATGGAGCACGGCTCTCCACAAAATGTTTTTTTTTTAAGTAAACCTCATAGGAATGCAATGGAGCAAATGTTTATTTGTGTACATGGGATCACTGCTTAATACACACACACACAGAGGGACACACACATTCTCACTTTTCCAAAGCTCTGATCTCCACCTTTATTGTCCTTCCATGTCTGTTTTGGTTGTAGGGTCCCACAGAGCCAGGAAACCCGAACCAGTTGTTCCTAAATGTAAAGCAAACACAAAAATACATCTCTCCTGGGGAACTCAGGGAAGGATCTCAGTTGTTTGCAATGCAAAGATTGCAATTCAGGGATAGCATTCCTACCAAATGCTGCAGGGTAGATTTGCAGTAATTATGCATAGGTTAACTCCAGAAGAGGAATGTTTAGTGATTGGAAATAAGATTTGGAGGGGGAAAAAATGAAACAGTGAGGAATGACTGAGGGAGAATTTGCCACGCATGCTGTTGGAGAGGATTTCCAGGGTCTAGATTTTTTTCCCCCTGCTCAGAATGTTCCCCACATCCACTTTTTATAAAATTAGGTATTGTTGGTAAATGTCATTGGAAAAAATTGTCTAGAATCTGTAAAGATTTTTCAGATTTGTATTGGGAGTGTAACCAGCAAGAGAGATCTTTTATCATATGTGCTGGGTGTGCAAAAAAACTAGGAAGTTTTGGGTTCAATTACATTACATCAATTCAGAAGATTTTTAAGATTTATGTACAACTGAAACTTGAGGCTTTTCTTTTGGAACTAACTGATTGATAAGCAGTTGGGAACTTCATGGAGCTTCTTCTTTATATATGACTACTGCAACAAGACTATTATAAGCACAAAGGAGAAAAGATTTGATACTATCCACAATGGAGGAATGGGTGGTGAAGATGATGGAACTTGCTGAGATGGCCAGATTAACAACTCTGATCAGAAAAAAGATTATTATCTAAGTTCAGTGCTGATAGGAAACCCCTACAGAGGGGAAAAATGAAAATGTGACATATGGTTTTAATGACTAGAAAAAAATAAATGGCAAAAAAGTGTAAGTCATGTTGTAACCATGAGTAAGAAGTTAATTTATCTATAACTTATAAAAAAAATCAAAAGTCTATCCTTCCTTCCTTCCTTCCTTCCTTCCTTCCTTCCTTCCTTCCTTCCTTCCTTCCTCCCTTTTTGCTTTGTCTTTTTCTTTCTTTTTCTCTTTTTCTCTATTCTAAATATTCTTGCTAGATTTTAATCTTTTTTAAATAAAATTATATGTATAAGAAAAGAATGTTCCCTACCTCCCACTCCTTTTTTGCTTTTATTTTTGGTCCTTTTGATCTGTGTTTTTAAAAAAAAGCACGTACTTTTCTCTTATAGGAAGGGCAGAAATGGTAAGTAGCTGAATATGCCCATACAAGTTGAGCTGGGAGTAAAGAACAGGAATTCTTAGTGCATATTTGCCCACAGGGCCAGTTCCTTGCCATAATAAGATGATAGGATTGTTAAGGTTGGGACTAAATCCTAAGCAAGACAGAGTGCTTGGAAGCAAATCGCTTTAGAATCAAGGAAACATCAATCTGAGAAAATACAGTAAGTTCATAAAGTCAGGTTGGAAAGTTGAAACAAAAACAAGTGCGCCTTACTGAGATGTTTTTTCCTCTCCCAGGTTTTGAATATCAGCTATTTCATGGTATTTTAAAAAAACGCACTGTGAAGTATCTTTCATCAGGCGTACATTTGTCAATACTGTGGTTGTTTCCAACAAGATGCCTTAGATTATAAAGATGGGTGTGGCAACTCCTGAAGAGTTCCCACTGCATTTTTCAGCTCTTCTTTTGAAAAAAAAACACAACTTTTGCAGGACAGTGGCTTCCAGGAAGCGTCTGCTGGAACACTTTAGTCTAACACAGTACGGAACTCTACAGAGACTTTACAATTAAAGTATCTGCAACTCACTCAGAGGTCACTTATTGGTTGTCTGAGCAGTTCCTGATGATCTAATCAGAGTTGTTAATAGCAATTGGGAGCTCCTAATGCCCTGCAAGGGACACGGTAGCTCAGTGGGTTAGGACACTGAGCTTGTCGATCAGAAGGTCGGCAGTTTGGCGAGTCGAATCCCGAGTGCCGCGTAACAGATTGAGCGCCTGTTACTCGTCCCAGCTTCTGCCACCCTAACAGTTTGAAAGCACGTAAAAATGCAAGTAGAAAAATAGGGACCACTACGGTGGGAAGGTAACTGTTCCGTGCGCCTTTGGCGTCTAGTCATGCCGGCCACATGACCACGGAGATGTCCTCGGACAAACGCTGGCTCTTTGGCTTTGAAATGGAGATGAGCACCAGCCCCTAGAGTTGGAAACAACTAGCACACATGTGCGGGGGAACCTTTACCTTTAATGCCCTGTATAAACACAGAGGGGTGTTTTGGGGTTGTTGGTTTTTTTTTGGTCTTGGCCTGAAGTCTTGTGCTGAAACTCAGCTTCATCCCGTTTAACTCAGTTACAACAATTGGATGCACAGATCAAAGAATTATGTGGAGAAAACGAATTGGATGACCAGGGGTGGGTGGGTGGAAGTTTTGTCTTTGCTTTTATATGGAAACAGTCACAAGATATTGAAGGCTGAGTAGTCTGCCCAGGATAAAATAATTGCTGGCTCTATTCTGTTCAGTTCCAAGTCAGTTCCAAATAAACCTGTTATAGGTAATCCTTGACTTACAACCAGTTGCTTAGAGACCAGTTGAAATTATGACCTATCTAAAAAGGGAATTTAAAGTTAAATTTAAAGAATTTAATCCAAAGTTCCAATGAACACACACACACACACACACACACACACACTGCAAACACATGACTGTGCTTTGGGTGCTCAGCAATATGGCTATATTTATGGTAGTGTGTTGCATCCTGTAGTAATGTGACCACATTTTACAACAGTGTTATGCAAAACTGGTTACTTCTGGTTTTCATCAAAAACTGTGCCCATTATGATCCATTGGTTTGTGTAACAACTGCTGCATTTGTTTAATGACTGCCGCAAAAAATGTTATAAAATCGTGACCGACCCATTTTTTTTTACTGTTATGACTTCAATAGTAATGGGAGGACTCTATTACAGTCATAATTTGAAGACTGTCTATACTTGCTTGAATTCTAGAATTCTAGAATTTCAAAAATCTGAATTTAGTTAAAGGACATCCACAAGAATGCTCATTTCTAATATTTACTGCTCCATTCACCTGAGCAACCTATCTTGGCCTTAACTTTCCTCGTCTTCCAGAGATGTAATTCTTAATCTCATAATTGAGAACGATGCTTAGCCATGCTAACTGGGAAGGATGAGATAACAATCCAGCACATCTGTATGGCCAGTCTACTATCAGCAGTGCAAGCTTATACATGTCAACTCAGAATTAAACTCTATTAAGGCAAACCCACACAGTCCCATTGCCCCTGATGAGATTAGCCCACTAGCTGTTTCCAAAGGACATGCCCACCTCCCACCCCCTCTATCTCATTGACCACTTGCAAATGAGGCAGACCAAGCACAGCTTTAGATATTCCACTCTGGAAGTAACTCTTTCCCCCTTCTCCCACCTCCATATGCCAAACATAGGCAATGAAGGACACACTGATATGTCTTGGGGGAAGTGGCCAAAAATGTGCTCCTTGCTATGCTCTGTGTCAGTAAATTTGTGGCTTCGGTTGGTTCTGCCGGTTTCCTTTGGAGCTGCACCCTTTCATCTGAATATTGACTCGCTCTTAGACTGGTCTTATAGATGTGCTGGACTATTATCTCATCACTATCTCCTTCTACCAAATGAGCAATTAACAAGCATATCGATCTAGATCAGGGGTGTCAAACTCGCAATGTCATGTGACATGTCGTGACGTATCACGACTTTTTTTCCATTGCCGGCAATGGGGTGGGCGAGGTTTTGACACCCCTGATCTAGATCCAGCATATGTGAGAAACCAGACCACTTGAACTGCCAATCAATAAGAGAACCAATCAGCTGCTCATAATTCAAACATAGCACCAAACAAACAACCAATCACATGACCAACTGACCACACTGGCACACAAGACATTTATAAGCTAAGGAGAATAGGACAAGAAAATCCTGATGCTGATGTTACCTAGTTTGGTAATGAAACATTCAGAAATTATATTGAAATAAGCTTGGAGAACAAACCACAGCCAAAATTATCTCATCATTTCCAGTTAGCATGGCTAAGCATCGTTCTCAATATGAGATTAAGAAATACATCTCTGGAAGGCAGCTGGTGAGGAAAACTGCAGTAGACCAGCGTTTCTCAACCCTGGCAATTTTTTTTAAAACAAGTTTTATTGATTTTTAATATTTACATGGACATGTATTTGTGAAACAATATGGTGGCTGGGTAATTAAAATAAGAAATAGCCATTTGTAAATAGGTCAGGTTACATCAACAGAGATGCCCTCTCTAATTCCCTTAGTGATTACATAGTCAAAATAAGCAAGTTAGTATATTTCTAGTTATAACCTAGTCAATCAACAAAATTCAAAATATATTTTCACTAATACGTATCAATATCCTGTTTTTAAATTTTATCTAATAGCAATAGGATATTCTAGAATAGCCTATAGTATATAGAAAAAAAGCTTAATTTGGGGTAACCCACAATTCCCTATTTCAATAAAGAATAATTCTTTTGTCTACAAAACTTATATTGTTCATTACAAAACATTTTTATGTTTTACCATTAAAGTCTAATTTTCATCTTAGCAAATCACCAGTTATTAGAAATATATTTTTTGCCTTACCCATTCAACAATTATTAAAATGCTATCTTTTATATATAAAGTTCTAGATTGTATACTATAGTTCAAAACTAGCCACTGAATATTCTATAAGGCATCTTAACCATACATCAATTATTAAAATGCCATCTTTTGATATGTCATTCCAAATTCTATAATATAGTTCGGAGTTATATTTCCTTTACAAATCTAAAAATTAAATGTAAAATCAGTGATATTTTTTAGAGATTCCCCTTAATCCATAAAAAGATATTTTTATAGTCTTATCTTTAGGAATCCCAAAAAACAAACAAGTTCAGTCTTTTAAATCTAACTCTTGCCTTCCTTTTGTGCCAATCATACTTCGCTCTTGGTATCTTTAAATTCTCAAATGTATCTTTCTTTCTTCCTAGACCCCTTATTTGAATCCAGGGAGCGTATCCTAATGTCAGTTTTGCAAGGAAAATGTCCCCTTTGTAACCATTGTATTTTTGCTTTGGTAGTTCGGTTTTTGGTGGTTGATATAATATGTTGTTGTTAGCTGTGAAGTCGTGTCCAACTCATCGCAACCCTATGGACAACGTTCCTCCAGGCCTTCCTGTCCTCTACCATCTTCTGGAGTCCATTTAAGCTCACACCTACTGCTTCAGTGACTCCATCCAGCCACCTCATTCTTTGTCATCCCCTTCTTCTATTGCCCTCAATCTTTCCCAGCATTAGGCTCTTCTCCAGTGAGTCCTTCCTTCTCATTAGGTGGCCAAAGTATTTGAGTTTTAGCTTCAGGATCTGGCCTTCTAAAGAGCAGTCAGGGTTGATCTCCTCTAGGACTGACCAGTTTGATCGCCTTGTAGTCCAAGGGACTCGCAGGAGTCTTCTCCAGCACCATAGTTCAAAGGCCTCAATTCTTTGGCGCTCAGCCTTTTTTATGGTCCAGCTTTCGCTGCCATACATTGCAACTGGGAAGACCATAGCCTTGACTATACGCACTTTTGTTGACAGGGTGATGTCTCTGCTTTTTAGTGTGCTGTCTAGATTTGCCATTGCTTTCCTCCCCAGGAGCAAGCGTCTTTTAATTTCTTGGCTACAGTCCCCATCTGCAGTGATCTTGGAGCCCAGGAAAATAAAATCTGTCACTAGCTCCATTTCTTCCCCATCTATTTGCCAGGAATTGAGAGGGCTGGATATAATATAATTGTCATTAAATCAGTCAAATCTTTTTGTTCTTCCAATTCTGTCTGGGTTAGGTAGAAAGTAGTAGCTGGTATTATGTTTGACATTTGATTAATTGAATTCTTAATATAGTGTATTTGAAGGCCTTTTGTGTCTTCATTCTTGGTGTTGCTTTCTTCAGGTGCTGTTAACTTTTTGGCTTGTAAGTTTTGTAGTTGCTATTAAAGTTTGGACTTTAAGGTTTTCTGTAGGTTGCTTTTGTTGTTCTTTGAAATCTCCTATTTTAGTGTTAGTTTCCACTTCTTCTATTTGGTTTTGGGTTATCTTTTCCTCATTTACAGTCAGAGTTTGATTTGGTGGCTTTAAATTGTCAGATTTTTCTTGCAGCTTGGCTTTAATTTGCTCTGTCATTGCCAAGATCGTATCTAGTATTAGTTTATAATCAAGTGGCGGGATGTATTCATCCATTTTGTTGTTATTTACAGTTAAATCTTCCATGGAGGCTGTTTTAATGATAGTCAAAGATTTTCTACCTCCTGAAGAGTTGTATTTAGTGCCAAGTGTTCCCACACTTATCTTCAAGAACAGCTCTATTGTTCAGTCAGCTCCCACAACAGAAAAAGGAAATTTACTTGCTGTACCAGGTTTCGCCACAAGATGTCATCAATAACATATAACATGCAATGTAAGAGGGTTTTTTTCTTTTTCTTTTTCCAAATTAATATAGAACTTTTGTAGGATTAGTCCAAATTTTTTCTTTATTTTATTTTATTTTAATTTAATTCACAGTTTAAAGAGAGAATAGGATAGTGAGTCCCCAGCAACAAATAGAAGCTTTTTAGTAAATATGGCTGAAATTGCTTAAATTCTTTGCTGCATTAATTGGATTTCTTTTGTGACTTTGAGGCTTTAAGATTTGTTCCCAAAGTAGATATTCGCCGTTTTCTCAAAAAATGGGGATTTTCAGGAAAGTCCCACAGGAAGATGATTAAGGGAATAGGAAAGGTAAAAGCTCACCCAGGTCCTCTAGATTGCTTCTTAGTGCTAAGTAGTACTTTTGGTTTTCGGCAGGGAGCGGCTTAGTGATCGGCCATCTTTATGGCTGGTCTCTTCTTCTTCAGGCCAAAGGAGACGATCCCGGATTCCAGCGGAGGGTTGCCACCCTTCCACGATTGCAGGGAAGTCCTCCTGTCAGTAATCACCCCTCCAGGGCGATTTTTGACCCTTTTCAGGGTCCTCCAAACAAGAAAGAAACGGACGGCAGGAGACATACTGTCCCTGCACATCTGGAAGCGCCGTGTGCGCAAACCGGAAGCCTAAACCTGGCAATTTTAAGATGGTGAGGAAAGTTGCAACAGACCAGTGTGGATTTCAGCTCCCCAAATTCCCCAGGCAGCATTTGGGGAATCTGAGAATTGAAGTCCATAGACCTCAGAGTTACCTAGGTTGAGAAACACTGCTGTGGATAAATCCTTTATTGAATATCTGTCCTTGATTTGCTTGAAAGTAATGTTAATGAATGAAATACAGATAGTCCTCAACTTACAACTCTTTGCTTAGAGACTGTTCAAAGTTATGACAGACACCCCCAAAAAGTATTTATAGCCGAGATTCAAAGTTCTGATAGCCATCTTGCTGGTCACATGACCACATTTTATGTGCTTGGCAACAGGCCTGTATTTATGGCCACTTATAACATCCTGAGATCATGTGACCAACTTTTATGACTTATTTGCCAGAAACCGGTGTTTACAATGGGCTCACTTAACCACTGCAAAAAGGGTCACAAAATTGGGCTTGGCCATGTAATGACCCATTTAATGACGGTCACAACTTATGACCGTAGTTGCAGTCTCAATTATGGTTGTAATTCGAGAACTACCTGTAGTTTTGAGAAAGGAATTAAATCCTTGACCGCTTTTTCTTTAAAAATTGTTTATTTTCTTTCTTTCTGAAAAATGTGAAAGTTTGCCAACTATTGTAATGAAACATTCCTTTAATGAATAATTGCCCTATTAAAACTTATGAATGAAATAATTTTCAGGAAAAAAAGTACAGCATATTTTATTTGGAATAGTGCAGGCCATAGCGAAAGGTTCCAAATGCGGGCATGCATTGACATGAGGGAAAAGAGAATTTTATAATAACATTTTTTCATAGCACTTTCCATAACTACTACTACTACTACTACTACTACTACTACTACTACTATTATTATTATTACTACTACTACTACTACTATTATTATTATTATTATTATTACTACTACTACTACTACTACTACTACTACTACTACTACATTAGCATTAGCATTACTGTTTCTAAAAAAGGGAAAAATAAAACATTGGACTATTTGATTTTCCATCAAAGTGGCAGCCCTATCCCAGTGTTTCTCAAAGTTGGGTAACTTTAAGAGGTGTGGACTTAATGCTGGCTGGGGAATTTTGTGAGGTGAAAAATCCACTCATCTTAAAGTTGCCAAGTGTGGAAAAACACTGCCCTGGCCTATTTTGTTTGATCTTGGAAAGCTAAGGAGGATCAGGAAATCCAAGGACTGTAAACCGTACTGAGAAAATCAGAGAAAAGCAACATAAAACAAGATTATGACTATGAAACATGCCTGTTCTATTAGAGGCCCAATTCCAGTGGCACTGATTCTGTAGCACTTTGTGACCTACTGACCACAAGGGAGCAGTAGGGGATAGGTAGAGAGTTAATGATTCGCTCTGTGTCTCCTCTGTGTCTTTCACCCTGCTTGTTTTAACAGATGGCTAATCTCAGAAAAAGAGGAAGTAAAGAAGAAGTAACTCCTGCAAGAGAGTGACTTTGATATTGGTTCCTGGTAACTGCCTGGACTAGTCCTTGCACTTTTCTTGGTAAAATTTTGGATATAGTTTGCTCTTGCCTCCTTCCTAAGGCTGACAGAGAGTGACTAACTCCCGGTCATCCAGCTGGTTTCATGCCTAAAGCGGGACTAGAACTCACAGTCTCCTGGTTTCTAGCCTGGGTGTCCTAACTGCTACTCAACCTGGCTTTCCAAATGATATTACATAATTACATAATCTTCAATCCTTGTGCTCTTTGCAAGACTTTAAGAAGGCAGATCCTAGCTAAATTGTTAAATTTAACAAACTACCCTGTGGAAAAATTATAAAGATTAGAAAATTATAAAGATCATCTTCTGGATTGACTTAATTCAGGCATCTTCCAAATCTGTCCAAAATGGAGCAGCATTTCTGCCAACTAGCATGCATCCTGCTTCTGAAGCTTCACTAGAATTTGGAAGGAGGTGTAGTTGGGCAATCTTTGAATAAGAACCATTCAAGAGCTTGAAGAGGGGAACAAGAGAAGAGAATTTTGATTGAAACATTTAATTACTAATCTTAGTGGGTTTACTCTTTGTGAAAAGGAAAGGAAAATAAAATTAGCTTGGGATAAGTCTGCTGGACAATTGTTACTGAAGCCAGGAGCAGAATATTGAAAGGGTCTTAATGTTACATTGGATTCTTATTATGGAAAATGGAAATGTTCTGCTTCTGCTACTATTTACTCTATTTCTATACTCTATTCATGTCCTATACTGCAATTTCCATGACTTTGGAGTTTATTGACTATAAAATACAGCCAAACAAAGAATCCTTTAGCCAGCTTTAGATTCATCTTTTTCCAGCTTTAAATATCATCCCAAACTTGCAATGCTTCTTGTCTATAATGTACACAATTTTTTATTTTCATATTTTTTATTAAAAAAAAGATAGAGAATGAAGTAATGCCGCTGTCCTTTGTCCAACCACATCGTGATTTTTTCATTAGCTGTAGAGCACGTAAAAGCCTTGGCATCAAAACTGGGCAAATGGAGAAGCTATTCAAAATTTGGAAAGAATTTTATTTTTTCTAATACATAAATATTTTCAAAATTTATTTTGATGGGTACTTAAAACCCTAACTTACATCTTTGTTTCAACTTATGACTTTGGTGATGGCAATGAAGTTTAAATTGATTCCAGATTGTTGTTGTTAGCTGCGAAGTCGTGTCCGACCCATCGCGACCCTATGGACAACATTCCTCCAGGCCTTCCTGTCTTCTACCATCTTCTGGAGTCCATTTAAGCTCACGCCTACTGCTTCAGTGACTCCATCCAGCCACCTCATTCTCTGTCGTCCCCTTCTTCTATTGCCCTCGATCTTTCCCAGCATTAGGCTCTTCTCCAGTGAGTCCTTCCTTCTCATTAGGTGGCCAAAGTATTTGAGTTTTAGCTTCAGGATCTGGCCTTCTAAAGAGCAGTCAGGATTGATCTCCTCTAGGACTGACCGGTTTGATCGCCTTGCGGTCCAAGGGACTCGCAGGAGTCTTCTCCAGCACCATAGTTCAAAGGCCTCAATTCTTTGGCGCTCAGCCTTTCTTATGGTCCAACTTTCACTGCCATACATTGCAACTGGGAAGACCATAGCCTTGACTATACGCACTTTTGTTGACAGGGTGATGTCTCTGCTTTTTAGTGTGCTGTCTAGATTTGCCATGGCTTTCCTCCCCAGGAGCAAGCGTCTTTTAATTTCTTGGCTACAGTCCCCATCTGCAGTGATCTTGGAGCCCAGGAAAACAAAATCTGTCACTACCTCCATTTCTTCCCCATCTATTTGCCAGGAATTGAGAGGGCCAGATGCCATGATCTTGGTTTTCTTAATGTTAAGTTTCAACCCAAGTTTTGCACTCTCCTTCTTCACCCGCAACAAGAGGCTCTTTAGTTCTTCTTCACTTTCTGCCATTAGAGTGGTATCATCTGCGTATCTTAGGTTGTTGATATTTCTTCCGGCAATCTTAATTCCAACTTTTGATTCATCTAGCCCTGCCTTTCTCATGATGTGCTCTGCATATAAGTTAAATAGGCAGGGCGACAGTATACAGCCTTGCCGGACTCCTTTCCCAATTTTGAACCAATCAGTGGTTCCGTGTCCAGTTCTCACTGTTGCTTCTTGACCCGCATATAGGTTTCTCAAGAGACAAATAAGATGGTCTGGTACTCCCATCTCTTTAAGAACTTGCCACAGTTTGTTATGATCCACACAATCAAAGGCTTTAGCATAGTCAATGAAGCAGAAGTAGATGTTTTTCTGGAACTCCCTAGCTTTCTCCATGATCCAGCGTATGTTGGCAATTTGATCTCTAGTTCCTCTGCCTCTTCGAAATCCTGCCTGTACTTCTGGTAGTTCTCGATCCACATACTGCTGAAGTCTAGCTTGTAGGATTTTAAGCATGACTTTACTAGCATGAGAAATGAGTGCAATGGTGTGATAGTTTGAACATTCTTTGGCACTGCCTTTCTTTGGAATTGGAATGTAAACTGATCTTTTCCAATCCTGTGGCCACTGTTGAGTTTTCCAAATTTGCTGGCAAATTGAGTGTAGCACTTTTACTGCACTGTCTTTTAAGATTTTGAATAGCTCAGCTGGAATACTGTCACCTCCACTAGCTTTGTTGTTGCTCAGCTTTTCTAAGGCCCACTTCACCTCACATTCTAGGATGTCTGGCTCGAGGTCAGTGACCACCTCATTGTGATTATCTGGGACGTTAAGCTCATTCTTGTATAGTTCTTCTGTGTAATTTTGCCACCTCTTCTTAATCTCTTCTGCCTCTGTTAGGTCCCTGCCATTTTGGTCCTTTATCATGCCCATTTTTGCATGAAACGTTCCCTTCATCTCTCCAATTTTCTTGAAAAGATCTCTGGTCCTCCCTATTCTATTGTTTTCTTCTATTTCTTTGCACTGTTCATTTAAGAAGGCATTCTTATCTCTTCTAGCTATTCTCTGGAATTCTGCATTCAATTGGGCATATCTATGTTTTTCTCCCTTGCCTTTCGCTTCCCTCCTTTCCTCAGCTATTTGCAAAGCTTCCTCAGACAGCCATTTTGCTTTCTTGCATTTCTTTTTCTTTGGGATGGTTTTGGTTGCTACCTGTTGTACAATGTCGCGAACCTCTGTCCATAGTTCTTCAGGCACTCTGTCTATCAGATCTAATTCCTTAAATCTATTTGTCACCTCTACTGTATATTCAACAGGGATATGATTTAATTCATACCTGAGTGGCCTAGTGCTTTTCCCTACTTTCTTCAGTTTAAGCCTAAACTTTGCAAGGAGAAGCTCATGGTCTGAGCCACAGTCAGCTCCTGGTCTTGTTTTTACCGACTGTATAGAGCTTCTCCATCTTTGGCTGCAGAGCATATAGTCAATCTGATTTCTGTGTTGACCGTCTGGTGATGTCCATGTGTAGAGCCGTCTCTTGGGTTGTTGGAAAAGAGTGTTTGCTATGACCATCGTATTCTCTTGACAAAATTCTATCAGCCTGTGCCCTGCTTCATTTTGTACTCCAAGGCCAAACTTGCCTGTTATTCCAGTTATCTTTTGGCTTCCTACTTTAGCATTCCAATCCCCCATGATGATAAGGACATCATTTTTTGGTGTTACTTCTATAAGGTGCTGTAGGGCTTCATAGAACCGGTCAATTTCATCCTCTTCAGCACTGGTGGTTGGGGCATAGACTTGGACTACTGTGATATTGAATGGTTTGCCTTGGATTCGAACTGAGATCATTCTGTCATTTTGAGGATTGTATCCCAGTATTGATTTTCCTACTCTTTTATTGACTATGAAGGCTACTCCATTTCTTCTGAGGGATTCTTGCCCGCAGTAGTATACCTGATGGTCATCTGAATTAAATTCACCCATTCCTGTCCATTTTAGTTCGCTGATACCTAAGATGTCGATGTTCAGTCTTGTCATCTCTTGTTTGACCACGTCCAGCTTTCCTTGATTCATGGATCTTACATTCCAGGTTCCTATGGAGAAAAAATCTTTACAGCATCGGACTTTCCTTTCACCACCAGACATATCCACAGCTGAGCGTCCTTTCGGCTTTGGCCCAGTCGCTTCATTCTTTCTGGCGCTACTAGTACTAGCCCTCTGCTCTTCCCCAGTAGCATATTGGACGCCTTCCGACCTGAGGGGCTCATCTTCCAGCGTCATATCGTTTTGCCTTTTGGTACTGTCCATAGGGTTTTCATGGCAAAGATACTGGAGTGGGTTGCCATTTCCTTCTCCAGTGGGTCACGTTTTGTCAGAACTCTCAGCTATGACCTGTCCGTCTTGGGTGGCCCTGCACGGCATAGCTCATAGCTTCATTGAATTACGCAAGCCCCTTCGCCATGACAAGGCAGTAATCCATGAAGGGGTGATTCCAGATTAGGTGATGGCATAAAGCCAGCCTGGCCTAATCAAAAAGCTAAGCAGAATCAGATCAGGGCAATGCTTGGATGGAAGACCATGAGGAAATACTAGGATTATAAGTTTGATTGAGACAATTATATAAAGTCAAGCATGACTCAAATGAAAGGTAACATGGAAGGTGCTGGGTTCTCCTTCACTGATATAGTTAATGGAGGTGGGATGGTTTTCTACCACAGATGCCATCAGTGGAATCCCACACTGGGCAAGAGATTAAACTAGAAGATTTCCAAGAGATTAAACTGGATGATTAAATTACGGTAGATCTTTTACATTCTGCAGTTCTATGATTCTGTCCTTAACAGTGGGTAACCTGAGGCCTCTGTCTCAGGCAGGCCTTGGGCCTCTTTTTAAAAGTCCCAACTATGCAAATGTCTTACTAAGGCCACGGTCTCCTCAGAGTTTTCACTTCATAAATGACCAGGTTCAAATTATCCAGGGTGGCCACATTAAGTGAAGACTTAGCTCTGTGGAGAAGGTTCTAACGCTGCAAAAAATGGAAGGAAAGAGAAGAGGATGTCTCGCCATAAGGTGGATAGATTCAGTGACAGTTGTGATGAGTGCACTGTCGAACACTTGAAAGATCAGGTTAGGAACAGATTCTCAGGAAGGAAAATTTATCCATGTCGTCATGAGGAGTTGAAAACAACTTAATAGCACATAGTCAAACAACCAAAATGACAGCATATTTATTTCTCCTCTCCTTCAAAAAAACAAAACAAAAACAGTCTTTCTTGCTTATTATGAAAAACTCCAGAATATAACCTTAAGTTCAATGGATAACATCTGTGATTTTCTTAAAACATTTAATATCTAAGAAAATTATTTTTATCTTGAAAATTCATAACACAAAATATTAGTTAGCTTTTGAAGACATCAAAGAAGTCTTGCTTTGTGAAAAACAGTTTTCATAAGTCTCACTTTTGTAAATAAATACTTAAATGTAAATACATAAAATGTTGAATGAAGTATTTAATAGGGTGCATTTTTTAAAAAAAATTATATACTGTGAAATATGACTGAATATTGGGTAAAACATGCACCAAAATGCAATAACATTCATGCATTGTGAAAATAACTTCAGGTTTTTTATTTTAAAACTAAAACTTGGCTTTAAGGAAACAACCTTCAAAATTGTCTCTGTAACACTGATGAGTGGCTACTGTAAATGGCAATACAGAAAGGAACAAAATGCACTCAACTTACATTTTACAAAGATAAAAAATGTTGTTTTTTTTAGAATTTGCCTGTTTTGATATTTTATAGTTTGGACTTTGGCAAAGGAGGATGTTTCCTAATCCCTAGAAAAGATGCATCCAATATTGCTGATTTATTGGTTGTGTTTACTATTAAAAACACAACTAAGAAGAATGTTAGATTTCTTCATCAAGTAAGTGCATGTTAAAGCTTGAGTATGTGTTCCTTGACATTTTTTCAGATTTCTGAAAGAATGTTGGCAAGAACCAGTGGAAAATTGTACTTGCACAGTAGAGATGGAGTGGAAAACCTTTCTATAAACATGAATCTTTCTTAGGTGGGCAAAAAAATGTCTTCCTGTAACACAAAGTGGAAGAATATTTTGTAGTGTTGAAGGAAAAGTCTTCATCAAGGTTCAGTCCAAGCCAGGAATAAACAACATGGTGACTGCTTTAGAAAGAAGGCTGCAGTTTATTGAAGAGGAGAGTCAGACAGAAATATGGCTCTGGAAGAAAAGAGAGAGAGCACATGTAGGGAGTGGGTTTTTATACCCTTTGGAGCCTTTTGTTTGGAGTTGTTCCTGTGGCATGAACTTTGACCTGAGTCTGAATGTGCCTTTCTGGTATTCTGATGGTGGTGGGTTAATCTTATTATGTCCCAAAGATCAATCCTGCTTCTCCAGGGCTGTGGCTGATGTCTCTTAGATTTTTGGTGTGAGGGATTGTTGATTCTAGGGATCTTTCTTCCTAATCCCAGTTTCCTGACTCCAGTCTTTCTGAAAAGATGATCACATCTGCAATTCTGCAGACTTGGTTTCTGTTTGGGACTGAGAGACTTGGGGGCGGGGTTGGTTTCTCCTTTTAAAATCCTTTAGGGAAATATATTCTGCCTTTTAAATATTTCCAAAAATATTTTTTTTCTCGGTGGGGCTGACTTCCCAAAGTAATCAGGTCTCATCATCATAACCCAACATGGTCATGAGGCTCCTGTAAAATCTGCAATAGAGCATCCTTGATGGTTTAAAGGTTCTGATATTAATTTGTCTTTTTGATTTCCGAAGTTAGACTTTTGACCATTAATTTGGGGGTCCTCAACCTTGGCAACTTTAAGGCTTGTGGACTTCAACTCCCAGAATTCCTCAGCTAGCTTTGCTGGCTGAGGAATTCTAGGAGTTGATGTCCCCAAGTTTTAAAGTTGCCAAGGTTGAGGACCTCTGCATTAATTGTTTTGGGTAAAGTCTTAAGGAACAATGTTAATTTTCTTGTAAAAGGACTTGAAGGAGAACACCTTATAATTAACTTTGCTTGACACACTGGAATGTGTGTTACTTAACACACAGTATTATGCTTCTTTCCCTCACAACAGCAACCTTGTGTGGTGAGTTGTGCTAAGTAGAAAACTTAAAGTGCGAATATATATCTCATTCAAATGAAAAGCTATCAGACACAGAAATGTGTAAAAGTGTGGATGCATTCTTTGATCATCTTTATTTCATTGTATCCAGCTTTTTATTTCTTTTTCCCTATTTCACTGAAAAATGAAAAATAAATCTAAATTTATATTTTATTAGTTCATCTTACAATGGTGATCCCATTTCAAAATGTTGCAGGGAATGAGTCATAATACTGTATAGGTTTGGATGAAGAGGATTAGAGTTAAGCTCAGATCTTACAAAACCAAGCGGCAATGGGTTCTTCCAGATCCAGGGACTTTTCTGACTCTAGTTCTAAATGGGGTTGCACTTCTCCAAATAACACTAATATGTCATATGAGGATCTTCCAGAACTCTTAGCTCTTTCTGAAAGAGCAAATGACAGCTGTAGCCAGAAATGGTTTCTGATAGATGTGTCACATGCATCAAATGTTCTTCTTTAAAAAAAGCCTCAAAGAGCTGACTGTTTCCCCAGGCTGTGGGTTAGGATGGGATGTAAAGCAATTTTGCATTTTTAGGATGGCTTCTAAATGCCTTTGACACCCATAATCATTGAGAGGTTGGATGGCTTTAGAAATCTTTCTTTTTTTTTTTTCTTTCTTTCTTTCTTTCTTTCTTTCTTTCTTTCTTTCTTTCTTTCTTTCTTTCTTTTTCTTTCTTCTCTCTCTCTCTCTCTCTCTCTCTCTCTCTCACACACACACACACACACACACACACACACACACACAAACACACATAATCTGGGGATATAGAATCAGCATATATAGTATTCAGCCATGGTGGTGTGTTCTTGCTCAGTCAGTGTCCATTTACCAGCCTAGACCAGACTTGATACAGAGACGCAAGGTTTTTGAGCTTCTATTCAAAATCCATGTGCAAAATAAATGGATGGATTATAGAATGTACAAAACGAATTACAAGACATACTAAACTTGACCTAGCTTCTAGCTTCAAATATGTGTTGGACATCTGGAATTTTTCAGCTACTGTTAGTATTATGTCACAAATATATGCTGTAAAGTTCTGGAATCAATAAAAACTTATGAACCAGAAGGAGTTATCGGCACTTAAAAGATATGAGAGCCAGTTGGATGTATGGATTAAGGCACCAGGCTAGAAATCAGAGGCCATGAGTTTTAGTTCCAATTTAGATTACTCTCTCTCAGCTCTAGGAAGATGACATGAGCAAGTCTCCCCTATAAAATCTCAGAAGCTTAGCCAGGCAGTTGCCAGAATTGAAGTCTGACTTGAAGAGGGGGGGGAAAGATAGAAAGCAAGAAATGAACTGAAAGATCTATTATACCAAACAAAATATTTCTCTGTCAGCTTTGGGCCTAGCAACTAGTAACAGGGAAGAAATTTCTTTCACCCATTTTTTTACCCTAATTTGAATTACTGTGACAAATGGAATATAGTTATTCTTTGAATCATAAACTGATCCAAATATGTATGGCTTTCCTTACTGTTTTGGAGTCAGCAACAGGCTCAAAAATACCATGCAAAACCATGTACCGGTATATTAAGAAACATTGAATGCAAAGTAATATACAATAAATGTTGCCAACAAAGCATGTGTTATTAGAGGTGAAATTTTGTGCTGTTTAAAATTGCAGGCAGGTGTGGAAATTGGATGTCACTGATTTATGAGTGAATTCATACTTGATTGACATGAGTTAGTGCTTACCTACTAAGAAGGCCGCAGTCCCCTCCATTGCAAGGCCCTGTCACTTCTATTATTATTACTACAGTTGATCACACAGTCAACGAGACGTTTTAACTGGATTTGGCATTTTTGTCCATCTATTGAGTCCTTCTCAAGGATCCGGGATAGGCAGATGTTGCTTAATAATATTAAATGTATTGTCACAGGTTGTAAGCTGTTCCAAGTAAAGCTGCCTGTTGAGAGTGATTGATGGTGATTTTGTCAGTGCCTATGGTATTCAGGTGTTGCTCCAGAAGTTTTGGAATTGCATCCAAGGTGCCTGTTACTATTAGTACTAGCTTTGCTTATTTTGCCACAGTCATTCTATTTCTATTTGCAGTTGTTTATATTTTATGATCCACCCCCCAGTTCTTTCTCTTCTCTTCTGCTGTCTCCAGGTATTGCAATGTCCACGTTCCAGAATTTCTTTTGTCTTTCTTATCAATAATTGTTAAGTGTGAGGTGTTGTGTAGCAGATGCTTCTCTGTTAAGTGTGAGGTGTTGTGTAGCAGGTGCTTCTCTGTTTGAATTCTAAAGTCCCAAAGCATTTAGCTTCTTCGTTTTCTCTTACTTCGTCTATTTTGTGGTCTCCCAGTTCTTGCTTGCAGGCAAATGGTATTTCTTGCAAATATTCCAATATACCATTCTTGCTACTTTGTCATGCTGTTGTTCGTAGTCGGTTTGTGTGATCTTAAAGTAGCTAACTAGGTTCTTCGGCTTCTTTGCAGAGGCGACATTTGCTGTCTCTTACTGTCTTCTCAATCCTGGCTTTCTATGCATTTGTTCTTAAGATTTAATCTTGTGCAGCCAAAATTAGCTCCTCTGTCTCTTTCATCAGCTACCCTGCTCTTAGCTCTTGCCAGGTTATCTGCTTTGCCTGCTAGCTTTTGGCTATGTAACTGGCCATGCAATACTTCGTTTTACCACGTCTCTTCTATTTGGTCTTCCTTATAGGCCAGTTTGGTCTCTTTGGTATTGAGTAAACCTTCATTACTAATTCATCTTCATACTTTATACAACAAGAGAGCAAAATAGAATCTAGACCTGTGTTGAAAGGTGGGACGATCAGAACGAACATAGAATGGTCTTCTTATTATCTAAGAACACCTTCACTGCTACACCCAACTGGTTCTGGGTTCCTTTATGGCAAAAGGGACTGATTCCATGGAGAGAGGTTTTTCTGAGGACCAGAGGGGGCATGGTTTTGAGTGCTGCCTGCATCCTGTGGATGGGGCTTTGGTTGTTTGCTGGAATGCCGCGGCCCGGTTCTGGTCCACAGACTGGGGGTTGGGGACCCCTGCTCTATGGCACTTTATCTTTTCCTCACATAGTTCTCAGTGCTAGAACATCTGAGATGCACGAAGGATCTGCTTCAGAGCTCTGCATGAAATACACAGCAGGATGAGAAGATATAATTCCATAAAGAAGGCCCACCAGCATAGGAGCAGCATGTTCCTTCTGGCTGTGGGGCTAAAATCAGAAAAGGATCTCATTCTCAGGGAATGCCTGGTGATATACATATCTTTGCATTATATGTCATGATTAGCAGGAATCATGTGAGTATGAATGTTGGACTTTTTAACGGCTCTCGTGATATCTTCTCCAGATGTGTGACACCTTTACTGCATGAAGGTTTCCATAAAAGGGTCCCCCCCAGCATTTGGTTTTAGCTATCAATTCCAAAATGAAAGTTTCTTCAAGGGGAGACATAAAAATTATAAATCTGTGCTTTTTTTTAGTCTACAAGATTAGCCTGCTTTTTAAAACAGATTATCTCATCTATTTTTGTGGAATTATTCTGTGTGGGCCTATTTCATCAGTACTTACTATATTTATGCATTTGCATTAATAGTGTAAGATAGCCTTCATCCTTTCTGATCTTCCCATCTTTCACCGCAAATCTTCATTCGGTTTTGTTTTCTTGTCACATAAAATATTTCTACTTTTGAAAACATAGTGGTCTCTCTGAATCAACAACCATTGGAAGGTGGTTAGGTTGGCTTTCTAATTTGCTAGCCTAAAGTTTTTTTCTGAGTACTGGGAAAACTGGGAGATCTAAGAATCCATTGGATGAAATCCTTGAGCTGGCAGACCTTTCAATATAGTGACTAAATAGCTGTGGTATGGCTATTGAGTGATTTAGATTTTTAAGAAATAAGGTATAATTGCTCATTTCAAAAAAAAACCAAAACTTTTGGAGAAACAGATGTAGAAGTGTGGTTTATAAATAAAAGCTGGAATAAATCCCTTTTCTGTATAAAATAGAGATATTTTTGACCCAGAATACCCTCAATACATTAACAATTTATAGTACCACCCTGCAATTACTGTGGCAATGTAAACTGTGTCTGCATTAGGCATATATATCCAAATTAGTGGATAGATGGTGCTAGAAATCTATAATGTAGATAGTCTTAGGTTCTTCAGAGATCCAGTGACTTAAATTTCTCAGGGTTGATCCATTTCTTCTATCCTAAGATTCTTCTTCTATTGGCACATGTTTACTTAAGGGTACACGCCACCGCATAAGTCATTCTCTTTTCCTTAGCTTCGAACCTATGCTTTTGTTAATTTTGTCGTGATTTGCTCTGAGGTTGGTACAGGGCAGAGAAAACATTGAATGTTGACTAAAGAGATCCAGGTTCATATCCCTGTTCAGTCAGGAAGGCTGACCTAGCCCAACTCATTTTATAGACCTCCAAACTTTGGTGCATAACAAGAACTTTCTAAGCTTTCTTTGCTCTTATTTTATATTTCATGGCCTAGTATAATTTTGTGATATATAGTGAATTGGTAATGAAATTCAGTTTGCTGGCTGAAGTGGAACAGAAATGGTACACTGCCCCATTACTGGGTTCAACATTTTTCAAAGATCTTTCTGGACATTCATACTCAGTTCCTGCTTTCATTTTTCCCTCATGGTGTAGTCTAAAATCAGGTTGGTTCAGCAAGATACATTCTCAAAGATTTGTTCATAGCTCCGTAGGATTATTTGGGATGCTACACATCTGTTTTCCTTGTTACCTTCTGGGAAGAGGCTTTGTGGTATCTGAAGCAGAATTTCTAGATTCGGTCATCTCTGCAGCAGTAATGAAGCTTATTCTTCAGAAGCAGTTTCTGGACAAACAAGGTAGAAGCTGTAGAGATTTGATAGTTCTGTAAACGGAGAGTTGGTACAACAATCCGCCACCTGAACTTTCAAAAGAGAAGAATCCTAGTGGTGCAGCCTATGGAAACTGTGGTAAGCAGTTCAGGACCCAATGATATTTCATATTCACAGTATAAAGGCAAACTGCTCAGAGTTTCTCATGCCCTATTTTACTCCCTAATGGACTACTGTAACATGCTCTGTGTGGAGCTGCCCTTGAATGCTGAAGTTTCAACTGATGCAAAATGTAGCAGTGCAGGCAGTTTTGTGCAGCCCTAGAATGGCACATGTTTCACTTCTGTTCCTTGAGTGGTGGTTGCTTCTTGTTCCAATTCAGGGTGCTGTTTTTGACCTGTAAAACCATAGATGGATTGGAACCAGTGTATTTGAAGGACTACCTTTCCCTAATCACATCTGTTGATCCCATCAGGTCAGATAGGAAGGACAGGTTACAGTTCTTGTCTGCAAAGAAGTTCCATCTTACCCAGGAGCGGAGCCTTTTCTGCTGTGGCACCTGCACCTTGGAACATTATTCCCCCTCTCCCGAGGTGAGGCGGCCCTGATTCTAGCCCTAATTCTATTGACCTTCTAGAAAATTCTTAAAATGTGGCTTTTGCAGATGACCTGGGAATCCCTTGGAAACAGGGAGCCTATGAGATAGTTACATTATGAGTCTTTCAAACACTCCTCATCCACCCCCACCCCCGTGGTCTTACTGATATTTAATTGTTTTTACTGGCTATTTAAGATATGCTTTCATTATTTTGTTTTCTAGATGTCTCCCAGAGTCACATTCATGACACGGACAGCTGTATACATTTGATAGATAAATAAACTTGTGTCCTTTATAAATTTGGCCAATATGGCAAAAAAAAACACCACCACTATATTACCCCAATCATACTGGCATTAATTAGTACCCCAATTCTATTGAAGATAGAGGCAATACTTAGGGTACAGTGCAGAACAGGTGACCTTCTACCCTACTTCTCACCTTAACATCTGTACTTTGAGGCAGCTGTTTTAGTAACGATAGGGTTGACTTTTTGTTATATGATGTTGATGAGATAGATATCATCTGTGAATGTCTAGAGCTAATCCTCAGTAAGAAAGGATAATTCTGTTCATGTTGGTTTCCCTAATTTCTTAACTTACTGACTTCCAGTCTAGTTTGCAAATTTGGCAGAAAAACCTTGCATCATTATTGATATTGATGCTCTGATATACGTACCAATTCTATTGCTGGAAATTCACATTTTTATATTTGTTCTAATGTGGGTATTTTTGTTACACATTTTTTCCATATGAAAATACATTGTTTTTTCCAATTTTTGGACTTTGAAGAAGCAGGATAGAAAGAGCATTGGCATTTTTGAAATTTGGTATTGAAGAAGACTCCTGAGAATATCATAGATAGCCAAGAAAAATAAACAAATGGATCATTGAAATAGTCAACTCAGAGTTTGCACTCAAGGCACAAATGACCAGGCTGAAATTATTCTACTTTGGACGCATTATGCCTAGTTCTCTACAGCAGTCTGTAGTGCTGGAAAAAGTGGAAGAGAAGAAGAAGATGGACTTTGTTACAGTGGTGATGGCTGCACCATTGGAAGACCTAAAGGACCTAGCTAGGGACATATTATCATGGAGAAAATCTGTGTTGTTAAGAGGCAACACCAAATTGTTGGCAGAGCACTGTGTTTTTTGAGGTATGCTTTCTCTGAATGCATGTTTTAAATTTTCAAACATTTTGGAAAGTTCTGACTGTAGATTTCAGCTTATATGTGCATTCCAAATTGTTCTACATATTTAGAGAATATTTTCCTAAAGATTCTGCTCAGCCAAATTTTTCTTCCATCTTTACTTCTGGAAACAGCTAGAACAACTAACCAGTGGAACAACCTGCCTCCAGAAGTGGTGAATGCTCCAACACTGGAAGTTTTTAAGAAGAGACTGGACAGCCATTTGTCTGAAATGATATAGGGTTTCCTGCCTTAGCAGGGGGTTGGACTAGATGACCTCCAAGGTCCCTTCCAACTACTACTACTTCTTCTTCTTCTTCTTCTTCTTCTTCTTCTTCTTCTTCTTCTTCTTCTTATTATTATTATTATTATTATTATTATTATTATTATTATTATTATTATTATTATTATTATTATTTCTAATTTCATTTCCTATGATTTGTTGCTCTTTCCTCTTTCTCATGTAGTGACTGAGTCAAAGGCTTAGACCCAGGAGAAGATGCAGGTCAGAGAGAGAGAGAGACAGAATTTACCACAATCAAAATAGAACGGGAAGGGACCTTTGAGGTCTTCTAGTCCAACACTCTGCTCAAGCAGGAGACCCTACACCATTTCAGACAAGTGTCTGTTCAATCTGTTCTGAAAAACCTCCAATGATAAAGAACCCACAATCTCTGCGGCAAGCAGTTCCAGTGTTTAATTGTTCTCACTGTTAGGAAGTTTCTCTTTAAACCCAGGTTGCTTCTTTCCTTGATTGGTTTCCATCCATTGTTTCTTGTCCTGCCTTGTGGTGCTTTGGGAAATAAGTTGACCCCCTCTTCCTTGTGCCAATCTCTCAAATACTGGAACACTGCTATCATGTCAACCCTGGTCTTTCTTTTCTCTTGACTGGCCATACCCAATTCCAGCAACTGTCCTTCATATGTTTTTGTCTCCAGGCCTTTAATCATCTTAGTTGCTCTTCTTTGCACTTTTTCCAAAGTCTCAACATTTTTTTTTGTAATGTGGTAACCGAAAACTGTATGTAGTATTCCAGGTATGGCCTTACTAAGGCTACAGTTGCAAGAAAAAGTATGTGAACCCTTTGGGATTACGTGGAGTTTTGCATGAATTGGCCATAAAATGCGCTCTAAATGTCATCTAAGTCAACAATAGAAAAACACAGTCTGCTTAAAATAATACTACACAAACATTAGCTGTTGTCATGTTTTAATTGAACATAAGATGGAAACATTCACAGTGCAGGGTGGAAAAAGTATGTGAACCTTTGGACTTAATAACTGGTTGACCCTCCTTTGGCAGCAATAACCTCAACCAAACATTTCCTGTAGTTGCAGATCAGACCTGCACAACGATCTGGAGTAATTTTGGACCACTCCTCTTCACAAAACTGTTTCAGTGTAGCAATATTCTTGGGATGTCTGGTGTGAATCGCTCTCTTAAGGTCATGCCACAGCATTTCAATCGGGTTGAGGTCAGGACTCTGGGCCACTCCAGAAAGCGTATTCCGTTCTGTTGAAGCCATTGTTTTGTTGAATTACTTGTATGCTTTGGGTCATTGTCCTGTTGCATCACCCATCCTCTGGAGCTTCAGTTGGCGGACAGATGGTCGTACATTTTCCTGCAAAATGTCCTGATAAACTCTGGAATTCATTTTCCCATCAATGACAACAATACGTCCAGGCCCTGAGGCAGCAAAGCAGCCCCAAACCATGATGCTCCCTCCGCCATGTTTTACAGTGGGGATGAGGTTTTGATGTTGGTGTGCTGTGCCTTTTTTTTCTCCACACATAGTGTTGTGTGTTTTTCCCAAACAACTCAATTGTGGTTTCATCTGTCCACAGTGTATTTTGCCAGTAGTGCTGTGGAACATCCAGGTGCTCTTTTGCAAACTTCAAACGTGTTGCAATTTTTTTTTTGGACAGCAATGGCTTCCTCCGTGGTGTCCTCCCATGTACTCCATTCTTGTTTAATGTTTTCCTTATTGTAGATGTGTCAACAAAAATGTTAGCATGTGCCAGAGATTTCTGTAGGTCTTTAGCTGACACTGTAGGATTCTTCTTTACCTCATTAAGCATTATGCGCTGTGCTCTTGCAGTCATTTTTACAGGACGACCACACCTAGGGAGAGTAGCAACAGTGCTAAACTTTCTCACATGAACATCAAGGCTTTTGGAGATACTTTTGTAACCCTTTCCAGCTTCATGCAAGTCAACAATTCTTGATCGTAGGTCTTCTGAGAGCTCTTTTCTGCGAGGCATGGTTCACATCAGACAGTGCTTCTTGAGACCAGTAAACCCAAAATAAGTGTGTGTTTTTAAAGGGCAGGACAGCTGTCAGCAACACATCCAATATCATCACACTGATTGGAGTCAAGGTTGGCTCACTCCTGGCTCCAATTAGCTCTTGGAGAAGTCATTAGGCTAGGGGTTCACATACTTTTTCCACCCTGCACTGTGAATGTTTCCATCTTATGTTCAATTCAAACATGACAACAGCTAATGTTTGTGTAGTATTATTTTAAGCAGACTGTGTTTTTCTATTGTTGTGACTTACATGACGTTTAGAGCGCATTTTATGGCCAATTCATGCAAAACTCCACGTAATCCCAAAGGGTTCACATACTTTTTCTTGCAACTGTATATAAAGCAGTAATAATACTTCACATGATTTTAATTCCATGCCTCTGTTTATACAGAGGATTTGTACAGTATTTGCTTTTTTGGCTGCTGCTGCACACTGCTGGCTCATATTTAAGAGATCATCCACTAGGACTCCAAGATCCCTCTCACAGTTACTGTTTTCAAGCCAGATTTCACCTTATTTGTACTCGCACCTTTGGTTTTTCCTGCCTACGTGTAAAACCTTGCTTTTCTCTACATTAAATGTTATTTTTTTGGATAGGGCCCATGGTTCAAGTCTGTCAAGATCTTTTTGGATCCTGAGCTTGCCTTCTGGGGTGTTGGCTATTCCTGCCAGCTTAGTGTCATCTGCAAATTTGATGAGTTCCCCTTCTATTCCCTCATCTAAGTCATTTATGAAGATATTGAAGAGTACTGGGCCTCAGACAAAACCTTGTGGTACCCCACTACTTACGTCATGTAACTGTAGTGCCATGTCTTCTCCCATCTATCAAGCAGCTTATTCCATGGTTCATTGGAGTGGGTAGAAATAGGTGCTGCCATGTCTTGGAAACCAGACTGGCAGGCAAATGAAGTGGGCAGTAAATCTACAGGGAAGAATTCATATTAAGACCTCCATAGAATATTTCATATTGCTCTCCCTTTTTAAAAGCCTGCAAAGAGAACTAGGATAGAGAAGCAAATCCTTGTCTATAGCCAGATTTATTTTAAATGGATATACTTTCCATATGGCTTTTTGGCTGCTTTAGGTTTTCTCATGCCCTCTATCCCACGAAGAATCTTTATACCAATTCCAGTTGGAAAAGGGTATCTATAACTGGTGCAGAAGAAGCTGATTGATTGCAGACTTCCTTCCTGCTAAACCAGACCAGCAGAAGTTCAATTAAATTATGTGGCCAGTAGCAATGTGTTCAGTCTTTGTCAAGGATCAGCAATAAGTCTGATTTATTGCAAAGTGAAAATCAAGGAGTTATGGCAGGATATGAAAGAGCCAAGCCCATAGAATCTTCAGATATGGCTATTGAATAGAAGGTTGACATAATAGGGTTGCCAGCAAAATTGCTCTTTAAGAGGATTCACTGCTACTGCTATATCCAGGTGAGATATATATTACCAGCCATAACACCTTTAATTTCAGTTTCACTGGCAGGTAAGCAGGTTTATTACAAGATCTCTGTCAGTTTTTGGAGGAATATCAAATGGACTGATTTTTAACAGTTTGTCTATGGAACTCTTAATTTTCAAACTATGCATCAGATAAAAATCTTACTGACATTTTTCTTGCGCACAGAAAAATCAATAATAACTTTTATGACTGATCTGCTTGCCAACCGCATGAAGAGATAGTTGGTCCACTTGCCAGGAATTTAAAAAAGTTTAAGCTGCTTAATATACACACGTTATTATATGGATCCGCATTAGTTGTATCCCCTTGTGAGCTTCAGAATATTTGCTGGTGTGCTAAGGACGGAGGGTGCAGATACATTTTTTTAGGCTTAAGGAGCATTTATTTTTTTGCTATATTTTCCAGGAAAAATAGAGCTTTTCCACATGGAGCATTTATACCAATGCTACTATCATCTCTCTGCTGTTCTTTCCCATGCTGTCCTCCTTGGCAGCTGACTTCAGCCCTGCCCACCCCCAGCTTTGTTCTGGAAGTCCTGATACACAACATATGCACTGCGGTTTCATCAAAGGAGTCCTTTAGAGCAGTGGCCCCCAACCTTTTGGGCACCAGGAACAGGTTCAGTGGAGAGAGGTTTTTCCACAGACCGGAGGGTGTGTGTGTGTAGTTTTGCATGCTTCCTGCATCCTGTGGATGGGGCTTTGCTTGTTTGCATGGACCAATTGCTGGCATGCCACGGACCAGTGCCAGAGCTGGGGACCCTTGCTTTAGAGATTTGGTACTCCAGATCCTGTGCAAACTGTTTAAGGGATCAGAACAACCTGCACAATCCCACTCCTCTTTTTGCATATAGCTTAATAGCAGAGAGGAATAAAGATCATAATGAATATCTTAAGAATTGCTTCATGCTATCCAGAGGTTCAGGTCTGAAAGTAGGGATTTAAAATTGGTTTGATGGATTCTGATTAAAGGCAACTCCCCAGTTACTGTAAACAAAGGTGAAGCTGGGAAGCTGTGGAAGGCGTGAGTATTTTTGGTGGGAGAAGGAAGAATCTGAATAACAGAAAGCAA